>NW_026045872.1:1893317-2524422 GCF_023898315.1 Schistocerca nitens
CCCGTATTTTGCCAATGTTACAATCTGCAGATTGACCCATGGTCAAAATGTCTGTAATTTATAGGAGAAATGAGTTATGGACAAATGTAAAGTTTTTCCCAGTCCTCTCCAGCCACTTAGCTACCGCAAGCCACACCACCACTCCGTGTTGCAATCAAAACGACAAACAAGCAGAAAGCAGAACAAACCCAGAAGAGACTGATTCACATCGCGTGAGTAAGAAGCTTTAATCATAAATGTAGCAACAAATAGTTCAGATGGCTCTGAGCACTATGGGACTTAACTTCAGCCCCCTAAAACTTAGAACTACTTAAACCCAACCAACCTAGGGACGTCACACCCATCGATGCCAGAGGCAGGGTTCGAACCTGCGACCGTAGCAATCCCGCGGCCACCGCGGCCGGCTTTAGCAACATCTTCTAAGCGAGCAGGAGGCATCATGTCATTGTAAAGAACAGCTTGATTTTATAACAGAGAATACTTCACAAGAACACCCATCAGCCTGCTGTTGTGGTGCAGAAACAACAATCTAAAGCCCTGAAAGCTGTCGTTACGATTGAGAGAGCGGCGAAGTCCGCTGATGAGCTAGGAGAGCAGGCCACATTAGGTCATCACTGGCCCGACATAAGAGTAGTAATTCTCAGGCTTCCAAGCTTTTCTCAGTTTTAAGTTACAATAGGCCAGGTATGAGTGTGAACCTGCGATGATTTGGTACCGTTCACCAAGATGGCTTCCACGTCAGAGACTGCTACCTGTCTGGTCTACCAGGCTCTGTCACTGTGAGCTGCTGACCTCACAACCACTCATGAGAAGACCAGTGGCTTGCTGAGCTGAACTGATTGTGCTTGACACACTGTTCACTTGTCGCATTATTCTGGAGGTGCGTTAAACTCTGCTGCCTTCTACTAGTTGCCGTAGGCGGTCAACGACATCTCTATCCTTCCTTGGTGCAAGGGGTGTGATGTGCACCACATGACACCATGAAGAGCTACTGAAAAATTACGCAAGCACACTCTTTTAACAAGAGTGCTCTGGTGATTCGCTGTGTCCATTATGTGAAGGTACGCCTTACGTCCGCTCACAGTGTGCCTCCCACCGTTCTTAAGTGAGCCGGACGCCGAGGACGCCGTCCACCTCATTTGGATGAGGCAGTGTCAGCAAGCTCCGAGATCGAGTGCTGCACCGCCGCCGGGGTGAGCGCCGACAGTCCTGAGAATGCACAATTGTAAACACTAATGAAATAAATTCTTGCTCCGCTACTGTTGTGCCATTAGCGTCCAGCGCACCGGCTGGTTTGCTCCACTGTACTCAACTCTGCATCATAGTGGTGAATGACTCAAGCCAGGCCACAACAGTTCAATAAATTGAACATCGGCGCTGCGAATTTATTAACGACTAAGAAAAGGAACAGATTTTGTTAGGTATGTTAAAAGCTGCGACAATGTCTTTTCAATATTCTAAAGAAAAACGTTCCTCCTATCCATTCTCACCTCTGTGCTTAACAGTGGAAGTCCCTTGCTTTTAAATTCTCGGAAGGATGCCCTTAATTTTTTTAGTGATGAATCAGCCCTTCTAACTGTGGCGAAACAAGCGCTGTGTCATTGGAGGCGAGCGTGCCGGCACATACCCCAGTTCACTGCTTCTAGCGCCGCGTCATCGTAATGCGCCTGTGCCTAACAGACAAGTATTGCACCAAAATCTAGGGATGAAATTAAAAATTGAAGTAGCTTTACCAAACTTTGTCCGTATATGCTTCAGTGTATTAATTTTTAAACTGTCGAATCTCAGAATGATCAGGTGAATATGTTTCTCTAAACATACGGTTTCAAATAAATACAAGTGGCGCTAAGTAATAACGCTAAAAAGCCAAAAATTTGTATGAAGCTTCAGTTCGATATAAAAACATATCTGAAATGAGTAGTGGCAGCCATGAGCAGGTGGCAGCACTGCGGGTTCGTGACAGTTAGCGAGTAAACAGTCCGCCATTTCACTTATCATGGATCAGTGGAGCGGACTACAGCGTGCATTAGCCATAAAAGTGTTTTATAAAAGCAATGATAGTTTGGTAGCGGCTCAGAGGGAGTTTCGACATTTTCATAATATAGGACATCATGATGACGTTTCGTCGAAACACGCGATAAAATGTAGGATTAATAAGTCTGAAGAGACTGGATCTGCCCTCAAGAAGAAACGAACAGGACGACCAAGAAATGTGTGTTCTGCAGCTAACATTGATGTACGCGAGTCTGTCTTGCAGAGCCTAAGGCGTTCAATTCGTAAGCAAGCAGCAGTTGTTGGAATGTCCCGGGAGATTGTTCGCAGAATGCTCCGTCTTGATTTAAAATTTCATCCGTTCAAACTACAGATGGTACAACAATTGAAGAACTACGATTACCGGTTACGATTTTGATTCTGTTAACAAATGATAACAAAAATAAACAATGACGATGAATTTCTATACAAGTTGTGGATGTCTGATGAGGAACATTTTCATCTCACAGGTTATGTGAATAAACAGAACTACCGTTACTGGGCAAACACAAATCCTAATGATCTTCATGAGGGCCATTTACACGCCAGTAAAGTGACAGTGTGGTGTGATGTCTGATCACATGGGATTATCGGACCATATTTTTTCGCAAATGAGCAGGGAAACACAATAGATGTCAATGCTGATCGTTACATGGAGATGCTACACCTGCATTGAACAACTTTCCAAACGTTCAAGAAGCCTGGTTTTAACAGGACGGAGCGACATCACTTATTGCATGGCAGTCAATGGCATATGTGCGAGACTTGTTTGGCAACAATGTGATCTCACGATTCAGTAAAATCGCCTGGCCCACAAAATCGCCAGATTTATCAGTTTGTGATTTTTTCATGTGGGGCTACCGCAAGAGCCAAGTCCACACGAGTCGAAGAAGAACCCTGGATGAGTTTAAACAGAGAACAGGTGATGGAATTCACAGTATCCCAGCTGAGAAGTTGCATCGGTCAATGAGGAATATCAACAGCAGATTTCACGAATGTATTCGTTGGCTCTGAACACTATGGGACTCAACTGCTGAGGTCATTAGTCCCCTATAACTTAGAACTAGTTAAACCTAACTAACCTAATGACATCACAAACATCCATGCCCGAGGCAGGATTCGAACCTGCGACCCTAGCGGTCTTGCGGTTCCAGACTGCAGCGTCTTTAACCGCACGGCCACTTCGGCCGGCAATGTATTCGTACAGAACGCTATCCAAAAGGACGTAATTTAAAAAAAAATGATAAATGCCATCAATGTTTCGTAAATGGGAAAGTGGTAAGTGAACCGTGATTTATTTTCAAAGAATATTCTTAAGAATTTATTTTATTTACTAGCGATCCATCAAGAATATTAACACATTTAATCACACTATGGAAGCATGGAAGTAGTTGCCAGGGAGTAACTGATGAAATCATAACCAAATTCCTTTTAACAAATTGGAATTTTATTCACTTTAATAGTGCCTAAAATCATTTTTTTAAAGAAACAGATTTAAAATTATAATCAGAAAACACCCTCTAAATATCAATGTTACAATTTATTCAGAGGCAGAAAGAAACAAGTTTTGACTGAATGAGCTTTCAGGCAGAGAACCTTGCCGCTCCCTTTTGACACGGCCGTAGTTACGACCGCTCACAACAGCCTCTGAAAGACTACATTGGTGCAAATCTGCAACACACCACGTAACTTTAAAGTAAGTGTTTTAACAATTTACACAAGCACACAAACTAAAAACCCCCCATAGGAGGGATGGAAATTGTACAAAACACTAACAATTAAAATATTAACTGTAACACCGGAGGAGCAACTTGATTTTAACTTCTAAGAAAAGTCTTATGGTGAGAAGGTGGCAACTTTACATACTAAAATGATCATTTAATCAAAAGCCCATAAAATTAAATCTCATATAAAATTCTACAAGGTCGGCCAAACAATAGTTAAGATGCTCTACAGTACATAGATACCGCCTCTCAAGATCATAGGCAATAATACCAAAGATTCCAAAGATCATATTTCAGGTATTAGGCCGTTACACTCCAAGCAATAAATTCGTTAACACACCAAGTCCGACAAACATGACAGAGGCAGCTACTAACGTACGGTAGATTGATAGGGAGATTACCGAATAACCCGAACCGCAGGTTGCTCTAACACGCCCCTACTACGCAAGGGAAAAACGGACCACCCAATTTATAAACAACCACTTGCCCGCGGGTGGGCAAATGGAGAAGAATGGTGGGACGACCCCAAAGCAAAATGACTGGTAACATCACCAAGAAAACAAGTAGAATTTAACAAGAGTAAATCAATCAACATGTCACCAATCACTTAACTTCTAGTAAACTGCGATTTCTCGAGAATACCTGACCCCAGCAACCCCAAATCGCTCTCCCGAAACGTCCGCTGCCAGACGCTTCAACGGTCGCAGGAAGGCGCGCCGATCTTCCGTCTCACGGCGTCGCAGCTCGCACCGGCCAGACGGATGTCGTGAGTTGACTCCTGTTGCTCTCGTGTCGACCGCGAAGTCACTACCCCTCGCTATAAGCCGCGGCCCACTGGACTCACGTGGCGACCTCACATGCGCCGACGCTCAAGACGGACACGTCGTCTTATGTCTCAGTGCGCGACCGACCAACCGATCGATCCAACCGCCAATGACCGTTGCCTGAGCAAATTCGAGCAGACTGCTGTTCAAATGTTCAAATTTGTGTGAAATCTTATGGGACTTAACTGCTAAGATCATCAATCCCTAAGCTTACATACTACCTTATCTAAATTATCCTAAGGACAAACACACACACCCAAGCCCGAGGGAGGACTCGAACCTCCGCCGGGACCAGCCGCACAGTCCACGACTGCAGCGCCTTCAAACCTCCGGGCTAATCCAGCGCGGCGAGCAGACTGGTGGCCTAACGCGCAGACTCAGATGCAGGAACTCAGCCCCAACCGGGCGACCACTCGCTGAATTCTCTTACTGGCAGAGTGGAAAGACTCTCATTTTGCCGGCTTTTAAAGTTGATCCGAACGACAGACATACTAGCGCTCCGAACGACAGACAGACACTATCTGCCTAACAAAGCGGACGAGAGACAGACTAGCAAGCTGGGGACGAGAGACTGACCCAGACTGATTCTGGCGAGCTCATAGTGCCCCTTAAATGCACGTGAACAAGCAACCTTTCCCCTTTCCCTCCAGAGGGAGTCACCAAAACTGCGATTGCCACAGCGGCGCCGCCGCCAGAAACGGAGGGCGACTGCTCCACACTATGGGCTGCGGAGCGCTCTTCAAAACAGCAATTTTTACCACGGCTCAGTAAGGTTTCATTTAATATGAATGCAAATTCTTTCCTTCATCTCTTCTAGTTGTTTTTATTGTGGAAACGTTCCCGTTTTCCTGTCTCCCTGTATATTGAATAGCAGCAGTTCCTTGGGTCGGGTTATTAGTGCTGACGAGCATCCACGAGGTCCACATCTTTGCCATAATTAATTACAGGAGGTCCATTTACGGATAGGATATCGTAAAACTCCATTGGTATTTCTTCGGTTGACACGGAGGTCTTATTCTTTTCTTAAATGTATTTTGGAAAGAGAGGTTCTGAAAGTCGTAAATGACCCACAGCATTCCACCTTAAATGCGTTTCTGTGTTGTCCTGCGCGCACAAGCATCATCCAGAACTTAATGACGATGTTGAAAAAAATAAAAGAAAACTGTCGTACGTATAGAGGGCGAAAAACGAGAGATATTGAAGGGCACCTCAATTGACGCCGGCCGGAGTGGCCGAGCGGTTCTAGGCGCTACAGTCGGGAACCACGCAACCGCTACGGTCGCAGGTTCGAATCCTGCCTCGGGCGTGGATGTGTGTGATGTCCTTAGGTTAGCCGGCCGCGGTGGTCTCGCGGTTCTAGGCGCGCAGTCCGGAACCGTGCGACTGCTACGGTCGCAGGTTCGAATCCTGCCTCGGGCATGGATGTGTGTGATGTCCTTAGGTTAGTTAGGTTTAAGTAGTTCTAAGTTCTAGGGGACTGATAACCACAGCAGTTGAGTCCCATAGTGCTCAGAGCCATTTTTTTTTGTCCTTAGGTTAGTTAGGTTTAAGTAGTTCTAAGTTCTAGGGGACTGATAACACCAGCAGTTAAGTCCCATAGTTCTCAGAGCCGTTTGAACCATTTTGAACCTCAATTGGCGAGTGGCTCAATGAATAACGTCCTTCTCTTTATCATCAATGTGCTGATTCATTTGATGCGGCCCACCAAATTTTCCCCCTGCGCTAACCGTTCATCTCAGAGAAGTACTTGCACTGTACGTCCTCAATTATTTGTTGGATGTATTCCAGTCTCTGTTTCCCCAATACAGGTTTTACCCTATACAGTTTCCTCTAGTACCATGGACTTTATTCTCAGACGCAAAGTGTCCATTGAATAACGTGCAATGAGCTTTAATTAAAATATCCTAAATGCGAGCTATAAAACTATACGAACGATGTCAATATCAAGTATGTAGAAGGAACGAAGAAGTAAAGAAATTTAAGTACATGTGTGCTACATCAAGACTCCTTGAAGAGTGAACTATAACCTGCCATACCATATAAGAGCTTTCGTGCGCCTTCTGTGTCTTTTTTGCTTCTGACTATATTTTTGGTTTCGGTAATAATTATTCCGATAAATTGAAGACGAAAGTTTTAGCACAGAGTGCCGTACGCAGGAGCGCAACAGATTTTCTACTTCTCTACAACTCAGTCTCTCTTGGGAGTCTATTTACTACAGATTATAAAGAAAATAGATACTTTTTATAAGTTGCTTTATTGCTGCAGACTGTAATCATGGGCAAAGGATTATGTCAGCATAAACGAAAGGCCACTTAAGCAGTGAACACGCTGGATGAAACCAAAGCCTTGGTCCGTCTAAAAGAAATCTGATAACGAATATGAAAGCTATAGCAGCACTGAATATAAACTCGCCTCGTGGTCCTAGTTAAAGTTAACACGTTCAAGTGAGATCCACACTTAAAGCCGGAAGTGCTACCGGACAAGGATCAAAATTAGTAGCATCTTATAAGTGTAGAACCAATATCACCACAAATTAATAAACGCAGAAAAAGCTTTCAAACTAGCGTCCACTACTGAAGTAATGCTAATGGCTCATTATTAGCTTAATCAACAAATCAGGAGTTTTTAAGAACTTCAGTTGTCCGCATGACATTATTTTCAGCATAATTTACGTAAAGTTTAATAGAGACAAGCGTCATTTAAGCATCATACAAAAAATCCCATTTATTTACTTTAAAGCTTGTTGTGGTCTCTAAACGGAAAGGAAAAATCTTACTGACTGCTAGAAACAATTCAGTGCCACTAAATAAAGTGGACCTCTTTTCTAAACACCAATATAGTGACAAGATGTGACAGAATTAGCACAGGCCTCGAGGAATAGAAATCAAATCAACAAAACAACAATCTTCACTTTACTTAAAACTGGGCGCTCGAAAACTTTTAATAATATTTAAACGTAAGCCAATTTCCCCACGGGAGAGAGTTGAGCACTCGCCGCAAACCCTCTCAAAATTACATTAAATGAAAATAGGACAGAGTAACACAACAAAAAGTTGAAAAACCGAGACATGACTGGCAGCAGGCAGTGGAGACACGTCACTGAAGAACATGCAAATAACGCTACCATAAGCATAAGGAAGCGGAACCTGGCTCTTTCCTCGACCAAGGAACCCGTTAACACGGTGCCTGGCAAAATACTGTGTGAGAGCGTTCCATACATCTGGTGCAGAAAGAGGCACAAGCAATGGGCTTTGCCGAAGCGCGCCAAATTCTCCGGCAGGAACCCGGGTACCGCGCCAACAAGTACAGCCAGGACAGGACTAGGCTGGTTGAACGCCGTGCTCTCCGCCTTGCCTATCGCATCCGTCTCCCCTCCCCCACGCGGATCCTGTATGATCTCATCCCCTTCCCCCACCTCCTCCTTTTCCTTGAAAGGATACGGATCCTGTACACCTCTCAAAAACTTGATCCTCTTCACCCGCTCGTATCCCCGATCCTCTCCCACCCCCGCCCGCTGCCGCGCCTGTATTCCCACGTCCCGCCCGGTCTCCATCTCTCCACCCTCCTTACCCTCTCCCAAGGTGGCTTCCGCCAGCTACCTCTCCCTGATGATGTCCTCGTCCCCTCCATCTACCCCTCCTATCAACTTTGACCCTGCCCCGCCCCCCACTTCCGGTGTCCTTTCCTTTCGGCACCCTCCCTCCCTTCTCTTCTCTTCCCTTCTTTTTCCTTTTCCCCGTCCCCTCCCTCCCCCCCTTCCCCCGGGCTTCCTCTCCCCCTTCCTCCCTCCCCCTATCTCCCCTGCCTGTGGCATCTCTGCTCTACCCTCTCGCTCTCCCACTCCCCTTCCTCCTCCTCCTCTCTTGGCAGGTCCCCGGACTCGCACGCGCATAGTGAACATCCCGCGCTGGAGATTATCGCCTTCTGTGTCTCGTGTGTCTGACGTCGTTTAGTGTTTTTGGTGTCCGCCGTCCCACTACTACGTTCACTTGTGCCGTCGGATTCATCAGTGTCCTGTGCGCCGTGCCAACGTGTTTTCAGTGTTGTTATCGTCACGTGTGAACGACTCCGTGTTTTTTGTGTCTCTGTGACCTCTCTCTTTTGCCCGTCACTTTGTTCATTATCATTCTCCGTTCTTATACTGTTGTAAACGCTATGGCTGAAGAGCGGCGTAGTGTGCCGCTGCCAGCCTACCTGATTTGTACAGGTTTTAAAATAACAATAAAGTAAAAAAAAAAAAAAAGACTAGGCTGACTCAGCTCGGCACGTCAGCAGCAGCACCGCCCTGATGGAGAACACCGACCGCCAACGCCAACACCAGAGAAACAGTCGAGGGCAATACTGACCAGTTGCTCTCTATGAAGCCTTTGTAAAAAAAATAACTGACGCAGGATACAGTGGCCGATGCGCAGTGACCAGTTTTCGTCGAAAGTGAGAGGCGACTTCATTCGTTAGTTCGGAAGGGGAGGCCGATAAGTGTTTTTCACCTTTCCGCCGGTCACCGATGACAGAATCGAGGGGCGCACACTGCAGTCTTTCTGAAACGATTTTACAGGAACTATTAGGAAAGAAAATTATTTTGCTTTACTCACAGCCTTATATGTCAGGTTCATGGTGATGTGCCCATCATTACGTTACCGGTCATAGTTATTGCGATATTTAGATGAAAGTAAAAAACTGTTTTGTTCAGTAGGAATTGTAGCTAACATATTGATCTTTTCTTTGGGCTTGGGTAGAAGTATCTATGTGTCACCAATCTTGAGAAAATTGATCTGATGTAGCACACTCATTTGCGATCGCACTGCGCCAGCGATAAGGCCAGAGCGAAATATCCACAACGTTCCTCATATCTCATAAACGGTCTGAGATATCAAATTGCGATTTTGGCAAATGATAGCACACAAATAGGAAAGTGTCTTACCATATCATTATTACGTAAAATTTCATTATCTACCGTGTTGTTCTAAAAACTACAGACTTTTTCGGTGAAGGAATGTCATTTTTGAGGGCCATCGATAGCTGGCGAAATGACAAATGAAGAAGGTTTCGGAGCAACTTGAGTGAAGACATTACACGTTTATTTTGTAACAAAGATGTCCATTTTGATAAACTACTGACCCTACTTTTCCTCAGTTCTTCACTTAATAAACTCAATAAACCACCGTTTGAGAATTCCGAAGCAATTATGTCTACATGACATGTTAGTGAGGTGACACAGTGTAAACTCTGCTGTGTTTTGGCAAAAAGAAAAGCAAATTTTGCATAGGCAACCAGACAAATGTGTAGGTTTTACAAAAAATTCCGAACTCATGATGCTTCTCTGAAAGTTACAAATGGTTAACAAGACAGGCGAAAATAAATTGCTGCATTTTCGGCGGAATTCGTTATAGATACTAACGAAAGCAGAGGTGATCGTAGATCATTTTGGATGGTCATCATGCAGTTGTGGGCGTGGACGGCCACACTTAATATTTACAAAAGAAGTGAGCGTAGACTACAGTTTCGAACGGCACTTTCGCCTCCAGCGCTCGGCAGTTCTCCTTCAGCGCTCTGAGAATGTATACCTTCCACCGGACACACTATCATTATCCACCATAATCTTACCTTTCTCACAACCCACCTCCTCTCTTCCCCCAGAGATAAACCAAAGACCTTCTAGCCTGCAAGGATGTTTCTCAGCTCGCCGGGCGTGAGCTATAGAACTCGGCGCATGGCTCACAGGGTGATGCGAGGAAATCTCAGTGCCTCAAAAATGACGTAAGCAGACTCATCGTAAGCCATCACCGGCCCACAAGGTGTGGAAGAGTCCTCTTATAGCGCGGGTACAATGGGCCATACAAAATGTTGAGTCTACAAGTTGATGCCGGGACCACTTTAATGATTCAAAACCAGGATCCAACTAACGCAACGGATGCGGAATTCTGGGCTACTTTCCAATATCGTGTCGTACCTCATTTTGACTGAATTAGTGCAGCAACTCGACGTTGCATGGACTCAATAAGTCGTTGAAGCTCCCGCACAAATACTGAGGCATGCTGCATCTATAGCAGTTCACGATTGCGAAAGTGGGCTTCAAACTACGATGCAGTCATCAAGAACACATGTATGAAGAAAATACAGAATTATTTCTAAATGCACGAACTTTATTACTCTTAGGAAGGCAGAAGTACAACTAAGAAAATTTTTATGTATTAAAAAAAAGTTGTGATATAATTTTTGCTTTGCAGTCTGCAAAGAAACACCTTTAGCCAGGCTCATGAATGTAATATGGAACATAAAAACCGGTCTGAGAAGGGACGTGCGAGCACCTAGACCATCCAACAAACTTTTACAGTCGTTCTTACGTGTGGTAGACCCATTTCACGTAATACACGGGGAAGACGAGGCGGATGACGGGGAGGAAAACAATGTTATCACACAACCTTTTTCACTGGAAAATATCCTGATTACACTCTCTCAGGCGAAGGGAGTTGCCCGCATTATACTGACTGCCCAACGCTACGACATATCCCATACAAAGGGAAGTTGTTGCTGCTCGCCGCTCTGGATTAGCCGAGCGGTCTTAGGCGCTGCAGTCATAGACTGTGCGGCTGGTCCCGGCGGAGGTTCGAGTCCTCCCTTGGGCATAGGTGTGTGTATTTGCCCTTAGGATAATTAAGGTTAAGTAGTGTGTAAGCTTAGGGACTGATGACCTTAGCTGTCAAGTCCCACAAGATTTCACACATATTTGAACATTTTTGTTGCTGCTCAAAATTTACAACGGCCTACGGACACAAAACATCAAAATCAACTCGCTGAGAACAAGGATTATTAAGAGGCGCTTAGAATGGTGGTATGAAAACAAGTAAATATAAAAAGACAAACAACATGGTTTCCGAAAAAGAAAAAGGAGAAGTGAAATCCTTGTACAGTTAGTTACTGATATTCGACTAAACTTCTCTCGGAAGAATTATGCGATAGTGATCCTAAAATCACTCGTGCCTAACTTTGTCAGCTTTTTGATCAATAGAAAGACAGTCGGACTCCTTTAGTGATGTCTAGGCTCCCTTATCTTCAATCTCTATACTGTAGACCTTAATGAGCTCTTTGCCAGTGTTATCTATTACAATACGCAGACAGCATACGCATATATTTCGAAGGCAGCACTGTTTAGTCCAGTCATCTCAACACGCGCACCGCTCTCACCGTCTGCAAGAACGGTGCACAGAGAGTGGCCTCGAAATCTCTCATAGCAAGTCCCCTCTAATGATCCACCACAAGATTCCACTTCTCCAAATAGTGCAACTGGGACAAACCATGCAACTTCATCAGGGCTGCAACTGCAGTGGTGGGGCGGACAGCGATGACTTTATTCCGGTCCCTACTAAGATCACACTTTGATTGCGGACACCTATGATAAGAATCAGCATCAGTCAACAAAGCCTTGCGTATTGTTACCGGCGTGTTCATGTGAAAACCCTCGAATGCCCTAAGTGTTGAAGCGAACAAACCACCGTTAAAGCTCCGGCTAATATTCCTCTCCTGGAAATTCCTCCTGCATCAACATTTCGAAATAATGTGCCCCTTAACGAATAGATCCAGGAATTAACATCCTACTGTGTGTGAAGAAGATATTGAACAAATAAGCAACTTCCAATCGTCGCTGCTGAATATATCGAACTGCAGGCATAAGGAGTGGAAAAGTCGTCTTACGGAGCGGTGCAACGGTCCACAGGAAATGGTGAGCTTGCAAGTTGGTGCCAGGAACACGTTAACATTTCAAAACCCAGGACCAAACTAGTGCAACAGCAATGTAATTCCTGTCTCATCACCACGATGCGTGTGTAGTATACACTGAGGCACACAGGTAATGGGACACTTCCTTATATCGTGTCGCATCTCCTTTTGACTGGACTAGTGTAGCCAACTCTACGTTGCATGGACTCAACAAGTAGTTGGAAACCACTGCACCAATATTGAGCCGTACTGCCTCTACAGCAGCCCATAATAGCGAAAGTGTTGCCGATGGAGGATTTTATACTTGAATTGACCTCTCGATTATGTTCCATGTTGGGCGATTTGAGTGGCCAAATCATTCGCTAGAATTATCAGGAACGTTCTCAATCGCGAACAATCGTGGCCCGGTGATATGGCGCACTGTCATGCATATAAATTCCATGGTTGTTTGGAAGCATGAAGTCCATGAATGGCTGCAAACGGTCTCCAACCGAACATAGCCACTTCGGTAATGATCGGTTCAGTTGGACCAAAGGACTCAGTCCATTCCGCCTAAAGACAACACACACCATTATGGAGCCACCACCAGCTCCCACAATGCCTTCACGGATTCGTGGGGTCTGTCACATTCGAACCATATCATCAGCTCCTACGAACTGAAATTGGGACTCATTTGACCAGGCGACTGTTTTCCAGTTGTCTACTGTCCAACCGATGTAGTCATGAGCCCAAGAGAGGTGTTGCAGGCGATGTCGTGCTGTTACCAAAGGCACTCGCGTCCATCGCCTCCTACCATAGCCCCTAAACGCCAAAGTTCGACACACTGCGCTAATGGATATGTAAGTCCAAGAGTGATTTCTTCAGTTTTTTCAAGCAGTGTTGTTTGTCTGTTGGCACTGAGAACTCTACCAAAACGCCGCTGTTGTCGGTCCGTAGGCGAAAACCGTCGGCCATTGCGTTGACTGTGGTGAGAGGTAATACCTGAAATTTGTTATTCTCTTGACATTGCGGACCTTGGAATACTGGATTTTCTTACGATTTCCGAAATGGAATGTCTCACGTTCAAAGTCTGTTAATTTCGTCGTTTGACCATAGTCACGTCGGGCATTTTTTCACGTGCATTACCCGAGTACAAATAACAGCTCCGCCAGTGGACAACTCTTTTATCCCTTGTGTAAGCCCACTACCACCATCTGTATATATGGATGCTACTATCGCATAGCTTTTGTCACGCCACGGTATAAGGACTGATCCAAATGTAGTGAAGTTGCCCCGGAGCAAACGGCAAGGTACATACACTGAAGCGCAAGAGAAATTGGTATTGGCATGCGTATTTAAATACAGAGACGTATAAGCAGGCAGAATATGACGCTGAGGTCGGTAGCGCCTATATAAGACAATAAGTGTCTGGCGCAGTTGCTAGATTGGTTACTTCTGCTACAATGGCAGGCTATCAAGATTTAAATGAGTTTGAACGTGGAGCTAAAGTCGGCGCCAGAGCGATGGGACACAGCATCTCCGAGGTAGCGATGAAGCGGGGATTTTCCTGTACGACCATTTCACGATTGTACGGTATATGTTAGAAATCCTGTAAAACATCAAATCTCCGACATCGCTGCGCGGGAAAAGATCCAGCAAGAACGGGGCCAACGACGACTGAAGAGAATCCTTCAATGTGACGGAAGTCCAACCACTCCGCACATTGCTGCAGATTGCAACTTTGGGCCATCAACAATGTCAGCGTGCGAACCATTCAACGAAACATCATCGATGTGGCCTTTCTCTGCCAAAGGCCCACAACTGTACCCTTGATTACTGCACGACATAAGGCTTACCCCTCGCCTGGGCCCAACGACATTCGACTGTTGACGACTGGAAACATGTTGCCTGGTTGGACGAGTCTCGTTTCAAATTGTGTCGAGCGGATGGTCGTGTACGGACATGGAGACAACCTCATGACCCTGCAAGTCAGCAGGGGACTATTGAAGCTGGTGGAGGCTCTGTAATGGTGTGGAGCGTGTGCAGTTGGAGTGATACGGGACACCTAATAAGTCTAGATACGACTCTAAGATGTGACACGTACTTATGCATCCTGCCTGACCACCTGCATCCATTCATGTCCATTGTGCATTCCGACCGACTTGCCCAATTCCAGCAGTACAGTGCGACACCCCATACGTCCAGAATTGCTAGAGAGTAGCTCTAGGAACCCTCTTCTGAATTTAGACATTTCCGCTGACCACCAAACTCCCCAGACACCAACATTACTGAGCATATCTGGAATGCCTTGCAACGTGTTCTTTAGAAGAGATCACTACCCCCTCGTACTCTTATCGATTTATGAACAGCCGTGCAGGATTCGTGGTATCAGTTCTCTCCAGCACTACTTGAGACATTAGTCAGGTCCATGCCACGTTGTGTTGCGCACTTCAGTGTGCTCGCGGGGACCCTACATGATATTGGGCAGGTGTACGAGTTTCTTTGGACAAAAAGGTTCCATACTTCACTATTATGACAGCCAAAGTGACTGTCATTTTGAAAAACCTGATAATCGCACACACGACCACACTAGACACAATAGCCATAATCCCTGATAATTTATCATCTCTACAACTGATCAGAAATCTTCGAAATAGTTGTACCGACCCCATAGTTGCATCAATTGTCGAAGTTGTGATTCGAGTGCAGAGGAGCTGCCCGCAACATCGTGTCGGTACGGCTGAAATACCACTGTGGGTTATCTGTAATGAACAAGCAGATGTTCTAGCAACAAAAGCATCTATGCATGGAGCTTTTAAATAAAAATTCCTCTGATAAATATGATACCATGCTCAGAAAGCGGTTGTAATCTGAAATGGTCATGAGCGTCTAAAATCAAAGGCAGCCATTCCGCACGAATCCATCGCACGCTTCCAAGAGTACTATAGTGTAATACGACACATATAGCAAGGAGCTTCATGACAGTTACGTCACGGCTGAAATTTCACCATTGGAAGTTCAACAAACGTCTCTACAGCTCAATCTGAGGACCACGCAACTTTCTGACTGCTGAAAGGAAGATGATCCAAACCGAACATTTATCGCATAAACGTATTTGCGAGTAGTCTTCGGGCACTTGGTCATCATTTCCCAAGCAGCCAACCCTTGTTAGCATCCAACGGTATAGCAAGGTATGAACTACTGTACGAGTCCCTCAACACTGCCAGCATCAAGATGTATCTCCCTGCGCTGTTAATCTAATATTCTTGGCACTTAGAATGCCAGGGGAAGACTAGAAGCTCCGTTAACTGACTATATTCCAACGTACTACTGAGTCGAATATGGAACGCTCAACCTGAGTCACTATGCACGTCCTATATGTATGTGTTCGAATACTGGTATATCTATACGTGAGGCCGTAATACAAAAATATTTTTCATGTAAACTGTTCTCGTGTTCTATCTATGTAGTCCTTACAGACCAGAACAGTTATTCAATTCACTAACCGCAACTTTTGAAACAGTTCTTACATGACATACAAGGGTCATCGTATTGTTAATTTAGTTGTATAATCATTAATATGAACCGAATTGGGAATACCCCAAACGCGTTCCGAGGGCGGCTTTGTCATTTCTTATTCTGTTACCAGCAGGATTTTTTCAGCATATTACTATATTAAACTTTCGTCTTGTTTTTTCGTTTTTTTATGATCGTATTGTAAAACTTGTCTCATGTCGAATCAGCCCTTTGTTAAGCCTACGTATCTTTGTACAAGTGTACGATTTAAACTAGTGTCTCACATGAATCTTAAAAACGAACTGTAATATAACATTTCCTGTGTTGAGATTGTTGTTTGACCACGTTCCGAAAGCCAATAATTAAATAAAAGAAAAAAGTACATTCACCTTCCACATACGGAGGGTGATGATTAGATTAGATTCGATTTACTTTTATTCCAATTGATCCGTAGTGAGGAGGTCCTCCGGGATGTAGAACATGTCAGAAAAACAATAATACATGACAAATATTTACAACCCAAACAAATAAGCTAATGTACCATTCCACAGGTCCCAAGTGGCATGGTCGTCATTTTTTAATAAACGCTATATGAAAGAATCATTTTACAAATAATAATGCACTGAATTTAAAATAAAAAAGGTTTTTTATTTATTTATAAGGTAATAAATATGTAATACGACTACTAAATACTTATTTACAATGAACACATTACTGCACTGAATTTGTGCAGAATATATATATATATATATATATATATATATATATATATATATATATATATATATATATATATATATATATATCAGTTGGTTCTACTGAAAAATTCGTTAATAGAGTAGAAGGAGTTGGCCACCAATAAATCCTTTAGGCTTCTCTTAAACTGAATTTCACTAGTTGTTAAGTTTTTTATGGATGCTGGCAAGTTATTGAAAAGGAGTGTTCCTTAATAATGCACACCTTTTTGTACAAGACTAAGTGACTTTAAATCCTTGTGAAGATTATTCTTATTTCTATTATTGATTCCATGAATTGAGCTGTTGGTTTGGAAAAGTGATATATTTTTAATAACAAAATTCATTAGGAAAAAAATATATTGGGAAACAGTAGTTACTGTCTCTAGTTCCCTAAACAGGCTTCTGCAGGATGTTATTGAGTTCACACCACCTATAACTCTTTCTGCACGTATTTGTGCCCGGAAAACTTTAGCTTGGCTCGATGAATTGCCCCAAAAAATAATCCCATATGACAATATGGAATGAAAGTAAGCAGCTTTTTCATTTTTATATCCCCTATGTCTGATACAATTCGCATTGCAAATAGACATTTGTTAAGACGCGTCAGCAGTTCTGTGGTGTGCTCCTCCCAGTTGAATTTATTATCAAGCTGTAATCCCAAGAAGTTAACACTGTCCACTTCTTCTATCTGCTTGTCATCGTATGTTAGGCACATTGTCGTGGGACACCCCTTACAGGTTCTGAAGTGTGTGTAGTGTGTTTTTTCAAAGTTAAGTGACAAAGAATTGGCTAGGAACCAGTGAGTAATGTTCACAAATATTTTATTAGCTCACTTTTCTAAGACTACACTTGATTTGCTATTTATTGCAATGTTTGTATCATCGGCAAACAAAACGAACTTGGCTTATGGTACTGTTATTGATGAAAGGTCATTGATATACACAAGAAAAAGTAAGGGCCCTAAAATGGGACCTTGTGGGACCCCACATGTAATTAGTTCCCAGTTGGATGATGCCTGATAGCTTGATACATGTCTCTTTCCTAATAACACCCTTCGTTTCCTGCCAGAGATGTAAGATTTGAACCATTTTGCAGCATTTCATGTTACACTATACTATTCTAAATTACTTAAAAGGATATTGTGGTTTACATAGTATAATGCCTTTGACATCGCAAAATATACCAGTTGCCTCCAATTTTTTGTCTAATGAATTAAGCACATTTTCACTGTAAGTGTAGATAGCCTTCTCAGTATCAGAACCCTTTAGAAATCCAAACTATGACTTTGACAGTATGTTATTTGAGATAAGATTGTATATTACTTTTTCTAAAAGTTTTGAAAATGCTGGCAAAAGTGAAATTCGACGGAAATTTGATGCTATTTCTTTATCTCCCTTCTTAAACAGTGGCTTAACTTTCGCATATTTCAACCATTCAGAAAATATATCACTGATAAATGACTGGTTACACAGATAGCTTAATATGTTACTTAACTCAGAATCACATTCTTTAATTAACTTTGTTGATATTTCATCATATCCACTAGATGCTTTTGATTTTAAAGATTTTATGATGGATATTATTTCTGCTGGGGTAGTGAGGGTCAAATTAATTTTGTGGAAGTTACTTGAAATGTCTGGTCTGAGGTATTCGATAGCAGCATCTACAGAACCTGGCTACCAAATCTTGTCAGTAACAGTTATAAAATGTTTGTTAAAAAGTTCTGCAACACTATACACGTCTGTCACTAATGTATCATTTACTCTTAATGCTATTTGCCCCTCTTCATGTGTGGTTCTACCGGTCTCCTTCTTCACTATATCCCATATCGTCTTTATTTTGTTATTTGACATGACTACTTTTCCTTGTAATATATCTGCTTTGATGTCCGTATTACAGGCTTTAATATTTTGCAGTATTTCTTGCAATGTGCTATAGCATCAACCTCAGAACTGTTTCAGATTAAGAGATAGAGTTTTATTTTTGTTTTACAAGATACGCCTATTCCCTGAGTAATCCATGGCTTCTTTGTAGACTTTGCTCTAACTTTGGTAAGTTTTGGGGGAAAACAGTGTTCGAATAAGGGAAGCACTTTATTAGCAAAAGTGTTATATTTGTCATTCATGCCATGAGCACTGTAAACATCAGTCCAGTGAATGTCTCTGAGGAGTGTCCTAAAATAATCAATTCTTTGCTTATTGATTACCCTCATGAGCTCAGATTTAACAGATTGTATATGCTGTTCAGTATTAACATTTAACAGAAGGAACTGCATGTAATGGTCTGAGAGGCCATTGACTATTGGTTTTGTAGTATAACTATGTTCATTGGACTTTTCTATAAAGATATTATCAATGACTGTTTGTGAGCAATTGGCTACCCTAGTGGGGAACTTTACAGTGGGAATTAAGTTGAATGATAGTGTTACTAACTCAAATAGGTACTTATTAGGAGAGTCTTTAAGGAAATCTACATTGAAATCACCAGCAAACCACTATTTCTTTGTTTTTGGTTGTTAAATGGGCCAGTACAGCTTCAAGGTGGTTTACGAACAGATTAAGTAACCTGCAGGTGCTCAATATACACTTAATATTATGAAGGATTTTTTCTGAAATTCTACTTCTGTTGCACATGCTTCCATATGCTGTTCTAGGCAAAATTTATGAATGTCTATGTTCTTAAATTTATGACAGTTCCTGATGAATGTGGCAACTCCTCGTTTCTCCGTTTCTGATCTACGAAAGTTAGATGCTAACCTAAACCCTGTAACACTTAAAAGTTCTATACCAGTGAACATGATGTTCAGAGAGGCAAATTATGCCAGCTGGGTTTGAAGACTCTAATTCATCTATGCAGGTAATTAATTAATTAATTTTATTTATCAGTCTTCGAATATTTTGATGCAATAAAGGTAGCTGCCATTTTACATTGACTGAGTTAAAATTAAGTAGAGTTAAAATATCTGCTGACTGTTGAAAATTCTTAACCAATAGCTGTTTTTGCTCATGTAATAAGCTAGATTTATGTTTTTTGGTTTTCTCCAGTCCTAACCTCTCTTAAAATTTGGTTTCTTTCTGTCCTCACCACCCTAAAAGGGGGTCTTTTCTGAACCCTGTAAACACTGGTATTTTAACACTGATGACAGTGCATCCCCCCTTTAACTTTCCTGCTATTTTCCCAGCCAGTTTACCCTTCCCCTTCCTGTTGAGGTGAAGGCCATGCCTAGTATAATCCCACCTATTGAGAGAATCAGCAGGAACCACACCAATGTGTGACCCAACTCCAAATTAACTCTCTTGACAGAAGAGTTCAAATGAGGTCGGTCATGGCGCCCAAGAACAGATACAAACTCAACACTAGTATGCTTTGATGCTGATGCAGTCTTTGCCAGGTCACACTCTATACTGTGCCCAGGATCTCTGTCAATACTATTACCCGCCCACTTACAATAACCACGGTGTCTTCCATAGTGAAATCTTTGCAAAGTGATCCTAAATCCTCTGTCACCTGCTCCAGACCAGCACTAGGTTAAAAAAAATTGGTGACCTGGTATTCTGACCCTAGTTAATCCTGCAAAAGTTGGACAACACTTCTTCCATGGGAACTACTTAACAACAACACTTTCTTCTTTCTCTTTACTCATTTCCCTACATTCTTACTTTTCAATTTGCAGCTGAAAGTTTGTTGTGCCCTGTCTACACCTGCAACTGTTTTAGCCTCCACAATCACCACGAATCTGTCAGACAAAGTTCCAGGCCTATTCCTCCTGTTACCTGTTGCCACTTCCCACCTCTCTTTACCCTTCTCCCTACTTAATCTGTCAAGACCTCCCCTGGCCTTGTCTAACTCAGCCTGAAGGACGGCAATTTTCCCCTCCTGTTCTAGTATCTTCCTATCTCTACTACAAATCCTACAAAACCACTGATGAGTCTCATTTAACTTCCCCTATTCCCACGCCACTACAGTCACCCACATGGGAAAAAACTACATCAGCCATCACACCAAAGCCCCGACCTAACAATTCTACGGCAAGTCAATCACTTTTCACTCATGATAAACGTAATAGATTATTAAGAATAAGTCAGTTAAATTACAGATAAACACGAAAATATGGTTCCACAAATTTGGGCTATACGCAACTGTGTGTAAACAAAAACAACAGTGAAAAGTTTCTGAAATAACAACTTAAACTTTACGCTACTTTCCGGAAATGCTAGTTAAATAACGAAGGGGTACGCTTCTGTTAAATTGCTGGAGAGAGCAAAGAACAACTAAACGAAATTCTATAGATTTGCTGCGGCAAAACGTAAACAGAAAATACGACTGCACGATCTTTTCGCCTTTTCTGCTATATTTCCTAAAGAAAAATGATACCTTTAATGGTACACTGAAAAGGTACACTAATACACGAAGTAATCAGTAGTAAACTATATGTTTTATAATCTAAAATGACTTATCTTTACGAGAACACCAAAACACGCGCTAGTCGCCTGGCTGCAGGGCTGCCAACGTTAAGGATGCAGAATTTCTTCTTCAACGGTGAAGGAATTCGTAACTCTTTGTAGATGTCCTTCGGCATTGTTCTGGCAGTGAGTCACATCCTTCTCCGTGCATATTGTTTGTTTTTCGAGGTAAAATCCGGCTCAGTTTGTGTTCGGAAGATTGCTTCAGAAATCTGTCTACCTATAAAAAGAACGTCTCTTAAAGTCTCTCCAGTTACAGAATTAGGTGAAAATAGTTAAGCATAGCAAACTATCAACAATATGGACTTCGTTGCAGAGTCATTCTAAGGTTTTCAGAATATAGTATCCGAAATTAAATAAGCTACACAGTATGCCAGAAACATGGTATTAATACAGTTGTCGATGTGCACTGGTGTTCTTATTGACAATTCATACAATGTTATGTAGAACATTTAACGTTATAGCTTGTAAAGTAGGCTGTTTCCACATTCCTGAAACCGACGTATCGTGTAAAGTAAATTGCCGGCAACGTTATTAGTTATGAAATGTTCGGCACCATTACGTCCCTTGTTGCAGAGTAATCGTTCAAACATACAGCAGCAAACCTAGAGGCTATCATCCATTCCTCTAAATGTAATCGTGATTGGATACATTAACCAGTAGAGCGTAAATTTCGCACCTCGCATTCGCAACGAAGCAGTGCGCATTCTCCTACCCTGGTAGTCTTGATGAAATATGGAGAGCAAATTGTATTGCGTTCGCAACTAAACGTTAGCTTATTATCACCTGGACCTGCTACACTACAACAGCCGGCTATTCACATTATCTCGGTGTTTCTCTCAGAGTGGAATTCATGAAATACTGAGCAGAATTACTGGAAGCACCGGAGATACTCGAGTAATGCGAGCATTGGTTGATTGCATTGTTTTTGGTGTCAGGTACTTATCTCAGGAAGATGGCAGTTGCTGCAAAACAGGTAAATAATTCTGCTGCGAAAATCGTTTATCAATTAACTAATGACACGAACAACCAGACTGCTAGTGAAGATGAAACTGTAACCAAAGTAAAAAGGTTTTCTCTAGAGAACTCAATCCAAAAATTTATTGTTCAGGTTTATTACACAGAGACTCGTTAGAGGTTACGATTAACCTAGAGAATAAGTAGAGCAGACTTCATGCTAATGGAACATGGATAAGATCCCAGACCTTACTTTTTATCATTATCTAAATCTATCTTAAGCTGAGGAAAAACGAGGAAAAACAAAATTCTTCTTTGGACCTGGAATACCCAATATGGCTTTCGTATCCAAAAAAATAAGTTACGAGTCACGCTTGATAAAATGTCATCTGTGCAAACCAATGAGCTTTGTCGTGACAACAACAAACGCTACCAACTATGCTCCATCCAAATCATTGACTTACCGCTGATATTGTGTCGCCATCTGTTTAAGTTTCTCAGTGAAGACACTGATCCGTTTGGTGCTTTGATAAGACACTTCTACGATTTTTCTGGTGTAGAATAAGGGATGTATGTCAAAGAGTAGCTGCTGAACACTATGTCTGAGGCAGTCATGGAAGGTAATGTAAAAATTTGTTATTGTGAGAGGACGCTGAAGAGATTTTTCTCTAACGAGGATTTACTAACGGAGACTAAGTATTTTTTTCAGCGATATCGTATGGTTTTGTGAAATGCACAGCAACTATGAGGCAGTAATGTTCTAAAACGAAATAAATTGAAGTGCCAAGAAGGGATAAGAATAATAAGAAAGCTGCATACTGGCCGAAGAGCTGTGCGCAACTTCGTCGGTCACGCAACTGTTCTATCCAGGAGTATTTACTGGAGCGCAGGGGACGAACGTCACTTCGTAGTTTTCTCAAATATTGCAGAACCTGCAAGAAGCCCTGCGCTGCAGTTTTATGCTGTTCACTTTGTTCTTTCGTGTTGAAAGAAGTTCGGCCGGTGCACGTGAGGGGTTGACAGTGGTGCAGTTGCAGCTAACTTCGCGAAGTGGAGGTCTTATTCGAATAGAACTCGCGACACAAAGTTGAACGCGCGCATACAGATGAGGTCGTGGAGTCACAAGGCAATATCTTGCTCAAGAGCTGCATCTTCATGAGAGCGGACAGTCCATTTCTCAACGTAAAATGGCATTGCTCTAAGCTGCGAAAAAGTATTGTGACATTTCCCTTGAGATGAACACACGAGGGAGATATTTTGTTCTACTTGATTTGCGTTAGACAAGTTGGACCACGATATACCTTTCCTGCACTTCATTGTAAAAGTTCAGAACAGTACAGAAACTAAAGGCTATTTTAGTTTTCAGGGGTAATACAGAGTACATATGACCATATAAGGTATATTGGAAAAATATGGATCTTTGCATATTAGGTTTCTCTGGTATTCCTGTGGCCGAGCGGTTCTAAGCGCTTCAGTCTTGAACCACGCTGCTGCTACGGTCGCAGGTTCGAATCCTGCCCGGGGCGTGGATGTGTGAGATGTGCCTAGGTTAGTTAGGTTTAAGTAGGTATAAGTGTAGGGGACTAATGACCTCAGATGTTAAGTCCCATAGGGCTTAGAGCCACTTGAACCATTTCTCTTGTGCTCCATTGCAAAATTTTTATGGACTAAAGTCCCTATTAAGCGATCGACTTCCTTTTCTTACTTGACTGCTCGAGGGAACTGAATTTTCTCCAGCGACCCTGGTGTTTTATTCCTGTACTGATGCTCGTCTGTTTCGAATGGTAATTTTCGTTTACAAGTCATCGCAGAAACTGAGTTTGTTGTGAGAGCTATCTGCTGTGCAGGAAGGACTATGCTCTTTACGAAAAAATTGAAGTATAGTAACAAAACATAAGAAGAAGCATTGATATTGTAGTCTACTAATGACCAAAGCAATTTCATATGTTCTTGCCAAAGGTCGCGTGGTAAATTCTCTACCCTTCTGAGAACAGAAAGGCTGGGAAAGATGCCATCCAAACATTTCAGAAGAGATACATTTATTTACCCGAGAAAATGTATATTTGCAAATACATCAAAGAGAATTAAAAGCGCCTTTTTACATTATCTTCTGCATTTTGCGCAATGACAATGAAATAGTTTTCTCCTCAATTACTTCTGACTTTTTCATTGTAGAAATAATTCTCAGTAAAACTCGTTTATCTGTTTATTTTCAATTTTATGTTCAGTCTAGGCTTTTTGACATTTCGACTCTCTTGCAGGAGCCGGCCGGAGTGGACGAGAGGTTCTAGGCGCTACAGTCCGGAACCGCGCGACCGCTATGGTCGCAGGTTCGAATCCTGCCTCGGGCATGGATATGTGTGATGTCCGTAGGTTAGTTAGGTTTAAGTAGTTCAAGGTTCTAGGGGACTGATGACCACAGCAGTTAAGTCCCATAGTGCTCAGAGCCATTTGAACCATCTCTTGTAGGAGAACAGTAGTAAGAGAAAATACCAGGATCCCGTGCAACCTTTCAATGTGTCCTGAAAACAAAATAACTAACACGATAAAGGTTAATAAGAGCTCAGCCAGAATGAGTTTAAACATAAAATGTACTCGCAGTAGCGAATATGGACAAACATCAGTTGTCTAATCGAATGACAGCAATGAAAATTTATGCCAGATCGGGACTCGAACCCGGATTTCCCGCTTTTAGCGAGTGGCGGCGTTGCAGCAGGCTATCGGAGCTCGCTTCATAGCCACGTTCAAACTTCTATTTGGCGTCAACCAAGTGTCTACAATCTGCACTCGTACATGCATTATGTATATTTCCATACTGGAGAGACACTTTACTTGAAAGTCGCCTTCCCGGTATCACCGGATAAGTACGATGTTGCAGTGCCTGTGTTTTTAAGAAGTACGATGGAATGTTCCTTTGGACATGCATGTGCAGAGGCTGTAGACATATGGTTGACGATATACGGAAGTGTGGATCTGACCGTGTGCCGTGCGCGAGTAGCCACACGGTAAGGCGACCGTTCGCGATAAGCTGGAAATACGGGTTCGTGTTGCGGTCCGGCACAAATTCTCACTGTCTCCATTCCATTATGTAGCTGATGGTTGTCCATATTCGCAACTGTGCACTATCCACTACTATTTTCTGTACGGCGTCTGGTTTTCTCGCAACCGTCGTTTGAAATCCTCGAGGTACTTATTAATAACCCTATAGTTTACCCAAATCGAGGTTCTTACTAATAATATGATATTGTGCTGATTAAATGAAGAATGTGTGGAGCATCAAATGAATGAGAAACGACAGCTAAATAGAAGTTTTCTAACGAATCTTGGTGACCTCTAAATATAGCGAAAGTTTATTACCAGTGCCTTTCATATTGAATTTCACTACGCCAGATGGTAATAGAAATGGTCAGTGCTCCTCTCTCTCTCTCTCTCTCTCTCTCTCTCTCTTCGTAGTACACGTTACTCAGATTTATGGCACGATACAACAGAAATTATTTTTGCTATCTAAAAATCAAAAAATGTTTCAAATGGCTCTGAGCACTATGGGACTCAACTGCTGAGGTCATTAGTCCCCTAGAACTTAGAACTAGTTAAACCTGACTAACCTAAGGACATCACAAACATCCATGCCCGAGGCAGGATGCGAACCTGCGACCGTAGCGGTCTTGCGGTTTCAGACTGCAGCGCCTTTAACCGCACGGCCACTTCGGCCGGCCTAAAAATCAAAAGTCGGGTCTATTCTGTCAGGTAGTACTGCTATATAATAATAACACAGTGTTTATTACCTTATTAATTTAAAACTGTAAAGAAGTATATAAATTGCATGAGAACCTTTGGTTGTTCAAGATAAGTATATATTACACTACTGGCCATTAAAATTGCTACTCCAAGAAGAAATGCAGATGATAAACGGGTATTAATTGGACAGATATATTATACTAGAACTGACATGTGATTACATTTTCACGCAGTTTGGATGCATAGATACTGAGAAATAAGTACCCAGAACAACCACCTCTGGCTGTAATAACGGCCTTGAAACGCCTGGGCATTGAGTCAAACAGAGCTTGAATGGCGTGTACTGGTACAGATACCCATGCGGCTTCAACACGATACCACAGTTCATCAAGAGTAGTGACTGGCGTATTGTGACGAGCCAGTTGCTCGGCCACCACTGACCACACGTTTTCAATTGGTGAGAGATCTGGAGAATGTGCTGGCCAGGGCAGCAGTCGAACATTTTCTGTACCCAGAAAGGCCCGTGGGTTGAAACCGTATCTGTAAGGCAGGCGTGGGCTTGTTGATCATAACTTCGTGTAACATGAAGTAGCAAAGTACGTCGGGCCGACATGGTTGCAAGAGTTGCCGAAACGACGTGCTCAGCTGGACTGCAAGTAATTCTTGGCGCACGCCGCCATCGAAGCCAGCGCACTGACGCTAACCTAATTTGTGTCAGTATGTGGCTCGAAAAGGCGCATTCGCAAAACATATGCACACTAGCGAATATAATCAGGGGCCAGCAAGTGGTATCTTTAGTGTGACAGCTCTGTTGGACGACGGTGCTGTGCAATACGGAGGAACACATGAATCTTCCGGAGGAGGACACAGCTCCAGTCTGTGGCGGGACCACGGTTCTATTCTCTGAGTTCGTAAGGGTCTCGGAGTTAGCTAGCAGCGGGCCAGACCAGGCCTTCCAGTAGCACTATCGACTCCTGCCCAGAGGCAGAAGAGTCGCGTCCCGGCTGCTTCACAGGACTTCCTCCCACCAGCATCCGCCTTACGCTGTCGCGGAGAGCGGGTCAGTGCGGCTCAAGAGCCACTGGTCACCGGAGGCCGGCGTGCGGCCATCATCGAAGAGATTGCTGTTGAGGAGCTATCGCAGCTGAACTGGACCACGGGCAACGGGGCCGCGTCCTCAGCAATATAGAACGACAAAACCGCTGACTGAGCGGAATTCGACTTGAGTGGGATCATGCATACCTGTACCATCTGAGGCAAAAGAAAAGAAAATTGATTATAGATGCCTCAGCGTCTCTATGCAGCCATAAGCTGCCCTGTGGCCCACCCCACGGTCTCCACTCTAGCAACCCCGTACCACTGACGCCTTCAGTTAGTGTCATGTTGCGTAGATTTGAACTGTGTGATCTGTTAGTGAAATGATGTGGAACGGTTCAGTTCAAAGGATATTGCTTCACCACCTGTCAGATATTTTAAGGTAATGAGCAAATGATCAAAAACATTGTTGCTGCATTTTGAACCCTTTTCTGAGCAACTAATGTCTTTAATAATGGGCAACGAAAGACATTTTTCCCTCTAGTGCTTTTGGTATCGACGTGACTGTCCTACTCAATTTGTGTTGGGTTATTTGTCACGAAATTCGTTAGTAAATACATGTATTCTGTCGATGCAGTTAAAAGCCTAGTTACTTGAAGGGGTATCTACATGCGGACCATTGCTGCCCGCTTCTGTACAACCAATACTTCATTTCTAAGTGGAGATTTACATCAAGAAATTATTCCCTAAGACATCATTGAGTGCAACTGTGCAAAAGATATCAGGAGGTTAATTCTGTTGTTTCTGAGGTTAGGAATTATTCGAAGAGCTAAAGTAACTGTACTTAATTGTTTGAGAAGCTGAATTTGTTCCCTCCAGTTCAAATTTTCATTGCTATATACACCTAAAAATTTGAAGCATTCTACCCTTCTCATGTGCAATATGAATTGTTGGTACGACTCTATTTGTTAATAGAACTGAAAACTGTGTGTTTGCGTTTTTTTTTTTCAATATTTAGGAAGAGTCCATTTTCTAAAAACCACTTTATAATTCATAGGAAAATATCATTTACAATCTCTGCTGTTGCTTTTCCTCTAATGGGATTTATTATAACACTAGTATCATCTGCAAAAGTACCAATGCTGTCTGACGAATGGCAAGCAGAAAGTAATTCAAATACAGGTAAGGAATAAGAGTGGGCCAAAAATTGAACCTGGTGGGACTCACTTTGTTATTTCACACTAGTCACTAACATTTTCTACCTTCCCAAAATTTTTTCAGTTATTCAGCTCAACATTTTGCATTTTCTTTATTGCTTTATCGAAAATTTTGGAAGAAATTAGCAAGAGGGGAATTGCTTTGGCGCCTTCTGTTATGAAGAAGTTAAACAGTTGTCTGTTTTAGCCTATCTGGAAAAGTTTCCTGTTCAAGTGATGCATTACACATATCACTAAGGACATTACTTATTCAAACTGGAATAGTTCTTCAGAATTCTGTTTGATATTCCGTCAACACAACACGAGTTTTTCTTTTCTTTTTAGAATTTTTATACTTCTATTAATTTCATTGAAGGATGTAAGTGCTACTTCTAGTTGCTTTAAGTTTTGTGGAATGATATTTTTAATCTATTCTCCTGCTTCTTTAAGTGAACCATTTCATCCTATATTTGCTGCTACATTTGAAAAATGACTGCAGAAAGTACTTGCAGTTTACTAAATATCAGTTTAATTGTTATGGTATCTTGTACCAGACATCACAGTGCGCTTATCTTTCAAGTTAGGTAACGAATTCACTTCACCATGTCATCGTCAGTGTCAGTCATTTGTCGATGAAAGGGAAGCATTAAAACAAGAAACCCACAAGAAACGTACCTCAGAATGTCGAGAGCTATTTATGTAAAAAGGTCTCTGTCATTAACATTATTGTTTTTCAGTTTATATACGATCATTGCCAACCAAACAATGAGTTTTGTACAATTTTTGAACTAGTCCTTAAGTAGCTAGTTGATGATGTTTACGTTCCTTCTTTCCTTTCAGCTCTTGTTCATTTCGGTAGCACCTATGAGTGATGGAAAACAATCTATCTACAATTACCAGTAACTTTTTTTTCTTTTAATGGACTGCTGATCTTCCTTTCTCATCTACTTACAAGCACTCTAAAGAAAGTCTTGAGCATCGTGTATGGCATGTGTCAAGACTTAAGCTGAGGTGACAAAAGTCATGGGATAGTGATATGCACATACACAGATGGCTGTGGTATCGAGTACACAAGGTATAAAATGGCAGTGCACTGGCGGAGCTGTCGTTTGCATTCAGATGGTACATGTGAAAAGTTTTCGAAGGGATTATGGCTGCATGACGGGAATTAACAGACTCTGAATGCGGAATGGTAGCTGGAGCTAAATTCATGGGACATGCCATTTCGGAAATCGTAAGAGAATTCAGTTTCTGAAAGCTACAGTGCCAAGAGTGAGCCGAGAATACTAAATTTCAGGCATTACCTGTCACCACGGACAACGCAGTGGCCGACGGTCTTCACTTAACGACCGAAAGCAGCAACGTATGCGGAGAGTTGTCAGTGCTAACAGACAAGCAACACTGCGTGAAATAACCGCAGAAATCCGTGTGGGACGTACGATGAAAGTACCCATTAGGACAGTTCCGCGAAACTTGGCTTTAGTTGGGCGGTGGCAGCAGACGAGCGACACGAGTGTCGTTGCCAACAGCGTGACATCGCCTGTAGCACCTCCCTTCGACCGAAACGACGTGCTCAGCGGGATTGCAAGTAACTCTTGGCCACTAACTCCCTAACGAAGTTTATCTTTTTCTTTACCTGGGCAGAATATGTACAATTTATTAAGTGCATGTAACATGTGATCAGAGCATGTATTGATTCTGTGGTATCGTTAGGTAACCGGAAAGCCTGTTAAGGAATGCGACATTCTGGTGCGAGGTAACAGGTACCCAAAGACCTGGTCACATGTTTTCATTGAGCTGTAACCCATGACCACATAGTCAATGTGAACAGTAGTTTCACTCCGTCAGGAGCTGGTCGTGGAAGGAAACTGTATGAACTGCGGAAGAAGGAGGTACATGGACCAGACCACAAAATTCCATACAGCTACTAGAACTGGCAGTCGCACAAGACCATCCACCATGAACAAGAGATCTAAAGTAACTCTCCATGTGGTAAGGAGTGGTGGTTTCGAAACAACTTCTTTTAAAGAAGCCATTCAGATTTAACTGTATTGAATACGACGACCTGATAGTACTGTGTAACAGACATCTAAATCCACATATAATGATTACTGTGCAGTTCACATTTAAGTTCCCGCAGAGGGTTCGTCGAACGAGCATCTCTACCGTTCCAGTCTTGAACATCGTTCGGGTAAAACTAACGCTTAAATCTTTTCACACGAGCTCTCATTTCTCTTCTTTTATTGTGGTGATAATTTCACCCAACGTAGGTGGATGTGAACAAAACATTTTCACACTATAAGCAGACAGTGGTGATTGCAATTTCACGGCAAGACCCTACCGTAACGAAAACGCCTTTTATAAAATGATTGCTACCACATTTAACTTGTCATATTCTTGACCCTCTCTCCCATATTTCGCGGTACTACAAACCGAGCTGCCGTTCTTTGAAGTTTTGAGAAGTCCTCCATCAATCCTATCAGACGTGTATCCCACACCGCCCAGCAATACTGCAGAGGAGGACTGAGAAGCGTAGTATACGCAGTCTCTCGTTAGTCTGTGGTTCGCTTTCCTTGCAACATTATATATGTGATCGTTCGAGTTAAAGTCACTCGTAAGTGTAATTCCTAAGTACTTAGTTCGGTTCAAAGTCTTTACATTTGCATGAATTATAGTGTAACCGAAATTTAGCTGATTCCTTTTAGTACTCGTCTGCATTATTTCACACACTTCATTGTTTAGAGTCAGTTTTCACTTTTCACGCCATACAGATATCTTGTATAAATCATTTAGCGATTAGTTTTTATCAGCTGATGTCTTTACATGTAGGTAAATGACAACATCATCTGCAAAAGTTCTGAGAGGGCAGCTCAGATTGTCTCCGGGGTCGCTTATGTAGCTCAGAAACAGCAGAATGAGTGTATCACTTATTGGAGAACATCTGATATCACCTGCGATTTATAGTATGACTTTGTGTCAATTACTGTGAACTGTGACCGTTCTAAAAGGAAATGACGAATCAAGTCTAAAATCCTACTGCAAATAGACGTTAGTGATAATGATGTATAGATCAGCGGATTACTCCTATTGCCTTTCTTGAGTACTGGTATGACATGTGCAACTTTGCTGTCTTTAGGTACGAATCTTTCGGCTAGCGAACAGTTGTGCAGGATTGCTAAGTATTGGAGCTATTGTATCAACAGACGCTGCAAGTTACCTAACTGGTAGACAATATTGACTGAGAGCCTTGCCTTTATTAAGTGACTTAAGCTGCTTTGCTATGCTGAGGATATCTACATTAACTGATGTTGGCAGTTGTTCTTCAACAGAATCTTGGCTTATGTACTTTGTCTGCTTTGGTGAAGGAATTTCGGAGAAACGTGTTTAGTAACTCTTCTTCAGAGGCACTGTCATGAGTACCACTACTACAGCTATCATCCAGTGAAGGTATAAATAGCAACCTCTCGTCAGTGTACTTAACATACGATCTGAATAACTTCTGGTTTCCCGTAAGATTTCTAGATAGAGCTACGTTCTGGGAACTATTAAAAGCATCTTGCATTGTAGAACGTGTTGAATTTTTAGCTTCTGCAAAATAACGAAAATCTGGGGAGGGCTTTCGTTCTTTAGAATTTGGCATACTTTCTCCGTTGCTTCAGCAACAGTATACACATTTGTTTTGGGTACCACGAGCATCAGTACTCCTATTGATTTATTTGGTATGTGTCAGGTTGATGCATAAGTTAGTAGCGTTTTCCAATTAGTTGGAGTCTGCCAACGCTGAAGTGAATTTTCGATTCCGCGACTGTAGAAAACACGGGGTTTTCAGGCGAAGAACTCGTTGAGCCATGTTTGGAGCGCATTTTCATCCGGAAAGGACGTCCTTTGAAGGTTTATTGATAAAGAGTGGGAAAGATTGAAAGCAGAGGGTGCGATATCAGGTGAATAAGGTTAGTGCGGAACGACTTCTCAACACAACCACTCTGTAGCGTCTTTTGTTAGTCTAGCAGAATGCGGGCGGACGTTATCGTGAAGTAACACCACTTCAATCAATCTTCGTGGTCGTTGTTCTTGCAAGACGTCACAGTTGCCACCAAGAAATGTGAGAAGTGATGGCTACACCTCTGGGAACTAATTCGTTGTACATCGCACCATCGCAGTTCCATCAAATCCGTAACACATATTTTTTGGATGTGCGGAGGTCTTTGTACGGGGAGTCTCTGCTTTGTTTTGAGTTCAGCGACGCCTTTCCTTTCCTTACCGTAGTACGAGGCCTGTTCAGAAAGTAAGCTCCGATTGATTGCCAAATTGAAACCACAGTGAACATCAGATACGTTTTACTTGTAACAATTAGCTACACCTTTCAGCTACTTCTCTACGTAGTCGCCGTTCTGACTTAGACTTTTGTCATAGCGTTGTACCAACTTTTCAATAGCCTCATCATAGAAGGCAGCCGCCAGTGCTTTCCGCCAATTCTCCACGCTGGCCTACACCTCGTTGTCTGCGTCAAAATGTTGTCTTCAAAGACAGCGGTTCATGTGACCAGAGATGAAACCCAGGGGGAGACAATTGCGGACTGTATTGTGGGTAATCTCACATTTCCATTTGAAAACGATGCAGGAGCATCTTCATTGCCCCTGCAGAATGCGGCTGAGAATTGTCTTGAAGAAGAAACAGCACGACAGTTATGTAATGTTAGCTGCATAGCTTCAGGCGAAATTTCTCACCAGGCCCTCGTACTTGGCGGCAGACACTATTTTCTAGACATCTTTACGCACTCACTGCGAGCTCAGAAATGAGAAGAGCGACGTGATGCTAACTGGGGTTAAACTAGAGACACTACCCAACACATCTGTGCAAAGCTTTATCGGATTTTCATAGTCGTTTCCATTTCGCGACCGATCGGAGCTTACTTTCTGAACGCCCCTCGTATAAACACGCCCTCTTTCTTCACCAGTGGCTGGTACTGTATACGAGCCAATTGATGATATATAGTTCACCCACTGATTTTAGTTATTTTTGGCCTAGGGTATGCGGTATCCATACAGACGATATTTCTACCTCTCCCACTACATGCAGACATCGCACGCCGGCGGAATAATCATAGTGCATCACGTGTGCCAGTTCTCGGGTACACCGGCGTGGATCACTGTGAAGTAATGCGTTTAACCGATCTGAAGTGGAGAATCACGAATGTCAAAACGCTCCTCGGTAACACTGGGAAACCATTTTCCTACCGTGCTCTGTCCAGTGACATTATCTCCATACAGTGGGCAGATCCTTCTGATTGCCTCCGCTGCTGCCCCCCCCCCCCCCCTCCGCCGCCCACCCCCCACCCAGCTCCGCCCCTTTTAAATCCAGCAGAAGAATATATCAGAAACTTTTCCGGTTTCTCCACTTGGCACTTCTTCTTCTAACGTCCACAGCTCCACTCACTGTCTACGAATAGCAAAATGGCAATATGTGAACGCAGACAGCTAAAGTGAACAACAAATTAAAAGTGAAAACTCGGTAAATAAAGCGATAGCAACCGGAATATAAACATGCAAAGAATAAACGTCACGAACTTACGCACCAACCTAATGCACCTGAAATCCCATAGATACGCAGCGCGCTAACTTGCGAGACACGAAGATTAGCCAGAGCCGGACCGAAACCGCTCGGATTAGCGTCCGTGGCTGGTGCACCAGCCAGTATGGCTGAGGTTTTCAGGTGGTTTCCCTCGGAGGCAAATGCTGGAATGTTCCCGAATATTTGCCTTAGAAAATGCGATACACGAATAATTAATATATAATCATCCACAGAGTAAAGTTTACACAGCTCGCATCCATCTGGGATCACGCGACTTCCCTCTCTCAGGTAACTGACGATTGTGACCACAGTTAGGCCATGAGATGGCATATTGAAATAAAATTTATTTGCCAAATCTTGAGAACAGGGGATCCGTACTGGACGCCATTAACCTTAAAAGGATAAGAATAATTCCATAGAATTTCATCAGTTAAAGCCAAAAAGCACTGTCTTAGTAAATTACTTAAATGTCTGAGCCGTGGTGAGTCGGCACCAGTATTATTTTGTTCATGTATCGTTGAGATCGATTGTGGTTGAGCTAAGTTATCTTTGATTTTCATTTGTCTTATCTTCTGGGTTGACGGGCGAAGCGAGTTGGTTGTTAACCTTCAACGGGTAACCCTGGAGATCTCGTGACATTCGCGGGAAGACGAGTGTCGACGTGTCAACGTGTCAACGGCTGCCGAACGAGCGTGATGACCGTTACACGCTGTGGTGTGAAATTGGTTGGGCGTTTTGCCGACATGGGCAACTTGGAGATACAAGTTATGTGACTTCGCTGGGAACAAAATTTGAAGGGAAGCGTGAAGCTGTGGAACCCGCTCCCTCGTATTGTGTACCTGATATGGAGTAAGTCGTCGTAATTGTGTTTGTTCACCGACGCACTCGGAGATTTTAAACTTCATTATTATGGTGAGACTTTCATAGTCGTACCTTAAGATGGTGTGGAAGAGTTCAGTTGGCCTAGTTAAATGGTGGCCGTTATTTGACAATTTACTCAGAAGTTTTACTAGTGCTTTGTGTCTCTTGCAATCAAACGATTTTGTGTTGCAGTTTTTAAAGCCTACCCTCTGTTAATACAGATGTCCATTAGTAAGTGAGTCAAAGGCTCTGCCGAGTGTTTCTATATTTCAGAGTTATTGGAATGTCTTTGTGATTCGGGCAGAAACTTTGATTGTGCCAGTGCCTTGGCGGGGAGTGAAATGTTATCCGTGGTCTAGGCCTGGCAGTGTTTAAGAACCTGGCCACAACCGCAATTGTTCACATATCGCCTTCCAAAGTTTAGTGTTTATCTTCCTTCCGTCAAGGCGGGTTAAGCTGGTAGGTATATATATTGTATGTAACCTGTTTGTTTATGAACTTGGTTTCTTAAACATTAGGGACTGGCAACTGGCTAAACCTTAAACTGCATGCCATCTGCTGAGTTCCTTGTGCTGCTTTTCCTAGTAGGTTTTTATTAACAAATCTGAGCACTTGAACATTTATTTTTTAAAGATCAGTGTTTATGTTGTAGCTTTTTATTTAAGTGGTTCTATCATGTTATGTAATGGCATCTTAGCTTGTCACTAGTGTTCAAGTGTTATTAAGTCACCCTTTACCTATTTTGAGGGAAGTCCTATATGGAAGTTTGAAGTTCTCAAGTTTGTCAGTAACCCTGTTCTCTTAATTTGGAATTGTTTGTTACTCAGTCCGTTGGGTTTCTAACTATATTTGCAAAGTTATATCTAGTGGCTCGACCACAATTTGTAATTGTCAAACTGTCTTCATTATAAATTGTGATTATCAACAATGATTACATCCCGCTTCTTCTTTTATGTTATGTAATATATGGTGTGTAAGTGTGATACGATTAAGGAATCACGCATTAATGCCGTAATTGACGAACTACCCTGACAATCAAGAAATTAGCAGTGCTCCTTATATGGAAAGTAAGCTCGGCGGTTCGCTACATCAAGACAGAGCTACGTTGTGGAAACTGTTGAAAGCATCTGACTTTGTAGACCGTGCTAAATTTCAAACTTCTGTAAAACAACGCCAATCTTGGGGGAGGGGGCGGGAGGGGGGAGGGGAGCGGTGAGGGTTGCGCATTTTGAAATTTGGCATACTTTTTTCGTTGCTACAGCAACAATGTGACGCCACTTTTATGTACCATAACGGATCAATACTCTCGCTTATTGATTTATTTGGTGTATGTTTGATCAGTGCATAAGGAAGTACTGTATTGACAAATAGCCAACAAGGACTAAGAAAATGTCATTCTTGTGAAGCACAACTAACTCCTTTTTCTGACAAAGTAATGAGTGCTGTCGGCAGGGGACGTCATCTTGTGCGAAATATTTTTAGATTTACAGAAGGCTTTTGCCAACTTCCTCACAAGAGACTTCTAGTAAAATTGCGTGCCTACGGTGTATCATTTCAGTTGTGCAACTTGGTTCAAGACTCCTAGAAGAAGAGCAACAGTTAGTGGTAACTGATGGGAAGTCATCCTATAAAACAAAGGTGATATCTGACTTTCACCAAGTGATATACGACATCTGCTGTTTCTCATCTACACAAACGATTTGGGAGACAATCAGAGCTGCCCTGTCAGATATTTTTGCAGATGATGCTATCATTTACCGTCCTGTAAAGCCATCAGAAGATGAAAATTAATAGCAAAATGATTTCTACAAGATGTATGGGGTGAAAAGTGGCAATTGACTCCAAATAATGGAAAGTGGGAAATAATGCACATGAATACTAAAAGAAATCCGCTAAATTTTGGTTACACTATAAATCACACAAATCTAAAGGCTGTGAACTGAACTGACGTATTTGGTAACCGAAGTATCTCGATCGCAGTGGTCGCACCAGTGGCTGACAGCCGCCAAGCAGCGTGGAATCGCGGATTTAGAGCACCGAGGGTACGACAGTAATTGGCCGGGACTGCCAGGCTAACCTGTGGTGGCAGCGTAAGCTAAGCCGCTTACGACATGCCGTCTGTTTGCCGAGGCGTTGACAGCTGATCACGCCCTCTATCGTCGTGCAGCAGCCTGCGCGTCGATTATGCTAAACAAGTTGCTCAGCTGACTGCGCAGATGTACAGCCCCTTTGTACCCCGTGTCTCCCTGGCTTACAAGGTCTGGCTAGCGTAGACAAACCGCTCTAGCAGATGGATAGCTCATGTCCGCTATTTACAGACATTTCTCAGGCCTAAACTGTTTTCTTTAAGGGTCTAAAATCTGGTAACTTAGCTCCTCATGAAAACGAACCAGGGCATCAAAAAGCCTTTAGGACTACAAATGATTGATTGCAATCCGTGAATCACTGGACATTTTATCTGACAAGGGGAAGCCACGACGTTCGGATCACGGATTTACCTAAAACTCTGTACAGTTTTAATAGTGCATTAGGAGAACATAGTGGACAAGTACTAAGGAATACAACGAAGGTGATTTCGAGAAAATGTCAGTAATGTACAGCTGTGTTGCGGCCAGGAGCACGAGCAGGCGGCGGTCATGTGGTTAGCGTTCAGTCTCCGTAGTCAATAGATCACTGGATTGAGTTCCGCTATTCTTTCACTTTATATTTTTTTCAACACTAGTCTTCTTCTTTAGTACGTATTGTATTTGAAAGGTAATACGATGAAAAGACACATGTATATTTTCCTTGAAATTTACTGAATTTCCTGTGTAATTTTGTTGTTCACTTTTATTATTACAATAGATATCAGATATTATGCGACTTTAACTTCTATACGCAAGTTAAAAATATAATCAAGCGCCTTCATACATCGCCAATTTTCGTTACCGATATTTAGGAAAATGTTGCGTTACACATGCTGCGCATCCACGTTGTCAGAAGAAAGAGAAATTTTTCAAAGTGCTAACGAGGTTTTTTCCTCCTTAGAAAATCCGAAGATTCCTGGTGCATGTGAGAAAATTACGAGGGTTGAATGAAAAGTAATGCCTCCAACTTCGTTACTTGGATTTGGATGGGAATAGTTTAATAAATCAAACGCAGAAATAATCTTCAGATTGTGATCTTTCATTACCAATATTCACTTTTCCACGTAATCACCAGTCAATGGGATACATTTCTGGCAGCGATGAACAAGATTTCTGAAGCAGCCACGGAAGAAGTCCACACCCTGTTTCCGCAACAACAGTCTCACAGTTCTCTCAAAGTCTTCATCAGAAGCATAATGATGTCCCCGCAGATCGCCTTTCACTATCGAAAGAAATGGAAGTCAGACTGTGCTAAATCTGGAGTGTATGGAAGTTGCCGTACGGTGGTGAGATTCAGTCTCTGAAGTTCTGCTGTGGTGGTACGTATACCCATCGTGCACAGATATTCCGATAGCCAAGCAAAGCAATAATGTGATCCACACGTTCTTGTGAAATGCCGATTGTGCTTGCAATTTCTCTCTGAGTGATAGGACGATCGTCCTGAATCAATCTGTCAACATTTTGCTTGTGGAACTCGGTGGTTGCTATCACAGGACGTCCAACTATTTGTTTGTCACGCAGGTCAGATGTTCCAGCCTCATCATCTTTAAACTTATTCGCCCAACGACACACAGCACTCACATCAACACAATCACCATAAACTGCTTTCATTCTCTGATGAATCTCCTTTGGGGTGACACCTTCTGCTGTCAAGGATTCAATGACTGCACGTTGCTTGACTCGCATTCATCGACAGTCTGCCCAGGGTTCCATACTTTTCACTGTAACAAGACAACCGTTCAATGCAAAGGCTTCCCGTCAACTGGAGCTGAAGAGAAGAGTCTACGGAACAAGCCAGTACTTGCCGCATACCACTCCTGCCAACTGTTGAAAAGTTACGATGGTGGAGGAATAACTTTTGAGTCAACCTTCGTTCATTTATTCTATGTATTAGACGCAGCTTTAACTTTGTTTCGCTCGTCTATATGAAAAATATGAGATTGTAACTTGTAATTTCGAAAGCCCATCCGGCGACTAATCGTACAATACCCTCATATTCTGGAATATTTATTGAATAAAGATATTTACACCTTTGTTTTATCAGTGTTTAGCTTGGGCTTTCCAAATCCGTTCCTTGTGTTTGAAGCATGTATCTGCAGATCGAAGCGTTCAGGTACAAAACAGTTCTCCGTACCTTACACGATTGTACGCGTAAGTGTTTTTGGAAAGCACGTTAGGCGTACATCTTTGGCAAAAATTTATGTGTTCAGTCGCCTACTTCTCGGTAATTATGAACATGATAGTAGTTGTGATAGTAAAAATTAGAAAAACAGCAAATAAAATTGGAAATTCAATAAACGTTCATGCAAATACACGTGTCTTTTCATCATATTGTTTTTCAAATGTAATATCTAAGAAATAATACGAATAGTGCTCAAAAAATATAAACTGAAACTAAAGAGATCAGCAGGACTCGATCCAGCAATCCACCAAGTAGAACGATTGAACGCTAACCACATGACCGCCGACATCTCGTGCTCACGGTCGCATCGGTACATCTCTGACGCGTAAAACTTCTTTTTTGATTTTCTTGAAATTGTCTAAGTAGTACGCCTTACTAGTTGCACATTCTGTCGTCATAATTGACCACTAAAAGTGTACAAGTCTGATGTAAATCCTTGACTCGAACGTATTGATCTCCGCTTCTGAGATAGGATTCTATAAAATTTAGTGGGGACCAGGATAAGCGGCTACTTGTAAGGAAAATTTTTCTACTAGTTTCAAATTACCTACTATTATCACGTTCCTCTAAAAAACCGAAAACGCAAGAACAATATTCGATTAATTTTGTCATTAAAATAAAAATTATCTGACGAACCTCTAACATACCACGAGAAAGTTCCGTAAATGTATCCCTTATAATGGAAAGACCTGTGCAAATAAGCTCACCAAACAAAATCTCAGTCATCCTTTTAGTAGTGCACAGTTCTCACCTGGGACCACTGTAAATTGTGTAGAACTAGTACCAGTCGGTCAAAAGGATCTCCTCAGCTGGTTTATGTTGTGCAAGTGTTTCACTTGTGCCAACCGCTAGTGTTGAACCAGAACAGTAAGTTGTGTCGGTTCGGAGACGTTACAGAATAGCGGATAGGGTGTACCGTGTCTGGACAAGCCTATGACTTCACCGTGATTGAAGCAGCCTGATTTGTTTGCGAATTAACGCGGACTGTCTAACGTACCTTGAAGGAATATTGTACCACTTACGTGCCTGTAACAATGCATAACAACAATGGTAGTAAAAAAATCCTAACTGGTAGTGATAGTTAATGAGTGTAACGTCTTCTCAGTGACAATCGGTCTCAAATCGGACATAAATTGTTGCTGTCAGTGAAGGAAGATAAATTAAAAAATGTATCAGAAAAAAGCATGCGAAGGGAACCGCGTCCAATGAACATTTGGAGTCGGCTACCTTGTAAAAGGGCGTTTCCCACAGTTGCACACAAAGCTGCACGTCTTCAGAAGAAGAAACAACATGGAAACTGGACAGTAGTGAACTCGACTCGAATTGTTACTGTAGTGCGGTGATACGTGATTTTGATTTTTGTTATGTGAGTGAAGTGTCAAGCGTACGGCGGCCTAGTTTACGAAGGGTTTAGTTCAGACTAGCTGTGGTTAAGTGACTAGGACTAAATATAGGGAATGTTCGGATGAAAAGGTACGATACGTCGCAACAAACAAACCTGTTGAAATTTGCATATGGCGTTTTGGAGTAATGTAGTAAGATATCTAGGAACGCGAATGTAATGCCGTCACTTGACCTAAAAAATTCAAAGCTGTGCCCATAACAGGCTAGACGATGGCCGCTGTTCTTTTCGGCGTCTGAGATCCGGTTCTCATAGAATTCCTCAAGCAAGAAAAGAAAAAAAAAAAAACATTAACAGCGACATGTACTAAGAGACACTTCGCAGACTATGCAAGTCCATCGGTAGCAAACGGCCTGGACTACTCAAATAGCTCCACGACAACGTGCGTCCGCACATTTTCAAGGCTCTATAGCCCGGAAATGTCGCCCTGTGACTTCCATATGTTTAGTCCGAAAAAAAGTATTTAAGGGAAGAGCTTTAACTCGAACTACGAACTGAACACTACAGTGAAAGAATGGCTCCTGTCACAGATACAGAAATTGTGGGAAGAGAGAATCATTCAGCTCGTGAAACAGTGGGATAGTTGTGTTGAAGTTTGTGGTGATTACCTTTGAATAAAGGCACTAGTTACACACACAGCTTCGTTATGTACCTTTGTTTTGAACGTTCCTCGTAGAACAACGGGTGAAACGCAGCAGCCAGTATCCAAGAAAATCTGTACCTCTCCTGGATCCAAGCCGGAATGCCATTTCTTGAAAGGGGGCTATATAAAAATTTCTCAGTTTTATACAGCGATTCAGAACCACCTAAAGTTACTAAGAGCTCGCTCATGCGCATCAAAACCGCAGTCCTGGATGTCCATCGGATAAATTACGGTCAATCAGTGGATCTGATCCCATTTGTACGGTGATATTTACTGTATTTTATGCACAACGGATAGTCATCTTCCGAATACTCACAGGCATTTGAGTTATCAGCGTAAAATACAGGTTGTTCCAAAAAGAATATGCGTATTTCTAACGCATATACACTCCTGGAAATGGAAAAAAGAACACATTGACTCCGGTGTGTCAGACCCACCATACTTGCTCCGGACACTGCGAGAGGGCTGTACAAGCAATGATCACACGCACGGCACAGCGGACACACCAGGAACCGCGGTGTTGGCCGTCGAATGGCGCTAGCTGCGCAGCATTTGTGCACCGCCGCTGTCAGTGTCAGCCAGTTTGCCGTGGCATACGGAGCTCCACCGCAGTCTTTAACACTGGTAGCATGCCGCGACAGCGTGGACGTGAACCGTATGTGCAGTTGACGGACTTTGAGCGAGTGCGTATAGTGGGCATGCGGGAGGCCGGGTGGACGTACCGCCGAATTGCTCAACACGTGGGGCGTGAGGTCTCCACAGTACATCGATGTTGTCGCCAGTGGTCGGCGGAAGGTGCACGTGCCCGTCGACCTGGGACCGGATCGCAGCGACGCACGGATGCACGCCAAGACCGTAGGATCCTACGCAGTGCCGTAGGGGACCGCACCGCCACTTCCCAGCAAATTAGGGACACTGTTGCTCCTGGGGTATCGGCGAGGACCATTCGCAACCGTCTCCATGAAGCTGGGCTACGGTCCCGCACACCGTTAGGCCGTCTTCCGCTCACGCCCCAACATCGTGCAGCCCGCCTCCAGTGGTGTTGCGACAGGCGTGAATGGAGGGACGAATGGAGACGTGTCGTCTTCAGCGATGAGAGTAGCTTCTGCCTTGGTGCCAAAGATGGTCGTATGCGTGTTTGGCGCCGTGCAGGTGAGCGCCACAATCAGAACTGCATACGACCGAGGCACACAGGGCCAACACCCGGCATCATGGTGTGGGGAGCGATCTCCTACACTGGCCGTACACCACTGGTGATCGTCGAGGGGACACTGAATAGAGCACGGTACATCCAAACCGTCATCGAACCCATCGTTCTACCATTCCTAGACCGGCAAGGGAACTTGCTGTTCCAACAGGACAATGCACGTCCGCATGTATCCCGTGCCACCCAACGTGCTCTAGAAGGTGTAAGTCAACTACCCTGTCCAGCAAGATCTCCGGATCTGTCCCCCATTGAGCATGTTTGGGACTGGATGAAGCGTCGTCTCACGCGGTCTGCACGTCCAGCACGAACGCTGGTCCAACTGAGGCGCCAGGTGGAAATGGCATGGCAAGCCGTTCCACAGGACTACATCCAGCATCTCTACGATCGTCTCCATGGGAGAATAGCAGCCTGCATTGCTGCGAAAGGTGGATATACACTGTACTAGTGCCGACATTGTGCATGCTCTGTTGCCTGTGTCTATGTGCCTGTGGTTCTGTCAGTGTGATCATGTGATGTATCTGACCCCAGGAATGTGTCAATAAAGTTTCCCCTTCCTGGGACAATGAATTCACGGTGTTCTTATTTCAATTTCCAGGAGTGTATTTATTACACTGTAAGACACCTACGAAACTTGGGACACTTACTTAAGAATCCCTCCTATTTAAATTAAATATGTTCAATATTTCCTCCACCAGCGACACGAACAACATCGCATCGATACTCGAATTCCACCCATACTCGGGTAAGCATGTCCATCGTGACTGATATTATGGCAATACAGATTCATTTCTTCAGCTTTTCTTGGCTGTGTGAGAGTGTTGATGCATAAATGGTGCTTAATGAAGCCCCACAGGAAGAAGTTACAGGTCGTCAAATCCGGTGACCATGGGGGCCAGCTAAATGCTAAGTCACCGGCTGTTTGACGACTCGGTCGAGTTTCGGTCAAATATTGACGCACTTGGCAACTTCACTGAGGGGGTACCCCTTCTTGTTGAGAAATGACGTTGTCCTCGTCCAACATTGGAAACAATCACTTTTGTAACAGCAAGATATTGCTGACCGTTTGACCGTGTTTCCACCAAAGAAGAAAGGACTGTAAACAGATGCGTTGGATATCGCATAAAGCACACTGATTTTGGTTGAATATCGTACATTTTCAGTTTGAGGATATGTGTTCTGTTGGCCCCAAATTCGAACACTGGGATTTTTTCCTTTCCTGCTTAGCAAAGTCACTCTATCACTGAACACGATGTGTTGTGCGGAAGTGTTATCACTGTGAATAGCATTCAGAAGCTCATCGGAATATGCCACACGTTTGCGTCATTAATTAGAGCACGTAACAGCGGTAACTTCTACGGTTTCATAACCAACCGACATCCCAAACCACGCGAAATTGTAGTTGTAAGCAGTCGTAAATCCCTACTAGCACGACGATTTGAATTGTAGGACCACATTAGAAAGCAGTTTAGATTCGTGCAAAATTTTCGACGGTAACACGAAGGCGATCAGAACTGTTCCCATTCCGAGGATTAGTTTGGTACCTCTACCTGAAGCGTATTTGCGCTGTAATCATGTAAAACCGGAGAACTGAAAATGATTTCATCTGCGGAGAAGCCATTTTGCAACATGTGACAGTAACGAAGCAAAGTGAAGACTACCGATATACAGTGGCTATGAATATAAACTAGACACTGTATTCGTTCCTCCAATAACCGAGCCGTGGTGCAGCGAACGATAGTTTTGGCAATGCCATATTTTGTAATATGTATATTGCTGTTGAAATAACCTGTAATTCAACTTTCCTTCAAATCACTAATTACGTTTCCTCAATTACCGTGATTACTTTCAAACATTTAAACACATGTTTGCCAATCTTGACCTCAAGCTGATCAGTTTGAAGAATTAAGCAGCTATGTGATCGTAAGATATCATAACCAACCAGGAAATGGTGGTACCTTGCAGCTGCACATCACTAGCCCAAAAACTAAAGTGAGACACCTAAAATAAAGCGGTGTATCATGTGCCAATCTGTTAAACACTTGGAGGTACTCAAGAGCAGCGAATTTCACATGACCTCGTCTATCGATTTACTGTAGTTCTTGTTAGTCGATTTATTTGAGGATATTTCCATGAGTATTTTGGTTGTCAACACGTCTTTGTTTTAATGGATCCATGTAGCAACCTCAGGGAAATGTATTCTGCCAACTGGAATGGATCAAAGAATAGTTGCTAGTAGGTCAGCGTGATGACAAACCGAGAAGTGGAATGTTAAAGCGACCGTTTTCAGGTCATCACGATGGACGAGAGAATTAGAGCGAGACAGATTCAAGTGAACTTCTAGTGTATAGGAACTCCTCAGTCCCACATGTGTGTGTGTGTCTGTGTGTGTGTGACCAGATTATAATGAAATGTGGTCTACAGCAACGATCTGCTTCCGTTTTTTACTGTTCCTTTTTCATAAATTTCTTTCCTTCTCGTTTTCTTTACCCTATTTTGGAAGTGCTCTCCGACTTTTCAGACCGTTTCTTGTAAGACTTCCCATTGACCTCCACACACAGGAAGAGAAGTGGAACCTCACAAGAAATAGAAAAATTTTACAATAGGACGAAAAAAATAGAAGACATAAAACTTACGGAAAAGAAGCAGTGCAAAGAGAAACTAGATTTTAAAATTCGTTCACCTGGCTCTGAATCCCACGTAGTCCAATACTTTGTACTTTTAGGTACCACCTAGTATACGAAGAGAAGGATATGTGTTATTTGAGACTAGTGCTTAGCTTTGATTTTTAAACACTTGCTGTGAACTGATATATTTACTCTCACTTCAGCCTGGCGGTGCTCTATCAGCGTCTAGCCGCAACTATGCTAACACTTCATATGTTGACATGTGAGATTAGTAACTTTCATGTGTTTAAAATTAATCACAGTCTAGGGCCATTACTTCATAAGCCGTCTATACTGTAGACAAATTAAATTACAGGTAGCTGCTATACTGGAGAACAGGCTCTGTAGGCGCCCCGGTGGTCCCGGTCGCCTACGGTGGACTGGAAGCCGAGCGGTGACCTCTCCAGCTGACAGGATGCTAGGAAATGACTGTGGTCGCGTCAGAAACGCCAAAGAATCAATATTAATTCATGACACCTCTATTCCTGCCGAGCACAATGTGGCCCGCATGACACAGGCTGGTTGAGCTTGGTGATATCGACGACCTTCCCCGAATCCTCGGTGACTCGGAGCGATGACACCAGCTCCGGGCCGCACCAGTCTTGCTAGTGCAGCGCCGCGTGCTGTGACGTAGCGTAGGAGTGCCCTTACTTCGGCCGCGCGTGGCTGGTGGCGCCCGGCTGGCCAGCCGGCTCGTCGGCGGACAGCAGGCTGCTGCACGTACGAGGCTCCGGGCTGGAGTCCCGGTGCTGTCGGCACGAGAAGCGTTCCCGTAGTGCAAAGAGTACTCTATTCCACCCCGTCTTCTTCCCGGCTCCTCCTGGTGGCTTGGCCTCGGCGGATGGGCGGAACGGGCTGCAGTCCTCCAGCGTCGTCGGCTCACCCGGTCGTGATGGCGGATGCACAGGGCCTAGGCCCCGCATGATCTCGACGATGCTTCACTGATGTGGTCAGCGTTGGCGGCGAGCGAGTCTGCCGCGATGTCTGCTAATCCTGGGTTGATGATTGACAGCGGCAGCAGAGAGGACCAGAGCTGGTACTGTCCCCTCACGTATGCTGCTGGATGGGCCGCCCTTACTGCAACATCTCCTAAATAAAGATTAACATGTCGATCACCGAGCTGAGCGCTATGCAGCATCCCAGTACACATCTAACTGCAAGTCTAACTGCGAGTGCCTTGTTGCTATCGAAGCTGGCGTATTTAAAGGAAGCACGAGCGACGTCCTGACATGCTCGTTTGTAATGAAGCATTCATTCCACTTATACTGCTGATTTATCTGTCGTACTCCCCCCTTGGGTGTTCTTGTGACAGAGTTACGTGTTGTTACGGCAGACTTATGCGAAGTTATGAAATGCAGTACAGCTGACGCTATACCTCTGTCATACACTCTACGAAAGTCTCCGTCAAAAACAAACCCCAGTGCTAAGCAATTCTCTCTCGCCTGTTGTGTGTAACCAGGCCACTACCCCTGCGTGACGACACATTCCGATAAATGTGCAATCCTCTCGCCTCTTGGCTAACCTACTGCCTCTAGCTCTCGGCATAGACCACGAAACTTTGACAATATTCCACGTTTCCAACTCCTTACTATTTCGCGACACTACACATCCCCCTCCTTTAAGAAAATTCTTCCCGAATTTTACAATTCTGGACTTACTGGTTGTGCACGCTATACTTCCTTATACTCCACAGGTATCTTACAACTACTCCTTCAACACTGTCAAACATTTCTTATCCACTAATAATCTATTTACATTTAATACTGATTTTAAACTTATCATTGGTTATCTAGTTATATTACGTTCCACTATTCCTGATCCATCCCATAGGTATTTGATGTACGGTTGTTATTTCAGAACGAGGCATCTTTTCCCGTATACAAAAGTATGTTGCACAAATAAACACTAGAACTAAGATTATGCTAGTCATTGACACACCAAATATAATTGTGTTTTGCTTACGTTTCTCCCGATATTGCTGCACATGCTACAGTAGTTGATTAACTGAGATCTGCTCTTTTTCTGAGATAATCAGGCTATCTAAAGATTGTAGCAATTAGGGATCCAAGGACTCGTTATTAAACGTTATGTTCTGGCGAGGCAATATTTGTGGTGGTTCCTCTGGATAATACAAGATAGGCTGTGTCATGTTAATCATTGTTGTACCCATGAAAGTAGCTGGTAGGTGAAAATGCTTCCCCACTATTTCACATCCAGTGCCATTAATCAATAACCTCTGCCCCGCAATTCAAGCTTTGATATATCTGTCAATCTACCATTTCTGTAACAAATGGCAACTACAGTCTCTAGTTCGAACACAGAGTAAATCCAATGTTCCCCAACTTTCTGAAATTTCGGTCTCGGAAGTAATACCTTCGTTTCAAATTCTAAAGTTTCCATATTCCCCAAGAACAACTGCATCTCACACGAATGATTGTGGGTTGCCACCTCCTTTACTGGACAAGTAAAAACACTTCCCCTGAAACAGTCTGTCAAATCTTCCATAGACATTACCACATGAGCACTCCTCCATCTTGACACTAACAACACTTCCTGAGTTTGCACTTGCACCCACTTCCCAAGTGCACCCCATCTAATTGGGTACGGGTGTACTGTATAACACTGGTACCCTGAATTGGCTCAAATGGCTCTGAGCACTATGGGACTCAACTGCTGTGGTCATAAGTCCCCTAGAACTTAGAACTACTTAAACCTAACTAACCTAAGGACAGCACACAACACCCAGCCATCACGAGGCAGAGAAAATCCCTGACCCCGCCGGGAATCGAACCCGGGAACCCGGGCGTGGGAAGCGAGAACGCTACCGCACGACCACGAGATGCGGGCGTACCCTGAATTGATACCCATCACTGGTATTTGCACTTCTATGTGTATACTCGCCTGATCCGTAATTACTCTCACTTTAGACATGCGATAGAATAACGGTAAATTCCGCTTCGCCAGAGGCACGACATGACACACTCCTTCCGAGAATTCTTTCTGCGCTTTCAGCAAAGCCTTCAGCGTCTGATCTGGACATAACAAAGTGGCACTCAATTGCCCATGCACTGTGTGATGCGTAGCTTCATATAACGCTTCCAATTCGACATGCGCATCATGCACCCTGTCTGCTAATGCCCTCAATAAAGCTGCTACTTGAATTTTCCCATCTATTCGGCTCAATCTCGCCTGTATAGCCTCTTTATCCTTATTCAACACTTTCCTGGTATTTGTTGCATACCGCTCCAGGTCTGACGTCAACTCCCGCACTGTTCTAGTGAAATTCAATATCCCCTGTTCCATGTTACCTGTGCGTGTCATGTACCAATCCACTTTCGACTTTGTCTCCTCCGCCAACTCCTGCACCTCCCCCACCGTACTATTTAAGCTCCTTATATCTTCCTCGCCCGTGGTTCCAAACACTGTTTTCAGCAGTTTTCCCCCTGCATCCAACCACCCTCGTTTCCTGCGAACGAGCGTTTGCGGGACCACTTCCGTTACTTGTTGCAGCTGTCTTCTCAGCTTTTCGTATGAGAGCTTCAATTCCTGATACTCGTTCCGTATGTCTTGAAACAACCCCTCCGTCTCCATGGCCGCCTTTAGCGCTGTAAACCTATCCTGTAGTGTCCATACATCATTCCTCACTCCCCATATATTATACATTAATACAATTGTCCACCTGCGGCTTCACAATACCACATCTAATTGTTTTGCAAACAAACTTCCCTTATCTAGTGGATGCACCTGCACCACCACTCCTCTGCAACCGTGTAGCAGTACCAGACTGACGAAAAGTTTCCCGGGCCACATCCTGGCATGGCACCTGAAGGAAAAGGAAGCCATGTCAATCGCTCCCTTCCTTACCACGTCACAAGTAAAAACTACACATACCCTATTACTTAATAACAATAAATACGACATGTTCCTCCCCGAGGACACTTAATCTACTTATCCCTAGACCTAAGTGCGTAAGGAACATTCCTCTGCTGTTCTTTTAGCCTTGGTACCCTCACACTCTTTGTTACTGCTGGAGGAATCTGCGATAACGCATCCACTCCCCCTTCAACGGCTTAATCCTGCTGACACGAACTACTGACGACTTGGTTGGTAACTGAAACTTTACGTTCACTGGAGACACTATTTCATTTACCTGATAAGGTCTAGAATATTTCGCGAAAAACTTCTTCGTTTTACCCTTCTGAACATAAGGATTAGCCAACAATACCCTTTGACCAATTCTGTACTGTGGCAGTTTACCTGTTCTTTGCCCAATACCCTCTTCTTTCTCCAAAGTTTTAGTATAAGCACGCTGTACCCTTTGCCAAATCTCTCTAAATTTCTTGGCGAAATTCTTCACTGACTCATCCTGTGAACCTACCTGAGGTTTGAGCACATCAATTGATGATGGCATTTTCCGACCATAAATTACGTCATACGGAGAGAGCCCCGTTCCTGTATAAACTTTAGCATTTTATGCGCTTGTCAACAGATTTAAATACACGTCCCAATCTGTATGTTCTGAATTTACGTAATGACTAATCATCTTAACTAACGTCCTATGAACCAGTTCTCTTCGTCCATTCGACTGAGAATGAGATGGGCTTGTCTGCAATTTCTTAACTTTCAATAAACGGCGTAACTGCTTCATCAGCTCCGACGTAAAGTTACCACCCTGATCTGTAATTATAGTATCAGGCACACCATACTTCAGCAACCAGTTATTTACTAAGGTTTGCGCAACAGTGCTTGCCTTCTGATCTGGAATAGCTACCATTACCAGGTATCGGGAAAAATGATCTAATATTGTTAATACGTATCGATTACCTGCTTGGGTCTTGTTAAATGCTCCGATTACGTCTAATCCGATGAATGCGAATGGACGATTCGCTTCAGGTAGTCTCTATAACTGAATTTCCTGATGACTTAAATCTGTTCTCTGCGCACACGGTATACAATTTTGCACATACTGCTCTACATCATTGCGACGTCTCTTCCACCAAAACCTTTCAGCTACCCGTCTATCAGTCGTTCTTTTTCCACCAAGACCCGACAATACATGGTTGTGCGCTTGTTTCAACACTTCTTCCCTCAGCGACTCCAGTACTACGACGCGTAGTCCGCACTTCATCTACCTGCAAAGTAACCCATCCTGCATTTCAAACTGCGGTTGCGTTCGGAACAATTGACACTTTCTGTCAGTGGCTTGCGCCTTTATCCACTCCTTCTCACTTATGCCCACATCTTGTACAGCTGCTATTTTTCTACTAAGGGCATCTGCATTCGTACGTTTTACCCTAGGTTTGTGAATTACATCGTAGTCAAATTCACTTAGATTCAGTGCCCATCTCGTTAAACGAATCGAAGGATCTTTCAACCCCAAAAACCACTTCAATGTTGTGCGATTTGTAATCACCTTGAATTTACGACCATAGAAGTAACAGCGAAAATACGAGATACTGTAAATCACTGCTAACATTTCTTACTCTGTAGTTGAATAATTCTTCTCTGCCTTATTCAGTTGCCTGGAGGCGTAAGCCACTGGATGTTCCTGTCCATTAACCCTCTGAGAAAGAATACAGCTTCTCGAATGCCTCCTGACACTGTGCTGGCCATTCTAATTTAACAGCTTTCTTTAACAATCTCGTTAATGGACGCGCAATTTCCGCGAACCCCTTTACATATCGTCTGTAGTAATTACATATACCGACATATTGCTGAACTTGTTTAGCGATCTGTGGTACTGGAAAACCACGCACAGCCGATGTTAGACGAGGATCCGTTCTTACCCCATCCTGACTGATAACATGCCCAAGGTAAGTCACTTGCGTCTGAGCTAACTGACATTTCTCGACATTAAGCGTAAGATTTGCCGCTCTTAGCCTACTAAATACTGCGTTCGGACGTTCCACATGCTCTTCTATATTACGCGAAAAAGTAAGCAATCTTCGGTTTCAGTCCTGAAAGCACACCATCTAACAAACGCTGGAATGTAGCAGGAGCGTTTTCCAACCCAAATGGCATTCTGCGATACTGAAAGTGAGCAAGGCTTGTTGTAAAGGCCGTCTTCGGTCTATCCGCGGGACTTACTTCTATCTGATGGTACCTACTCTTTAGATCTAGTGTCGAAAAATATTTACACCGACCTAGGTTGTCCAATGTTTCCGTGATGTTCGGTATTCGATACGCATCTGTTACAGTTCGTGCGTTCAAAAAACAATAGTCACAACAAAACCTACACTTTTTAGTACCGTCCAATGACTTCTTAGGAACCACCACAATGTTGGCAGACCACGGGCTTTCACTGTTCTCAATAATACCGTCCCTTAGATGTCAATAAATAAATTCTTCCACTAGTGGTTGTAGGTGTTTTGCTATCCTGTATGGTTTTCTATAGACCTGCGGACTATCGCCAGTCTGTATATGGTGCTGTGTAATAGGAGTTGGTGGTAATGGACCTTCTGAATTAAACAAATCTAAAAACTCTAATAACAAAGCTTCCATGGCTTTCCGATCACCATTCTCCAAATGACGAATCTTATCACGTAGTACAGATGCTTTGACGGTTTGCTTGACGTTATAATCACCTTGGGATTCACCTATATCCTCATTGTCGAGTATTTCCAAACTTGCTACCACTAAACCCTTTGGGAGATCCACTTCATCTGCCCCAAAATTATCTACACTGACCGGAATTATCAGTTCCCCATTTATATCCGTTACGCACGCAACACTCTTCCTAATAAAACAATGCATTTCATCCAATGCTTCATTGCTGTGCAGTGGCTCCACCACACATAGTCTCTGCTGTGGTACATCGGTACCTCTTGACAACCAAACTAACTTCCCTGTACCTGAAGGATTCTCCATCCCAACCCTACGAAATAATTCTGCAGGAATTCCCCTGCGGAATACATCGAGGGTTCTGTTTTATGCCTCTCGTAGTAATACACGGCCCGCATCAGGATTACCCGATAATTCATATGTCTGCGAATTAATTTTCCGTATCCTATCTGAACAAGATTCCACTGTCTCATTGACCTGCTGTGTCAAATTAGCTAACTTTTCCCTAAAAAATCTTGCACTCTTCTGCTTACGATAACTTTGTCGTAACCCATATGCCAATTCTTCAAACGTGCTCGCCTTAGTAGGCGTCTCATGGTACATCACGAACTTCTTGGCTTCCTCTGCAAGTCGCAAATTTGCCATACGTAACGTAGTTACGTCCGACTAATTGCTCATGGCAGCTGTTGCCAAGACATCATTAATGAACGCTGTGACATCCTCTGTTGTTTTACCCGAGAAAGGCGTGATCAGGTTAGCTACTGAAGGATATATTACAAGGTTGGACATTGCTACTGACTTGCACTCACTTGAACCCGTTTGCGACTCTTGCGCCGAACGCAAGGTCTCCATTTGCGTCATTAATTCTGCATGACGTAAGTTATGCTGTGCATTCTCTTCTAACAATTTTAAGACTTGCTCCATCAGAGCAGCTATACTCACTTCAGTATTAACGGATCTTGTTTCCGGCATGATTTGTGTAACTTACCAACAACTTACTCTATACTGAATTTACTCCTCAAAACAATAACTACACTAGCTACTCAACTCCTTTGTCACAGTTGAGCACTACACACAAGAAGACAAACAAGACTCACAATGCGCAACTAAACAAAACTAATCCTTCCGCCTTGTTATTGCTCAGTGACACTCTCTACAATTGTGCACTGCGTAACCAAACCGTCTGCAAATTGAACATTCTACTGGTAAAAACTTCGCGCATGGCTCCCCATGTGCTGTTATATTACACACAGTACATCTGACTGGTACCAAGTACGTTTCCCAACTGTTTCCCTTAAACTCAGATAAATCTGCTGTTTCCGCAGGTCCCAACAAAGAATGTGCATCCATAGTTATTAACAAAAATTGCCTCGTGCACTTAGCACAAGGCTGCGTAGAGTCAACAGTTCTGACCGCAACTCTGTGGTGTCAGTCCTGCAGTGGCGGTGTCGACGACTCCAAATACCAGATCTGCAGGCCAGTGCTGTAGTGGCCGGTTCGAAGACCTCTGATACCAAATCTGTACGTGGTGGGCGCTAGGACTTCTGACATCAAATCTGTAGGCGCCCCGGTGGTCTCGGTCGCCTACGGTGGACTGGAAGCCGTACGGTGACCTCTCCAGTTGACAGGATGCTAGGAAATGACTGTGTACGCGTCAGAAATGCCGAAGAAACAACAATACTTCGTGACATCTTTATTCCTGCTGAGTACAGTGTGGCCCGCGTAACACAGCTGGCTGAGCTTGGTGATATCAGCGACCTTCCCTGAGTTCTCGCTGACTCGGAGCGATGACACCAGCTCTGGGCCGCAGCAGTCTTGCTAGCGCAGTGCCGCGTGCTGTGACGTAGTGGTGGAATGCCCTTACTTCGGCTGCGCATGGCTGGCGGCGCCCGGCTGGTCAGCCGGTTCGGCGGCGAACAGCAGGCTGCTGCACGCAGGAGGCTCTGGGTTGGAGTCCCAGCACTGTCGGCATGAGAAGCGCTCTTGTAGTGCGGAGTGCACTCTATCCCACTCCGTCTTCTACCCTGCTCCTCCTAGTGGCTCGTCTGCGGTGGACGGGTGGAACGGGCTGCAGTCCCCCAGCATCATCGGCTCACCCGGTTTTGACGGCGGATGCACAAGGTCTAGGCCCCTCATGATCTCGACGACGGCTCACTGATGTGGTCAGCATTGGCGGCGAGCAAGTCTGCAGCGATGTCTGCTAATCCTGGGCTGATGATTGACAGCGGCAGCAGAGAGGCCCAGAGGTGGTACTGTCCCCTCACTTCTGCTGCTGGATGGGCCGCCCTCATTGCAATATCTCCTTAATAAAGATTAGCATGTGGATCAGCGAGCTGAGCGCTACACAGCGACCCAGTACACATCTAACTGCAAGTCTAACTGCAAGTGCCTTGTTGCTATCAAATCTGGAGTATTTAAAGGAAGCACGAGCGACGTATTGACTTCATGCTCGTTTGTAATGAATGCATTCGTTCCACTTTTACTGCTGATTTATCTGTCGTTGGGTGTTCTTGTGACAGATTTACATGTTGTTACGGCAGACTTATGCGAAGTTATGAAATGCAGTACAGCTGACGCTATACCTCTGTCTTACATTCTACGAAAGTCTCTGTGTAACACAAACCCACGTGCTAAGCAATTCTCTCTCGCCTGTTGTGTGCAACCAGGCCACTGCCCCTGCGTGACGACACATTGTGATACATGTGAAATCCTCTTGCCTCTTGGTTAACCTACTGCCTCTGGCTCTCGGCATAGGCAACGAAACGTTGACAATATCCCACGTTTCCAACTCTTTACTATTCCGCGACACTACGACTCTGTCACCACTGGAAATTGAATGGTTATTTTTCCACACAACTCAGGTGCTTTCTCGGCTTACGCTGGCCATCGGCGAGACGGTCTGGTGAGGGATGCACAAAACTCGGAATATCAGAACTTTTAATCACGGTCACATCGTGGGTGCCCAAACGATGGTATTCCTAAGGTCGTGCAGAACTTTCCACGTGCCATCGTGGGAAAAGCACCACCTTCAGAATCAACCACCGAGATCAATAGAGTGCCAGTTCTAGGATTATATTCCACTTTCAAGCACTGTAAAAGCAGGGGCAGATAACAGTGCTTCAGTCATCGCCAATTCGAGGGTGGGATACAGCAACCAGTGTGCAGGAACACCTTACAGAGCGATCTGCCCGTACTGAACCACGGAGGCCAGACCCGCAAGTTCTCAAATAAATTTGCTTACCGAACGTAAAAGAACACAGTGTTTAGCACACCATTAGACTCACTAATCCTGGAAAAATGTCCCCTAGATTAATGAGCAGCGGTAAATGATGGAATACGCCAACAGCAGGGTACTATTAAATCGAAGACCGCATAAGGCGATGTACTCACATTTGTCTCTGTTCTCCAGAAGCCTGCTTTTGATGTGTGGTGGAAAGTTCTTCGCGTGCCGCTGTCATATTGGAATCGACGTTCACATAAACGGTAGTTTCGTGCGGAGATGTTAACACAGAACTACTGATGTAAGTATGAGCAGTTCTAGTCATATAGCTTAAATCTGTTTCTTCGTACCCTATAGGGATATCGGCAGCTTGTATCTCCAACAGTCACAGCATCACTACATTACAAATTATCGTGCAATGGTTCCTGCAACAGGCTACAAACCTGTGGGAGATGACGTCAGTCTAAGGATCCGTCCAAATTTCAAGTAATTCTGAAGCAACGATATTCCACAATGTTGATTTGCAAAGCAGATTAAAGCAGATTCACTCATGCGTCTGAAGATTTTTGGTTCCATGGCAGCGTAAACGTTTAGGGAGAAGCAACAAGAATCGCCGATGAACTGTTGCAAAGAAAATACCGTGCAAAACTGCAACGGCCACAGGTATTTTCCAAGATGGAAGTAAATTCTGCCGAATCAAGTGGTCAGAAGTCGCACTGTGTCCTCCTCAGTTGAGAGGTGGGATAACCGATACTTAAAAAAAAAAAAAAAAAAAAAAAACAGAGATAATTTAATGAACTGTATAAGTCATTAGTTCTTTTCTTAATTAGAAGTTTTCTCTAACTTTCTTGTCACTACCCGTGATACACAGCAACATTTATTTGTTGGCCTGCACAGTTGAAAGATTTAACCTCAGCAACGAAGCTTTATAAGTTTGGTTTTTACTAAACCTCGTTGTCTTGACTGTCTTTTTTAATGACCAGTGGCGCACCACATGTTACTGAATGCTATTAAGGCCTCTCTCGTTTTTAACAGTTTCTAGCGCTGGGACGTGGGTTCAGCAGAGCAGTAACACACACATATTCTAACCATCAGGCAGCGACGTATCATGGCTCCAAAGGCTCCCAGCGACAGGTGCGATCGCTTGGGACTTCATGGTTGTCTGGCGAACCCTCTTCAAGTTGAGCAGATACAACATCCCGTCTGTTTGCCTTGTCATCGCCACCATCAACATGCAATGGAGAGCTTGTCGATAGTGGGAAACTATGCGCTTAGCAGACGGAATTGATTGCTTAGAGACTACGTTTTCCACATCGTAAAAATCCACAATGAGCTGCAAGTACAGTATTATTTAACCGTACATCTTTATTAATATTCTTTAATGCCCAAATAATTATCTTTAGTGTCTGTTGTTTCATAGTTTTTAGCTTCTCATTTTAATAAACTTGGGACTCAACATCTATTTATGTAAGTAAGTGAATAATGATCAATCATACAAAGAAGACCCAAAAAATAAATTGTTTATCAATTAACAGTTTACTTGAGTTTAAATCATATCAGATCCCACAGTTTGTCAAGTCATAGGGGACGTAGTTAAGTGTCAATTAATAAACAGTTAACAGGTCACATCGCTGTCACCCCCAGGTCGTTGTGACGAACGTCTTTATGTTTCCTTAAATAAAGTATGGCGACTTCCCTGCTACAATTTCCACCTGCCTTATCATCATCTTAACCCCAAATCTAGGAAAATTGTAAACCATTTGCTTGTCAATTTTCTTTAATATTTCATCGTTACTGCCAGATATTTTAGTACTGTTTAGCAACAACTATCTTCATAGTCTCCTTCACGATTTGTTAGCCGCACTTCTCCGTATGAATGGTACCTAATGTGCCCCATGCACCAAATCGTGGATTTTTAAAATGATTCCACGCAGGGACCTAAGTACCGTGAACGCTAGTACGCGGTACAGTTTTAAATGCTTTTGGCAAATGGAAAGTGAAACTGAATGCAGTGTCTGTTAAAATTATGATTCAATTACGTTGGCTGCAAACATGTGTATATACATAACAATACGATGTCTAGAGTCGTTGCCTCGATTAGCACTACTGCTGAGGAAATAGTGTTCCATAAGTAAATCGAACTGTTCCACATCTCACATGAAAATCCAAATGTTTGCGAGAAGCCTTCATAAAATTGGCAAACGAGAATGGTATAGCAGTGTGCAATTAATTTTGCGGTTTGCTTTGCTAGCTGTAAGTTGTGTGACAAATTATTCAGTGGCACTTCTGCGGGATGAGAGTTCGTCAACAAATTACGGAGCGTCCCACCAATCCTATTAACCGTTTTAATGATTAGTGGGCACCAGGCCGTCAGAGGTTCAAAAATGGTTCAAATGGCTCTGAGCACTATGGGACTCAACTGCTGTGGTCATCAGTCCCCTGGAACTTAGAACTACTTAAACCTAACTTACCTAAGGACATCACACACATCCATGCCCGAGGCAGGATTCGAACCTGCGACCGTAGCAGTCGCACGGTTCCGGACTGCGCGCCTAGAACCGCGAGACCACCGCGGCCGGCCCGTCAGAGGTCGTTCACAACAATCAAAATACGGATCCCCGAATATTAAAACAAACTAATACAGTGTTAATCTTTATTTCCAGTTAAACAATAAATTTAAACCAATCTCAATCTCTTTACTTCTGAAAGCATTTTTATTTATTTCAGAGTCCATTAAGAGGAACGTGCACGTCTTCTGACAACTGGACAGAGTAAGTAGTAGAAAAACTGTAAAACAACACAAAGTAGCAGCTTATGGAAGCCTACAGCTCTAGGAGTAAGTATTATGGTAACAATTTTTTTTAACGTTAACTAATGTCTCTAGGCATTCTATACGTTACTAGAAGTCCATACCTCACTGCAGGTGATTCTCCAGTCACTGACGTGTTTCATTTTCTCTGTTGGTATCTGGTCATCTGACATTGGGAAGTCAGTTTCGGTTCATATCGTGAGAGGAACATGTTACATCCTGTGGATGCTGCCAGAGGGCTCCCCTCGTGCACAGAAACATAGCGTGCCGAATGGAGCCGGCCTCGCAACACAAGCCAGTCGAAGGAAAAGGAAAAGAGACAGTGTGTGCCAATCAACGAGCAGTTACGGTGCGCTGTGGTGTTGATTACCATTACGTAACTAACAAGGGTACCGCGCCTACTTGTCATCACTTATTTCGTCCAGATTTACGGCATATGTAGGGCTTGGCCAGAAATGAAACTGGCGAAGAGTGAGCTCCAGATGGCCAGGCGTGAGAGCAAGAAATGACTCTTTTATGTTAACTTCACTTTCAGGCAGCCGTTGACGCAGCGGAGAGAGTACGTAACGATCATTCGCGAGTCGTGGGGTCACGACTGTGTGCAACAAGATTCTTTCATATTTCTCTATTTTTAATTTTTACTTTGCTTACATTGCAAGTCACCCGAAATATTGATAATTACATTTATTAATATTTTCATAAATTGTATGAAAAGATAAACTAAAGAAAATATGGTGGATGAGTACGCAGCAAATAATAGGAGTGACGTCATTACTTCATCAAAATTTGGAAACTTTACAACAACCTTATTCTAAAACTTGTTGACCTTCATGCTCAAATCTTACCTGCAGGAAAACAAATTTATTCTGTCAAGTGAGTGGGGGGAAGGACAAAAAAGCCCACAATTACACGACGAGATTTTTAATGATGGAGGAGGATTGCCGTCATGCAGTATTAAAAGTGATTTCCCTCAAGTGCAGTCGCTAGTGCAACGCTGTGGTGTCTGTTTCTGTCGTCAGGTAAGGACTTGATCAAAAAGCTACAGAACTGATCTTATCTCATCGAGAGAAATAAAATCACATTCCTTGAAGATCGAATCTAAATACATTTCATTGCCACTATTTTGTGACACGATGCGTTACAGACAGCCCGATCACCTACGCTGCGATGCGAGAGGAAATTTTATGAATGTGAGTGAAACGCATAGCTTAATCCGCAGGACAGGACAGGTAGCCGGCCGAAGTGGCCGTGCGGCTAAAGGCGCTGCTGTCTGGAACCGCAAGACCGCTACGGTCGCAGGTTCGAATCCTGCCTTGGGCATGGATGTTTGTGATGTCCTTAGGTTAGTTAGGTTTAACTAGTTCTAAGTTCTAGGGGACTAATGACCTCAGCAGTTGAGTCCCATAGTGCTCAGAGCCATTTGAACCATTTTTTGACAGGACAGGTAGTTTAATTTGTAGAAAGGGGGCAGAATAAGGGGCTGTCAGTTATACTCGAACATAAAACTTTAGTTTTATTTGTAGAAAGGGGGCAGAATAAGGGGCTGTCAGTTATACTCGAACATAAAACTTTATTATTTGATCAAACATTACAAGAGCCCCAAAAATATTTTTTTTAAACACACAGATTTAATCTTTGGGACTCATTTACCAGCTGAAAGCCACTTTAATTTAAAAACGGCTGAAGGCCAATAGCTTAAAACACCTAATCAGAAATTTAAAAGGCAAGTCCTATCTTACAACAGTTCTTTATTTAGGCTGAAGCCCCAAAGAATCTGAGATTTTCAGAGCAAACAATTTGAATTCAAAATCGGCTGAAAGCCCAACACTTAAGGATAAATAATATAATTTAAAAAAAAAGAAACAACGGCCTTACATAAAACAGTTCTTAATTAGGCAAAACTCCACAAAAACAGAAATTTAAAAACGCAAAGCCTTATCTAAAAACAGTTCTTTAATTTAGGCAGAAGTCCTTAAGAGCAAAACAACTCAAACTCGAAATCGGCTGAAGGCCCAAACACTTAAAATTCAACGACATTAAAACCTTTAAAATGCCAAAGGTCTTATGTGAAACTGTTCTTTAAATTAGGCTGAAGGCCTAAAGAATCTTACGCCTTAAGGGCAAAACAACCTTAATTTAAAAAAAAAATCGGCTAGAGGCCACACAGGTACAAACAACAAGAACAAATAAAAAAAAGGCAGCACACCCAAGGGCGTTCAGATGTTCGAGGGTCGGCCTGGAATTCAAACACTAATGCTCGCTTAGGTGAGACAGGCAGTCAGGCCAACCGTTCACGACGACAACCTAACCGACCGACAGTCAACGGACCCATCGATAAGATAACTTCCACTTCACCCGACCAGGGCACAACAGGAAGTTCAACGGAACAACGTAGAAGACATTGGCGCCAACAACCAATCATACACGGAGCTATCAAACTACACACCATGCTGGACAGCAACAACACGATGAGAAAACTAAACTGCCTGAAATTTACGCCAACGGCCATGGCAGGTTACCGGAACGTTAACGGCCACAAGGCTGAAGATTCCGCTGGTACACTTCAGTTCAAATAACCAAATAAAGTGAAACTCCACCGGAGGGTGGCAAGAATTTTCCATTTTGAAAACCACATTGTTTCTCGTGGGAATATCCCAATAGCCGACAACGAACTCCAAACGACACAATGTGAACAGTCTTGACTTGCTGGTAGAATAAATCAAAACTCAACTTTCGTGTCCAGGGTCGGTGAGCCACGGACCTCGTAGCAATGCCAACAGCTCCGCACACTCCGACACCTTGTAGAGACCGCCAGGAGCCACAGACAAACTACATCCCGCGGAGAATTCCTCGCTGCTCCACGCCAACCGCCCAGCAGGAAACTTTATGCGCCAGGTCAAAGATAGTCCAAGGTGCGAATATCGATACACACCGCTGCTGCCACCTGCGGAAGGAAACGATAACAGTATAATCGCGATAACTGCGGGAGACTAAACACAGAATCGCAACAAACGTTCAATCCAGCGCATAGCATGAGCCAGCCACGGCTTAGTAAGCCAAGTTTGTTTTTATGTATAAACCTTAAAATTAACTTGTAATTGTAAAAAAAATCGGAGTTCATAACGTGTGGTAGATACCAAGATAATTAGTGCTTTACTTGTTTTTACTATCGATATGACGTGTGAATCATCAGCTGTAAAATAATAAAAGCGTCTAATTTTATATATGATGTTCTCGTATATGCCTTGCTGTCCCTAACTGAAAATTTATTTGAAAACCAAAAAATTTCATTGACCTTTCCTTGCGATACCTTCTACGAAAATATTAGTAAAGATAGTGTATTGAGCATTGTTATTGTTTATATGAAGTGTAAGTAACGTAAAAATTGAACATAAAATCAAGGATAAATATTTTCGCATAGGGACTCTACGCTGGCACCCCCGGATTATCATTCTATGTTGTTTCCACTGCACTAACCACCACCTGGAACGTAAGCTATAGAAAATGGCTCATGCATCGGACTACCTGCGCCAAAAATGCTATTTTTTCTAAACGCTAGGGCCATCTGGAGCTCCCATTTCAGCTATTTTCATTCCCATCCAAGCCCTACATGACCTATAAATTTGGACGAAATCGATGGTGAGGAGTAGGCACGGTCAACTTCTAAGATACAACATTTGGATGAGATCAAAAGGGGAAGAAAACTAGAAGAAGGACTATGTGTGACTAGTGTAGCTCAGGCGTTCGGTTATGGTCACAGTACTGCTTCACGTAGAGAACGTGCGTTCCGAATTACAGGCACTGCAACGCTAAGGAGAGGAGGTGGTCGACCACGGACAACTACAGCTGTAGATGACCACTATATTGTGCATTAGGCAAGAAGGGACCCACTCAAAACTGCGGGTTCAATTGCAATGACTTTTAACGGGACAGCAGGGCACGCAGTTTCATGCATTAGAGCGGCAAGCCGACTGTATGGGAGTGTTCACATTGGCCGACTATTGGTGTTTCAGTAGGTTATTTCAGGGTTGTGCAGATTATGTAAGTCCGACGGGCCAATAAAGATCATGGAATAGTTATGTAATGAAGTTATTAGTAAATAATATTGACGTACAAAATATAGAGTGGAAATTCGTTATGGTATATTTTAGGTATATGACAATGGATGTATATGTTCGTTCTATCAAATGTTTACTGTAAATTCACTTGTAGAGTCTTGTCCTTGATTCTCATTCTGTTCTTAATCTGTCTTTGTGCTGCACGATTGACTAGCTGACAATGCTATCATTACTGTTTATGCCTACGGGCCTGAAGATGGCGCACTGAAGCGCAGAAACTGGAAAGTACTCAAAAAATAAGATTTTAAGGACGGCCGTAGGCGTTTAATTTTCTTACAATCGGAAGAATAGGTCGCACATCAAAGTGTCTTGCCGCTACAGCGTGCGACACGATCAACTTAACCACAGGGAAAGTTCCGAAACGTACTCACCCTTAATAAATGTGCATCAAGCTGCTAGAGCTGCGATAAAAGAGCCGCTTTCTCCCCAGTGGCAGAACTCCTTCACTGCAGGCTGGTGTCCACAAGAACAGCGTTACTGTGATAAACACCAGGCGGCTTGCTCCGCTCAGCCGCCCGCAGTCTCATCCGTCAAAGTCGCCGCGACCAGCACGCCCCGCGTGCACCAGGAAGAACTTCAGCGACTAACCACCAACCCAGACTACGAGGCCACTCGAGTCAACACGGACTAAGGTTGTGACCCACTCCCGGCTCTGCTCCTCAGCGAATCTTACGGTCCGGCCGCCGAACTTATTTAAGAGTGCGAACATCCTTCTGCCGCGGCTTATCAATCCTCCGGGGCAGTTGAGATAACTAGATGTGTATATTATAAATAATTTTCATTGTCACAAGTAACAGTTGTGGTTGCAAATTGTTGCAAAAAGTTGGCTAGAGTATCAAGTTCAGCCAATGATAACGTCATTAGAGGTGCATAAACACATCATATTGATCGCCGAAGAGGAACAGAAGCTACCAAACCCCTGTTTAAAGACACATTCTGACTGGAGAGAGTTTCATAAAACCTGAATCTGGATGGAAGGCAAAGTCCATGAATTTTAGCCCTCTAAGTTCGCGTGTAATGCTTTAATCATTGCGCAAGAGGAATGCAAACGACGTCCTCTGGGAATAGTAGTATATACACTACAAACTACAGCGAGGGCTCCTACAGAATATCTGATCAGAAGCGTTGTCAATAGTCCTAGTACTACATCTCATTTACTGGGATGCCTAAGAGAGCACACTTTCCAGATCAGCCAGAGAAAGGTTTATTAACAAGATAACAGGACACTGACAATACAAAGACGTCTTATCATAAAAATTAATACAAAACTCTCTAAGGCTTCCGTCAGGTGTACGCCAGGAAAGGCGAAGGGACGGAGAAATTTTTCCAACAACGTTTCCTTCGGAAGGAGTAGAGTGTACTCGGCGGAAACTGAAAGGAGATACTTCACGGTGGCGGTGTTGGAGAGGTCCGAAGTCGTGCTGCGGTGGCTCCTAATGGGCTCCGACTGAAGGGCTGGGATCAGCCGGCACATGGGTTGGTCCAGTAACGTCGGTGGAGAACTGCCGATGAGTGGAACTGCGCCGCTACAAATAGCAAGTGCGCGGAGGCACTGCTTGTGGGTCTATTTTCGCGCTCGAGATTCGGCAGAGGGAAGCAGATCGCCAGCGATGAGGACCCTGGCGTGTACCGATTTCCAAGTGAATGTCGCCGGTGCCCAAAGGCCTGGCAGGCGACGCCTTGGAGGTATGTATGAGAAGCATTACCGTCCGAAGGGTTGCCTATCCTTCAGGCGTAGTACAGGTCTATTGCACCTCGTAACTGCGAACTTCATTCTTACCTTAACTGATACTAGCGATAATATAAGATGTTTATAACATAAGCTTCTTATTGTTCAATATACGTCCTGGTGAAAGTACCACATTACTTTGCGGAATCGATTAAATACTATGCTGTATAAATGTAATAATAATTACGTCTTTTTTCAGAAGATATATTTAATTTTTTCTCAAATTTGAGAGGAACTTATGATCATATTTTTTCCGGGAGTGGTGAGTAGTCAGCACCTAATTTCGAAATTCCTTCGATTCAGAAACCAACGCATTGCCAGACCAGTGCCATTGTTGTTTTGTTGTTAATCTTCCGCTCAATGATGAGCTCGTTCGAAGCACTATGCTCCGCATAAATAAATACATGACAAACTACCAACATGTGATTTACCTGTGATATCCAGAGCCAAATTACAAATCAGTAAGAAAATAAATTATGGATTAGTGGTCTTTAATTAGCAAAAACGTCCTTGAAGCGACAAAATTAACTTCAACACAAACTTCCAACTGGCATTACCGCGCCTTACATAGAATCACTACAGGTTACGCCACCTTCATATGCATAAACGCCATGGGCGGGTACGTATATGATTAGAGTTGCAAATGACAGGCAGAATGGCAACAACAGAGCATTATTTTTGTTCATGTTTAGTATTGTTATCAGACCTGGTAGAGAATAAAGGAGGCGTGAACAGTGTCAGATGTTGGGTGATCACCTTGAAGGACCCGGAGATATTGAATAGTCGTTATCAAGGCCTGAAAGGGACACATTGTGGGTTTCCATTTCGTTGGCAGATCGAATCGTGCAATATCCCATTTTTGCGTAATTAGGATGCCACTTTTCAATAGGATAATGCTCGCCCACATACGTAACGTGTCCCTATGAAATATTTGAGTGTTGAGGGAGTCTCGTAGACAGTAAGATCCTTAAATCTAACCTTGGCAGACGTCGACTCCTCCCCAGTGCCACTATTCGCTATTAACAGTACCAATTGCAAAAGTTGTGGGCAAGATTGCCTGAGAAGAGAGTGCAGCGTCTTTATATCTACGTTCACAATGAACTAGCACATGCATACAAGTCATATGGGGTGCAACGTCATACTGATAAGTGCGCTTATACTGTCAAATTCTTTGTAAAATTTGCCAAGATTTTTTTGCGACCGAAACAAGATCACCTACATTCTCAACCAGTGTAGTTTCGTTTGTTTCCTCCTCCCCTTCAGCGCGATTCGCTTTTTCTGTCAGACATTGTATATCGATTAATTATTTTCCTATAGTCGCTGTGGCTACAAAGAGGACCTCAATCTATTTTTTTACTGCTGCCTCGGAAAGAAGCGAGGTAGTGAAATTCCTGTAGATAGTCGTGGCATTTAGAAACTGTCAATGAACATGAGATTTTATTAGTGACAAGTTATCTAATAGTACACAGACACGTGAACACCCTCTTAGTAGAGAGTGAATGATGGTTTCAGGTGCATAATTCATCAAGTGATTAACGTTGATCAAAATAATCTTACTAAACATATTTATACAACTACTACAATAATATGATGAAGTTATTCTTCATTATTATTCTTGTATAGTACGTGCTAGCAAAGACACCTGAATAAAAGTCGTGGTGAATGGCTGTATGTGTTATATGCCGAAATCAACAAAAGTACAAAACTTCTGTTGTTGTACACTCATCAAAGAAAAAGTTACTTTGCTGGTGAAATAGCAAATCTCATATACTACTCTCAGAGTTTCGTTTCCTAATATAATCCTCTCAGCATTACCTGATTTAGTTAGATAACATTCGATTTCCCTCATTTTGCTGTTGTTGATGCTCTTCTTAAATCCTCCTTTCAAGACACTGAGCATTCCATTCAAATGTTCCTCTAACACCTTTGCTGTCTCTGAGCGAATTGAAATGTCATCAGCAACCTCAAAGCTTTTCTTTATTCTCCCTGTACTTTAATTCCTATCCCATTTTTTTTTTCGTTTTCCAACACTGCACTCTCAGTTTTTCAGATTGACTAACATCGGGGATGGCTACAAACCTTTCTCATTCCAATCTCAACCACTCCTTCCCTTTCGTGCCCCTCGACTCGTAAGCTTCCGTCTGGTTTCTATATAGGTTTTACATACCCTTTCGCTCCCTGTGTTTTACACCTGGTACCTTCAGAATAAAAGAGTGTGACGCAGACAACGTGTCAAAAGCATCCTCCGATCTTCAAAAGCTGCACACATCAAAAAAAGTTTTGCATCACCCCGGTTCCCAGATTTCCTGGAGACAGTCGTTGACTGTGGATCTTGTATCACAGACACAGTCCCTTTGACTGTTCAGAGATGTCACTAAACCCGCCCAAAGAGGTAAACAACCATCCATGAGCAGCGCCTAATAGACGTAGGGGGTCCAACAGCCGATCAGTACCAGTCATTCCACCAGGAAGGAGGTACATAGTTCCTGTTCTCTATAGTTCAACCATTCCTATATGGTCAATACCGCGGTTCCATCGCGTCGGCATTGTTACTTTGTGCCAGAATGGGCTCTTATCAAGGGAAGTGTCCAGGCGTCTAGGAGTGAACCGAAGCGATGTTTCTGAGACATGGAGGAGGTACAGAGAGAAGGGAACTGTCGATTCGATGACATGCCTCGCTCAGGCCGCTCAAGGGCTACTATTGCAGTGGATGACCGCTACCTATGGATTATGGCCCGGAGGAACCCTGACAACAACGCCACCATGTTGAACAATGCTTACCGTGAGAACACAGGGCGTCGTGTTACAACTCAAACGGTGCGCAGAGGCTGCATGATGCGCAACTTCACTGCCGACGTCTACGGCGAGCTCCATCTTTGCAACCACGACACCATGCAGCGCGGTACAGATGGGCCCAACAACATGCCTAAAGGACCGCTCAGGATTGCCATCACGTTCTCTTCACCGAAGAGTGTCGCATATGCCTTCAATCACACAATCGTCGGATACATATTTGAAGGCAACCCAGTTAGGCTGAACGCCTTAGACACACTGTCCAGCGAGTGCAGCAAGGTGGAGGTTCAATGCTGTTTTGGGGTGGCATTATGTGGGGCCGATGTACGCCGCTGGGGGTATGAGAGGTGCCGTATCGGTTGTATGATACTCGAATGCCATCCTCCGACAGATCGTTCTACCATATCGGCATCATATTGGCGAGGCATTCGTCTTTATGGATGACAATTCACGCCTCCATCGTGCACATCTTTTTTTATGACTTCCTCAGAATAACGACATCGCTCGACTAGAGTGGCCAGCATGTCCTCCAGACATGAACCCTATCAAACATGCCTGGGATAGATTTAGAAGGGCTGTTATTGTCGATGTGATCCACCAACCACTCTGAGGGATCTACGCCCAATCGCCGTTGATTGGGTCAATCTGGACAAACAGTGCCTTGATGAACTTGTGTATAGTATTTCACGATGAAAACAGGCATTCATCAATGCAAGAGGACGTGCTACTGGGTATTAGAGGTACCGCTGTGTACAGCAATCTGGACCATCACCTCTGAAGATCTCGCTGTATGGTGGTACAACAAGCACTGTGTGGTTTTCATGAGCAATAAAAAGGGCGGAAATGATGTTTATGTTGATCTCTACTCCAATTTTCTGAACATGTTCCGGAACTCTCGGAACCGAGGTATGCAAAACTTCTTTTGATGTGTGTAATGGACAGTCTAATTAAGACTAGAATAATGCGATGATTTACTGCTTTACACAGCGACTTCAATTTCAACCAATATGAACGAATGTCTTTATAATGAGTGAGTGAGACTGCTCACTAAACGTGTCTGACATCTATGCGATGTTCCACATAGAGAAGCTACGGAGGGGTATCACAGCTTAAGTTCATCAATGGGAGCACTGCACAGTTGCTGAACTGGTTACTAAGTAAGATTCCACGAGCTGATAAACCAGTGACATTATGAAGAAACAAGCAGTTTCGGTTGCAGTGTTAGAGTTTTTTGTTATTTTCCAATGACGCGTTTCACCTTTATTTATGCATCTTCAGATTAGCCTAAAGAAGAAAAACAAAATGTTATAATACTGGTTCGACCCCAGTTATTGAGACTGGATTAACAGAAAAGTGTTGAACAACTCCCTGATATTTGGTAACGACGGGTACATGGGATCACACAGCAGGTAAACACCCCTTGTGATAGCTTTAAAAGCGTTGTGCGGTGTCCTTTAAAATAGAATAAAACAGAAAATGAAATAAACTTATTTTTAAGTATGTAATCTGCTTTGTCTGTAAATTGACCAGCCACAGTAGAAATAAGAAGCAAGCAGCATAATTTATACGACACGTGGCACAGTGCACTGCAGACCAAACGGAGGTGCAATGCGTATTCTGGTTGCACACGTAACGCTGAATATGGAAACACACAAGGCCCCGAAGACTTGTGCACGCAGCTCTCGGCGGATGGCTGGTGCTAGCTGTGAGCTCTGATAGTGTTCAGTTGCTAAATCTTGTTATCACAACAAACCATGACAGTTGGTGTATAAATTACTAGTGTTCTGAAAAGTTCTAATCAAATGCTGAAATTAATATCCAGAATAGTCAGGGTGAATAAAAATTAAAAACTAAAGTATACAAAAAAGACTTCGGTATAATATAAAAAGCATAATAGTCCAAAAGTGAGCTCCGAAAACCAATTTTGACCATCCCAATTGGTATTACAGCCTACAACACTGTGTATACCCGAATCCCCCTAAAATAAGGATGTACACCCCCCCCCCCCTGATGTGGTTCGAAGCAAGTGCATCCTAAAATTTATGTCATTGTTGGATTTGAGAATAGTAACCGGGTCAACTTTCTAGATATTATGATAACGAGAGAGGATGCCTCCCTTCCATTAGATATCTGTCGTAAATCAACAGCCACTATCATTATTATCAGTAATGATTCTAATCATGCATTGGCAGATAAGCGTGCACATTTTCATTCAGCGTTGGATCTCAACAATGAACGCTGGAATCAGGAAATTGATATTATCATGCAGGTAGGTCGTGGCAATGGTTATTTAAATTCCTTTATTAGTTCGTTGAGATAAATGTCTTCGGTAAAAGAGTTATTCATTGTAAAGTAACAACAGAAAAATCACTTTATGGTCCTGTCTCTCATTTAGAACTACATAGTGACACTACTGCGCATGTTTTTATGAAAGTGAAACTGCAGAATAGTTTTCATATGCTTAAGAAACTGGGTGTTATGTTGCAAAGTTCTGTTGATGCCAAACATGAGAAATGTAACATCTCAGACGTCTACAGAATGAAATGTGGTTCCTGTGATTTAATTTGCATGGGTAAACGTGGTTCCTGTGATTTAATTTATGTGGGTAGAACTGGTAGAAACTTGGTCACTAGGTTTAATGAATGCACTTATTAAAAATAATTCATCATTTCGTTGCCATTTATCATAGGAGGGGCACCTGATGTTACCCATAGATAAAGGGCTGCAGATACTCCACGTTGAGCCAGAAGAGGTAAGCTGAGTATGTTACAGGAATTAGAAATCTTTATACACCAATCGGGCAACCTATCTTTAATTTGAACGACCTGCTGTCTTTTAGACCCAAGTGGTTCATTAAAATATTCAGTGAAATACTGCGCCTATTATTTCAAGCATTGTCGCATGTATTATTATCCCATTCTTCGTATTTATATCTCCATCCCTGCATGCATCTGTCTCCCATACTTACCACTTTTGTTGCTCGTATTTTCTGAAGGTTCCAGTTCCCGGCATCCTTGAAATCCAATATTATACTGAATTTCCGAATTGGTTGTCGTTTTCCCTTTTTCAATTTTGTTTTTGTTTTTTGATCTCCAGTCTTGTGGCTCGTTTGATGCGGCCCGCCACGATTTCCTCTATTGTGCCAACCTCTTCATCTCAGAGTAGCACTTGCAACCTACGTCCTCAATTATTTGCTGTATGTATTCCAATCTCTGTGTTCCTTTGCAGTTACTGCCCTCTACAGCTCCCTCTAGTACCTTGGAAGTCATTCCCTGATGTCGTAACAGGTGTCCTACCATGCTGTCCCTTCTCCTTGTCAGTGTATTCCACATATTCCTGTCCTGTCCGATTCTGCGCAGAATCTCCTCATTCCTAACCTTAGGAGTCCACATTCGTCTGTAACACTTCGATTCTCTTCTGTTCCGGTTTTCCCACAATCCATTTTTCAATACCATACGATGTTGTGCTGCTGGCGTAAATCATCAGAAATTTCTTCCTCAAATTAAGGTCTACGTCTGATACTAGTAGACTTCTCTTGGCCAGGAATGCACGTTTTACCAGAGATAGTCTGCTTTTGATGTCCTCCTTGCTCCATCGTCACGGTTATCTTTCTGGCCAAGTAGCAGAATTCGTTTACTTCATCTACTTCGTGACCATCAATCCTGATGCTATGTTTCTCACTGTTCTCATTTCTGCTACTCCTCATTACTTTCGTCTTCTTTCGATTTACTCTCAAGCGTTGCCGCTTAGCTTAATTCTTTTAGATATTATATTACACACAGTATGTTCCATTTTCTTAATTCTGTTTTATTGTACCTTATTAAATTGATTTCCTTCACTTGTTTTATTTACATAATTTTTAATCAAGTTTTGAATTTATGTAATTCTTCTGAAATTTTTATTCTGACCCTTTTTTGTTTATGGTATATGTTATATAACAGTAAATACCTGTTGTTCTTCATTTTATTATTCATACTTTGTAAACTTTTGTAGCAGTTTAATTTTCTATACGACGTTTCTCATGAAAAAGATAACAAAATTCCTTGTTTTGTCAGGACATGTTACTACTTTTATATAGATTACCGCCCTCTGGTGGTTTAAACTGTGTTCCTTGTTACAACGTTGTAGCTAGTCAGCTTTGGCGGCCGAAGGCTGTTTTTTATTCCACAAAACAGTAACAAAAATGGCTAGCTTACAATGAAATTACATAAATAAGGTGACAGATAATTTCAGTCATAGATTGCAGCATTCATAGAACGAGGAATGATATTCAGTCTTTACCAGTAGCACATAGCAGTTCAGGAGGCACATTTTCTTCTTCTGCAGCATGAGGTTCCTCATCGTCATTTCCCAGACTCAAATAAATCATTCAGTAAATCCTTGATGTGTGTTCCTTCCAGGGTGGATAGAAGAGCAGTCCCGAACATAGGCATCACAGAGCATAAGAAGTCGCCCTCATTCTGCCAACAGCCTAGTCCAAGACGGCGGAGAAGCGGACGGAGGTTCGGAGCACTTGCTTGCCCTTGGGATGAGAAACTGCTTCCAAAGGCTGAAGAATCACCAATTATCAGCGGCGTGAGGGTGCAGAAGACAAGGGAAACCACAGCATTAAAGACACATTACGTGTCTCCACAAGACATGGGGCCTGTAATTGAAAAAGTGTCACGATGATTCCTCCATTGGCAAAAAGACCCGGAATAGTCCCCCATTCGGATCTCCGGGAGGCGACTGCCAAGTGTGAAGTGACCATGAGAAATATACTGAATAACCAACAAAAGGATAACGTTCTACGAGTCGAGGACAGGAATGTCAGAAGTTGGACGCGGTACAGACGATAGAAAATTTGAAAAGGGGAATCCAAAACTTCAGTCTAGATATAGTGACGGTTGGTGAAGTGTAGTGAAAGTAAGATAAGTATTTGATAAGGATTTCTAGTCTCAGCAGAAACAAAAAATGGTTTAACGGAAATAGGATTCCTCACGAATGAGGAAGTGGGGCGGAGAGTGTGTTACTGTGAACAGTTCGGTAATAGGGTTGTTCTCATCCAGATCAACAGCAAGGAAACACCGACAAAAATAGTTCAGGAATACATTGCGTTGTCACAAGCTGTAGAGGTAGAGATAGAGAAATTATTTGAGGGTAATTCAGTACGTAAAAAGAGACGAAAACCTAATAGTCATAGAGGGCTGGATCGCGGTTGTAGGAGAAGAAGTAGAAAAAGGGTTACGGAAGAATATGGGATTAGAAGTAGGAATGAGAGAGGAGAAAGGATAATTGAGTTCTGCAATAAATTTCAGCTTGTAACAGCAATTACTCTGTTCAAGAATCAGAGAGGAAAAGATATATTTGAAAATGGCCGGGAGAAACGGGAACATTTCGTGTAGATTATTTCATGGTCAGGCAGAGATTCCGTTATCGGATACAGGATTGCAATGCCTACGCAGGACCAGATATGGACTCGGATCACAATTTAATAACGATGAAGAGTAGGCTGAAGTTTAAGAGATCAGTCAGGAAGAATCAGTTCTCAAAGACGTGGGATACGCTTGAGGTTCTCTAAGGCTATAGATAATTTTACAAGGAATAGGTTAGTAGGCAGTTCACTTGCAGAAGAATGGTCATCTCTGAAAAGTTGGAAAGAAAGACATAGGTAGGAGGTAACTGTGAAGACACCATTTGTAACAGAAGAAATTCTTCATCTGATCGATGAGAGAAGGAACTACAAAAGTGTTCAGAGAAATTCAGAAGTACAGATATACAGGGATGTGCTGGGAAGTTAAGACGAAATGGCTGCATGAAAAGTGTGAAGAAATCGAAAAAGAAATTATTGTCGTAAGGACTGCCTCAACATATAAAAAAGTCACAACAACCTTCGGTTAAATTAGAAGCAATGGTGGTAACATTAAGGGAATTCCACCGTTAAAAGTAGAGGAGAGAGCGGACAGGTAGAAAGTATACATTGAAGGCCTCTAGAAGGGGGAAAGTTTAATATGATAGAAGAATTACTTCATAGTCAGCTTAACAGCTCATGCATCCAATTTTCTGACAAAAACAACATATATATGAAGGGAAAAGAAAATTGCGGATGTGTTAGACGACGATCAATTTGGTTTTAGAAATGGTAAAGGCACCAGAGAGGCAGTTCTGACGTTGCTGTTGACAATGGAAGCAAGACTAAAGACAAATCAAGATATCTTCACAGGATTTGTAGACCAGGAGAAAGCGTTCGACAGTGTAAAATGGTGCTAGATGTTCGGAATCCTGAGGAAAATAGGTGTAAGCGATAGGGAGAGACGGGTAGGATACAATATGTACACGAGCCAAGAGGGAATAATTATAGCCGAAGACCAAGAACGGAGAAAATGGGTGTAAACAGGGATGTAGTCTTGACCCCCTACTGTTCACTCTATAGGCCGAATGATGAAATTAAAGAAAGACCCAAGAATCCAATTAAAATGCAATATGAAAGCATCTATCAGTGATAAGATTCGCAGATGACAACTATGGTCATTGAAAGTGAAGAGGAATTACAGGATATGTTGAACTGAATGAAGAGTCGGATGAGTAGCCGGCCGAAGTGGCCGCGCGGTTCTGGCGCTGCAGTCTGGAACCGCGAGACCGCTACGGTCGCAGGTTCGAATCCTGCCTCGGGCATGGATGTGTGTGATGTCCTTAGGTTAGTTAGGTTTAACTAGTTCTGAGTTCTAGGGGACTAATGACCTCAGCAGTTGAGTCCCATAGTGCTCAGAGCCATTCGGATGAGTACAGAATACTAAGTGAATGAAATCGAAGAAAGACGAAGGTAGTGAGAAGTAGCAGATATGAGAAGAGCGGGAGACTTAAAATAAAGATTTATGGCCACGAAGTAGACGAAATTAAGGAATTCTGCTACATAGACACAAAAATAACCACTGACGGACAGAACACAGGGAATATCAAAAGCAGACTAGCACTGGCAAAAAGGGCATTCCTGAACAAGAGAAGTCTACTAATATCAATCATAGATCTTAATTTTGGGAAGAAATATCTGTGACTGTACGTTTTGAGCACTGCATTGTGTGGTGGTGATTCATGGACTGTGGGAAAATCGCAAAAGAAAAGCATCGAAACATCTGAATGTCGAAACTTTTGTAGACTGGTAAGTTAAGGAATGAGAAAGTGCTTTGTAGAACCGGAGAGGAAAGGAATATGCGAGAAACACTGACAAGAAGAAGGGTCAGCGTGATAGGACATCAGTTAAGGCACCACGGAATGGTCGTAGGTTGTGTTCCAAAAATGAACAGCATAGAGACAGAAGTGATGACACTTTCTGCAGGACGTGACCATCATTTTGCTGGGCAATACTCAAGCACGTACAGTGCAAGCTGTTACTGATTTGTTTGACTGATGGGACTGCTAAGTGCTATACCACCTATTACACTCCCTTGGCTTAAGCCCTCGTGAGTTCAACTCAGTTTCTAAACTGAAGGAAACACTTCACGGCATTCGTTTCAGAACGGCTACAAATTCGTCGGGCAAAAGACCGCGCCGCTCGAACTGTCAACACAACTGGCACTGCTAAGAGCATCCTACGACTTCCACATCGCTGGCAGCGGGCTACAACCAATGCTGGTGACTACTTGGAAGGTCAGTAAAACTTTGAAACACGTATCTGTTTTGTACGAGCTGTAAATAAATAGTTGCCACTATTAAAGTTCCAACCCTCGTATAGCTTATATCCATCTGAATCTTTATTAGAGCAACGTGTAAAAAATTTTAAATAAATTTCTAAAAACTTTTGGAGACTTTTGCTAAGAGAGTTTCCCATTTATACAGGGCGATTCAGCTGACCATGCCCATGGTGTTTTGTGCAACCCGCAACACCTTAAAATACTGTGGTAGGTGGACAGTGACGGATGAAATTTGTTGATGGAATGGTGTGTCAGTTGGGAGGCACTTCAGCAATATTCGAACTTCACGCGTGCAGCAGACCCCCAAGTAGTGGCGATACCATGCACGAGTGGTAGTTTCTTAACTCATTTCTAGTCGCAGACTGATATGGTACTTTCCCTGTTACTGCCTGCTAGTGGTCACTGGTCTATCTGTCCAAAATGAGTGGTATTTGTACGACCTCAGACCGCTGTTATTTCTGAAATGATTGTGCTGATCTCTCTGAAGCTACAACAGAACTGAGGCGAAAAGTGTGGCGCTTGCACAACCATGGCATCACTGCCACATCCACTATGATGAGTCAGCCGTTTCATGGCACTGGACGTAAGGCTTGTAGCTTATTTTTGGTGTTCAACTAAATGAGAGCACTCTTTTAATTCGAAACTTCATATTTTCACATTGGATAATTTGAAACAGAAGTCTTCAATAGTCGTTACGTTATACCACAAAGGTTCTGAGTTCAAGCAATGAGATCTTTGGTGATCAGTAGTATTGTCGTTGCCAGTGGGGAATTCTGTGAGAAGTAAATGACAGAGTCGTGAGTTCGTCACGCTGCTGGGGGGTCTGGAAATAACCAACGGAATACACAGGTGCAAATGCAGTGGCTGTTGCATTTTGGAAATATGATTTTGTAAAGGTTGATTTTAGAAGAGTTGCTGCATTGTTTGCTCGGGCTTAATTCATGATGTGTTAGAGAAAGGCATACGTTTAACATGAATTATCTTTATTGGTTCTGGTCAGTCAGTTTGATTGTTGAGACGAAATTAAGCGATATTCTCTGCTCACAAGCCATACTCTCAGAGTTATAGATTCACCACTCGCTTGCCATTCTTTTAATTAAATTCATGGCAGAGTTAATTACTTCTAACGAGAAGTGAAGTTGTACAGACTGTTGCAGTTGTTGAGGAATCAGAGTTTCATAGTACAGTTTTGGGCGCTAGCGTCTTTTCAGCGCCCCTCACTAAAGATTTCTGTTTTATTCGTGTGTCGCCGGTTTGTACTTGGTGGAGCACAGTCATTCAAAGTAAACCATGACGTGCTTAATATAGTTGCATTTCTTTGCACTGCACTTGGACAAGTTTTACTTTCTTTAGCTGGTACGCAGCTGTGCTGCAAGTTAGCATTCAAGACTTTCAAGCAATACCGAGGTTCCTTTGCTGCAATGTAATTCACAAAAATTTGTAATGGTCAGTTTCACGTCACAGTCAGGACAGAGTAAAATCATTAACAACGAAGCATTCCGTTACAACATTACCATCGGGTTCACTTAAGGTAAAGTTTAGTTCAGATCTCATTTACTTTGTAGAACAATCTTACACTTACAGTGCAGTTTTACATACGCGTTTGTGTAAAATTTAGTGTTCGGGACTTTATTTGTTTAGCTTATTTGGTCAACTTGCGTAAATAAATTTACAGGGAATTTTTACACAAGCATTTTGGACATTTATCATTACAAAATTCAATTTGTAATATTGGGTAGCGTTTTTATTCCGCTAGTTTTGTGTGTTGGAACTGTAAGACGAGCACTGAGACTTGAAGCATTGTAACACTGTTCACTACACTGCACTGTACCGAATTTCACAGGATAACTTGTTTAGTATAGATTTTTACGATTTCTAACTATTTTTGGTAAAGTTGATTGCAATACAGTTATAGATTCAGTGGAATTTGTTGGCTCATTTCGCCTGAAAGCGATTGCGTAAGCACAGCTTTCATTGTTCAGTTTAGTATTACAACACATCCATGACAACTAAGAATAGGAAACAAGGTCACATATACTGAAACTACCTCTTTAATTATTTTTATTTGTTAAACACTGAGCTACAGAATTTTCCCTTACAAAGACAACTCAAACTTAACCTATTTATTTATTACTCACAACATACAAGCCCAACGCAATCTGACTGCTATACATTGACAACATGACTTCCAATAATTAACACAAAACAATGGCTCTGAATTGCAAGAAATCGTATCAATAACAGAAACCAAAAAATATGAAATTAAAGAAATACGAAACTACCTCCAACTCTGTTAAGTGCCTAAACTAATTTCAGTCACGAATCCCGATAGCGGAAACCGCATTCTTTTTCATAATTCACTTACCTCATAGAAAATCTTTATAACACCAACTCCAGAAATTACAGAATGCAGCAACTACAGCTAGCTAAATAAAAAGATTCTAACTACTATGGACTCTACCTACTAGGAGGCATATGGTCAGCAAAATAAAGATTTTGTTGAAGAGCAAACAGTGTATTTAGAAAATTTTACCTTCTTCATGTGACATCCAGTTCTAAAAATTGTATAGTTGTCAATAATTCCACTACCTAAACATTATCAACAAGCATACGTCCTCATACACTTCCTTACGTATTTACTTATAAATACATCGTTTCATCTCACTTTACAATGCATGTCCTACCAACACAGAGTCTCCACTAAGAATATCGTGTCCATACACTTCCTTATACACTCGCTAACTGCTAGCCCACCTTACCACAGAACCTCTTGCCGAGGGCGCAGAGCGCTATCAGCGATATTAACACCGTCTGTAGCGCTGCCAACATACAGACATGTTACTTACAATTCAACAACATACAAACGATAATAAAACAAAACAGTTACACAGCGTATTAATTTCGCCGTTTCACAAACTGTTGCTATGGTGTCAACATAATCCGGTTGCTGTGTGTAATGCAAAAACACCTTACTGGCCCATGTACCACATGATGTATGGCCTGCTGCAACCTTGTAACCTCTACTCGAGCTACTACTATACTGTCAGTTCCTCATCTCAGGACCCTAGCTACACCTACCCCACAGTTCAATAAATCCAACTGGGTCTGTATAACATTCACCACGCTTACGGCCTTTTTCAGAATCCCCGTCGATTCTCCTCTTTGTTTTCACAGCATTCGAGTGGTGTTCAGAAAGCCCCGTTCCAAGTTTGTCAACTGTGTAGTCTGTTCTCAGTTACAGCTTTTTACCATTTTCTATTTCTGTCTGCTGTCCCAGAGTATCATTCAGTTAACGCATGTTATCAGCGTCTGCGATCTAAAATACCGTCTTCAACAGCCTACCTCTTATATCTAACCAACCTCTCCCACGTCGCTACAATGTACGGATTACCACATGCACCGCTTCACTGTAATTTTAGTCTTAGACGTTCTAGGAGAGAGATGATCCTTAGTACTTCCCCTGATCTTCTTCCAACAGCCCCTCTTTCTCAACCTCAATGCACAATTCCGAGAACACCTTTTCCAGCCCCCATACTTCGTTCCTCACGTCCCATGACTTCGATGTTAACTTCATTGTCCTTCCTCCAGTCGTCCACCTTGCAGTGAGCCTATCCCTTCCTTACTGGAGATGTGCAACATTGCTAGAAGTATGATTCACAACATGGTGATCCTTGGTGGTGACACAACTTGTTGAAAGGAAGCTGCAGGAAGGTCTACTGTTCGTGATACATACCGCTGCTCGTGATACATACCAACAAATACGCAGTAAATTTCATAATAAAATTTCCATTAATTTACTATATTCCTGTGCTGTGCCATCAGTTACAAAAATGAGCTCCATCTCGTGTATACTGCTAACAAAAGTAATGAAAATGAAAATGTCTCAACTCCCTACATTAATAAATCAATATTCCAGCAAAAGAAAAAGAGTTGTAAAACCAAAGTATAATCACTAACAAATATTAGCAAGAGTCACTTCCTGTACCCATAATCAAAAAAATTACCGCTTATGTGAAACTCCTACGCCGAAAACTATAATGTAAGCCTCCTTCACAAAGAAAGCGTTTTACATAGAATATGAATTCTACTCGGCCACCACCCCTACTTTCGCAACTTTAGTGCATATAACATTTCGTGTATGGCTTGTGCAAGTGTCTGCAGCTCCCCTGTCTCTCTCCCTTTTCACTCACCTTAGGCATTGTTTATGTTACCAGCAGCAAAGAATCAAGGACAATGGCGCCCCATTTGCTTATAGTTACACTGGTAAGCAATTCCTATTTGACATTTACCAGTCGTCATTTAAACATCTTGATGTGGACCCTAGTACCAATTTATGAACTTCTTTGTCTCATACTTTGGAGTATACGGTTTTGTCAACATATTCGATGTTCTAGTAATTTTATACTATGCCTTCACGTTCTCTCCTGCTGTCCAGGGACTTGGTGTTTGCTTTCTGTACCCGCTTCACAAGTATTCCAAAATTTTAGTAAAGTTAGTTACCTATTTCCCAACCTTAGCCTACTTCGACTTGACTACAACAAAGGTGCAAGCACTTTCCTACCATAAATCATCTCGCATGGCAACAGACTCGGTTTTCGAATCATACTCTACTACAACACTAAGAAAAAGTCCCAGTTACTAAGATGGTTATTGACATAATAGTTCCGTATCCTACTTATTATCCACTGTATAGGTTCTGTGCTTCTGATTGCCTGTGGATGTAATAGGCTAGTTTTTAGTTATCGAATATGTGAAAGTTACACAACTGCTCCATCAGATCTGACATGAAGTGCGCTGATCTGTGTTCAGTATTGCAAGTTCATCAAAGTTTAACAACTAGACACTTACCATCGTATGTGCTACTCTGTCTCCTAGTTGGTTTGGAATAGCAATCAAGGCAACATATAGTAAGAAATGATCTATAGTGCTCTGATGCAGTGCCTTAGATCAGAAGATGATCCAGAGAGATTTAAAGATATAATGTAATTAAAAGTGTGCAACAAAGACTGAAGAATAACTGATAATGGTTTTAAATGATCTGTAAGAATCAGTACATAGGGTCTCCTGCTGGTGTGTGGCTAAAATAACCTAAAATATCCATTCCAATTATCTAGTTGAGTTTCAATATCTCTGAAAGCATCGGTAGCAGCAATTGTTGATGACTGTACACGACCCACAGTTCTTTACATACTGCTCTACACTGTGCTCCCACGTTCTCCTTCAATAATGCACAGATGCCCTGCACTCTGTTATCCTTTGCCCTCTATGCCCACATAACACATGATCGTATGCTTCCTTTGATACTTACACTTGCGGTACAGCATGCGCTACGACATGAGGCCTAAGCCTTGTTGTTCTACGTAACAACCTGTTAGAAATGTCAAACTGCATCTGTGTTGTGAATAGCTTGCAGTCTGCGGCAGCAACTTGTGTATTTTTCCATTGCATTACGCTTTGACCCGACTGCACACATTATGCCCATTTTATAACAAAGCCCATCTGCATTATTCGCAGTCTGTGAATCACTTTAAAGTCAAACTCACTCAGTTATAATGCCCACCATGTAAAATTACTCAATGCATACTTTAAATCTGATAACAATTTAGATGTCACATGATCCATCAATACAGTAAATTTCTTACCGCACAGGTGACATCAGAAGTAATTAAAGCCGTACTTCAAGCTCAACATGTCCTCCTCAGTGGTAGAGTAATTTTTCTCTGTCTTGTTCAATTGCTGTGAAGCTGAAGGAACTGCATGTCACTTATCCTGCACTTTTTGGCTTAGAACATGATGCAACGATCAGTTTAAAATTTGAAAGTCCAAGTGAACAATCGAATGAATTATTCAGTGCTTGCTATGATGTGTCCATACATGTAGTATTGCCATGGGTTGCTTATATCGAACTGTTATTAGTAGCCTATCAGTTACAAGTAATACGTTTCACTGTTGGCGAGCAGGTACGTAATATGGTACCTCTCTCAAATTCCAGCACTGGATTATTGATTTCAGTGACAGTCTGTATGATACATAAATTGCCCACGGGTTTCTGAAAATTTCTCTCTGCCCAGGTCAGTGAGGAATATTTTGTTGTTACGTTAACTGTCACAGAAGAAGTCATTGGTTGATATCTGGATTATTCATTGAAAAGAAAGAAATAGTAAGATATAAATACTGAGCCTCGAGACCAAGTAAATCAGTTCTGTAGGCATAGCGGAACATAAATTTAGTTTTGGAGGTGATTTAGATCTGTGTGTGTCAGAGAGATATATCCGTTGTACGCTAAGTCTGAGTCCTCTTGCAATTTTGAACAAGTACCGAAATTATTTTGTTGTTTGTCACTAGACATAGGGTCGGTTCTATGTTCCTCTAAATTTTCTGTTGTGTTCTTCATTTCAGCATAACTATTGCATCCTATATCTTCTACAAACTGAGTTGTATATATCTATGCATGTCTCACAGATTTTTTTCTTTCACAATACATTCGGTTACATATAAAGCAACAACTCGCGAAGTAATACATGCCCAAACGCTGTAACTACTCCATTTGTAATATTCCTTATTAGACATTTACATTTTTTCTTCTTGTTTCTTTACAGGATGTCCTCATTCTTCTTTCGATGATTGCATCTAATCGCCAAGGGTACCCTGTAACGTTACATTTTGTAGACTTCTAATCGATTCTTCTGTCTTCCCCATTGCCACGACACGTGACTATTTTGTGTTCCATAGGTAAATATTTTGGAATTTTCTCCGTCGTTTGTTTTGTAGATATCTCTTTTGTCTTGCGCAATCCTGTTACGTCCTTCTAGCATCCTGTTTATTTATTTATTACTTAGTTTGACCAGATTAGTGCATTAGGGTCCTCTCTTACAACAGACTGTGAACAACGTTCGCAGAAAAATGTTACATAACAGTGACAACTATAATAATCTGTATTATTAACCAAGATAATAATCGGCAATAACAATAATAATAGTAATACTAATAATGATGTCAAAATATTAAAAGAATTTAGAATGGTATTGATTAGGTATTACATAACAAACTCAATAATAATAATTAACATTTTAGCGAAACATAATGTGGATATTGATTATTTCAGTGCTTTTGAAGCCTTTTAAGTGTTAAAGGAAGCGAAAGGAGTAATAAAAGAACAGAAAATTGAAAGAAAAGTTACAATGGCTGCTAGGTAAGAAAAGAATTTTAATAGAGGACTCTGTAGTCAAGATGGGGTAAAAGTGCTGAGGGAGGGAGGGTTGACGAGAATTAGCCGCAGAAGAGATAGCTATTGTGCTGTAAGGTGGGCCAAGCTGTCTTTTGAAGTCTGAAAGGTTTTTAATTTAATGGAAGCTTTTGAGGGAAATCGGTCCAAAGTCGGCTCTCTGATACAGGATATGATTTACAGAACAAGGCAGTGTTGTGTAGCGGTACAGAGAGAATTTTACTTTGTTGTTAACTAGTATTTCAGCTGTGTTTTTCAGAAAATGTTGTTACGGTTGAAAATGAATAGGAATAAGTGGAATCGGCACGTAACCCGTAGTCATGACAACTGTTCAGTGGCAAGAGTGATATGATCGAAATAGCGTACATCACAAATGAAACGTACACAAGCATTCATTGTCAGTTCCAACCGACGTGGGCTCTTACTCGAAAGTCTGTGGAGAATACGGTCATCGCAATCGAGGTTGGAGAGCATAAGTGATCTACGACTTCTTTTTAAGCATCTTTTTAAGCACCGTTTCAGTGAATAAAGTGATACTGACCCTATCTTACAGATTGCAGTTTGTCTTCAGTCTAGCCTGGACGAAAATTATCTCTAAATGCTTTGCAAAAGTACAAAAGGTTATTTCCGTCCTGTTTAGGGTTAAGGGAGGAAGAGATTGTCTGAAATGGGGAGTAATACGTTCCTCCTGAGGAACTAAGATTTATTGTGTTTTAGATGAGTAAAGGTTTCTAACCTATATTCTGTGACAATTCTGATAAAACAAGTAAGTTACCATTTACGTTCTGGATGGCTGTAGGCAGATTTGTTGGGCTTGCATATAGGCGTTACTCACTTCTGAGATAGGAAGCATAAGCCATCTCCTCAAGAGTCTCTTGTCGTACTTTACGTAGCTTAACGGGTTTGCCATGTTCAGAAATTAACATAAAGAAAGAATTAAAAAAATATTCATTCAACAATTACCGGGGGTTCATGAGAATATTACATTGTCCTTATAGACGGTACAGGGTTACACATGAAAGGAATAAGGCAAAAAATGTTTAAAATACGCCGTTCAGAAAAGGCTGCTACAGTAAACGGGCCATTATTCAAGTATACAACCGCAAATAGAATCGCATGGCGAATGGATGCAGGCCAGACAGACAACCGCAGACGTCTCTTAAATATATTCGTGCACACTCGACAACTGCTGTCTGTCTAACCCGAGTAGTTCGCGTACTTGCCGCAGCCTACGCGCAAGTATTTTCGGCCCGTTTGCGGGAAGCTATCCATGTTGCAAGTGTTGTGTAGGCTGCAACATGCCTGAGTTAACGTCGAAACGTCCTCTGTCTCGTCTGCAGCTTACTTGATACACATCGATCTACTGCGAACACGCGAGCTGTCCGATGTCGTGTGTTCACCGCTGTATCCGTGGTGTAACTCCCACTGATGGCAAGAAGCCGAGCGTGGTTCAGATATAGCAGGCGGACTCGTGTCACAGTTTTCTTTCAGTGGAATTTGTTTCGTTATTACAGAAATTACACCAAGGAGGTGCAATATTCCAATCTTTTAACAACGTGCTAGACTCGATAGTCAGATCTTCCAGTTAAAATGTTATAGTCTAATAAGTTAAAAGAGTAGCGACGAGATACCAGTGATAGTGAATAATTTCTGACTCTGTGGAACTTCACAGTTAGATCCTGCTACCACCAGCTGCTCATCTCATAATTAGAAAATAGGTTAAATGCTTTTCTGGAAATGTATCGTCCCAAATTTAAAGAGAGTGTAGTTACAGTTTTGTATGTAAGACAGAACTGCATCCGTGGTCTAAGGGCCCCGGCACGGGTTCCTCAGCGTCTTCGGCTGCATCTGTAATAAAAAATTGAGTTACGTATTGAACGATCAACTTCAAGGCGTTCTTGTGACGTCCCCCCAGACCAAAGGCCAAGAACACAGTAGCTAAATGGTAGAAAAAGGGGAGTTATCGTCTTTGATCAGTAATCAAAACGTACTCGGTCCTGGTTTCGAACACTGCCACTGCTTGAATTTTTAATAACACTCATCAGCATTAGCGGACAATGACTTTCTGCATAAGAAATCATCCTCATTCTGCCACCGTCCTTGTCAAAGAGAGCGGACGAACAGTCAGAAGTTCGGGGGACTCTCTTGTCCTCGTGATGGGACACTGCCACTATTGGCGAAAGAGTAGCAGTGATCGACAGCATGAGGATGCAGACGCATCATATGTGCCACCAGGACATGCGGCTCGTAATTAAAATAGAGTCTTATGAAGATTCCTCCATCGGCAAAAGATTCCGACCGGCTTGGGCTTCAGCAAACTGAGGGCACCAGAGAGGCATTTCCGAAGTAGCCGTTGGTAATGGAAGGAAGACCGAAGAAAAATAGAGACACGTTCACAGGATTTGTCGACCTGGAAAAAGCTTCCTAGAATGTCAAATAGTGCAAGTTTTTCGAAACTCGGAGAAAAATGGGGGTGAGCTTTTTGAAATGCGGGTAATATAGGACTTGTACAAGAAAAAAGAGGAGACGATAACAGTGGAACAATAAGAACGAATGGTCTTATCAAGAAGGGTGTAAGACAGAGATGTAGTCTTTCACCCTGCTGTTCAATAATAGAAATAAAAGGAAGGTTCAACAATGGAATTAAAATTCAGTTTCAAAGGATATAAATGATAGCATTCTCAATTAATGTGAAGAAGAATTACAGAATTTGTTGTATGGAAAAAACAGTCTAAAGAGTACAGAATATGGATCGAGAGAAAATCGAAGAAAGGCAAAAGTAATGACAAGGAGCAGAAATAGAACAGTGGGGAATTTATCATCACAACTGCAGATCACGAAGTAGATGACGTAAAGAAAGGAGGTTCTCCAGATAATCGGTGATGAAAGGAATATATGGAAAACACTGACAAGAAGAAAGAACAGGGTGGCAGGACATCTGTTAAGAAATAATGTAATAACTTTCATGGTATACAGTAAGCTGTAGAGGGTAAAACTGCAGAGGAAAACAGAGTTGGGAATACATCAGCAAACGACTGAGGATGTAGGTTGCTGAGATGATGAGGTTGGCACAGGAGAGGAATTCGTGGTGGGCCACATCAAAGCAGTCAGAAGACAGATGCCACAAAAAAGTGGTCCAACAAATTAGTAATTTGCTAATTATTCATCACACAAGAAGTTTATATACTGGAGAAGAGGTTGTGGTATTAACGGCGAGTAAATATGCTTGTGCACGACTACCAATGTAGGGAAAAAATTCTACATTTTCGGCAAATCAGGCTGTACAGTCCGGGTGATAAAGGTCAATAATTTTATTTCGATTCATCGCAATTATTACATTTTTTTCGTTTTGTATTACTTTGTTTTCGTTTTATACTGTAGATGGGAAAATAAGAAACTCTGTTACTTTGTGAACCGAGGATGACATGGAAAATGCAATTAAAGATTACTAGGTGGGTAGAACTCAGCAGCATGCAGCGGAATTGTTTGGGGTGCCGCATTCTTGTCTACAATGACGACTGCAAAGTCAAAAAGACTCTCCAGCAAAGGTAAAAAGTGGTCAAACAATATTTAATATGGGGAAAGAAAAAGAAATCGTTTTAAGAATCCTGAGGTTATGTGCATGTGGCTTGCCGTTGGATTCAGATACTGAAAGGAGGGCTGCCTCAGAGCTCGCAGAGTCCTACAAAATAGAGCATACACTTTCAGACGCCAGCAAAATGACACGTAAAGATTAGCTAAAAGAGTTTAGGGAACGAAACCGAAATTTGGCATGGAGAAAAGCGGAAGGGCTTTCCCTATTCAGATGGCAGTATTTTGAATAAAACGAATGTAGCTGACTTCTTTTCCATATTGAGGAAAGCTATGGAGTATCTTGATTTACTGGACAAACCTTAGCTGATTTATAACGTAGATGAAGCAGGTAGAAAGAGGAGAGCTTGTCATCACCTTAGTTTGTGCTAATGCTGCAGGAAACTTTATCCTTCCTATGGCCACATTTAAAAAACTTTGCCTGAATTTCGTGACGGTTTTCCACGTGGGTTCCTGATGGATTAATGAAGAAGCGCCCCTCAATTGGCTGAAACATTTTCAGTCACACCGGGTTCTTGAGCACTGCATTTCACTTGTGCATAGTCATGAGTCTCATAAAACTTCAGAAGCGTCCAATTTTTGTGAAGAAAATAACATGAAATGATATGCCTCCGCCGGCCGCGGTGGCTGTGCGGTTCTGGCGCTGCAGTCCGGAACCGCGCGACTGCTACGGTCGCAGGTTCGAATCCTGCCTCGGGCATGGATGTGTGTGATGTCCTTAGGTTAGTTAGGTTTAAGTAGTTCTAAGTTATAGGGGACTTATGACCTAAGATGTTGAGTCCCATAGTGCTCAGAGCCATTTCAACCATTTTGATATGCCTCCCAAGCCACACACCTCACCGTCTGCAATCATTAGACAGGTAATTTTTTAAGCCACTCAAATGATATTACGACAATAAATGTACGAACTTCATTCGTAACACAAGAGGAAGAAGGAAGATCAACAAGCTCACATCTGGAAATATTTTCAAGGTTGCATGAATGATACCGACAACACTACCGATTGCAGAAAACGTTTTTGTTCAACTGGCGTTTTTACGTTGAATGAAAACGCAGTTGCTGTATGCGAGTTCTTACTGGCTGGTATACCATCGAATCGAGAAAACACACCAAAGGAAACAGAACTTCAATGTGTGTCTCCTTCCGCTAGTGCAGTTCATCGCAGGCCAAACAATGAAACGCCAAAGTCTTCTGTTTGATTCCACGACTTGCTGCCGTCTCCAAAGAAGTCTACAGCAAAATCATTTGGCAGGAAACAGAAAGCACTATTTATTATACGCCCAGACAACATAAATGCCAAAAAAATATTGGAAAAGGAAAGAAAAATGTCATTCCAGCTCGACAGTTTGAAGAATCACCAGGTTACGAACAGACAGCACCTACAGCACGATCATCAGGATCAATTTCAACAGAATCCTTCGAAGAAAGAGACCACGATAATGACACATCTTTTGAACTCTGTAAGATTAAATACAGCCATCCAATATCGGCAAAACTTGATAACTGGATTCAGCGTCAAGACAAAGGCAGGGCATGGTACCATGAGATATGTGTTGTTGCAGGGGGGACGAAGATGTGTATTTGTGAAAATGTGTTGCTATTTTAATGTGATGCATACATTTTTGTACTGATCCCATTTTTACGTGAGAAGGCGAAATTTGTGTCATGCAGCATATTCTTTAGATTAATTCAGTGAAAGCATAAACATCATTTACGTAGTATTATATTTAGAATTTGTAGGCAAAAGGACATAGGTCTTCAGTATTTACAACGAAAACTTATTCATATGATATTATGTCTTCTATTTAGATTTCAAGCAAGTTTGACCCGGCTAGCCTACCTTACTCAGTATAGTGGACATGGATCGGGTAACTAATGAACAAGTAATTAATTGAATTGTTGAGAAACCGTTATTGCACAACCTGGATCAGTTAATGGGACAGTTCCTGAGCCCATGACAGTTTCATATTGCTATAGTGCGAAATTTTTATACGAAGGTAAGAGTTATCTATTTCATGCACTGTACTTTCACCTTCATTTCGTTTCAGCTACGTGCGTTTTAATCATCTCACTGTGTTGTTACTCTTTACTCCTCAATGGTTTTTATAACAATAAAATCGCTGCTAGCGTCCGTTAGCACGTGTGCTAATCGTAACTGTTGATCTTTCTCCTGCATCTTCAGATTGTGTAGGTACCATGTGAGCCAACGTGAGAGGTTTCTTCACCCAAAATTCTTGCAGTCTTAGACCCTCCGGCCTTATTAATTGAACTGATTGAACCTTACCATCTTCATGGGCTACTACTTTAATGTAATGAGAAGGTATGTGCGGCTTAGTGATTTACAGAGCTACGCTGGCGAGAGCCATTTTCCTGGTAGGGTCACATGTGCCTGATGGGTCATTAAAAAGTAACCACCCTATTGGGCTCCATTCTTAGTAGAAAATGGGCGACTACCACATGGGTCCTAATTTACTCTGACTTTGCTTCCAATTTCTTGCGAAAGTCCTTTTCTGTTTTCCTTCCTGTCGCCCTCTCTTGGACAAATCTTATTATTTCGTCCCCTGCGGTATTACGTTATGAACCTATAAGCCTCTAAGAAAAGCTTGGTGTTCAGTGTTGGGGTTTATACGATAAGGCCAGTAACCCATCTGTGTAATAAACCTTCATAGTCGTAGGCCTCAAAACAAGCCTCCGAAAAAAGAACAGAAGTAATGGAAGACGGCCACGACAAGGAAAATTTAAGAATTAAGGAATAAAAGGCACACTCATCGTTGCCACAAGGAACGCAAGGTGTCTCTGGACTAATGAGACCGAGCTTAACAAAATACTCAAAGATTATACTATCAATATAACAATAAATGCAGAAATCAAAAGGAAGGCGAAAGGTACTAACTATCTATAAGGGGACATACATTAATTACATGGGTTCAGAATGGGAGGTAGGAATCCGGAGAACTCTCACCAATTATCATTTAATGGAAGGCGAGAGCAATGAACTTTTGAATTCTGCGAATATACATTATTATAACGGGTAGCATTTAGTTTTACAAAATTAATCTCGAGCATTGTTCTCACTTTCTTTCCGGCCTCTACGACGTGAAGTGAAGTGAATTCCTTAAACGTGTAAATGCTCGGGATTCCCCAATCCCATACAAGTTCCGTACAAGTCTCAGATTTCATTCTGTGAGATTTCTGCCGCGCCGGTCAGTTAGCAACTCATCAGTGATATTGTGCAAAGCATATAAAGCCGGTGTTATTCTGTTCAACATCAATTTCCATCACAACTTTACAACTCGTACGTTAAGCAGCATGTGTCAGGCCGAAGAAAATGTTCAAGCAAGAAGTTAATGATTTGCGAAAGGAAACTAAGCTGAAGTTCACCAACAATAATTCTCTTATTGATCGTATAAATCAAGAGACTGAAAAGCTGTATAGCATACAGTTCAACGGAAGACACAAAAGATGTTGTCTTTAATAGGCAAAGTAATTAAGGTTTCAGTGTCTTTTAATGTACGAAATATAGCAGTAATTGGTCAATGTTTTAGTCATCCATCTAAACGGTTAACACTATTTTTTTCAGCCTTTTTGTGCGCCTGTCTCTGTCTGCCTGCCCGACTGAATACTGCTCAGGGTTGTCATGCTGAAAGAAAGGGTTTAAACAAGTGTTAAAACTACCATTTAATACGCTTTCCAAGTAAAACATTTTAGTAAAGAACTTTAAACAGTTTAAAACAAATAAAAAAAATCATTTTGCGTGTCTTACCCGACTGGGGGCAAACCTCACGTGAGGGAAGCGGGAGTCCTATTGTTGGAAAAAAAATCTTTGCGTCATTAATGGACGCCCCCTAAGATTACATCATGTTTTTCAGTGGAGTAGTACCTAAGAAAAATGCATCTGTTGTAGAGGAAGTAGACGAAAAATGGTAGGATAACATAGGACAATACGCACTAGTAAATGAAAGAATTATTACAGTCAGACTGTAATTTGTTTGAGGACATCTAACAGTTGTGGGAACCTTTGTACCAGAGAAATAGAGAAGAAACAAACACATCAGTACTACGGAAAATTAGAGAAAAACTTAAATAAAGATAATAACGGTGACTATATTATTTTGACAGCAGACCTAAATACAACGGTAGGTAAGAAACGCTTCCACCCGTTAATTGGCAACAATGGAGAAGATACCAGTAATAACAATGGAACAAAACTAAGTGCACATGGTATACACAAGGCTATAGAACTCTTATTAATTACAAAATATTAAACGGAAATCCAGATTCAAGGGTGCCAGACACACAATTAAGTAAGGGGAGAAACGTAAATACGCATCATTATCTCAATAAGTCAGAGATCCAGCTGTGGATAATACAGAAAAAAATTGCAAGAGAAAGCAAGGAGTATATACTTCAAGAAGAGATATAAGGAAATTACGTCAGTACAGGTTAACTAAGCTAGTCCAAAAAATTCTGTGAAGTGAAGATTTAATGACGAATGGACAAACTGAAAATACCACAATACAGGTATTTAAGGAAGTACTAAGTGAAAAATCCAAAAGACTTGAAAAAGAAGACTTAAAATTTGAAACTATGTGATGGCGGAAGCTATAGAAAAGAAATACAAAGCCCGTTAGGTAACTATTGCATAAACAGACTGAGAAAGCTAAAGAAAAATATAGTAACACAATAAATGAAACCTAAATGTAGTAAGAGAGACATTTATATCTTAATAGGGTACATTTATAATCAGAGCTGATGGCATTCATGGTAGGCATGAAAAGGCATGCAAAACTCATCAGACAACTCAAAAGGACCAATAACAATACTGCAATAATAATACCATGAACCACTATAAGTAATTGTAGAATCACCCAGTTACAGAAGAGCCAAGTGGAGAAAAAGCAGAGGAAAAGACGGATCTAATACATCTGACAAAATTAAAACAAACCTTCAACGAAACAGTGAATATAAAAGCACCTGGATTTCATGGAATTAACTCATAACTTACAACAAATGATGGAACATTTCTAGAATTGAGAATTCTCCATCTCTGCATGTATTGGTGTATAAATGATATACCACAAGAATGGAGATGCACCAAGGAAATGTTACTGTATATAAAAGGAGACAGAAGTAACACAAATAATTCCAGAAAATACTCTTCTGAATGCATCGTATAAGAGCTATAGAAGCGTTATTAGTGAAAGGCTTCAAAACATCTGATTCAATTTTATTAGAACAGCAATCACGTTTTCGAAGAGAAAGATTCTGTGCCGACGATGCTTTCACACTGAAACAAGAACTCTGTTTGGAAAAACGCCTAGGAGTTATCGAGTAAGGAAAAGTTTTTGATTGAAACCACAGAAAAAATCTCTGCTTAATAATGGAGAAAAGAGTAGGTTTCCTCGAGTACCTGATAAACGGATGTCAAGATTTATGGCAAACACCAAAATAAGAGTATATGTAGGCAAGGAACTGACATCAAATACAGCAGGGAATAAGGCAAGGCTGAAGTATGTCACCTACATTCTTCAACATCTACAACTGCGACCTGCTCAGGAATGGATGACGGCAGAATACGGTAGGGTACAAAAACTGGGACAGATAAATTTCCAAATACATTGCTTTTCACCGACGAGCATGTAATAATACAGGACAGTGTGTAACCTCCCCCTCTCTTATCGATTTTAATGACAGTGAAAATTTAAACCGCATGTACCTAATGGAAATTTGGGAAAAGCAATCGTCACCGAAGTTAATCTGTCAGTAAAGAGGGAGGATAGGGTTACATCTAAATGAGAGGAAAAATGCAAATGAAACTGGTGGAAATTAATTTTGAAAAGGGGTAAAGTTAATAAAGAAAGTAAATGTGCGGCCGTTACGTTAACAATTAACCAGCGGTAATTAGATATTTGAGGTTTGGGGGGAAATTACGGTCGCCAGTCCTAAGGACAATTACTATAGTAACAGAAAAAGAAAGATTATTACACATATAATTAGCACTAGAAGCGTGGCAACTGAAGGTTGACACGTGTAGTGTGAAAACTGAAAGTTTGTCAGAAGTAATAAATTTCGCTACACTCTGACTTAATTTAGCAAAAGAATTAATAAAACCGGAAAATCGAAAGTTAATTCAGTGACTGAAGTTAATAGTGAGCTTTCTTTCTGAAGCACATCGAAATTCAGTAAAATACGGTTAGTCTTGGACTACCTCAACAATAATTTCAAAAGCTACTTAAATCTACACAATTTAGAAATAAGAGATTTAACTTTGAACTTGAATTAAATGATTCTGAACAATTAACAATAGTAAAATTTAGTACGTACCAAGCTGAGCTGCAGTCACAGGTAAGCTAAAATACGGTAACAAAACTCGCACTCTTAACTTGTGCTTGTGTAATCTAAATATTGTAGCCAGCTATGAATACTTAAACTGAACTTTGAAATTAAAGCAGTGAAATGGAATGATTGTACTTTAATGCTGGCGTCTGAATTTCAACGACACTCGGGTTAATTTCGGAAAAGGAAGGGACCCGCTTGGTAATGCAATTGGGACAATGAGCAACAAAGGTTCATGCTCAGTTGCTGTAATTTTGCGAGGCAAATGGAACAGTTTGAAAAGCTGAGGTCTGCCATACAGTTCTGAAACTTTACGTGCTACCAGTCTTCCTTGTTGGTTGATTGAAGGTTTGAAGTCGGCGATCGAGGAGGCGGCGACAGTCACTCATTGTCGGCCGTCGCTGTTGCAGAAGCTGGATGTTGGCGCGCCTTCTTCTCGACACGGTCACCAGACGAAACGGGCTCTTGATGTGCGCCAGCTAATGCTTCCCGTCCGCGACACCATGTCAGAAACTATCATCGCAAGTCGAGCCCAATTACATGCTGCCAAACCCCGAAAGCGCGGCAACTCGCGGGAGCGTCACACAACACACCTGCCCAAGCGCACTACACCAACCAGACTCCCTCTCTCTGCCCGCGCTCCACGCGGCAGAGTTCACTACCAAAGATCCTAAACACTTTCGTTCTCCACACGACCTATCGATGTATTCGTTCGATACCATAGTTTTCCCTAGGCAAGACCCAGCGTAAAAATACAAATAATATTTACAAAACAAACCAATTATACATCGACACATATATATATATATATATATATATATATATATATGTGTGTGTGTGTATGTATATATATATAGTAAAACAATTACAATATATATAAAGACACAGAAATGTCATATCTCTTCAGGTAACAAAATAAGAAAAAAATTACAGTACAATAGATGGAAATAGGAGGATATGCATTTCCGGCGTTACACGTGCCCCACATTGTCTGAGGGTGTTCGTGTAATCTAAACAGACTCAAAAAATGTCCCAAAAAAGAAACAGTGGAAATGTATATGCTCAAAACATCAACAAAATTTAGCATTTGTCTAATTAAGCATAAATCAATTTTTTAGACCATAATAAGTGAGTGGAGACACTCCTAATCTTATTCCACTCTGTCATCTTGCACAAAATGAAACAGGTTGACAACATATTAAACTCCATAGAAAACGTAGAAAATGGTTTAGCTATTCCCAAATCATTAAAATTCGTAACAGTATCAAGAAATGTACTACTATTTACAAAATTAACCGGAGTACATGGTCATAAAAAGCAGGTATATGAAAATACGCAAATTAATAATTATTTACATTGAATAAACATTTTATATAACCTTTTCATAATTAATACTCTCGCCATGAGAGTCCACTTAACGCTAAACAAGAAAATAATATACAGCAGATCGACAAAAACATAAAAATTGATAGTAGAATTCCTTTACATCAGCTGTCCGGGAAGAAAAACAATACCGCCTTCCGTACTCGCAAATGCAAAGAATGCCGACAGCGGCACATGAGCCGACAGCGGCTCCGCCTCGCCAGTATTGTTGCGCCCGCCTGTGCGGCACGCTTGATCTCACTCGCCTGTGTAACGGCATTTCCAGAACGTCCGTTTCACTAAATTCTTTCGGAAAGCTCACTCCCGAGTAATCTCAAGGAGTCCATTAACATTATCACAGTGGATAACTCAACACTGTCCATCATCACACGCATGTACTAGCCTGAAACTTAAAACAGCGTCTAAGTACATCGGCAATGACTAGTAAAACACATATTCATGAAATCTTGCAGCTAGTTACAAAATCATATTTACATTGCTTAATCTACTGTGACTCAGCTGAAAACTTAAACTAGCAGCTTGGATTTTTTAATTGATAAATAATCACTCTCTCTTAAATCATTTAGTAAAATTAATTACTTGTTAATTACAACTTCTTTAACAAACTTAAATTTAGAGATTTCATTGTCTATCTCACTCGATTTCTCATGAGCTTTTAGAAGTACTAAATCTCCGATTGCAAACTTAGCAAAACGCGCTTTAGCGTCATGACGACGTATGCGTGCATCGGCTCTTAGCTTCATTACTTCTCGCAAACGATCTTTTTTCACACCAGTACTAATGTCAATCCTTGGAGGGAATTTGATTATCTCTTCCAATTCACTTTCTACACTTTTGTCAATGCCGAGATTCTTCACGTTACGGCAGTTCAAATTAATTCCTACGTCAATGTCATCCGGCCAGTTAACAATGTGTATAGGCTGGTATTGCCTATGCACACCATCTCCTGCCTCGTCAAAACTAACTACTATTGATTTATCTTGTGACGTACATGTCAAAGTTTTGTTTTCGCAATTAATCACTGCACGGTACTTTAATAGCCAATCTAACCCGATAATCACTTCCGTAGTTAAGTCTGGAACGACGACAAACTCTTGTTCAAATCGTGCCCCACATATCATGAAGTTGACAAAAATCTGTTTTGTGACCGGTTTACTGGCCTTCCCAGTAGCACCGATAATTTTCACTCCTGTTACTGGCATAACTACGATGCCGGGTCTGTCTTTCAGTAACTCAAATATTTTCTCAGATACAGCACTCAATTCTGCACCGGTGTCAATCAACACGTTTAGTTGTAGGTCGTGCATATTAACCGACACTACTATCTGTCTACACTTGTCCTCGACTGTTTCTTTATTTTCCCATAATAAATCCTCGTCTATATCAATGTCATTCCAGAAAAAACCATCCGGCTTTGACCCTAAATCCGGCTTATCTGGCGACTTTTTCAGCCTCTGTTCACATACAGTTTTAATTTCAACACGTTTGTCCTGAGGCTCAGTCTGTAGCTTCGCCTCCAATACCGAAACCTTTACCTGTAACTCGTCAACTAGTGAGTGTTGCTTTACTATCAGTTCACTAATTGTCACCTTCGTTGATTCCTCTTTGGCCAGATTGATCTCATCTGCCAATCTACCTGGAGGAATGTGCCCAGTAGTATCTGCAATTACTTCCTCTGGATCTGTGCAACCCACACTGCAATCGTCTGACCGTGTAATGTCAGCTCTAACCTCATACACGGTGTAATCTACGTGCTTTTCTACCAATCGTGTCCGGCTATCACTAAAATTCTCGTAATCTTTCTCCTCAATACTTTCGCGATGTTTAAACTGGAGTTTTGCGTCGGATGGGTCGGCAACTTCTACCACTATAACTTTCGGTAAAGTCTGCCGGTTAGGGCCAGAACTTTCCGTTACTACTTCACCATCCAACTCCTGCGGGACGAAACACGACGAATCTTGCTCGTGCTCCCCATTAACATCAACTATTTCTAGTAAAGTCTGCCGGTTAGGGCCAGAACTTTCTATCATTTCACAAACACTATCTTCTTGCGGGACGAAACGCGGCAAATCCTGCCCGCGCTCCCCATAAACACTTCTCCCATACAGGCCCCTATAATCTCTTAGTTCGTCGTATAAGCGACCAAACTGCCTTAACCAGACCTCATCCCTCTCTGCATCCCCTCGCTCGATGACGGACGTTTTATCCGACATCTGATCTTCTCTCAACACTTGCGAATCATTCTTAAACTCAATCTCCAGTTCCGCTGTGGGTATTACAGCTGCCACTTTATAATCGATTTCCGGAACACTACTTAAATTGTTCTCACTGACAGTGACTGTATTTTCTACTGCCGTGTCTACAGCTGATCTACTACTAGTGGGCGCACTCCTTTCTCCTAACACTGGCACACTCTCCCGCCGTTGATTATTCCAAACGGAATTTTCATAACGACGACACATCGGTTTTCTACTGTTATTGGGCCGCAAAAATTTCCCCACGCCCGGTCGGCCCCTCACCGGCGCGGCTAATGGTTTCCCTGTCTCGTCCCAGCAGATACGCTCCCCGGATGCTGCTGAGGCGGCTGATCACACCCTCAGGTGTTATTACTATTCTGCGAAGCCCGTATCACACTGGTTTCCGTCATTCCTGTTATTATTTGCATTGTACCGGTTGTCATTACGGCTCGAACCATTATTGTTATTGCTGCCAAGATTGTGGTATGCATTATTCCCATAGTTATCGTTGTTGCGGTTGCTGTGGTACCCGTTGTTGTTACCACGGCCTCTACCACTGTCGGGATTATTGCGCCAATTGTCCTCGTCTTCAATTCTTTCCAGGAAATCATTGATTGTCCTGTAATTGCTTCCTACATAGCGTTTTGTAACATCTGGAAGCTTCTTGTAGAGTTCCCAGACTATTTCGGATTCCGTGCGGCGATCACGCAAATATTACAACTTGCGGATCCAGCCCTCACAAAACTCCTTCATCGAACCGCGTGAATTCGCATCGAAAGGCCTCGATACGACAAATTCGCGCCAGACACTTTGCTGTTTTTGCTCTGACCAGTATTCAGCCAGAAACAAATTTTTAAACTCGTCAAAAGTCAGGTTCGTGATGTTGCGATTTAAGCCCCAACGCTTGGCATCACCAGCCAACACGTCAATAATAGCATTAATTTTTTTCATTAGTCCATGATCTGGGTAAAACTCTTTCACAGTTTTTAATGAAATCCGTCGGGTGTATACCGCCTTTTTTCAAGGGGTCGAACCGCTCCTCTTTCGTCAACAATTCCGAACTATGTGCACAGATTGGCACATAGCTCTGTTTTTCGTCAAGTTTCTTTTCTAATTCCGACACTCTCGTAATTACTTGGCAAGTGGTTGTCGCAAGCGTTTCTAATTCCCTTTTTTTTTCTTCGCAGGTATTAGCCTGCTTCGTCACTTTGGTATCTACTTCGGATACTAAAGCCTTTAAAGTTTCCACCTTCTTTTGATCCTCTTTTTTCACTAATTGAATTTGTTCCGCCACCTTATTCTCGATGATCGGAGCAACTGCTTCTCCTACACTTTTCTCGATTCTGCTAATTTCGGAATAAAAACGAGTATTTATGCTCGCAATTTCCGCCTGAACGCCTATCATTTCCTGTTTAGGATTACCGATTTCGGTATTAATCACAACAATATCTTCTTTGATTTTATAAACTTTTGTGTTAACAACTCCAACATTGTTGTTAACAACATTAATAGCCTCGTTCTGATTGTCTAGCATTCGTTCAATTTTTTCAGACTGAGCTTCTTGCTTGGCAGCCTGAGCTTCTTGCTTGGCAGCCTGATCTTCTTGCTTGGCAGACAGAGCTTTAATTTCTGCCGATTGACTCTTCATTTTGTTAATCAAAACATTCAATAAATCAGTTAAATTCCCGAAAACTACCGGTTTTACTTCCGCAGCGGCTTCCTCTTTAATTGTCCCCCGTATTCGTCATCAAGGGATTCAGATTTGATTTTCACTTCCGATTCCGAAACAATTTCTAAAGTTTGGAATTCCATTTCTGCTCTTTGTTGCGTTTCGGCGGTCGCGTCTTTCATGCTAGCCGCCTGCCCCTGAACAATGGGTACCGCGGTGTGCGTTTCCCACTGTTCGACCGATTGTTCCGTATCCAACTCTACCAAATTTTGGCAATTGTTGCCTTCACTCATTTTAATATTTTTCAATATAAATGCCAAATCTCAAATCTAATTAGGATTCCTCACACTAATATTCTCGCTGACGTATCGACCATTTCGTAACCAGTACTTTGTTACGAGATTTGCACCAAACAAAATTCGTGTCCAGAACAACCTCAAATCTGAAGATTGTCCTGTCAGCAGGTCGCCACATGTAACCTCCCCCTCACTTATCGATTTTAATGACAGTGAAAATTTAAACCGCGTGTACCTAATGGAAATTTGGGAAAAGCAATCGTCACCGAAGTTAATCTGTCAGTAAAGGGGGAGGATAGGGTTACATCTAAATGAGAGGAAAAATGCAAATGAAACTGGTGGAAATTAATTTTGAAAAGGGGTAAAGTTAATAAAGAAAGTAAATGTGCGGCCGTTACGTTAACAATTAACCAGCGGTAATTAGATATTTGAGATTTGGGGGGAAATTACGGTCGCCAGTCCTAAGGACAATTACTATAGTAACAGAAAAAGAAAGATTATTACACATATAATTAGCACTAGAAGCGTGGCAACTGAAGGTTGACACGTGTAGTGTGAAAACTGAAAGTTTGTCAGAAGTAATAAATTTCGCTACACTATGACTTAATTTAGCAAAAGAATTAATAAAACCGGAAAATCGAAAGTTAATTTAGTGACTGAAGTTAATAGTGAGCTTTCTTTCTGAAGCACATCGAAATTCAGTAAAATACGGTTAGTCTTGGACTACCTCAACAATAATTTCAAAAGCTACTTAAATCTACACAATTTAGAAATAAGAGATTTAACTTTGAACTTGAATTAAATGATTCTGAACAATTAACAATAGTAAAATTTAGTACGTACCAAGCTGAGCTGCAGTCACAGGTAAGCTAAAATACGGTAACAAAACTCGCACTCTTAACTTGTGCTTGTGTAATCTAAATATTGTAGCCAGCTATGAATACTTAAACTGAACTTTGAAATTAAAGCAGTGAAATGGAATGATTGTACTTTAATGCTGGCGTCTGAATTTCAACGACACTCGGGTTAATTTCGGAAAAGGAAGGGACCCGCTTGGTAATGCAATTGGGACAATGAGCAACAAAGGTTCATGCTCAGTTGCTGTAATTTTGCGAGGCAAATGGAACAGTTTGAAAAGCTGAGGTCTGCCATACAGTTCTGAAACTTTACGTGCTACCAGTCTTCCTTGTTGGTTGATTGAAGGTTTGAAGTCGGCGATCGAGGAGGCGGCGACAGTCACTCATTGTCGGCCGTCGCTGTTGCAGAAGCTGGATGTTGGCGCGCCTTCTTCTCGACACGGTCACCAGACGAAACGGGCTCTTGATGTGCGCCAGCTAATGCTTCCCGTCCGCGACACCATGTCAGAAACTATCATCGCAAGTCGAGCCCAATTACATGCTGCCAAACCCCGAAAGCGCGGCAACTCGCGGGAGCGTCACACAACACACCTGCCCAAGCGCACTACACCAACCAGACTCCCTCTCTCTGCCCGCGCTCCACGCGGCAGAGTTCACTACCAAAGATCCTAAACACTTTCGTTCTCCACACGACCTATCGATGTATTCGTTCGATACCATAGTTTTCCCTAGGCAAGACCCAGCGTAAAAATACAAATAATATTTACAAAACAAACCAATTATACATCGACATAAATGCATATATGGAAATTGAAATAAGAACACCGTGAATTCATTGTCCCAGGAAGGGGAAACTTTGTTGACACATTCCTGGGGTCAGATACATCACATGATCACACTGACAGAACCACAGGCACATAGACACAGGCAACAGAGCATGCACAATGTCGGCACTAGTACAGTGTATATCCACCTTTCGTAGCAATGCAGGCTGCTATTCTCCCATGGAGACGATCGTAGAGATGCTGGATGTAGTCCTGTGGAACGGCTTGCCATGCCATTTCCACCTGGCGCCTCAGTTGGACCAGCGTTCGTGCTGGACGTGCAGACCGCGTGAGACGACGCTTCATCCAGTCCCAAACATGCTCAATGGGGGACAGATCCGGAGATCTTGCTGGCCAGGGTAGTTGACTTACACCTTCTAGAGCACGTTGGGTGGCACGGGATACATGCGGACGTGCATTGTCCTGTTGGAACAGCAAGTTCCCTTGCCGGTCTAGGAATGGTAGAACGATGGGTTCGATGACGGTTTGGATGTACCGTGCACTATTCAGTGTCCCCTCGACGATCACCAGTGGTGTACGGCCAGTGTAGGAGATCGCTCCCCACACCATGATGCCGGGTGTTGGCCCTGTGTGCCTCGGTCGTATGCAGTCATGATTGTGGCGCTCACCTGCACGGCGCCAAACACGCATACGACCATCATTGGCACCAAGGCAGAAGCGACTCTCATCGCTGAAGACGACACGTCTCCATTCGTCCCTCCATTCACGCCTGTCGCGACACCACTGGAGGCGGGCTGCACGATGTTGGGGCGTGAGCGGAAGACGGCCTAACGGTGTGCGGGACCGTAGCCCAGCTTCATGGAGACGGTTGCGAATGGTCCTCGCCGATACCCCAGGAGCAACAGTGTCCCTAATTTGCTGGGAAGTGGCGGTGCGGTCCCCTACGGCACTGCGTAGGATCCTACGGTCTTGGCGTGCATCCGTGCGTCGCTGCGGTCCGGTCCCAGGTCGACGGGCACGTGCACCTTCCGCCGACCACTGGCGACAACATCGATGTACTGTGGAGACCTCACGCCCCACGTGTTGAGCAATTCGGCGGTACGTCCACCCGGCCTCCCGCATGCCCACTATACGCCCTCGCTCAAAGTCCGTCAACTGCACATACGGTTCACGTCCACGCTGTCGCGGCAAGCTACCAGTGTTAAAGACTGCGATGGAGCTCCGTATACCACGGCAAACTGGCTGACACTGACGGCGGCGGTGCACAAATGCTGCGCAGCTAGCGCCATTCGACGGCCAACACCGCGGTTCCTGGTGTGTCCGCTGTGCCGTGCGTGTGATCATTGCTTGTACAGCCCTCTCGCAGTGTCCGGAGCAAGTATGGTGGGTCTGTCACACCGGTGTCAATGTGTTCTTTTTTCCATTTCCAGGAGTGTATATATAGTAAAACAATTACAATATATAAAGACACAGAAATGTCATATCTCTTCAGGTAACAAAATAAGAAAAAAATTACAGTACAATAGATGGAAATAGGAGGATATGCATTTCCGGCGTTACAATTCACAGTTTAAAAAGGGTAGACTTAAATTATAGTCTGAATATATCAGCAACAAAAACAAAACACAGTGACCTTTTTAGGAAAATATCACGTAAGGAGTAAGATAGTCACCAGTTACGTAATAATAGAATAGGTGTCTCATTTTCACTGTTTAGGATGTGACATTACTTCTGAAGGAGAGAAAGGCACAAATAAGAAAGTGAATGTGTATCAACACGTATGTGGCACAATAAAAAGGATATTGTACGGTAAAACCAGAAGAGAAGCACAAATGAAAATGTGTGAAGTACTCTTTGGAGCAGAAAGTTGAACATTAATATCAAAATACCAAATACAACTTCAAACTTCTGATACAAAGTTCCTGAGATAAAAGAAAGACAGAGAAGAGTAGCCAGAATAACAAATAAAGAAATAAGTAAACGACTGAGGGTATAGTCGTTAACCAAAAAAGTAATCTAACGAAAGCAGAATTGGAAAAAGCATGTATTGCTTATCTCAGCTAAGAGAATCCGTCGACATGTGATGAAATACAATCATATTAGAAGAAGTAGTCTGGGGAGGTCGAGGAAGAAATGGTCCGTGCGGAACAAGCCTTAAGGACAAATCCTGGACTGGCAGAAGCAGATGAATTCTAATAGGTTAGGCATTAGACCACCATATTTGGCTACACCACTCAGTGATTCCGTCGCCCATGTTTCATACTTCTTCATTTACTATCAACTCATTGCTCTCACTAGTACAGTAAAATATTTAGCACTAACATTTGACAGGAAAAGTAACATGGAAAGCACATCTTTCGAACAACTGCCATAGGGGAAGAAACTGACTAAAATTACTAAGCCGCGCGGGATTAGCCGAGCAGTCTGGACGCTGCAGTCATGGACAGTGCGGCTGGTCCCGGCGGAGGTTCGAGTCCTCCCTAGGGCATGGGTGTGTGTGTGTTTATCCTTAAGATAATTTAGGTTAAGTAGTGTGTAAGCTTAGGGACTGATGACCTTAGCAGTTTCGTCCCATAAGATTTCACATACATTTGAACATTTTTTTAAAATTACTAAAGCCCCCAACAGTCCCAACCTGAAGTCTATATCCTTCTACTACTAGCTGCACCATAAACCTCTCATCCTCCCCATCATAGCCATTTATGCCTTGATTTCCCACACCCGTAAATTCTGCAAGTCCTTTGCGTAATGCAGCTCGTTAATTCTGACTCTCACTGTTTTGTAAAAAATATTATACACTATTTAGTGCACTACACGGTTCAATATTACTTCACACATTTTTATTAATACCTATAATTATAATTTGAATATTTTTATATGACGCATACATGTTTATGATTAAAGAATGCATGTGTAAATAGTGAAACAGGGTTACTTCTAAATTGCTATATATTTTCGCTGTCAGAACTGTATTATCATTATTTTTATTGTTGGTTATTGCAACGTTCAGAAATGGTAAATCAAAAATGTGTTGTAAGGGAAATTGTTTTCTGTTCAGATGATAACCTTGAAATTACTAAAACAATTTTGTATTGTAGCTTTTTCTTTAAAGTGTTATGGCGATAATGTAATATCATGTGGGGCATTTTCATGTAGTGTGTGGTGTTACGGGCTCCATGTCGATTGGACGTGACTTTTGAAATAATATTTTTAATAAAATGTTGGATTAAGGTGAAACATATGGCCTGTGTCATTTCATTTACTGGTGTGTACTGGCATATACCCAACCCAAAAACCGCGTTTGTAAGCAAGACCAACATGCCAAAAGCAGAAACTGTGGCAAGTACGAGAGTAAGTATTAATGGACAGTGAAAATAAGATAAGAAAAAGATTCATTTAGTGCTTTGAATTTAGACCATTTAGTGCTTTGAATTTAGACTCCCAAAAATTCTAACACTTCGCTTTTATTTCAACTCGAGTGAACACAAACCAAATAACACCTGAACTTACTTAGAGTGTTAATTCAGTTTCTGTTGGCTAGGGAAAATAATGTTGGACTTGAAATCATTGAAAGACACGCACATCGTTACAGCCATCGCATCCTCGTACGTGTTTGAAACCGCTTTCTGTACCAAATCATCCGTTTCCTACGTCTTGTTCCCTTCCTGGACCACCTTCAGACCCAATATTCCTATATCCTCCAACATTCGAAACCTTATCCACCCTCCCCACAGAACTTCAAGTAATTCCCCTTACGTAACGATGGCAAAAATCTTTAATATAGCCTTCATTTCAACCTAAATGAACAACGTCTCTTCTGGTTTCCCCCCTGCCCTACTTTCCCCTCAATAACAGTTATTTAGCGTTGTTACACAAGATCTCATTGTTGTAGTCATCGTTCGACCTTCATTATGCACATGATCGTTATCATGGACTTCTAGCTCTGTCATTGTGCCACAACAGTGTGCACGTCATCAGTTGTCATTACATTTTAAGTGTTTTGTAAAACCGCCTGAAATTGTAACTATTAATGACTTTCTCTTAAAACAAAAACTGTTAATTTTTTTCCATATAATCAAAACTTCGTTAAACAAACAAGATCTTGCGCTTCCCCATTGTGGTGAATTAAAATGAGGACGAAGAGAAAATGAATACTCTGGAAATTATGCCTTGAAAAAAACTGGAAGGTTTTGACGAGTTTACCCAGTACGCATTACGTCATAAAAGACTTCACACGAAAATTTAAATCAACAAACTGAAAAAAGCGCTCTACGTTGCTGGGCACCTTCCATTGCTTTAGTAAACTATTTTAATGTCGAATTTTTAATTTTGTACTTTTCACTGCTGGATGTTTTATAAACGGCAGACTTGTCTCTGCATCACAGGCCCTGTCGTGGACTGTGACGAGTTGCACATGTTTACCGAAACGTGTTACAGAAATCGTCCCAGTCGGTGTTACACAACGCGAGATTGAGATCGCTATCAAATGCGAGCACTGTATGCATAATATTTCGCTTGATTTATTAAAATGTATTATATCAGGAAAGTTCCATCCAGTTAGTAGAATTAATGATTAAAAATGTACATTTATATAAGAATCGTGGAGTAATTTAAATTATTATCTGACCTAACTGTATCAGATACGGGAGCAATGTACTGTGCATTACTCCCGTATCTCGTAAAGTTAGGTTAGATGGTCATTTAAATTTTTTAGCGATCTGTTATATAAAGCATTTGAAATACTGTACAGCGTTCAGTAGAAAAAGCTTTAATTGGAAACCAAAAATGGGAAATCAAAAAGGACACTCTCCAATCGTTTGTAATCGTCGTCAGAAAACGCTTTGATTGCTTTTCAGAGAATCTGTATAGCAGCGAAGAGCCTGAAATTGCAAACAGATATCATACGTTCGTGGTAATATCTTGACAAATATGTACTGGCGATTAGCTTGAAATTACGAAGAAATTGAAACCATACGTTTATGGTAACTCCTCCGTTTATTTGATTATCTTAACAATACTCTTATAACAGATTCTGTTGTGTGTCTATAAAAATGGCACGTTACCTATTTTCAACAAAACAATGAATTCCCTAAGCATACTGATGAATTTCTACCTATGGTTTGTAGTAATACAAAGGCTAAAAGTAAGTCTTCTTGCCACCTTGTTGTAAAGTTATACATTCACAATAATTTTGTTTCGTATTTTCGAATTGAGTTCGATGTGGAACAAAATACAGCTTATTAAATGAAGCGCTCTCCAGGACTCCACAACAGGTGTCATACGAAGTATTTGTCAACTTGTTTATTCCTGTTAATAGTCATAGAGATAGAAGTGATGATGTGTGACATAAATGTGGATCTTCTTTTGTATTTTCGAATTGAGTTCGATGTGAAACAAAATACAGCTTGTTAAATGAAGCGCTCTCCAGGACTCCACAACAGGTGTCATACGAAGTATTTGTCAACTTGTTTACTACTGTTAATAGTCATAGAGATAGAAGTGATGATGTGTAACATAAATGTGGCTCTTCTTCTGTTGTTCTGAAGTACTATTGCGACTTTCCATGCTCCACCACTCTCTCTTCTTCACATCAGTCGTTAGATGGGTGGCAGTTTGGAGTTTGGGTGTGCGGAAAACTCGATTGTTTTCCTGAAATCTGTCGTTAGACTTACTTATCCAAGTTTTAGTGGGTCATTCGTTTATTTTTTCGGTTGTAGGAGTTTGAAAGGAGTCTGCTGGTGCACACTTTTATGTGGCACCCGAATATGATAATAATATTAATGTAAACTAAAAAGGAACTATTATAATATAGACAATGTTATGTCACTGATTGGCTTTATAAAGCGGATTGTTGACTGTGCACGATCGCAGAGCCAAAGATACTTTTTCTGATCTGATATTTTAGTGACGGAGTAATAGAGCGCTTGCCCCATTGTTATAGGTAGCTGTCTCTGAGCGAAAGAGGACGGTGTAGGCAGTTTTTGTGGTGTGCTCCACCAAGTGTTAGATTAATTAACCGAAGCAGGTGAATGAACTTCCCAATACTTGTGCAGTCAGTCAGAAGGCCAACGATATGTCAGAGAACACAACAGTGCAAAGTCCTCAGTCTGCAAAAATCCGTCATATTCCGTTAGCAGTAATTATGCACAGTCTGAAGGAAAAGTTCTTTGAATGGCACATTAAAAATGGTACTACACTGGGACTCGCACTTGGAAGCTTCGTCTTTCGTAGCAAATATCTCTACCGATTAAAAAGCTCTCGGTAAACTTGCCTCGCCAAATTCTTTCGGTATTCGCTTAATCGTCTTATTCAGGTATTATGTCTGACTGTCGGTAAACTACCGATACTCACGCTTTTATGCACAGAGGACGGCATCAGATTCGCTGGATCGCACCACGACGACATTACGAAAATGGCACGCACTAAGGCGGCACCGTCGATGTCTAAAGGTTGTATTTGTGCACTCAATGCAGCTCCATCACTTACAACGGGCAGTGACCTACAAGAAGTCTTTCTCTGTACTCTTTCTTTTTCAAGTGCACGTTCCATGCGTTGCTAAGTACACAATATGTCTTTCCCTGACGTTTTTATCACACTTATTTCCACTGCTTCTCTAATCACAAAGTCCCAATAGTTCGAAGCATCGACCAGAATTCTTGTATGTTCGAAAAGAGCCTTGTGTTTACTTAAAAAACTGTGCTCATCTACCACTGATTTGTCGAATTTCTTGTACTTCAAGAGAAGCTGATGTTCAACACAGCGATCTGCGGAAGTCCGTATAGACCAACCCAAGCAACTGCTGCTTCATTCGCGAGGAATATTATAAATCTCCGGCATTCTTGCGCCGAGATTATTCTCAACAGATAGCAAAATTTCCTTAATTTTCTTGGGTGGGCGGAACACCGGTATGATTCCCTGCCTGTTTAAGACTCTATCTTACTAGTTGCTGCGTCACAGAATGGAAGCCACGCTATCTCTCGGTCCTCCAAGCTTTGTTGAACGGCATTGTTTTTCTCAACAGCGATGACCTAGCATCATGGACTGAATACCCTTTTCTTCTGAGCACCCTCATCACATGATCCAAATCAGAGCCGAGGTGCTCCTGTGCCGTTTCTCGGGCGGACGATGTAGAGGAGGAATCGGACCGGCCTGTGACTCTCGTGGGCGGGGGTGTCCCACCGGTTTTGATCCCCGCTACCTCATCGCAGTGAACGACGCGGCTTCGACAGTCTTGTGCGGTCTGCACCGCCGGATGCCATGGGTGGACACCACGTCTCGACAGCAGGTGTGCCGAAACAGTCGTATCGCCTGGGTACATTATTTAATGTTAACATTATCCGTGCGCCGCATAAACTGACTATGCTCGAGTGGCCGACGTAGACGAGGCCGTCTTACGAGAAGTGCATGTTGTTTGTTTTCGTAACCATTTGGTTATATAACTTTCGTCTCATACGCATCGGATTCCGGTAGTGGTGTGGCGGTCCTAATCCGTGAAGGGTTACTTGTTGACTACGTCCAATACCTTCCGGATGCGAGAGGCAAAGCTGCCACACTTGCCAGCTTGCGAATTATTAATGTCTACTCTCTTTCAGGCGAAAAAAGGCGAAGGAAACGCTGAGCCTTCTTTGAGAAGGCGGAAAGATGCCCTAGTGCTGGGTGGTGATTTTAACTCCATCCTCCACCCGTGAGATCAGCAGCCACGTAATTCACCTTCTGCAGAGCTTGACATGATTGTTGACTACTTCCACCTTGTGAATATGTGGGAACACGTTCACGGTTACCGCCCCGGTCTCGTACACTACACCAAACATCTTCCTGTCGCCTTGAAGGTCTCCATATATCGCGCTCGGTAGTGGGAGGAACCCTATTGGCGGAGATTTGGCCTGTCGCTTTTTCCGATCACGCAGCGTATGTCTGCACCGTCACCACCAATTACCAGAGGGCGTAGTATGGAAGAGGTGTTTGGAACACAAATGTTGCCCTTCTGGAGTCTCCTGGCTGTCGGCAGCTTAGTGAGGTGACTTGGTATTTGTGTCGCTGCCGCCTTGGTGCGGTCTGCATTGTCCTAGTGGCTGTCCTGCACAGAGCCGGCGCCTGCGAGCCATGATGGCATATGCCAGTCTCGGCAGCTTCCAGGAGTCAATCCTTGGAGTTTTGTTACCGAGTGCTGCTCTACGCTGCTGTTTTTGCCTGCACTACCTTCAATAGCAAACAGCGCCAAAGCACTTAAAATAGGTATGTAAAATGCGATGTGAGACGAAAACGTAGTTTATAAAGTGACGTAGTATGGAGAAATATGATGTAAAGTGTCTCCGTTATCATCACAGGAATTGTGGGAACTCTACATTGCAATACTGAGGCACAGAAAAATTTTTGGGCCCGTAAAATCCGGTCTGAGGGGTAAAATCAGTTAAGCATTATTTCAATTTCACATAAGTTTACTAACAAAATGTTACTGTCCTATCAGGTTATTTTCATATGAGTAACATGCCATGTTGTGGCACAGAAAAGAAGGGAACCAGTGGAAAAATGTTCCTATTGGAGCATAAAAATTGGGTTATGTCACTCTTTATCAAAAGACTGACTGAAAACTACGATAACAGATGCCGAATTCTACCTTCCTCAGCACCTTGAAAATTTTCGCAACGATATTGACGTGCGAACATATTTGCAGTCAGTACAGCGGGAAAGAGACGGAGAAGTAATAAATACTGAAAGATAGTGGTTGTGGTATAGGAAGTGAGAAGTAGACAATGGCAATGCGAGAGAAAGAGACGGACGCAGTGACAGTGGAACAAAGTAGACACTGAGGGAACAGTGAAAGGAAAAGAGTGAAGGAGACAGTGATAGTAGAAAAGGAATAAAGAGATGGAGAAAGTGGAAGTGGGTGAGTGCCAGTGATAATGAGAGTGTCTACGACAGTGACAACGAGGAAGAGAGAGATAGTGACAGTGAGAAGAGACAGCAGCAGTGCGTAGGAAGGAAGAAATGTGGTAATAGTACTAGTAGAGATCAAGAGCGAGACAGTGACAGTGGGAGAAGATAGTAGTAGTAGTAGTAGTAGTAGTAGGACAAATCAAGGCGACTATGGCTATGAGACAGGAGACAGTGACAGTAGGAGAGCCAGAAAGAGATAATGACAAAGAGTTGGGCCGAATGAGTGGGTGAGAATGCGCATTTGAGAGTGGATGGGCATGAGAGACTTAAGTGATTAACTAGTTGGTGTGAGCGAGTAACAGCGAGGGCAGCTTGTGTGGGCGAAAGGTGAATTGCATGTTATAAGGAACGCTAATATGTTGGCATGCCACTGTTTTTGCGAAAGTTTTTAAAGGTGCTGAGGAATGAGGAATGAACCAGCATCTACCCCACACTTCAGTCAGAGTCTTTTAATAAAGAGGAGCATGTTGACCTTTTTTGTGCTCCGATAGGAGGTGGTAGTAGTAATATTTAGACAGTTTTTGTTACCATATAAAAATTACTTCTATCTCATTTCAGCAGTTTGTTATGTCACAGTTCCATTCCTTTTCTGTTTAATTTGTGATATACCTGTAACGGCAGCTTCATCATTATGTGTGATTATAATTACCTTTCCCTTCCAGCATCATATACAGAAGTCCTACAGTTAAGCTGGATTTGTGAACATACGCCATTGCATCACCACAATATCCTATGCGGCTAGCCGTAACATTTTCTCTTTCCTTCCCCTTCCTACATTTAATGTTTACAAACAAGAAGCAGTTTTTGGACACTGTGAGGAAGAAGAAAACACAAGGAAACACTGCAATAAAAGCAGAGAGGCAGAGGTGTGCGCCACGTGAATGTAGGGCAAAAAAGGCCATGGGGATCCGATATGATTATCACAAATATAAAAACTACTTAACGAGGAAAATTTTATGAACGGATTGTGGGTAGGCATCTCATAGCACAGGAAAAATTAAAATTTTAATTATACAATTACTTGTAGTGTATATAAAACAGACAGATCACCATCGAGGAGGAATAGGGGCGCCGAAAGTACGAGCAACTTCTGGAAAAAAGTAACGATAAGTACCACGGTAAAGAGCATGCAACACTTACCGAAGCAGAACTTCATGCACCTTCGAAAAAGCAGGAAAACAGTTTTTGGCAGAGCTTTGTGGTATAACAGAAGAGGACGTTCACAGGCGGAGGTAGAAGTGACGTATGATACAGAAGAGCATGATGTGGTGACCAACACAGGAAAAAGATTTGCCAACACAGGATATGAAAGTAACAAAAGCAATAAGACACAAACGGCCGAGCGGTTCTAGGCGCTTCAGTATGGAACCGCGCGACCGCTACGGTCGCAGGTTCGAATCCTGCCTCGGGCATGGATGTGTGTGATGTCCTTAGGTTAGTTAGGTTTAAGTAGTTCTAAGTTCTAGGGGACTGATGACCACAGCAGTTGAGTCCCATAGTGCTCAGAGCCAATAAGACACAAACAGAATCATTGCCTACAGGAAAGAAATGCCTACTACAACAACTAGGTAACAGAACGCAGAACGGGACATACCGGCGACAGTCGACATAAAAGTCTTCTGGGTATGGTACCACGTCTTAACGTATAGAACTACTGTTGTTGGAGAAAAACCAACGTTTCGGCCACGGTTGCAGCGGTCTTCTTTTGGGTCTTTCTCCTACAGCAGTAGTTTTATACATTATGACGTGCTACCACACCCAGAAAACTTTTATGTCGACTGACTCTGGCTGCGGAAGCCTACGCAATTATACCCGCGACTGATTTTCGGAAACATAGATAGCCAATGACGTTTACTACAACGTTAAGACATTAATTTTTGTAACAAATATGTAACCAAATTCAGCATATATTGCTTTTATTGTGCCTTATTTCGTAGATAAAATCCATCTGAAAGTGGACTATCTGCCAAGAGACGCGTAAAGACTGGAGACTTCAATGAAACGGGTGTCTGTCAGAAGAAATGAATTAAGGCTTTGGATTATAAAGGAGTAGGGCCAGACTGTCTAATATATACCCATCATTTCTAATTGGAGATAAAACTAAGACGTCCATTGACATGAGAAGTGTAGGAGGCACGAAAGAGTTGAAGCATAGACGTTACTTTAGCAAATACGGTAGGGCCGCCCAGTGTGAAAGACGGTTAGCTTGTGAACGGAAGGTCATCGAGTGATCACAGTTCCATAGAAGATACCAACAACTGAAGCGAAATTTAAGACACAACAGAAGATTTGCGCACTTGGCCGAAATACAGCTGAAAGAAGGGTAACTAATAAGAATTGAGAATAGTGTTTTAGTATCCGGGAAGTCCATTTCTGGATGATAAGGTGGACGTTAAAGTGAAGAACTGGTAGTATCTATGCACAGAGCACGAGAGACTTCAATACCTATCATGAAAAGTACTTCTAGAGGGCTGTCTTGTATCTGGACCAAGGCGCTGCACAAATGAAGATATGACACAAGAAGAGCCAGGAAGCATGACCCAAAAAGAAAGAACCCAGTGACTACGTAGATGTGGCATGTTAATCAACACTTTTGGAAGAGGTATGGAAGACAACAATGGAACAATCGAAGGAATACCTGGAGACAGAAATCGATCTTTGGGGGATATCATATGGAAAAGTGAGGGAGAAAATATCGTCACCAACAGTCTTGGTCACGCTAAAAGGAAATAATGAGAAGGTAACAGAGTTTGGAACGCTGAGCTGTCCTGATAATGGAAACACTGCTTCATCATGAGGAAGAATAAGGCCAGACAAAAGACCAGCGTAGATTGCGAACTGTGTCATTGGAAGACTATCAAATTATCAAACTTCTGTATCTGTTCATACAAAAAGAAAATGGGGAAACTGTTTTAAACGTGAGAAAGCAAAACTCAACAGCACCACATGGGAGCCATACCGAAGTAATACAAGCATTATGTGACCAAGCGGATATCTATCTACCAGCGTAAACTGTACAACGAGTTTCTCTTGCAAAGAAATATCCCTGCAACGTAGAAGAATTCTGAGATGGTGATTATTAGGGAAGGACACACAAGGATCAGACGATACCGAAAACCTACAGACCTGTTTGCCTTCTGAACGTTCTTGTAGGCTGCTTAAAATATTATGCAAAAGATTAGAAGTTAATAAACTACGACACATAGAGTAGCCGTCACCAGTAGGGGTTTCAGAGAAGGAAGCCAAATGATGTCGCAATTAATGAGATGATCTCGCAACGCCACACACGCATTCTGCGGAGGCTCTAGCCTGACGATGGATGCTATGATCTACGTTACTGCGGCATTCGATAACCAATGGTGATCGTCTTTCGTTGGTCGCTTTGGGGTGTCCAGAAATACTGTACAACTGCCTGATAGACTACTGCCTTCCGAGACATATATTTTGAATATGCCCATGAATGGAAATAACGATATCAAAAGGCTGTCCATATCGATCAGTGTGCTGTCCAGAGTTTTCAGATGAAGCACTGGAGCCCATACTACTGATATCATATGACAGCAGTAAGGGAACTGGAAGCATTTGCAGATGATATATTCTCCGTCGTGCGCGGTGAATCCAGAGGAATTATAGAAGACAAATGTCATGCAGCCCTCCAAGAACTTGAAGGATGATGTCGAAGTGTGAAGCTGTCAATAATACCTTACGAAACTGCGTACTTCTGCTGAAATGGAACCTAGCAAGAAATTATAAAGTAAAATTAAACGCTGTAACGATTAGAAGCGTTGTAATGAAGACATTTGGGGATATTCCTGGAAAAACGTCGTAATTTAGAACGTCGTATGGAGGAGACATGCAGGAAAGGTACAAACGTGATGCACAAAACCATAACTATCACCAATAGCCGTTTTCGAGTCCTTGAAAATGAATCAGAGAAAGTCATCAATCTATATTAGCATCAATTGCAGGAAATGAGCTCGGAGATTGAAGCTTGTCGAGTTCAAAAAATGGTTCAAATGGCTCTGAGCACTATGGGACTTAAGTGCTGTGGTCATCAATCGCCTAGAACTTAGAACTACTTAAACCTAACTAACCTAAGGACATCACACACATCCATGCCCGAGGCATGATTCGAACCTGCGACCGTAGCGGTCGCGCGGTTCCAGACTGCAGCGCCGAGAACCGTTCGGCCACTCCGGCCGGCCCGCTTGTCGAGTGGTCAAAAGAGTTCAACGTTGAGTACTGCTAAGATTAATGTGCGCTTACTGCACTACACCGAATGGTGCACTGTTAGTAATTTTACTAATATGCAGGTTGGACCTCCAAATCAGTAAGAGAGGAGCATTTAATGGCTCTTTAGATAGAGGCAGTAGCACCAACGACTTCGACTTTCTCCCAAAGATGAGGGAGATGGTACAAATGGGCTTTGTTCAGCTTCCGAGTGGACTGATACATTACTTGAGCGTACGCTGCGCATCTGTATACAGTCAAAAAATAGATGAATGGTAGTTATCCCTGAGGCAGTTTGGGCAATCTGGAGCACACGCAATGGGTTGTGCGATTTACGAAGATATAGCTGATAATAGTCGTCAGACATTAACGATCCTGGATTACGACGGAGGACTGAGGAACAAGTCACCAGCAACCACAGTTTCCAGGAAAGTCGAGGAACACTTCACGAGGCATTCAACCACACGTCTACACAATATACACTGATAAGCCAGAACTTTGTGACCACTGGCCACGCCGGCCGCGTTGGCCGAGCGGTTCTAGGCGTTTCAGTCAAAAACCGCGCGACTGCTACGGTCGCAGGTTGGAATCCTGCCTCGGGCATGGATGTGTGTGATGTCCTTAGGTTGGTTAGGTTTAAGTAGTTCTAAGTTCTGTGGGACTGATGACCTCAGATGTTAAGTCCCATAGTGCTCAGAGGCATTTGAACCATTTGAACCACTGCTCACCGCGACGCTGGATGCGGCCTGATAACGTTGCAGGCACGTGAAGCGGTAACAAAAATGCGTAAACGGAGCAGACACGGACGGGAGATCACCTTAGTGAAGCTGTGGGCTGCAGATCCATTGAGATAAGTGGCTTTGACAGAGGCAGCTTGTTATTACGCAGAGCCTGTGAACGAATATCTTGAAAACGGCGAAGTTTGTCGAATATCGTCATGCTACTGTCGTGAGCATCTACGGAAAGAGGTGGAAGAACGGGGAAACTACCACTGGGCGATAATTGGTCGTCCACGACTCTTCACAGAACGTGGGATTCGGAGGCTTGTCTGCTCTGTAAAGCAGGATAGTGATCTGTGGCATCGCTGCCGAAGAAGCACAATTCTTGTGCACGCAAAAGTGGTTCGGAGCTTACCGTTTATCGTACATTGTTGGACATGGAGCTCCGGAGGACACCACCCCTACCTGTTCACATGTTGACCAAACGACCTCGTCAGTTACGATTGATTTGGGCACGGGATCATTGGAATTCGACCGTAGATCAATGGAAACATGTCGACACTTATGGTAAATCGCATTTTCGCTACACTAGGTCACTGGTCGTCTCCATAAAAGCTGTCATCGAGGGGAATGGCGGCTCGAAACGTAGAGCGTGCAACGGACGCAGGCTCGTTGGAGCAGTATTATGCTATGGGAGACATTCTCCTGCACTTGAATGGTACCTGCGGTAATAGTCGAAGAAGTGCTGACGGCTGCGAACCACCTGCATACCTTCACATTTCATGTCTTCTCCGAGGGATATGTTATCTTTCGGCAGTATAAATGTCTACGTCTCGCAACCAGAACCGTGCTGCAGTGGTTTCAGGAGCGTTATAATGGACTTACGTTGGTGCCTCGGCGGCCAAATTCGCCTGATGTAAATCCTATGAAATCCGACTGGGTCGCTATCGGACGCCATCACCGCGTACGCCAGTCGGCGCCTCGTTTTTTACCACGAATTAAATGACTGTGCGTAACATCTAATGTCACATACTCCACAGACCTACTAACAAACAGTCGAATCGCTGATACTCAGAATCGGAGATGTATTTCGTTCCAAAGACGGACAAAGAAGTTACTAAGTACGTGGCCACAATCCTTTGGCTCATCAGTGCACAATATCTGATCAAAAATATTCGGAAACATCTACCTGATATAATACTGACTACTGGAAGTCGCGTGACGCTGGCACGCCATCAGAAAAGGAGGCGGCGAGTATTTTTTAGTGAAGCAGTAACAGCTTAATGATCGCTCAGGTCACCTCGGGGATTTCGGACGAGGACCAGTCATTGGGTGTCACCTGAGTAACAAATCAATTAGCGACATTTCAATCCTTCTAAATCTCCACTATTCAACTGCTGGTGACGTGATTGTGAAGTGGAAACGTGGAGGAAGAAACACACCTAAAGTAGTACCAGACAGATCTTATGTGCTGAAGGATAGAGACAGTCGAGAATTGAGGAGGGCGGTAGTAAAAAATCTGATGAAATCCAGCTAGCAAACTGACTTTTTGTAGTGAGTTAAAAGGAATGGGGTACTGGGTTCGGACAGCTCCACAAAAGCCACACATTCATGTTGTCAATCCCCAAGCGACTCTTGAGACATAAAGAGCGATGCCATGGGAAGTTGATTACTATAAACGAGTGATTTAGAGTGACGAATGACGCTACACTCTGTCGCAATCCTATGGAAGACTTTGGGTCCACCGAATTCCTGCAAAACCTTAAATGCCATTAAAATGCAGACAGGTGGTGTTAACATATTGGGGGCTGTTTTTCGTGGTTTCGAAAATGTTCAAATGTGTGTGAGATCTTATGGGACTTAACTGCTAAGGTCATCAGTCCCTAAGCTTACACACTACTTAACCTAAATTATCTTAAGGACAAACACACATACCCATGCCCGAGGGAGGACTCGAACCTCCGCCGGGACCAGCCGCTCAGTCCATGACTACAGCGCCTTTCGTGGTTTCGTTTAGTCACCTTGCTGCGCTTAAGAACGTGCTGGCTGTGGTAGGTTACGAACAGATTTTACAGAATTGTGTGCTGCGTACAGTGGAGAAACAGTAGAGAGACTATGATTGTTTTATTAGTGTGCCAATGCACTCTGTCATAAAGCAGCATCTGAGAGTTAGAAGTTTGTGTACAATACCATGCCTCAAAGGGGGTGACCGACTCAGAGTTGCAACATGAAACCAATGGAACACTTTGGGGATAAGTCATAACATCAACTTCACTCCAGACCTCCAGCGTCCAACTTCACTACCTTTCCTAGTGTCGACTCCTGAGGGTAAATGGACTGCCATTCCTCCACAGACATTCTGATACCTCACTGAAACTGTTCACAGCGGAGTTCATGCCATCGTAAAGGCGAAGTGTGTACACTTTCCGTATTGATGTCTGCTAATCTGTGTTCATAGATATTTCATCAGGCAGTGTATGGAAGGATATATAGAGAGAGGAGCAGGATGTGCACGTTGCCAACCAAAAATAAATATTGGGTTGGAAAAAACAATCATTTTAATTGAAGACAGGGCTGTACAAAAACCGTAAAATTTTCATCATATTATTGCCATGAGGCTTCAGTCACAAATACATAGAAATACATACGACTTAATCACGTGCTCCAGCTGCACCAAAATAATTTGACCAAAATGTTCCTTAATGTTCACAATATGCAATAAGCAGCTGGCCTCGGTCAATGAGTCTTGAAAATATTGAACTGGCTGTATAGGATTTCTACAAGCATGGTGTGAGGCCGGGTGGTTGCGGCTGGTGCGCATACCCCTGAGATGGAAAATTAAGACTCCCTATGCACTCATGTAAATTTACTTTAGCACGTTATGAAACAAGTCACGCAAAGGATAACGTCTCATTAATTTTGAATTTAACACGAGTAGGGTCATCTTTTAAGAGTACCATCCGTGAAGTACACAGGCCAACCATCAAATTTAGTTAAGAGCAGCATCTACTATTAAATGAAGCTGCACGTTTATAGATGATGCTATTTATTTCCTTTGACGTGCATAAAGTGGGAGAAACTTCATCAAGATAACACTCACTGTAAAATTAAAGAGACAGTAATGTCTAATTTCGACTTTGGTACCAATTTTAGGATCACGTACATGTAATGAATATTGCCGATGGTCAAGCCAAAAGCATAGCAGAAAGTGTTACTGAAAAGTGAACTCAGAAGAACAAACACCGTTCATAGACACAAAATGCATCCTGTAAATCAAACAACTACGAGCGTTCAGCAGTTACTGACAATACTAACTCTGCGAAGTTAACAAATACCGCGCCACCTGAACTATTATACAGAAAGGCACTGATGGCCGAATCCCACCTAGTAAACTTCCAGTACTCAGATGCTTGCGCGCCGTCTGTGAGCGGCAGTTAACAGCGCACTTAACCCATCTTCACATGTGCGGCTTGCGAGGATGCCAGCTAGACGGTCGTTCATGGAGGCTGAAGGCAAAGCGTGTCTAAACAGAAATACTAACCTCTCTCAAGTTTTCCAAGAGATCCAAGTCATCCACTAATGACGGTAATGATTTCAAGTGCCGTCCAGTCTCTTGCCAAGTTTTGCAGAGATTCCGACTACCGTCCTAATTAAATTTGAAGATCTCGACAAAACGCCAGAAAGAGTGAGATTTTTTGTTTTGTTGTGGGTAAGAGCATAGGCAGAAGCTAAACGTCTTCCTAGCCGTGTTCCAGAGCAGCTGTTGAGAGGTCCTGTCTCCCTATTCTCACGGAGAATTTCCATTCGCCGCTTTCTTTAAGTAAAGGAGACTTTCCTGCTCGTAGGCATCGCTCTTTTGGACGAGCCCTTTCTGGCCACCTGGACCATTACCCCACAGTTTTATCATAGCCAGCTCCGAGTCAGGAGGGAACACAGCGTGGGTGGAGGATACCGCGGCCCTGAAGACTAATTAAGGCTACTCGTTCATGGCTGTGGCGAAGGTCGAATGCTTGTGCCCCTCCGCCGTTTCTCTCTCATAGGCTTCTGTGCTGAATAAACGGAAATATACAGCTTCTCATAACTGGACGTAGCCAGCTAAGTCAGTTCCTAGCTTGACCGTAGGTTCAAATGGTTCAAATGGCTCTGAGCACTATGGGGCTCAATTGCTGAGGTCATTAGTCCCCTAGAACTTAGAACTAGTTAAACCTAACTAACCTAAGGACATCACAAACATCCATGCCCGAGGCAGGATTCGAACCTGCGACCGTAGCGGTCTTGCGGTTCCAGACTGCAGCGCCTTGAACCGCACGGCCACTTCGGCCGGCTTGACCGTAGGTGAAATACGGAATTGCATATGCATTTCAGAAATAGTTATATGAATTATGAAGAGAAGATCTCAATCACCCTTTCATTACGTTAATATACGTGTGAAGAATTATTGCGGGATAAAACATGAAAAACTTGTATAGGGGAATGCTACATGAGTAATTAAGTCACCTTACAATACAGACATCAAAGCATACACAATACAAGAAATAAATCAAAACAGATGATAAGAAGAATTCCAAATTTAAAATAAAACGACAGAGACCCATGAACCTAGTAACATTTAACAAGAACTGTTAACGTTATATACAAATATATATGGATTTTGGTACTGCAATTTCCAGAGAGATTAGTGCAGTCGAAACTGATGTTCCCCAGAAAGCCATCACAGAATTTAGTCAAGTTTCTAAACACTTATTGTTGCAGAAGGAAATCATTCTGAAAACCTTCTGTAATTCATGTCAGTTTGTCTGCTATAGCACAAATATGGTAACACAAATCACTCACTCATTATGTCATACTAAAGAAAAACCTTTCAGCACCTATTTTGTGCCACCCTGCAGAAAGTAGTTTTAGCACTGGAGATTTTATGCGGTTAGCATTGTTAATGTTTTCAAGTACGAGAAATTTTAATTAATGTACGCTCAAAAATATTACTAGTGTGACGTATATTAGCTTCCTTGACAGTGGGCTGTATATTTGAATAATAAGTAAATAAATTAATAGATAAATAATTCTCTCGCTCTTTCTTTCAGTGTGTGTGTGTGTGTTTGTGTGTGTGTGTGTGTGTGTGTGTGTGTGTGTGTGTGTGTGTGTGTGTGTGCGTGTGTACGTGTGTGCGAGTGTGTGTATACTGCGTTAAACTGAAGTAGAGCCTTTTGGGTTGAAATATATACTACTTTCTCTGTCACCATATGTCAATGACAACTAAGATTCTCCTTTCAGTCACAACAAAAGTAATTTTTGTGTGTTAGATGGAAACCATTTACGTATGAAGAGACAGTACTGAATCTATGATTGACGTTCATGGATTTCATAATGCTTTCACCCTAATCAGAAAGCTTTCACTGCCTACATTCGCTGAATCGCGGAGTAAAACGTACTACATTCCTTTAGGTGTAATGGTACGAGCAGTTTATTTGATGCTTTCTATAAAATATCAGTTTATCTAAAAAGAAAGTTGTCATTTAAAATTTCAAAGTTCTTGGGTAAGCCGCCAACAAAAGGATTGAAAAGCATGTTATCACAGCATTTTCTGCTCGGAGAACCCTCTCGGATCAGCGCTGTGTAAGCGTCGGTGAAACTCTCTGCTCCGTCCAGGTTTCGCAATATTTTAGCGCCCGGGCACAATACTCACGTCGGCGCTCGAGTGCTGCGACTCGTTTCCTGTCGTGCCGCGCGCCTGCCGTTACCGTGTACAACCAGCCTGACAAATGCACACTAGCAGCCTTCCACTCCGGCAGACTGCCTTCTGTTTTTCATCCCTTGTTCTGCTTTCCGTTTCATCCCTTTTGTCCAGTGTATGTGTGCTTATTATGTAGCAAGCACACGACCCACGCCGACGCCCAAAAGATTCTCTCTGTGACTGTAAGGCAATAAAAGGAACGTCGCATGTTTTATCGACATTCGAAAACCAAACATGTCGTAGCCAGAGCTAATAACAACAATGCTTTTATACGTCCAGATTACGTTTGTCCTCCGTAAAATCCTCATCCAAAGAGTGTGAGAACATCATATTCAGTACGTGTAGTAACTTTGAAATGCTTTGAAATGTGAACGTCAACTGACAGGTTTCTTTCCGACGTTTAAGAAGACAGTATACACGATAAGCACAAGTACCACTTCCATTAATATGAATAAAATCCGTTTAGGCATTTGGTCGTGTCTTTTAGAAGCTACTACCGCTGTTAACAGCGACGTATCGGCCGACTTTACACCTGTGGTTTTCGGGGCCCTGAGGAGGATAGCAGAAAAGACGGTCGAAATATCAGTTTTAATGGTGCTTTTAGTTTCAAAATTACTTGTCCTAATTCCGTATCAAATTTAATTCAAACTGACACTGACCGTGGAAGATATCAGAATACAGGGCTCTCTACTACATTCGTTAAACTAATGTCATTAACTTTTTAACGCGTTTAAAAAAAATATTTATTCGAATATTGTGAACTAAAAGTGAACTGAAACTGACTGGTCTCCTATTCATAAAACTTTTATGTATGTCTGTGTTGAATGTGAACCTGAATGATGAAAGTAGTGTGATTACACAAACGCTGTCTGAAAAAAAGAGTCATCATAACTATCTAAAACCATATACATGTATGTGAATCAACGTTTATCAAAATAATTGGTAAACCTGGAACTGTAAACTAAATAAGCTATCGTGTGAAATTCTGTATTACGCAGTACAATGGACAGCGCTCCAATGCCCGACGTCACAGTGTTTGACTTGCAGTTTCAATACACAAAACCAGCAGAACAAAAGCTAAACATATAATTGCAAAATGAAATTTAAAGGAATAATTGTCCAAAATGCATTTCTAAAAAAATGTCCTTTTAATTTACTTGAGCAAACTGAGAAAAGAAAATTCTAAACATTTAGTAATATAGACTCGAATGCAACGATACACTGTAAAAATAAGCCCGCCTGACAAAGAACTGTAATTTGACCTGAACGTAAACTAATTTCAATCTGATATTAATTTTGAAGCACAGGCATTAACTGTGAATGACTTTATTGTTTCCTAACAGTTGTTAAGTTAACCAAATTAAATTTTCATGTCTTATCTCTGGAAATGGAAATACGGTACTGCTCGGAAGTGGTGAACATTAAAAGGCAGCACAGCAACAAAAGACCCGAAAAGCAATTAAAGTCTTTGGTACTGCAGTGCAATGACGTGATTTATGCTAAGCAAATCTTGCTTCAGTTTTTACGACGATGTTTCGTAGTGGTGGAGGATATTGCATTTACTAAACGATGTAGGAGAGAATAGCGTTCAAAAATTGTGTTCAGACTCAGATTTTTTAACAACAGCAATCAACTTTAAAAAAATCGCTTGTATAAAAATATGTTACTCTACCATGTGATTAGCAGTCAACTGTGTTTAATTATGCCTAATTAACGAAATTAACTATCCCGAACCAATAAAGAAAACTCCCACTAATACCTTCCGTGTTTTAAACGTATCATAAATCACTCTCAAGCAAGCAATGCAGCGACAACATTGTCGGAAAATCTTAACTCTTCTCAAATCAATCTTTACAAAATCATACTTCCAGAAATTAACATCCTCTGCATCTTTGTGCCCTAAAGCAATTACCAGGCCACTTAGTAGCGTGACCAACACCCGAGTCACACTTTTACTTCACTCCAAATGCTTCTGTCAACGACAATGCTACTGGCAACCAAAGATCAGACTGTTTGTAGTCAGAACCTTCGTGGCGTAACATAACGAATATTGAAGATTTTGTCTGAAAAATATCTAGTGTAAAAATATAAATTATGACAGTGCGTCACCGACACATCGAATGAAACTATAGTTCACATCAGTTTTATTGGGTACCAAAAATGTAGAAGAAACCTTACAGCTTCTCAACTGATAATTTCACTGATATATGGACCACAGTTAAAAGGTGCAGTGAAGTTCTTTGCTTCTGCTGTCTTTTTACGGAAAATTGATTAGCAACAATTTTGAATTCCGTCCAAATCAGATAGAAGTGTCTACAAAAACGGAAGCATTTAACTTTTTGGTATACAAAATAAGCTGTTGTTCTGTGTAGCAGCACCCGAACTACCTGATTCTCATTATAGCCCAATGGCTACATTTCTTCCATAGCTTCAAGGTTTCTCATTGCAATGCACTCACTGAGTTCATTACTGCTTCCTTAGAATCTTTGGATGTTAATCGCCTAGTAAGACAACTGTTAGTCAAGCTTTGTTCTAGCTCCATATGATGTGATATTCTTCCAACCGTCGTTACAGTAAGTTAACTTCCCGACCACTGTCGTATTGAAAGACATTAATGAAATTTCGGCTATTTTGACACAGGTTATTTTACCGTTAGTGCAGCTATACAGAAATGGAGCTATACCATCGTGGACCATGCGGTATATGCTGAAGCATAATACGTGGTGCGTTACTTAACAAAGTTAATGATTATATCTTAGTAATAATCATTTAATAGAGGATTCAGTTCGCAGTCAATCACAGGGTTTTTATTTATCACTTGTCACTTCTTTCACCTATGAAAATGTCTGTCGGTATAAAAAATGCCGAGCTGAACCTTGATTCGGAATCCCAGTTAAACTATAGCCCCCCTTTGTAACTGGCTGGGTAACTCAATTTACAAGTCGGAAGAAGGCAACAGCATACCACTTCCAACGGAACCTGCCAAATAAAGCACTGCTGTGTTCAAAACAGTTTCCGAATTGATGACTGCCTTACGTTTACAAACGTCAAACTACAAAGTTTTCATTTTGTGTTTTCTTTTGTTGCACGTACGTCGCAGAGATCTGGTGAACGATGACGGCCGTTCTTCGCGTGGCACCGGAATTTTACGTCGCGCGGCATGAGTGTTGCACGTCGCCAAATTCATTACTCATGTGATAGATGGTCGTCCACCGCAACTAGGAGCCTGAAATAGTGCCATATATCCTGCTGCGGTTATTACTGTACAATGAAAACAAATGAATATTTCAAAATTTATTGAATGCCGCTGGTGTAACTACTTCTCATTCCAGTATGATCAAGTCGAACATACACGTTATTAAACCACTTAAAGATTTGGCTTAGTATAGTAATCTTCGACTGCGAATAAACCAAACTACAGTAATTTTGAAGATAAAATATGACATTTACATTGTATTCAGGACGGTCCATTGATAGTGACCCGGTCAAATATCTCACGAAATAAGCATCAAACGAAAAGACTACATAGAATGAAACTCGTATAGCTTGAAGGGGGCAACCAGATGGCACTATGGTTGGCCCGCTAGATGGCGCTGCCATAGGTCAAACGGATATCAACTGCGTTTTTTAAAAAATAGGAACCCCCATTTTTATTACATATTCGTGTAGTACGCAAAGAAATATGAATGTTTTAATTGGACCACGAACATATGGCTTACAATTTTAGACGAACAGTTGGTAACAGTCACGTAAAAAGCAAGATCATTTCGAATCTGAAAATTTTAACAGCAAACTGGCAAAGCTTTCGTAAGAAATTCCTGAATTTACCGCCCCCTAGCAAAGCTGTCTCGCTGAAATTATACTCGGAATCGAGAACTTGATAAAAACGGCAGTAGAAAGCTCCTGTATATTTAACGAGGCACGGAACATATATCGGAAGCGCTGGTTGGAAATCATAGGAGGGAGAACGACAAAGGTAGTGTGCCATTCGAGGTGGGACTTTGATTGTAGGTATGTATAATCCAGTAAACTATCTAGGTGAATTCGAGTTAACCAAAGGACGTTCTGCCACCCCTCTCTGCCATACGATTTGTAAAATTGTTCAAAGAAAGTCCACCTCAGCAGCGCAGAAAACCCCGGTCATGCAATATATGTAGGAGAGAAGTGTAACCTACCGAGTATTGACTGTGACGGCTTTCGTTTCACTGCATGTGGTGCTGACAGGCAGTCTTGTGAAGTAGTTCTGAACACGTTTTCCGGAAACTTCCTTGGGCCTCTACTGTTGCCACCCAAAAGTTAGTAGAAATTTGTGCGTCTATACAAATGACGATGCGCGAATCATACTATGTCCACCGTCATATCTTAGCGAAAGATGTTACCAAGAGCCAGAGAAAATTCTGGCCATACGTAGAATCACTAAGCGTGTAGAAAGCTTCTACATACTCGCTCGACGACCAGCCTGGTATAGCAGTAGAAGACATTGAAAGAAAAGCCGAAGTTTTAAGCTTCGTCATTGAAAAATAATTTACACAGTAATATCGTAGAGATTCACTATCGCTGGACGTTTGCAAATGTATTGAGGACAGAAGTGCCATTGGGGTTGAGAAGCAACTGACTGAATTGAAAATAAATAAGTCATCAGGTGCGGATTGAGAGCACTCTTTGGCGTTGGCCCCTCACTTTGCTTGCACTTATCGCAAATATCTCGCCCAACGCCAAGTCCCAATGGACTGGGAAAAAAGCGCAGGTGTCTCCTGTATACAAGAAGCTTAAAATAAGTGACCCACAAAATTACGGACCAATATCCCTATGTATGTATGTATGAAACCGGGGACCTGGGGACATAGAAACGACGGAGAGGCTTCGTCCCGCTGTAGCCCTCAGTGGTTCACAACCGCACAACAGGAAATAGCAGTCTACCCACCCCACCGCCACCCCATACCGAACCCTTGTGCGGTTCGGCTCCCAGTGGACCCCACCGGGAACTTCACATACCAGACGACTAACCCTAATTGTTTGCGTGGTAGAATAGCTATGGTGTACACATATGTGGAATCGGTGTTTGCGCAGCAGAATAAGGGGAACCTGGCAGCATTCGTCGAGGTACATGGAAAACCGCCTTAAAAACCAACCACAGGCTCGCCGGCACACCGGAACTTGACACTAATTCACCGGGCGGATTGGTGCCGGTGACTGGCACGCCTTTTCGCTCGGGAAGTAACGCCTTAGACCGCGCGGCTAGCCGGACGACCAATATTCCTAACATCGTCTTGGAGCACAATTGTTGAGCATATTCTAAGTTTGAATACACAAATTTCTTTGAGACAGAGAAAGCTTTTGTCCACAAATCGGCATGGATTTGGAAAGTGTCACTCGTGCTAAATTCTGTTTGCCTTCTTCTCGCACGCTTGCGACAGGCAGATTTCATATTCCAGGATATCCTGAAAGCATTTGACTCAGTGCCCCACTGCTGACTCTTAAAGAAGATGCCAGCACACAGGGCATGTTCCAAGACATGTGAGCTGCTCGAAAACTTCTTAAGTAAAAGAAAGCCGTACGTTGCTCTGGACGGCTAGTTTTCTTCAGAGACAAGGAAGTTAGAAAGGAAGGAAGATTAGGGATGAAAGTTCCGCCGACATCTAGGTAGATGGAGACGGAGCACAAGCTGAGTGTTTCATGGATGGGGAAGGAAATATGCAATGCTCATTCAAAGGAACTATCTTGGCATTTGACTGGAGATATTTGAGGAAATCACGACGGCAAGAGGCGTATTTGAAGTGTCATCCTCCCGAATCGAATCCATTCGACTAACCACTGAGCCACCTCGCTCGGTCAGAGACAACAGTATCCTCATGAATGGTATCGCTATTAGAGTTACGCTGTATTTGACGGGAAAGAATATTCGTTGAGTGACTGTAGGAGGATACGGGATGAATTATACGAAATTTTTCTTTGATGTGGAGAATGGCAACATGCGTCAACGTAGAAAAATGTAAATTAATACAGGATGCAAACAATCCTGTTGGATGAATATCTGCAACTGAGAATTATAGTATAGGCTGAAAATACCGCTTCAATTGCAAATTACTTTATTTTCACATGACCGGTTCCGGATTGTTATAAGCCCATCCTCAGGTGTCGTAGCTGTGCTGTGGTCCCCGGGCGCCACGTGTACCAGGAGCGGTGTGCTGCCTATGAGCGCAGAACAGGGAGCACACCGCGCCTGATACACGTGGCGCTCGGGGACCACAGCACAGCTACGACACCTGAGGATGGGTTTATAACAACTGAAGCGGTATTTTCAACCTCTGCTATAATACAGGATGATTAGGTAAAATCATCTTACAACGAACGTGTGCAGTATTAATGGTGTGCTGCTTATACTCTGCAAACCGATCTGAAATGGAACGAGCATTTGAGGTTGTGGTATGGAAAGCGAACGGAAGATTTACCTGTAGTGGCGGAATTCTAGGAAAGTATAGCTTAGCCATGAAGGTGACAGCGCACAGAACACTTCCGTACTGCTCGAAAGTTCTGAATCCCCACAACGGCAGATTAAAGGAAGACGTCGAAGCAATTCTGGTGGGATGCGATTTGTTACCGACATGTTCGATCCCCACGCGAATATTAAGTACATGCATCGTGTACTCAAGTAGGAATCCTTAAAGGGAAGACGACGTTCTTTTATTGAGATTCTGTTGAGAACATTTAGAGAGCTGGTATTTACGGGTGACTACGGAACGATTCTATTGCCACCAACGAAAATTTCGCGTAAGTACCACGAAGACAGGATAATTTAGGGCTCGTACGGAGGCATACAGCTTCTCTTCGCTCGCTTTCATTGCTATTGGCAAAGTAAATGGAATTACTCGTATTAACACAAGGTATACTTCGCCATACATCTTACTGCGTGATGCGGACTAAGTAAGTAGATGCAGATGCATATAGGGCAGATTGCAATGTGAGAAACCTTTACTGTAATTCACAAAATCCTTCAGAGGGTCATGATTTGTGCAGAAATTGGCACTCGACCTTCGTAAACACCACGTTCCTCTCGATTACACTGTTGGTTATAAATCATTCGAAACTGTGACAGTTGTAAAATATCTGCGAGTAATCAAACGCCATGATCTGAAGTGCAATAAACACGTACAACTAGAGTTAGGAACAACAGATTTCAGTCCAGGAATCGAACAACAGATTTCAGCCCAGGAATCGGAGGAAGATATGAAAGGATATATATTACATCGAAGAAAGAGGTGGATTAGAAAATACACATCCGACAGTTTCTGGACTATTGTAGTCAGTGTGGGGCCCCTGCCTTATCGGATGAACAGCGGAGATAGAGGTGATCCAGAAAAGAGCCCCGCACGTCGACACAAAGTGGGTTAGCAAGCGCTTGTGTGTCACGGTGTTGTTCAAAAAAACTCCAGTGGGGAGTGCTACAACAGAACAATTGTGTCTTACGGACATCTTTGCTCTTAAAATTTCGAGATAGTACGTTCCAAGGTGCGTCAGTCACCGTACCACGTCCTCCAAATATGCTCCTGCAGGGTGGATCCTGGATTATTTGTGCTGGCGTGGACGTATGTCGATATTGGAAAACTAGAATAGTTTGAGTTCCGCTCATTAGTGAGGAACATTCTTCATATCTAACGCACCTAAGCTTCTTCTAGTTTATGTATGCGTGCAGGTGGGGAGATTCAATAACTGTTAAAATTTATCGTGAAACTTTCAGCTGTCATTTATTTTGAACAATACGCTACCAGGTTTGACAGATACTAGTAAAGAACTGTGCAAAATAAATGACAGATGAAGGTTTCACAATGAATTTTAAGAGTTCCTCGAGTTTGTTAAAATTCTCTTTTTAAGCCTCCTGCATTTCGTCCCCGTACTCGCTTAAAGGTATATTTGTAGATGTAGTATGGACTAGGGATTGTTTCCGCTGTCTAAGCTAATTGTGCATTACGGTCAAGACAGGGTAAATGGAAGATAGATGCGACGTCTCCTAAGAACGTTACCTCCAGTGACGTTACTGCAAAGGATCTGTGAATTTGGTGGTTGTGATAGTCTTACAGTTTACGTTTCCTGTTTCCTGTCGCAGGTGGACATAAGCTCTCCAGAAACACGTCACATAGCTAAAATTACAATTCACGTCAACTTTTCACTTGATGCTGCATTAGGAAGTATGTGATCTTCGGCTCACAGTTCACTCATCTTTGATGCTACTTTGGTATCTACGAAGGATGTGCTAGATGGCTTTTGGCAGTGATTCAAGTGACCGTTTAATATGCCAAAATATATTTCTAATAAATTACAGTGGAAAATGAATCATATAAGACAATTTTACGTGGCGACATGCTTGGCATGGGCTTGACAGATGCACAATAGAAATTTTATTGTACCCCGCTCTTCTTCTCAGGAACCCGGAAACTTCTGCTACTCCTACCAGTGCCAAACTTAGTCACCCATTTTGAATTTCTTCAGAGGAGCAGGGGCTTTTTACCTTCAGCTTCCAGCAAACTAGAAGACAGAAAAAGCTTCGCATCCTTATTAGCCGATGAAGTGTATATTTTTTCATGGCCTCAAACCCACCAGCGGGAGACAGGGAAATAAGATGTTCCCTTACAAGGTGTCCTACCACGCTACAGGCCCGCGACTGTGAATACAAGCCCCTGCTCGCAATACTGTTTCGTAAGGAGATTATTTCTAACACTCTTTGATTTAGTTGTCATATGGAGCAAATTAATTATTAGCTTTACGTAGTGATACCTATAGACATACATTTTCTAACTTGAGACATGCCCATAGTACACTAATGGCCATTACAATTGCTACACCAAGAAGAAATGCAGATGGTAAACGGGTATTCATTGGGCAAATATATTATACTAGAACTGGCATGTGATTACATTTTCACGCAATTTGGATGCAAGGAACCTGAGAACAACCACGGCCTTTAAAAGCCGGGGCACTGAGTCAAACAGAGCTTGGATGGCGTCTAAAGGTACAGCTGCCCATGCAGCTTCAACACGATACCACAGTTCAACAAGATTAGTGACTGGCGTATTGTGACGAGCCAGTTCAAAAAATGACTCTGAGCACTATGGGACTTAACACCTGAGGTCATCAGTCCCCTAGAACTTAGAACTACTTAAATCTAACTAACCTAAGGACACCACACACATCCATGCCCGAGGCAGGATTCGAACCTACAACCGTAGCAGCCGCGCAGTTCCGGACTCAAGCGACGAGCCAGTTGCTCGGCTACCATTGACCAGATGTTTTCAATTGGTGATATATCTGGAAAATGTGCTGGCAAGGGCAGCATTCGAACATTTCCTGTATCCAGAAAGGCCCGTACAGGACCTGCAACATGCGGCCGTACGTTATCCTGCTGAAATGTAGGGTTTCGCGGGGATCAAATGGCTCTGAGCACTATGGGACTTAACATCTCAAGTCATCAGTCCTCTAGAACTTAGAACTACTTAAACCTAACTAACCTAAGGACATCACACACACCTGCGACCGTAGCGGTCTCGCGGTTCCATACTGAAGCGCCCAGAACCGCGCGGCTACCAGCGGCCGGCTTCGCAGGGATCACTTTCATAATGTTTTAAACAACTTTATTCATTTCGCAAGTGTTGAGCACTTTACATTTTCGATGCATTTAATAAATCAGGTAGGGAGAACGAGTTACTAGCTGGGTGCGCATTTCTCAGCCGCAATTCACACGTTCATACATTCATAACATTAGAAACGGATTACAAACAGTCTCGACCGCAAAAATATTTATTTCGATCGCTATTTGACCATTATAAAACCCTCATACTGAAATATGAACACAGAATGGATATAGCGGGATGTCAGGTAATAGTAATAACATATAAAATACATCGTGTATAACAAATACTAAAAGAAGAAGGAGGCGGTGAATGGAGTGGGTGTTACAACTCCACGAACGTCACATGCTAAGGAGAGTAACGCTGTTGTGGTTTAAATATTCGATTCACCTCCCATTGCATACAGAATTAAGTCAGCGATAGCCAAAGAAACATGCAGGATGTAAAACAGTTGTTGCAATAAGGTGTAAGAATTCTAGATATACCTTATTGTAACATTGTTTTGCATCCTCTTTGCCTGTGTGGCTATCGCTGACGTAATTCAGTATGCAGAGAGTGGAGCATCGCGTATTGAAGCAACAACTGTGTTAATCTCTTTAGCCACTCGTTTTCATCTAGTTACAACGCCCGCTCTAGACGTCACCACCGCCTGCCATGATGGGTATAATTTCTTCTTTAATATTTGATATTTTTTATATGTAACTACTATTGTCAGACATCCCTCTAAATTCATTGCGTGTTCATATTTCAGTATGACGACCTGAGGATCGTCAAATAGTGACCGAAACCGGTTACTATCTAATTAAATGTTTTTGCACTCGGGACTGATTATAATCCACTTTGAAAACACCTTTAGCGAGAATGCTATTTCTGCATGATATATGATGTCAAAAATTACGGATTCATATCAGCTTAGCAAATAGTTTCTTTAGACCAGCGTATGGGGGTTATCAAGGAATTATGATTTCCTTTACTCCAATACCTTATTTAAATTGTGTTGACGTCACGTTACTATGCTCCTTTCCTATTCCTTCAGTCTTTGAATCATAGAGTGAGTGAATGTGTCTCTGTTGTGTTCCTAAAGCGGTTGTTTGCTGGCAGGGCAGTTTATCAAAATGTGGGGTAGTCTTAAGGTAAACATTCCAAGCGCAGCGACAGCTACTGTCGACAGAGGCAGGCGACAGAGAGAAGTGTCGCCCGGCGACAGCGACACTACTGGTTTCTATTATTTCTTATGTGAACTCGTTCGCAGGACGCGACAAGTGTCGCGCTGCGCGTCACGCCTGTCTGTACCTGCCGCGCACGCGACGGGCGACACTGCTGCTCCCATACCAGTAGTGTCGCGTGTCGCCGAGCGTATATGTGGATTATACTCACGAAGAAGACGAAAAACTGATCAATTTGGTCTGTGTCAACCCCAAGCTACATGACGTCAAATTAGATGCATACAAAAATACACTTGCGAAGGAAAAAATATGGAAAGATGTACGGAAGGAGCTTAATAAAAACAGTGAGTATTATTTATTTAACTACACATTTTATTTGCCAAGTACTCCCATTTATATCAGTATGTACAAGCGTGATATATAATCAAATTAATTTCATAAATAAAAAAAATACACTACTGGCCATTAAAATTGCTTCACCAAGAAGAAAAGCAGATGATAAACGGGTTTTCATTGGACAAATATACACTCCTGGAAATTGAAATAAGAACACCGTGAATTCATTGTCCCAGGAAGGGGAAACTTCATTGACACATTCCTGGGGTCAGATACATCACATGATCACACTGACAGAACCACAGGCACATAGACACAGGCAACAGAGCATGCACAATGTCGGCACTAGTACAGTGTATATCCACCTTTCGCAGCAATGCAGGCTGCTATTCTCCCATGGAGACGATCGTAGAGATGCTGGATGTAGTCCTGTGGAACGGCTTGCCATGCCATTTCCACCTGGCGCCTCAGTTGGACCAGCGTTCGTGCTGGACGTGCAGACCGCGTGAGACGACGCTTCATCCAGTCCCAAACATGCTCAATGGGGGACAGATCCGGAGATCTTGCTGGCCAGGGTAGTTGACTTACACCTTCTAGAGCACGTTGGGTGGCACGGGATGCATGCGGACCTGCATTGTCCTGTTGGAACAGCAAGTTCCCTTGCCGGTCTAGGAATGGTAGAACGATGGGTTCGATGACGGTTTGGATGTACCGTGCACTATTCAGTGTCCCCTCGACGATCACCAGTGGTGTACGGCCAGTGTAGGAGATCGCTCCCCACACCATGATGCCTGGTGTTGGCCCTGTGTGCCTCGGTCGTATGCAGTCCTGATTGTGGCGCTCACCTGCACGGCGCCAAACACGCATACGACCATCATTGGCACCAAGGCAGAAGCGACTCTCATCGCTGAAGACGACACGTCTCCATTCGTCCCTCCATTCACGCCTGTCGCGACACCATTGGAGGCGGGCTGCACGATGTTGGGGCGTGAGCGGAAGACGGCCTAACGGTGTGCGGGACCGTAGCCCAGCTTCATGGAGACGGTTGCGAATGGTCCTCGCCGATACCCCAGGAGCAACAGTGTCCCTAATTTGCTGGGAAGTGGCGGTGCGGTCCCCTACGGCACTGCGTAGGATCCTACGGTCTTGGCGTGCATCCGTGCGTCGCTGCGGTCCGGTCCCAGGTCGACGGGCACGTGCACCTTCCGCCGACCACTGGCGACAACATCTATGTTCTGTGGAGACCTCACGCCCCACGTGTTGAGCAATTCGGCGGTACGTCCACCCGGCCTCCCGCATGCCCACTATACTCCCTCGGTCAAAGTCCGTCAACTGCACATACGGTTCACGTCCACGCTGTCGCGGCATGCTACCAGTGTTAAAGACTGCGATGGAGTTCCGTATGACACGGCAAACTGGCTGACACTGACGGCGGCGGTGCACAAATGCTGCGCAGCTAGCGCCATTCGACGGCCAACACCGCGGTTCCTGGTGTGTCCGCTGTGCCGTGCGTGTGATCATTGCTTGTACAGCCCTCTCGCAGTGTCCGGAGCAAGTATGGTGGGTCTGACACACCGGTGTCAATGTGTTCTTTTTTCCATTTCCAGGTGTGTATTATACTAGAACTGACATGTGATTACATTTTCACGCAATTTGGGTGCACAGATCCTGAGAAATCAGTACCCAGAATAACCACCTCTGGCCGTAATAACGGCCTTGATATGCCTGGGCATTGAGTCATATAGTGCTTGGATGGCGCGTACAGGTACAGCTGACCATGCAGCTTCAACACGATACCACAATTCATTACGAGTAGTGACTGGCGTATTGTGACGAGCCAGTTGCTCGGCCACCATTCACCAGACGTTTCCAGTTGGTGAGAGATCTGGAGAATGTGCTGACCAGGGCAACAGTCGAACATTTTCTGTATCCAGTAAGGCCTGTACAGGACCTGCAACATGCGGTCGTGCATTATCCTGCTGAAATGTAGGGTTTCGCAGGGATCGAATGAAGGGTAGAGCTACGGGTCATAACACACCTGAAATGTAACGTCCACTGTTCAAAGTGCTGTCAATGTGAACAAGAGGTGACCGAGACGTGTAAAAAATGGTTGAAATGGCTCTGAGCACTGTGGGACTTAACATCTGTGGTCATCAGTCCCCTAGAACTTAGAACTACTTAAACCTAACTAACCTAAGGACTCACACACATCCATGCCCGAGGCAGGATTCGAACCTGCAACTGTAGCAGTCGCGCAGTTCCGGACTGAGCGCCTAGAACCGCGAGACCACCGCGGCCGGCCGAGACGTATAACCAATGGCACGCCATTCCATCACGCCGGGTGATACGCCAGTATGGCGATGACGAATACACGTTCCTAATGTGCGTTCACCGCGATGTTCTCAAACACGGACGCGACCATCATGATGCTGTAAACAGAACCTGGATTCATCCGAAAAAATGACGTTTTGCCATTAGTGCACCCAGGTTCGTCGATGAGTACACCATCGCAGGCGCTCCCGTCTGTCATGCAGCGTCAAGGGTAACCGCAGCCATGGTCTCCGAGCTGATAGTCCATGCTGCTGCTGCAAACGTCGTCGAACTGTTCGTGCAGATGGTTGTTGTCTTGCAAACGTCCCCATCTGTCGACTCAGGGATCGAGACATGGCTGCACGATCCGTTACAGCCATTCGGATAAGATGCCTTTCATCTCGACTGCTAGTGATACGAGGCCGTTGGGATGCAGCACAGCGTTCCGTATTACCTTCCTGAACCCACCGATTCCATATTCTGCTAACAGTCATTGGATCTCGACCAACGCGAGCAGCAATGTCGCGATACGATATACCGCAATCGCAACGGGCTACAATCCGACCTTTATCAAAGTCGGAAACGTGGTGGTACGCATTTCTGCCCCTTACACGAGGCATCACAACAACGTTTCACCAGGCAACGCCGGTCAACTGCTGTTTGTGTATGTGAATTCGGTTGGAAACTTTCCTCATGTCAGCATGTTGTAGGTGTCACCACCGGCGCCAAATTTGTGTGAATGCTCTGAAAAGCTAATGATTTGCATCTCACAACATCTTCTTCCTGTCGGTTAAATTTTGCGTCTGTAGCAGGTCATCTTCGTGGTGTAGCAATTTTACTCGCCATTAGTGTATGTAATCAAATTAATTTCGTAAATTAAAAAAATATTTACATATCATTATGTATGTTTCTTGTAAATAATATTCAAATTAACTACGGAAGTTCAATGAATATCAGTTACCATTATTTACAGCGTTATCTTGCCATGGTGCTCCACCCTGTGTACTAGAAAAAAAAAAAAAACGTTTAAGCTTGTCTCTCACCTCAAATCCAACACTATTTGTAAAACCTCCGTTATGCGCCAATTCTCTCACACTTGTTGACTGAGCAGTGTTTTACATTGATAGAAGGGAATTGGTTGATCTTCAAGATAAGAATATTATGTAGGCAACAAGCTGTTATAATCAGGTCATTAACTGATTCTGGTAAAATTGCAATTTGTGTATCAAACACTCTAAACAACTGAGACAATAACTCAAAGGCGTTTTCTACTAATCGGCGAGCACGACACAAACGGTAGTTAAAAATTTCTTTTTCCCAATCCAGTCGTGCAACTCTTCGAGAGTACGGCTTCATCAAGTAATTACTAAGTGCAAATGCTTCATCGCCGATTATGAAGTGCGGCATTAAAATATCAATCCTGGGATTTAGATGCAGGGAAATTAAAATTGTTTCTGGGAATCTTTTTCCTCATCACGGATTTTTGAAAAATACGGCTGTCACCTTTTCTGCCATAAGAACCAACATCTACAACAATGAACTTGTAATTGGCGTCAACTATTGCAAGCAGAACAATGGAAAAGTAATTTTTCTAGTTCTGTTGTTTTTTGGTGCTTTTATGTGCACATGTTTGCCATCAATACTGCTCATACAATTTGGTACATTCCATATCTGCCAGAAATCTTGTTCAACGTGCTTAAAAGTATTTTCATTTGGCAAGGGCAAGGCTGTTGGCATCAGTTTTGTTCTCAATACGTTAAAAACATTCCTAATGATCCGGGAGATATAGCCGTCTGATATGCGAAAGGCATATGACAATGACTTAAACGTTTCTCTTGTGGCCATGAATCTGTAAAAGAGGGAAAAGAAAGAATTCCTTATCATTATTTATATAGGCAATATGTGTTTTGTAAATGTACACGGCATATCTAAGAAACTGTGATTAGTATTTGAATGTTAACATGTAAAATGCATGTCATAATTTTCGTTACAGGTGAGGATTGTGAAAGACGGTGGCTACACATTAAAGACTCCTACAATAGATTCAAGCGCAACAATAAATTAGGAGCAGGATCTGCTGCTCCTAAGAACTGTAAATGGTAAATATATAAACAGCTGAGTATTCTTGAGACCGTATCCCAGCATAGAAATATCGGCACTAACGTGGTGAAAGACAGGACAGATACTGCTGAACAAACTGGAGGTGAGAGTATTGTCGCTTACAGAGAGATGAATGAGGAAGGAGTTGCGGATGAAACTCTTACAGACCACCAACCTACAACAAGTACTGAGGCTACTAATTCCAAACGACTACGCGGAAACAAAAAAGACGATACCATTCTCAATTACTTAAAAAAGAGGGATGACAGTCGGCAGACATTGTTGAATAAAATAACACAAAAACATGATATAGAAATACATTAATTTCGCAATCACGTCGGAGATGTTTTTGGCTCGCTATCACAAATTTACAAATTTAAAGGGAAGCAAGAAATTTTTAACATACCGATTAATTATCAAATGATGGCAGCAGCGAATCCTGATTCTTCTATTCAGCACTTCATTACCGAAGTGTCATTTAACTCTAGTTCATGTCACTCAAATTCCCCAAGTGAAACTGCCATCACTCCTGATTACATAATTTCTAAGCCTTCTGTTTCCAAAAATTCCATTGCCATGTATGCATACTCGCCTCAAAAACCTACTGCTTTCACACTACAAGCTGTTCACAAACAGCATAATTTTAGTGTACAAGAAATTCAAAATACTATACGAAACGATACACATACAGTACTGCAACCTTAAGAATAATTTTTCTTCGACTGTAATCACATCTCTTGTAGTTCTTGGTTGTAATTCTTCATGGATGAAATTCAAAATAAAATAATTTTTTTATTTAATCTGCAATAAGATCTAAATTTTTCTTCATTACTTCGTAAAAGCTTTTCTAACATGTAGAATCCTTTCTTGCATCGTTCCTTGAACATCGAGTTAACAGGGCGTCTCCTGTTTAAATATCGGTACAAAAACAAATAATCATCTACCTCCTTTTCAAAAAGTAAACGCACAATTTCACTAGTCGACATGTTTTTGCGGACAACCGTCGTCTTCGAATTTGAACGACACACTGTAGAGTCTGTCGCTGGGTATGGCAACAACATGCCGTTGTTACGTCTCTGTCGCCTGTCGCCCGTAGCTGTCGCTTCGCTCGGAATGTTCCCTTTAGAATGAAATTACAATGAAATGAATACCCTTAGCTGTATACATGCGTTGATATAAATCAACGGGGAGAGTTGAAAATGTACACCCCGACCGGGACTCGAACTCGGGATCTCCTGTTTATATGGCAGACGATCTATCCATCTGAGCCACTGTAGACACAGAGAACAGTGTGACTGCAGGCACTTATCTCTGACACCCCTCCCGTGAGGCCCACAATTGCAACCTGTTTTCCCGCACTATATTCACAGTGCCCCTGCCCATCATACTCATTACTCGAGGCTTTACCGCCGATTCCCATAAAAGTTAGGGCACTGTTGTGCATTCGCACAGAAGAAGATGGTCAAATGGCCTGTGAGACTTAACCTTATATGGTATCTGTTCTCTGTGACATGTCCGAAAAAACAGATAACATCGGTGACCATGCAGCTTGTTAGAATGAAATTCCAATGAAATGAATTCCCTTAACTGCATACATGCGTTGTGCCGCAACCGGGACTCGAACTCGGGATCTCCGGTTTATATGGCAGACGCTCTGTCCCTCTGAGCCTCCGAGGACGCAGAGGATAGTCTGACTGCAGGGACTTATCTCTGGCACGCCTCCCGTGGGAGGCTCTGTTTGTGCATCCGCACAGAAGAAGATGGTGAAATGGCCGGTGAGCCTTATATATTTATGAAGATGGTATCTGTTCTTTTTGACATGTCCGACTGTCCGAAAGAACAGATACCATCGGTGACCATGCAGCTCGTTAGAAGGAAATTACAATGAAATGAATACCCTTAGCTGCATACAGGCGTTGATATAACTCAACGGGGACAGTTGAAAATGTACACCCCGACCGAGACTCGAACCTGGGATCTCCTGCTTACATGGAAGACGCTCTATCCATCTAATTTACCGAGGACACAGAGGATAGTGGGACTGCAGGGACTTGTCACTGGTACGCCTCCCGTGAGACCAATGATCTCTATACTATCTGGATGTTCAGCTATCTGATCGTGCCAGCAATAGATGCTCATATTTCGTTTCTTGCCAAACTACAATATGGCTGCTGGGAAATGTCACTAGAATACGAAAAGAAAATACTTCTTGATTCCCTCCCAAGTCAGCCTATTACATCACATGTTGACATACAGCTCAAAACAAGATACCACTATGCTAATCTTCGTCACGTACATACCGATGAAGACTTTCTTGCCAAACTAAAACATGGCGGACACCTTGCAGTTCTACACTCAGAGACCAGACTTCTAAATCCAGGTTGTATAGAGATCACTGCGTGACACAAACAAGATGGCCGCCGAGTGAGGTCACAGGTATTTCCTTCGTGCGCTAAACGAAGTTATTGAAGAGGAAATAGTGGCAAATTTAAACTCAGGTTTGTTTTGTATACTTGCTGTAGTGTCGGTTCTTGTCACACAACTGAATATTAGCGTCCCAGCAGCGCTTGTTCTTGAAAAAGCTTGTTCTTTATCTGAAGTCCAGATAATCGCGACATAACCCGAAATTTTCGTGACATAAACAGAAAATATTCTATTCAAGTTTTCTTGATAGTGCAAAATTCGATTAAAAAAGACTGCTACTAGTTTCATCGGTGTCTGTTGTCGCAATAAAAGTGTAATTAAACGTTTCTAAATCATATTAAACTAACACATTTCGTATTGTTTACTAGTTAGGTAGACGCGATCTAGGCCTAAATTTTCCGAATTATAAACGTTTAAAAACGTGACCAAATCCGCCTGATAACGTAATCGGGTAGTGAGTAGAGTGATTTGTGGCCAATCTTGTAAGAAATATTTTCACTGGGGGGATGCCGTGTGGAGAATGTTCGGAGAACAGAGAAGGCTGTTTCCTGGAACTGCAGAGTATGCAGTAGGAACATTATGATTGGGGAACAGAAAATGAAAATCTGTGCCCTTCAGGCACATTTGGAGGAAGCAAGGAAGGAACTGATAAGGATCAGGGGAGATAGGAAGGTGGAGGGTGATTGGGAAATGGCAGCTGGTAGGAGGATAGGAAGAAAGAGAATGCGATCTGATAGTTTTATCATCAACACCAAAAACATGTGTCTACCGCTGCCAGGGTTAAGTGGAGAAGAGCCTCAGGTAGAACGAGGAGCAGGAAATGTCCAGCACGCTTCAACCGATGCCAAGAAGCCTAGGAATGTACAAATTGATAGGAAGAAGAAAGTGCTGCTGTTAGGTGGTACCCATGGGCGAGGTGTAGGCCCTCAGTTACAGGAAAGTTTACGGGCAGCGTACCAGGCCACCAGTATCTTCAAGTCAAATGCAGGGCTAAATCATGTGATAGAGGACCTAGGGTCCTTACGTAAGGACTTTACAAAAAATGTTTCAAATGTGTGTGAAATCTTATGGGACTTAACTGCTAAAGACATCAGTCCCTAAGCTTACACACTACTTAACCTAAATTATCCTAAGGACAAACACACACACCCATGCCCGAGGAAGGATTCGTACCTCCGCCGGGATCAGCCGCACAGTTCATGAGTGCAGCGGCCTAGACCGCTCGGCTAATCCCGCGCGGCAAGGACTTTACAAAAGACGACCTTATAGTGATAGTGGGTGGGGCGGGAAACAGTTAGGACAGGGATGGGCGGTTAAAATAGGTAAGAGTTGAATATTTGCTTAAGAAAGGTAATGCAGAAGACACAGAAAACTACCGACCCATTTCCCTCTTGTCAGAATTCTCAAAAATAATAGACACTATTATTATAGACAGATTAATGAAATACCTGAATAAACACAATCTTTTAAGCGAATCACAGTTTGGTTTCCGAAGTGGCAAAAATACGGAGTCAGCCATAGTAGAATTCACAAAAGTTGTACTTGATGCTCTTGATAAAGACGAAAGTGTCACAGGCATATTTTTTAATCTTTCTAAGGCGTTTGATACAGTCGACCACAAGATTATATTAAATAAATTAGAAGCACTAGGAAAAACAGGGGTAGCTAATAACTGGTTTCGATCATACCTAACAGATAGCGTACAAAGAGTAGAGATAACACATACTTCAAATTAATCCGAACATTTAATAAAACACTTATCAGAACCAAAATACATTAATATAGACGGTCCACAAGGTAGCATATTAGGACCAATACTGTTCCTGATATCCATGAATGACTTTCCCAGTAGTGTTACACATGCTGAAAAAATCTTCTTCGATGATGACAGCAATATTATAGTCACTGAGAAAACAAAAGAACTCCTTGTCGAGAAAGCAAATAAAACTCTCAAGGAAGTTTATGATTGGTCAATAAGTAATAAAGTGACATTGAACATAAAGAAAACTAATCTTATGAATTTCAGTTTGAAGAGGAAAAATGACAATGTTAAATTAAATGTAGATGGCACCTGTATATACTGTGTAACAAATGCTAAATTTCTAGGAATTAATGTTGATTCTCAGTTGAAGTGGTGTGACCACAGAAAGGTACTTGCAAACAGAATGTGATCAGCATGTTATGCACTTGGAATCCTGTCATCAGTGTGTAACATGCAGCGTCTTTTTTTACATATTATTCATATGTACACTCAGTTCTTAGCTAAGGCATTCTTTTATGGGGAACAAATGCACAAAATATGAACACAATTTTCAAACTCCAGAAAGGAGCCATAAGAATAATAACCAAAGATACTAGTCGAGCTCATTGTAAAGATCAGTTTAGAACAATGGGGATTTTAGCTGCTCCATGCGAATACATTTACCAGTCAGTTGGCCGGCCAAAGTGGCCGTGCGGTTAAAGGCGCTGCAGTCTGGAACCGCAAGACCACTACGGTCGCAGGTTCGAATCCTGCCTCGGGCATGGATGTTTGTGATGTCCTTAGGTTAGTTAGGTTTAACTAGTTCTAAGTTCTAGGGGACTAATGACCTCAGCAGTTGAGTCCCATAGTGCTCAGAGCCATTTGAACCATTTTTGAACCAGTCAGTTGTACAAAGCAAAAATAACATCGGTAATTACTGCACAAACAGCTCTGTCTATGACCATGCAACAAGAGACAGACTCAACTTACATTTATCAAGAAAAAATAAATATAAAACTCAAAACAACATTTTCTACCAAGGAATGATGAACCTGTACAATAAATTAACAAAAGAGATTAAAGAAATTGCAAAAATACACTTATTTAAAAAGACAGTTAAAAAGTACTTGTTATGCAATACATTTTATAAATTGAAGGATTACTTAGGTGAAACAGAATAGGGGTTTGATAAAAAATGTTATACAGTTAAATAATAATAATAATGATTAAAAGTATCCAACATTATACGTAACACCTTCACTTTACGTTTTTCCTCCTTTTTTCATTTCTAGAAATACTTACCCCCAAGTTAGACATAGTACAATACTAACACCTCTTCCTCTTTCTGAGCTCAACATCTCACTCCTTATGGAGGGATGTTGACTCAGTTTTTCAGGATAGCAAATGGGAAGTTGCATCATACAGAAAATGGCCCTGACATGACCTGTGTGTGTGTGTGTGTGTGTGTGTGTGTGTAGTGAGTGAAGTGTTATGAAACAATGTGCCTGTAGCGTGTAGAGTGACTGATAGTGAGATATGAGTGAACAATGTAGCATTGCATTATTTAATAAGTTATTTGTAAAAACGAAGTATTGTATACCAGGAATAAATCTAATGATTGTCTCTAACTAGAAGTCTGTAATATATGTGTATACGAATTAGCTTATTTTCAAATGATCTAAATTTGTAAATACATTGACACGTCCTATATCCTTGTAAAAAGAGATCTACAGATGAATAAAGTTACTACTACTACTACTGCTATTATATTTGCAACTTATTGTCCGCACTATATTCATCGTGCCCATCATACTCATTAATCACTGCTTTACCGCTGATTGCTGTAAGGGTTCGGGCTCTGTTTGTGAATCCGCACAGGAGAAGATGGTCAAATGGCTGGTGAGCCTTAACTACATGTCCGAAAGAACACGTACCATCGTGTCTCTCAGTAAAAACACTCGTATTACTGTATAATTTTCTCTCTGCAGTCATTGCACAATTGTTTTTTGGATGCTTTGAATTCCACACTTATTGTATAAAAAACCAGTTGGAGTAGGTATACCATCTTACAATGAACTTCCATTGATCTTAGAATGATTGAGTGACCAAAATCAAAAACTGCCCATCTTCATCTCAATTCTCTCAGTGTCTTAATCAAAACAATGCCATAAATATACTATCGCTCCACTGCAGTAAATTCTACTTCTTGCACACCATGTGTGTTTATGGCACTTTGTTGGTTTGGAAATACGTGGTGTGATGCCTCTTGAGCTCTTACTTTCAAAATAACAACACCAAGCGCAGTGAGTATTGATGCACCGACACTGCTGGTGTTGAAGGCGGGAATGATGAGACAGAAGGTGTCACACTTAGGCATTAACTGCCCCTTGATGTATGTGTCAAATGTCTGCACAGCTTTTCCCACTCTGTTTCAGTCAGTCTTCCTTCGTACCTCACTATAAATCCTCATTTACCATTACAACTTCGAGTTGCTGTCCTGACATCAACACACATAGACCCACTTGTGTTTAAATATGTGCTGGTAAACAGTAACGTCGATTTGACAGCTGGACGCTACATAGTCGCTGTGTACCAACCTTGTGCGCACACATCTGTTTGTGTTTGTGACAGATCTGCGAAACAGAAGCATCGTATAGATGCTGCTAGGATCGTATAGAATAGATTATTGCGGTATTTTGAATAGAAAATGAATGAAATGAGGTATGGTGGTACTCAACTACGTGCCCTCAGACTCAAAGTTGAAATATTAAAAGTGTTGGCTTGTTTCGTTGTCTAGGGGCTTGGATACACAGTCGCGGCATTACAGGCCAAATACTGCTGAGTCTACAGTATACGATAAGAATATACACACGAATCGAATGGTCGAAGCTTTCTATCACTCGGCAATTGCGAATTGTGAAAGTCATATATAAATTTATAAATGGAAGATTGCAATTAAATAAAATCTGCAGGTACTGTCCTAACGACTTTAAATGATGAGTACGATAGCAGAAGTACTTTTGAAAATGCAGTATGTTTCTGCAAAACACTTATTAGTGTCGATGGTCCAGCAATTAAATAAAATGTAAGTTGAATAACAGGGAAACAATAGCTTCCTCATTCACGTAATTAGTTATTAACAACAACATAGCTCGTGAGATATTTTCTTCTGAATGCATACTATGTCTTCACTGCAGAAGCCACAGGTCGGCACTCCGAAATATTTCTATCGTCCGCGGCCATGCACAAACTTCTCCACTGTCCAAGTCTTACCTGCGACCGTATGTCGTGCCTTCACGTCCAGCACTCCCCGTGTCCTGTGCCGTCCTGCCCAGAACTGCCTTGTGTCTTCAGAAACGATGCTCCTCCCCACGTCCATACAGTCTCTCAACATGTCCTTTTGGCAACTATCGCTGTGATTGGCTAGAGCGCTCACGCCCTGTCTTCAAGCCAACGCACACTCACAAACATATTCAAACACATACCAAATACTTTAGTTACATTTAAATAACTTGAAATCAAATAAATATTCCTATGGCTGGAGCATAAACACGTTCTAACACACATTATTAAATAAATAAACAATTAAATATACGTATATCAAAAGACAAGAAGCAAAAGGTAGGCCAGGAGCCTAATGTCTCTGTGCTTTCTAACACACAGTAAATATTTAACCAGTTTCTTCATGAATAGTATATATCGGATATAAACAAAGGCATAGACGAATAAATATATTTGCAAACATGCTGCTACCGTTTTTTCGTGTAACTGTGGAGTACTTATGGCCTGACGCGATCGATAGTAATCGGCCACTTTGACCTCCAACAACTCATGTACTAATCAAGTTACATGCCTGCAGTTCATACCAATTTAGGTTTACACTAATAGCTTTCTAAAGACACGTTGATCGACGGAATCGTTTAGATTTTGGAAATTCATTGCTGGGTGTTACTCGTATAACTTGCCGTCGGATACTGAACTCTAAAGTAATAAAGATATTGAAAATCTGATTAGACCATCAGAATCGTCGTGCCATTAATGACAATGTACATGTTTCTGAGGTATCATGATTCATCTGGCTACTATTAATTCCTATACAAACTGTGAAATGTCTGCTATTATGGTTTCACAAAGTCCGCCATCTTTGGCACTCCCGGCATAGACATCTCCTTCATCGACACAAAGCACCATCCTCATCACAGCATCAACATGGAATTCCCAGCCACGTGATCAGGCTGCATCCCTCTTGCTTCGACCAACGTCCTGAACCACGTGGTCGGCCTGCCGTGCGGCCCTCGCCCGCTGAGTGGCGCATGCGACCATGTGAACTCTGAACTTAGAATATTTTCAGGGCTCCAAAATTCGCCCATTACGTCACATGATGGACGAAAAAATTCTTTCCCATGTCTGGGAAAGACCATGCACCTCTCCCCAAAACATAGAGGTGGATTAGGGTATGTATGGCAAAACTTGGGCAATTTTTTACTCTATCAGCTTGTGAGAATGGGATAGATGGGTAACTGATAACCCTGGTACGATATATCCTCCACCATGCACTGTTCAGCCGCTTGCAGTATATTTGTTTCATGTGTTGGATGTTTGTAGGTCACTGAGGTGCCTGCAAACAGGTGGGAAGACCTGTGGTGAAGCTGATAGATGACTTGAGGGTAATTAAATAGAACTACAAATACTGTACACTGTCATCAGAAGCATTGACTCCTGTAAAATGCCTAGCAGTAAGCATCTGGAGTGAGAGTGAGATGAAGTGGAATTCATACATCAGGTTCGGATTTATTTGCTGGAGTCTTAAGGAAAGCAACTCAAGCGCCTCTGTTAAGTCAGTGAGCTAAAGCAGAAGAATATGTCAGCCCATCCATTTGCATGGATTTTTAATATGACATTGTGATGTGCCCACTAAGATGATGGTGTAGGAGGCAAGTGCTGCAGATCCGGTCAGTATCCCACGTAGAAACTGTTGCACTACAATTCGGATCAATGTGTAAGACATACTAAGATCATTGCTGTTGCAGGAGGAAACATTGACACTAACTTGGTCTGGCTCATACTTGTTGCTTAACCGATGCTTAATGCATGATAGTTGGATAAGTATGTAAATATGGGTTTGCTTCTAAATGAATTACTAGCACAGTATGAGAACAAAGGGAGGTCCCTCAGACACATAGGCATGTGGGTACAAAATAAGCAATTCTGTGATTAAGTCCAAATCTCCCACTAAGCTTGTAGTAGCTCTGAATTATGCATGGGGGTGTGTGGCTGTTGCACCAATATAAAGGAGTCAATGGGTAGTGTATTGGGAGCTCTGTGACTGGCAGATTCTTACTATGACTCGCATTCGGGAGGACGACGGTTCAATCCCGCGTCTGGCGATTCTGATTTAGGTTTTCCGTGATTTCCCTAAATCGCTCTAGGCAAATGCCTAGGTGGTTCCTTAGAAAGGGCACGGCCGACTTCTTTCCCCGTCCTTCCCTAATCCGATGAGACCGGTGACCTCGCTGTCTGGTCTCCTACCCCAAACAACCCAACCCAACCAACCCCCCCCCCTTCTTATTATGAAGATATGTTCCATTTGAAAAAAAAATGGTGATGTATTTCTCATGAAACAATATGCTATCAATTACGACTCTGACGATCACAGTGTCGTATTTCTAGCATACTCATCACGGAATTTGATAAATGAATTAGGACACGCACAGGGGAATATTTGTAGCCGTTCGATATCGATGAATCTCTTTGTGCAGTCCATGTATACTCTACAATGTTGTACATTTCCTCCTGTACGTTAGTGTGCTATTTATCTCGTTGTCATAGCTCTCTATCTAGTCCGTGACAGGTGGAACCGTGATGTCGGAATGTGATGTGATTTCGGGAGAATTAGCATGAATATACGACTTTGTGGGAAACATCTCTTACTTCTCGAAATCAGCTGGGTTCAAATCCTGTGCATCAAAGATTGGATAATTCGTAAGGGGGAGTTGAGAGGTGAAACCTATACTGCTTCTTTTAAGTGTTGTGGACAAGTATATTACCATCTCTCACATATGACTCACGAAGTGACTGTAATGAGAAAATTAGGACATTATGTGAAGGTTTCTGCTGAGAGATAATCACCAGCAGAAGTTCCACCATTTTTTTCAGAAATAGGAGACAACAATTTCTGTGAGTTTTGTGTGTCTATAAATGGATGTACTGACATTGTGATAGATAGGCTAAACTTACATTTGCAACTACATGCATACCTCGCAAGCTACTGTACATTGCGGGGGGGGGGTAACCCGTACCAACATTAAGCATTACCTTTCCTATACCACTCGAAAACAGAGCATGAAAAAGAAAGTGTGTCTATATGCCTCCATGTGACCATTAATTTCCTGTATCTTATCTTCTTGGTGTTAATGGCAATTGTGTGCTGGCCACAGTAGAATCCTTCTGCAGCCTGATTCAAATGTCGGTTGTCAGTAGTGTTCCTCAAAAAGAACATCACCTGTAGAATCAGTGGTGGGTTAGAACTGCAGTTAGAACTGTTATGTCTGGTCTCCTACCCCAAAGAACCCAACCCAACCAACCCCCCCCCCTTCTTATTATGAAGATATGCTCCATTTGAAAACAAAAATTGCATCTTTGGTGTGACGTCATAAGCGAGTGACCGCGTGTGAGATCGCTCACTAAGTTTTTCATATATTTTTAGGTTTCAGATACATATTTTAACGGGTTTTGTGATAATATTTACTATATAAGTGACGTATTAGTGGTTTCTTCATTCACCTCTGCCTTTCTTGTGTTGTGACCTGATATTTGTGAGTGTTTCGTATCGAGCAACTTAACTTATTGCCTGTGTTTACATTCCGCGCTGACCAGTTGCAGCTGTAGCGGCGCATCGAAAGCTAAGTACTAATTAATTGTTTGTGTATAGTGGTTTATTTAGGAACTTTAGTAGTCTTCAACCGGTGTTCTTGGTGTTTTCTGGTGAAATAATTTCAGAAGAACCTTTTGGGAACTGTTTTCAGCTTCGTTACTGTGTCAGTAGACGTTTAATTCTCTTTCTGTATTAGTCTTTTGTTATACTCGCATTTGTTGTTTATTAATATTGTTAATAATGGTAGTTACTTCCCTTGTAGAGTAAGTATGTGATTATTGTAGTCAGGTTTTTAACATCTTCTTATTGTAGCAGCGGAACTTAGAAAAAGTAAAATTTTACCATGAGTGAGAAGTGTGGGCTTTGCCGTAGGTTCGTGGGTAGTGGATTGCGGTGTGAGACTTGTTCGAAGTATTTTCACTGGGGGGAATGCAGTGGGGAAGCCAGTGGGCATTCTGGTGAGATCCTCTCCTGGAACTGCAGGTTATGTACCAAGAGTAAGTTGATAGAGGAGCAGGAGCGTAAGATCTGTGCCCTTCAGGTGCAGTTGAAAAACGCACGGGAGGAGCTAGATAGGATGAGGAGGAAGAAGGGGGTTGGGGAATGGGAGCTGGCTGTTGGCAAGAGATCTGCTAGGAGAAGAAGATTTTCAGATAGTTTTACTATTGGTGTTTACAATAGATATGACCAACTGTCAGAGTCTAGTGGAGAGGAATCTCTAGTAGCTGTAGATATAGGAAGTATGCAGCAGACCTCAGTAGTTACTGTGCCTAGAACAGTTGCAAAGTCGAAGAGGAAGAAGAAGGTTCTGCTGTTAGATAGTTCTCATGGCAGAGGTGTAGGCCAGCAGTTGCAGGAAGTGCTGGGGAGTGAGTACCAGGTCACCAGCATTGTGAAGCCTAATGCAGGGTTGGCTCAGGTGACTGTTAACATAGGGGGGTTATGTAGGGATTTTACTAAAGAGGATCAGGTAGTGATTGTGGGTGGGGCTGGTAATAGTATTGATAGGGATGGGGAGTATAACATAGATGGTGACCTGGAAAAGATAGCCACTCACACTGGCAACGCGAATGTGCATTTCGTGGAACTGTTTCAGCGTCACGATCGGCCTCATCTTAATACAGCCGTCAGGCGTAATAACATGAGACTTGGGGGTGCGCTGATGACAGAAAGCATGGGTCACATTTCAGTGGTGTCGGTGGAGTCTATCAGCAGGACGGGTTTCACTAGACATGGCCTGCACCTCAACAGGTATGGGAAGGGGAGGTTGGCAAAGCTTATATGTGACAGCATAAGTGGGGTTGGTGGGATCACTCATGGGAAAATTCCTGCAGTAGTGGGTGTTAGAGCTGCACCTTTTTTAGATTGAAGTCAGCTGATAGGTATTCCTGCTTAAGGGAAGTCTCTCTAACAAGGGAATCACTTTTGACAAAGCTTAGGTATCCGAGTAATGAGGGAATTAGTATATTTCATCAAAATGTACAAGGTATTAGAGATAAAGTTAGTGAACTGCTTATAGATGTTGACTCTGAAATTATTGGTATATCTGAACACTTCTTAAATAAGGAGATAATTCAGAGGCTTCCTTTACCAGGATACAGGTTGGCTGGCAGCTTTTCGAGGAGCTCTTTGCGGTGTGGGGAAGTTGCCATGTATGTGAAACACGGCATCCCATTTGAGTCAATTGATGTTTCAAAGTACTGCACTGAAAAGGTGTTTGAATGTTGTGCAGGTGTGGTTAAATTTAACGGAGCTAAACTTCTAACTGGTGTTATTTATAGATCCCCAGACTCCGATTTCACAACATTTTTGCTAAAGCTAGAGGAGGTTCTTGTTTCACTTTATAGGATATACAAAAAGTTAGTTATATGTGGTGACTTCAATATTAATTGTATAAGTGATTGTGCAAGGAAGAGGATGCTGGTACACCTCTTTAAATCATATAATCTTATACAAACCGTATTCTTTCCAACGAGAATGCAAGGGAACAGTAGAACAATTATAGACAACATTTTTGTTCATTCCTCATTACTAGAAGGGCATTCTGTTAGCAAAAAGGTGAATGACCTTTCAGATCATGATGCACAAATTTTAACTTTAAAAGATTTTTGTGCTGCAACACGTGTTAAATATAGTCATCAGCTGTTCAGGAAAGCTGATCCAGTTGCTGTAGAGACCTTCGTAAACCTTATAAAGGAACAAGAGTGGCAAGATGTTTATAGCGCTGATACAGTAGACGATAAATATAATGCTTTTCTCAAGACTTTTCTCATGCTCTTTGAAAGTTGCTTTCCGTTAGAACGTTTAAAACAGGGTACTAGCACAAACAGGCAGCCTGGGTGGCTGACTAGAGGGATAAGAATATCTTGTAGAACAAAGTGGCAATTATATCAAAACATTAGAAACAGTCAAAATCTAAATGCAGCAGCCCATTACAAACAGTATTGTAAGGTGCTTAAAAATGTTATTAGGAAGGCAAAAAGTATGTGGTATGCAGATAGAATAGCTAAGTCTCAGGATAAAGTTAAAACCATATGGTCAGTCGTAAAGGAAGTTGCTGGTCTGCAGAGTCAGGTCGAGGATATAGAATCAGTGCGTAGTGGGAATGTCCGTGTTACTGATGAGTCGCATATATGTACAGTATTTAATAATCACTTTCTGAATATAGCAGGTGAACCAAATAGAAACCTAGTCCCAACAGAGAATCATATAGCGCTCTTAGAAAAGAGTGTTCCGAGACTGTTACCTGAAATGCTCCTCCATGATCCTGACAAGAGGGAGATTGAGTTAATAATTAAATCACTAAAGACCAAGAACTCTCACAGATATGACGGGGTATCTAGCAGAATACTGAAGTATTGTTGTATGTATGTTAGCCCAGTTCTCAGCCATATCTGTAAGTTTTCCTTTACGAGTGGTCGGTTTCCTGACTGATTAAAGTACTCGGTAGTGAAGCCACTTTATAAAAAGGGAGACATTGATAATGTTGACAATTTTAGACCTATTTCTATGCCATCGGTGTTTGCTAAAGTTATCGAGAAGGTTGTATATACAAGGTTACTGGAGCATTTAAATTCACATAATTTGCTGCCAAATGTTCAGTTTGGTTTTAGAAATGGCTTAACAACTGAAAATGCTATATTCTCTTTTCTCTGTGAGGTTTTGGACGGATTAAATAAAAGGTTACGAACGCTAGGTGTTTTCTTTGATTTAACGAACGCTTTTGACTGTGTTGACCACAAAATATTACTGCAGAAGTTGGACCATTATGGAGTAAGGGGAGTAGCTTACAATTGGTTCGCCTCTTACTTTAAGAACAGAAAGCAGAGGGTAATTCTCCGCAATATTGAGAGTGGTAGTGATGTTCAGTCCCAATGGGGCACTGTTAAGTGGGGCGTTACCCAAATATCGGTGCTGGGGCCACTGCTGTTTCTTATTTATATAAATGATATGCCCTCTAGTATTACAGGTGATTCAAAAATATTTCTGTTTGCTGATGACACCAGCTTGATAGTGAAGGATCTTGTGTGTAATATTGAAACAGTAACAAATAATGTAGTTCATGAAAGAAGTTCGTGGCTTGTGGAAAATAATTTGATGCTAAATCACAGTAAGACTCAGTTTTTACGGTTTCTAACTCACAATTCAACAAGAACCGATATTTTGATCAGACAGAATAGGCATATTATAAGCGAGACAGAACAGTTCAAGTTCCTAGGCGTTCGGATAGATAGTAAGCTGTTGTGGAAAGCCCATGTCCAGGATCTTGTTCAGAAGCTAAATGCTGCTTTATTTACCATTGGAACATTATCTGAAATAAGTGACACTTCAACACGAAACGTAGTCAACTTCGCATATTTTCATACGCTTATGACGTATGGTACTATTTTTGGGGGTAATTCTTCTGATTCAAAAAGGGTATTTTTGGCTCAAAAACGGGCTGTTCGAGCTACATGTGGTGTAAGTTCAAGAACCTCTTGTCGACCCTTATTCAAAAATCTGGGAATTCTGACATTGCCCTCACAGTATATATTTTCTTTAATGTCGTTTGTTGTTAGCAATATTAGCCTATACCCAAGAGTTAGCAGCTTTCACTCAGTTAATACTAGGCAGAAATCAAATCTGCATGTAGAATGCACTTCCTTGACTCTTGTGCAGAAAGGAGTGCAGTATTCTGCTGCATCCATTTTTAATAAGCTACCACAAGAACTCAAAAATCTTAGCAGTAGCCCAAACTCTTTTAAGTCTAAACTGAAGAGTTTCCTCATGGCTCACTCCTTCTATTCTGTCGAGGAGCTCCTGGAAGAGCTAAAAAATTAAGCAAATTCCGGTGTTACATTGTTGATTTTCTTCATTTAAACTTACGACTTGTCACCTGAATATGTTTTTTTTTATATTTCATTTTATCTGTTTCTAATATCGTGTTATAATTTCATGTATTGACTGGTTCCATGACCATGGAGACTTCTCCTTAATTTGGTCCCACGGAAGAGTAAATAAATAAATAATAAATGTCCAAGCAGCGCCTGCTTGTCTCACAGTGTACCGTTGGTCATGAGGCTTCAGCCAACTGGAAGCTGCGACTTATCCATGTACAACTGATGAATGATGGGTACAAATAAAGGCTCTGACTAGTCACAGGGCAAGTGTCAGAGGGTGGCACGTGCAGTAGCCTCTCGATGGCTGAATAGCGAACTAGTCAGTAGGCAGATTGAGCACCGACCGAAGTGGACATGTGTATTGCGTGTATTCTGCGAGTTTTAAGTGGAAATTGGAGGAAATTCCATATGGTGACTGTCTTTGCTGGACGATTATTTCCCCATGTATATTGGTTGGTTGATGGCTGGGCACACTGACACTCACTCCGGGCTCTGAGGATCTGATATGGCAGGCGTGTGGTTAACTGGAGATGGGCTTGCAAATAAACAAATAAGTAAAATTGCTGGCATGGCTGTTGCTCCTGGTATTCCTGCAGTGGCCGACAATGCACACTTTGCAATCGCAAATGTGTGTGATCAGAGTTTTTTTTATTTTTCGCCAGATATGTTTAGTGGAAACGTTATGATGGAGGAGTGTGCTTGTGTTCTCAAATGTAAGTGCATACAAGACGTTTGATATATAGATCTCTGATATATTTAGCACTATGGTCTATTTGTGGTGGAGATTTAATTACTTAGTTTGCAAAGTGTATGTGTGTGATTCGCAAATATGAGGACCTCATATATGTATTATTACAAGGAAGAATCATTGTAAGGTAATGGTGAGTGTTTTAAGCCATCTATTTAACTCCTGTAGATTGTTAAATAATTAATTTGACAGGGTAGTGGAAATGGACTAGTTTTAGCTATTTTTGATACCCCAATTGCTGTAATCTCACAGTCAGTGCAAGGCAGCGGTGTGGTCGATGGGCATCAAGTGAAGGAGTGTGCTTGTGTATTCACACATTATGTATTTATAAAGAGTTTCACCTGGATCTCTTTGTGTACCATCAGCACCAGTCTAGAAGAGGCCTGGAAAACCGGTATCCCTATCTATTGGAGGAGGAGAGAAATGTGGTGGAGGGTGGAGGAGCAGGAGAAAAGGTAGGAGTGGACGTAAGACTAATTCTAAGCTGGTTGGTGTGTACATTGTGGCAACCACTTGTGCAGCTAACGCCACTTTTTCCTGTGGAGATAAAAAGTTAGGTTTTTTGCAGTAATTGTGTTATTATAATATTTTTTCTCAATTCCCAGTGTGTGTGTGTTGCCTTATGACCTGTTATTTACAGGGGGATTTATAGGATAATTTAGATGTGTGGTTCGAGGAGTGAAGCGTTTTATGTGGTAGCATGTATTGGCCTTCCTACACATCAGTGATATTTTGCAGTATTCTCCATGAGTTGCGAAATGCGTGTCCAGTCCATCATGCTACATCCCCATTATCTGTTGGATAGCGTTCCCCCTACAATTATCCAGTATAACATCATTCCATCCCTTGTGCAGGAGGCTATAGATTCTGTCCTCAGCTGTGTGCTTCCAGGTAATACACCTATTTAACTCCTATCTGTACAATACGAACTTCCTGTGCCAAGTTCTCCTCAATTTAACACATTTTCCTACCAAAAATGAAGACAGTACCTTCCACTACAACCTCTCTCCCACAAGTTCAGTCTTGGGCATGGAGGGTAGAAATGGGAGCAGGTGGTGACAAGGAGGTGGAGGGGGGGGAATAGCTGTAGGAGAGTTTTAAGCAGCCTCTGGTGGTGGTATTTTCGACTAGAGCTATTTGTCTTCAAACTTCATGGAAAACATATACACACAGGATCGAAAAAGGCGAGGGTGAGAGGGGCAGAAAGTAGGGGTGGAAAGTGGAGGCGGAAAGTGGGGGCAGAAACTGGGGGCAGAAAGTGGAAGGGCAGGATGGCGGGGTATGGAGGACAATCCAACACCTTCAAAAATAAGTAACTATCTCGTATACTTCTTCTCCAGCAGCTCAGCACAGACATTTTCCTGCCATTTTCGTTGTGGGGCAGGGGAGGGTGGAAGTGGTGGAGAGGACTTTTGGAGTTCCTATGAGAGGGAAAAGTGACTCTGAAATGAACTGGGTGGAGATGACAATAAAGTGATCCTTTTCTGAGAGGGTAAGGAAGGCGGAGAGGAGAAACAATCTCCAGGAGGTTATAAATCGACCGCAGGGTGTCATAAATCAATTAACATAACAGATTAAGATGAGGGGAGGAGTACAATTTGCCCTGGATGTAAATTTTCCCATCAGTGTATCCAACCCACACAAACAAAATGCGCCAGGATCAGCTTTCTCACACTACTGCCATTAATGTAATTTAAATATGAGCAGAGTTACTCATTGTCTGAACTCTATGGACTTTTGTGACAGTAGCATCCCATATTGCTATTCGATATCGATTAATTTTTGCCGCCATATCATGGATAGTTTTAATTGGAGTGTCCTCTTCACATTTCCTAGGAGCAAAACTACACGTTTTTCTCACGCGAATGATGTTATGGTGTATGTTTCTGAGTCGTCTTATTCATCAGAAGGCGATCAATGAATCTCATAAAGAAAGGCGATGGTCGTATGAGAACTGGGCGCCTTTTGTTGAAGTAAAGCTGCAGCCTTCTCTGTACTTTTGTTGGCAGAGCCGGCGCCTCTCCCAACCAGAGCAGAAAGAGTCATACCACCACTGCCGCCCTCAGAGAATAAATAAGTACGACATTTTTGCCTATTCTGCTCAGACATCACAGAACGAGAAACTAAGATTCTGCCTGACCAACACGGGAAAGTTAATTGTCTTTGCTCCATAAATTTGTGTACTTAATTGAACTGTGTCGCCTCGCCAATGTGCTTGGAGCGAAGAAGCCGATCAGTCGATGGGACACTAATCTATATCTCTACCAATCCCTGAATTATTAAGTCCCTCATTTTAGGGCATGATGACAAGTAAGCAAATCCATGGCCAAGGATGTGGTTCCATTAATCTAGTCTGGGGTGGTACTGGGCTATACAGGGACACTCCTTTGTGGCTGATTCTTAGGGGTGGTGGGAGGATTGAGGGTGTGAGTGGAAATGGTACATGACATCTGTTTGCGGAGTAGGTTTGGGGGATAGTGCCTGTCTGCGGAGGCCTTGGTGAGATACTCAGCTTGCTGAGCTAGAGTGGGAAGTCTCTGCAGCATTTCTCCCCATTTTTTTCAAGAAAAAAGCGACATTCTCGTCCCCTGTATACAGAGATTTTTATGACAGTAAGGAAATCGCACCTCAGACCATAACTCCAGGTGTAGGTCCAATTTATCTAGCTAGCAGAGAGATTGGTTGCATATCGTCAACTGGCCTCCTTCTAACCTATACGGGGCCATCACTGGCACCCTGGCGGAACCAGCTTTCATCAGAAAATACAACAGGCATCCACAATGCAGTCGAATAATCTCTTGTTTGACACCCCTGGAGTTGCAAATGGTAGTGGTTTTGGGGTCAGTGGAGTGCACGGTACGGGGCGTCTGGCTTGGAGCTGTTCTTAAGTAACAGATTTGTAAGCGTTACGTCTGTGTTGTGCAAATTTGTGCTCAAATTGCTGCTGCAGGTGCAGCACAATGTGCCAGTGCCATACACCCAAGATCTTTGTCTCCCCTCTAGTTGTGTCTGTACGTTCCTGTGACCACCCGTGCCAGCAATCAAGTATAATGATTACAGTTCTGCCAGGTCTTTCAGTAATATCGCAGAAGAAATATCCAGATTCCTATTGCCCTACTACAGGACCACGTTCAAAATCAATGAGGTGATGAAAATGGAGTCTTTGTTGCCTTAAATGCGTTCTTGACGAACAGAAATGCACCAAGCCTAGTATCAAAGATAACTATCGCTAGAGACCGTTGCAGTGTATATTTAAGGTAAACCTGATTTGCGTTTTCATAGTGGCGCTACTAGAGTCATTCCTAAGCGAATGGTGCAAAATCTGAACATTCCTATCAACACACCTATCAACTTTCGATTACGTCGCACAACTTATTCTTGGTGTTGCGATCTTTTTCTCCATCAATTCATTTGTTAATCTCAGTCTTGACTTAGATTTTGTACATTGTTTACCATTTTCCACGGTTAGGCGACCCACAACACATAACATAGAGTGGTACACGACTGAGACTCTCATTTTCACTGTGACGGTGTTATTGTTGTGCACATGGGTCAGATCCGCAATCAGTTATATTAAGAATTCAGAGAAATAAACGATTGTTGCATTTCTCATCTTGTATGACCAAACATTTGTTTCATAACGAGCATTTTACTTTCACTCCTCAATTTTGATCCAGAATTGTGTTCCAGATGCCATCTTTTATGTTCATTCATAATAAACAAAGGCGTATCCTCTGTCTTTGTAAGACCTATCGATAGTGACAGTAGCTTGGAGGGATTGGAAATTCAGCTATATTGACAAAAAAAATCACCCTTGTTCGTGAAACACGTTCGTTCAATATGCACCTCATTCTGGGCCATGCTTGTATGCATTGAGTTCAAAGTGTATATCTGTCCAGAACCTGCCTCAGACCATGAAATTATGTAGTGTATATAAACTCGAATGCCGCTGCCATAGCCGGCCGCTGGTGGCCGAGCGGTTCTGGCGCTACAGTCTGGAACCGCGCGACCGCTACGGTCGCAGGTTCGAATCCTGCTTCGGGCATGGATGTGTGTGTTGTCCTTAGGTTAGTCAGGTTTAAGTAGTTCTAAGTTCTAGGGGACTTATGACCTCAGCAGTTGAGTCCCATAGTGCTCAGAGCCATTTGAACCATTTTTTTTTTTTGAACCGCTGCCATAATTCGTTACAGATAGTGCTATCTATATCCTCGATGAGAGTGGAGGCCTGGAATGTATTTTCATAGCGAAACATACACTGCAGATCAACTATGAGCAGCAGTTAGCTACGCAGACTGGTAAATGGAATTCACTGTTAATAAATGTACATAGCAGTTCAAAGCTACCGGTTCTTAGAATGGCGAGCGAGAGAGAGAGTAATTACATGAACTGATCATGATAACAAATGCGACTAAAGACATTTTGTGAAGCATTTTACGAACATGTACAGGGTGATAAACCAATCTGTACAACTTAGAACAAATGGTAAAAGTTGAACAAATGGTAATTGTTTCTACCCATGTGAATGCGGTAACAGTCACCAAAAGTCATATAGCCTCTTTTCATAGCTACATTAATTACAAAGAAATTGGTACAAAGTTCGCTTTTTTCAAACGATACTAGTAATTTCTATTGCTAGTATTTTAGTTCTCTGGTCACGAAAGTGCCATCTGGAGGGCGGTGTGCTTCCCACACGCCCCTCCATATCCGCATCCACTGCCGCCTATAGGCTGAGGATGACACGGTTATCGGTCAGTACCGTCAGGGTCGTTTGAGACCTGGTCGGACAGAGTTAGTTACAGTTGTAAATGCGACGAATTATTTGGTGTTTGAATCTTAATTCGGAGAAATTGTAATTTTTTGAACTTAAGAGTATATCGGTTTTGACCATGAAGCAAGCTGCAGTCGTACGAGGAAGTTCGTTTTGTTATATGGAAATATAGATTCAGGCTGATGAAGCACTTCAGCTTGGCTCAGCTAAGGCTTTTTTTTTAAACTGATGCTTATCACTCTTGGCTGCGTGTGGTTGGAATGGCACACCAATTGGGATACTAAAGTCGTGGTATACTAACATAAATCACCAATTAATTACAGAAGCAGTTCTACTTTGTTCTCTGAAGAAATTTCGAGAGAAAGTTGGTTGCCAAAAAAGGGAAATAAGATATAAAGACTGTTAGACAGTAAACTGGCATCATGAGTTTAATGCCAAGATACGAAGAGTGTGAGAAAAGTAATGAGATTGACAATATTATCAGCAGTTCTGTGCTGCTGAAATTGCATAAACTGGTGTGTTCATCGGTTCCAGATGCTCAGGCAGAGTTTGGAGAGTGCCATCATCGATGCTGTAGATTTGCTCAGCGTTACGAATGTGGAACAGCAGAATCTAACAGTAGTACAATAAAGCCAATATTGCCCCACTATGCCAGTGCAGGTTGCACACATTTAGAAGCAGCACCCCCCGCCTCTCTCCCATGTCACAGATTTTCCCAGTCGACACTAGGGCCCCTTGCCACTCCCGTCCCCTCCCCTCTCCCCCTCCACCCAAACTCCTGGAAATTAGTGGAAATGTACATTTTTGTGGAAAATTGAAAATGGTCGGAAATTCAAATTTATTGATGGGAATACCAAATCTTGTGTGTTCACATTGAAGTATAGGAACCAACTGACATAGTTCACAACAATGCCACTAGAGGAGGCTGTTGGTCCTCCCACAATCCACACCCCTCTCTTCTTGCCTCCTCTAATACTCTCCCCACCCACCCCATCCCCTCCCCACCTGCATCTCCAGCCCACTGCTACCCTTCCATTCCCTCCAACATCCTGTCCTCTCCCTGCCCCTCCATCCTCCTCACCTTCCCTGCCTACTCCCCTCCCAGCACCTCCCCTCCCATTACCTCTCATCTGCCTCCCATATCCTTTGCTCTTCCCCCCTCTCATTCCCACACCATCCCTCCTCTCTCCTATCCTCCCTTCCCATTTACTGGTCCATACACAAGTTTACTTATTTCACATCACCACCAGAGGGGCCTCTGGGGCCTCACACTCTTTACTCCACACTCCTGTCCTCTCCTCTACTACCCTCCCCACCCTACCCTTCCCATTCCCTCCCATCCCATCGCCACCCCATCTATTGCCTCCTCTTCCCTCCCTTAACTTCCCCTCCTTGCTTTCAGATTCCTAGTTTCAACTACTTTTCAGGATCACACCATATACAAACTGAATGTCGTAAATAGCACTCTTTTTATTTGTATTTTTTGGAAAAATCTGAAAACTAACATTTTTGTACAATGTCTTTATTGGCTTCTACATATACACTTAAGCGCCATATAAACTGGTATAGGCATGGGTATTCAAATACGGAGGTATGTAAACAGGCAGAATACGGAGCTGCAGTCGGCAATTCCGTACGACCATTTCACGAGTGTACTGCGGATATCGGGAATCCAGTAAAACATCAAATCTCCGTCATCGCTGTGGCCGAAAAAAGATACTGTAAGAACAGGACCAACGACAACTGGAGAGAATTCAACGTAACTGAATTGCAAACTACAGCACATTTCAATGCTGGGCCATCAAGAAGTGTCAGCTTGCGACCCATTCAAGGAAACATCATCGATATGCGTTTTCAGAGCCAAAGTTTTTCTCGTGTACCCTTCATGACTGCACGACACAAAGCTTTACGCCTCACCTGGGCCTATGAACACCGACATTCCACTGTTGATGACTGTAACCGTGTTGCCTAGTCGGACGAGTCTCGTTTCAAATTGTATCGAGGAGATGGAGGTGTACAGGTATGGAGACAACCTCTTGAATGCATGGATCCTTCATGCCAAGTCGGTGGAGGCTCTGTAATAATCAGCGGTGGGTGCAGTTGGGGTGGTATGGGACTCCTGATATGTCTCGATAGAGGTCTGACAGGTCACATGTACATAACCATCCTGTCTGATCACCTGCATTATTTCGTTCCTGTTGTGCGTTCCGACGGGCTTTGGCAATTCCAGTAGGAGAATGCGACACTCCACATGTCCAGAATTCCTACAGAGTGGCTCCATGAATAATCTTCTGAGTTTAAACACTTTCGCCGGCCACAAAACTCTCCAGACAACATTATTGAGCATATCTCGGATGCCTTGCAACGAACTGTTCAGAAAATATCTCCAACCCCTCGCACTCTTAGGGATTTATGATGATGATGTTCGGTTTGTGGGGCCCTCAACTGCGTGGTCATCAGCACTCATACAAACACTCAGTTTTTACACAGTTCAATTTTTAGACAGTCTTATCTAGCCACTGTCACCGATGATGATGCTGATGATGAAATGATGAGGACAACACAAACACGCAGTCCACAGTAAGAGAAAATCCCCAACCCGGCCGGAAATCGAACATGGGACCCCATGATTAAGAGGTAGCAACGTTTACGAACTTATGTTCCGCCCTGAAGGCTTCATGATGGAAATTCCCTCCAGCACTACTTCAGACATTAGTCGAGTCCATGCCACGTCATCTTTCGGCACCTCTGCATGCTCGCGGGTGTACCAGTTTCTTTGTCTCTTAAGTGTACATTTTTTTTTTTTTTGCTTGGCGTGGTTTTAATAACATCCACCTTCATTTTTATCTTGTAGTTTAAATCTACATTGGACTCTTCTAAATCTTTCTTCAACTAGTAATTTGACAGGTACAAAGAAGGAATGTTCTTGAATTCCAAATCGCCTCTAATTTTTTCCTGTAAACTATGTCTTTTATGGCCTCAGCAGTTTGCTTGTTCCTTCCAGCAGTTTTCTAGACGAGAGCATTTAGAGATTTTAATCTTGTCTCTTATTTATTGCATAATACTGTAACAAGAACGACTGATCAAAATAACTTGCTTTTGCTTGATTTCTACTCTGAGAGTAAAAATTGTACTCCGTTACAGCAAACTATCACTCCCGAAAATCTGTGACAGTGCAATTCATAGCACCTTGTACTGCTAGACAAATTTACCCTCTGGATGTTTTTTTTTCCAAGACTATAAACATATCATCGCTCCATCTCCAGCTACGCCTTAAAAGATAGCCAGTTTCACGGTAAGCTCGGTCACCGATTTTTTCGCATTCCCTTCCATGCTATCACGTTCCATCATTTCTCATGACATCGTTACGCCAGTATGATCCTATCTGCACTCTTTAAGAGTGGATATCTAGGCGAACGTCCTGCACTGTTTGTAGCTCTGGATTTCGTCTTTGATCTTGGTAGTGCGAACTTTTGTGGTCATCCTGGCGCGTCATTTTTCATTCGGTGTTAATGGCGTGTATTGAACGTTTCTTAAATGTCGACGGTACCCCTTTTGCGAAGTTTAGGGCGTACATTTCACACAAGGTTGATCGCTGCACCTCCTGGACAATCTCTTCGAGTCGACCTCCTGACGCACATGAGGAGTAATTAAAAAAATAAATAAATAAATAAACTGAACTCCTCTCGAAAAGGCCATCAAGGCCCAACCGTATCGATCGGCGGCTCTCCTCCAGCACTACATCAGTTTACGAGATCAGAGACCCTAACTCTCAATCAGTCTGCTCCTCAGTTTGCCTCACAAGGGCTGGCTGCACCCCACTTGCCAACAGTGTTTGGCAGACCGGTCGCCCATCCAAGTGCTAGTCCACCTCGACGTGCTTAAATTCGGTGATCTGAGGGGAACGGGTGTTACCACTGCGGCCAGGCCATCGTAATTGTTAACACATTTTCCGTCCTCGCACTCACTTGGATGAAACAGGAGCCTTATGCGCGAGCTGAATCCTCGAAAGCGTTCGTTCAAAGAAGAGTTGGGCAACATATTACTTGCGGAATGATTACGGCGAGAAAAAACAGAGTTTAGGCCTCATATGAACGTTTATCGACCTTCATTCCACGCACGCACAATTCATGAATGAAACAAACAGGAACAGATACGAAACTGGTACCAGAAGTACCCTGTGCCACTGTCCAGAAGGTACCCTGAAGGGTGCAGATGTAGATATAGATGCAGATGTAGATGTAGATGTAAATACATCTCGCTACTGTGTTAACAAGAATCTGTTAATGAGAACCGCTGGTGTCTCACACATTGTTTCTGTCAGTTCTATAAAAATGTCCATTATCTGCAAAAAATAAAATAATAAAACGATTCAGATGTATAGAAACTGAAAACAGCATCAGTTACTAGGAAGCAACAACTAGATAAAGTGCGGACTCGTAATATTTTTACCTACAGAAGCTTTGCTGTGCATGTGGATTTTTAACAGCTGTTGGCCAAGAACATTATGGGATGCTGAAAATATTCCTTATACAACGTGCCTTATAGAACGTTGGGAGATCCTGTTGGCTTAATGACTTAATGTAATACAGCCAAATTAAGCTGAATATGCAATTCACTGTCGCAAAGCGGGTTGTACACTGATAACACAGTAAATGGGGATTAGGCTTCCACCACAAACTTTTTTAAAGAGATCTCTTAACTATTTCTAGGTTAAGTTGCGATCACCCAAATAAATAACTTACATGTCCACTGAAAATGGGCAAGGAGTCGATATCGGCGTAGCCAACAAATAAAATCTTTGTGGGGTTGGGTTTGGGTTGTTTTGGGGGAGGAGACCAATAGCGAGGTCATCGGTCTCATCGGATTAGGGAAGGACGGGGAAGGAAGTCGGCCGTGCACTTTCAAAGGAACCATCCCGGCATTTGCCTTGAGGGATTTAGGGAAATCACGGAAAACCTAAATCAGGATGGCCGGACGCGGAATTGAACCGTCGTCCTCCCGAATGCTAACCACTGCGCTACCTCACTCGGTAATCTTTGTGGGCTCCGAATGATAATCATTATAGTAGAAACTATTGATCGAACGGACAGCATCCGCAAACATCACCTCGAATAAGAGCAATTGAATGAAATATCGATTCGTATCTTCTGCTCTATTTGTTTTAAGGTACAGTTTCCCTGATTTTTTAGCCGTACCATTTGGAACACGCCCCCGAGTTATTCAGTGAACTGAGAGGGTTTTAGTCCGTATCCTATAGAGAAACAAAATTAAATTTTCCTAGCAGTGCTACCAGGTCGTTAGACTCCGGCGGCGTGCCTCTCTCGCCGCAGAGCGGGGCGCCTAGGGATTTTTGCGCGGCAGACTCACGTCCGTCGCAGCGAGCGGCCATAAATCGCGGCCACGTCTCGGGCTGCTCGGCGCCCCTTTATTTATTCCGGCTGCTCCTGGAATTCCTTTGCACAGCGGCGCGCCGCAAAACACATCGTGCTCCGGACAAACTTCGTTGCCTCGACACACTTTGTCTGCTTCTGGCAAACTCGCTTAATCGAAATGGCGCTGACGCTTTACATGAAAAACGCGGGACGAAAAACATCATCTGTGTTCACACTGCAGATAATAGAGCAGCAAACAGGTGTCATTTGGCTGAGACACTTGACCAAAGGGTCGCAGAAATGCACACTAAGAGTACCAACTGGAGTACACCCATAAACCTATCATCACGAATGATGCTAATGAATTAAATATTTTCGAACCAAACAACAAAATTTTATTCGATTTATAAAAGCCGTAGACAACCTATGCGTTGTCGGGAAATGGAAGTCGAAAATACAAGCACAATGGAGAGAGAGAAAGATTGTCAAATTAGATTTCGGATATGTGGCTCGTAAAAAGTTATTATTCATAAACAGAACTTCCGGGACACAATTTCCAAGAAAGACAGAACAGAGACAGAAAATAAATTAAAATTGTAAAACAGCTGTAGCAGGAAACGGAAAAGTAAATAAAAAGGCTCCATCGATCCCTTGCTAATGTCGATACTTACGGGGAACATAGTGATAGTAAACCGCACACAAGCGTTGCTTGCCGCTCTAATTTATATATTTTTTATAATTACAGTAATATTGTTTTGGAAGTGTGCACAGCAGACGTATTATAAAATATATCACGTTGCTGGATCCCAAACCTAGGCATAGCGGTCTAGTATCAGCCTATACCTATAGGTACATTATGTGATCAAACGTATTCGGACACCTGGCTGAAAATGACTTACAAGTTCGTGGCACCCTGCGACGGTAATTCTGGAACATGGTGTTGACCAACCCTTACCCTAGATTACAGCTTCCACTCTCGCAGGCAGCCGTTCACTCAGGTGCTGGACGGTTTCTTGGAGAATGGGGAGTGATATCGAAGTCGGTCGGTGAGGCGTGAGGCGACGTCGACGATCCAAAACATCCCAAAGATGTGCTTTGCAATTCAGGTTAGGACTCTGTGCAGGCCAGTCCATTACGGGGATGTTATTGTCGTGTAACCACTCCGCCACAGGCCGTGCATTATGAACAGGAGCTCGATCGTGTTGAAAGATGCAGTCGCCATCCCCGTATTGCTCTTCAACATTGGGAAGCAAGAAGGTGCTTGAATCATCATTGTAGGCTTGTGCTGTGATAGTGCCACACAACATAACAAGCGGTGCAAGCCCCCTCCATGAAAAACACGACCACTCCATAACACCACTGCTTCCGAATTTTACTGTTGGAACTACACACGCTAGTAGATGACGTTCACCGTGCATTAGCCATAACACACCCTGCCATCGGGTGGGCTTATTGTGTACCGTGATTCGTCACTCCACACAACGTTTTTCCAGTGTGCAGTCGTCCAATGTTTAAGCTCCTTACACCAAGCGAGGCGTCATTTGGCACCTACCGGCGTGTTGTGTCGCTTATGAGCAGCCGCTCGACCACGAAGTTTTCTCACCTCCCGCCTAACCGTCATAGTACTTGCAGTGGATCCTGATGCAGTTGGGAATTCCTGTGTGGTGGTCTGGATAGATGTCTGCCTACTACCTTCAACTGTCCGCGGTCTCTGTCAGTTAACAGACGAGGTCGGCTTGTACGCTTGTGTGATGTACGTGTCCCTTCACGTTTCCACTTCACTATCACAGCGGAAACAGTGGACTTAGGGCTGTTTAGGAGTGTGGAAATCTCGCGTTCAAACGTATGACACAAGTGACACCCAATAACCTGACCACGTTCGAAGTCCGTGAGTTCCGCAGAGCGCCCCATTCTGTTCTCACACAATGTCTAATGACTACTGAGGTCGCTGATATGGAGTAGGCCGAGCGGTTCTAGGCGCTACAGTCTGGAACTGCGCGACCGCTACGGTCGCAGGTTCGAATACCGCCTCGGGCATGGATGTGTGTGACGTCCTTAGGTTAGTTAGGTTTAAGTAGTTCAAAGTTCTAGGGGACTGATAACGTCAGAAGTTAAGCCCCATAGTGCTTAGAGCCATTTGAACCATTCTGATACTGAGACAGGTATCGAGTCATATAGTTCATCATCATATTTACTGGACAGGGAGCCACAAATCACGTCTCCAGTGAAACGTAGAAAAGGGTAATCGTCGTCCAAGGAGCGGCACTTTTGCATGTAATTACGTACGTGAAAGATCATCTGCAGCTTAGTAAAGAAATAATTTTGAACCGATTTCGAATGAGTTTCTACCTTTATGACCGTGCACTGCATAAGAAAAAGTACGGATGTTCAAGGTAAAGCAAAGCCCGTTTGTTACCAAACCTGGTGTTTGTGCGTTTCCAGATGCTCGATACAATTTACGGATGTGCATGATAGTGAACTACTATGTTATGAACATCAAATTGCGAGCGACATAAATGACAGTGAATTCATGGCAAGCAGTGGATGGCTGCTTAACTTCAAATAGTTTTACGGAATTGGAAGACGTCAGATAATGAAATTTCAGACAAGGCGTCAATTTGACGATGCTCAGCGATCACCGGAATCGGCGAGAAAATTTGTAGATGAGATAAACAAACTTATCTCAACGCTTAGACCAATCGGGAATTGAAAAGGAAATCCATGCGAGAGGATTCCAACAAATTGGAGATACCAAGAGGATTGTATCAAAATCACTAAAAACCAATGCACTAGCGCATTCGTACACAATTATGCCGACTTAATCAGTATGTTAAGTTGGCTGGAAACTTATTGACTGTGTTGCGAGAAGTTTGCGAGAAGTTTGAAGTTCTCTGCGCGCTACGATTATTTCTAGTGTGTGTGATCTTGTAAGGGCAGTAGAGATACGTACGTCATAGCAAGCAGGAGTCGTTAAATGGGCGTAAGAGATCTGCATATTATATTATGAGCATTGCTTTTGGCCAACAGCTGGTGAAGATAACTTGATTTTTCTTGAGTCCTGTTCTGCAAATAACAATAATACTCCTTTACAGCAAACTATCCCTCCTGAAAAGTGTGTGACATTGCAGTTCATAGCACCTGGAACCACTGGACCAATTCAGCCTCCGGACGATTGTTATTTCCATGCCTATGAAACATACTATTGCACTATCTACAGCTACGCCTTAAAAGACAGCCAATTTCACGCTAAGCTCCACGATAGACTGTTTCACATTCAGTTGCATGCCATCGTATTCGATCAGTACTCATCACTCCGGTACCCCAGTGCGATTCTTTAAGAGTGGTTACCTAGCTGAACGTGCTGCACCGTTCTAATTCCCCCAAGGGGTTAGCCTTCGTTCTTGATAGTGCGAACTATAGTGATCACTATGGGGCACAATATCTCATTTTACGTTCATGTTGAAAGTGAAATGCTTCTTTTGAACGTTTATCGAATGTCGAACATGTCCGTTTTGTGAAGTGTAATACATATGCTGCGCCACGAATAAGGACAGGAGTGATTCTGGGGACTTCTTGTAAATTTCGCTCCGCTATGGCTAGAAGGTAGTAGTGAAGGGCTCATCGGATGACAGAGATGGCAGGCGCCGGGGAAGTTGGTATTTAGGGAACAATTCAGAGACGCCTGCTTATGACACCGCTCGCAAGCGGGAAGGCACACCCTGGCAGGCACTGTGTACAAGTGTGAAGTATTCAGGGCAGCATAGGACACTGATGTGCTGTGAAGAACCCATACGTTGCAGTTACAACAGCGCCTAGCTACCTGTGTGTAAGGGCCGGAGCGTGCTGAGGAGCATTCCACTTGTCCCACTCCCGGGTACGGAGCTGTCTGCGATCACTGGAGAACTGCCCTGAGCGGACGGCCAGAGCTGCTAAGTCTCACTGAAACGACGGCGGACAACTGTTTCAGTTCGGCGCTCTATATGGGGCTCATGAGTTGCGCTTGAGGTATCAGTCAGCCGTGTCGCAGCCGACGCATACGGCGGCCACGTAGCTGTGGCGTGAATTGGACGCTGCAAGTTCTGGCATTGGCACTGGGGCTGACCCACGCACTCACGATGTGTGGCGCCTTCATCGGCATCAGCGAAAGGCCGGCTGTGTGCCTCCGATCCAATAAAGTTAAATACACACTTGCCGATGTTTCTCTGCCCGTTTCAGCGTGAGTCAGCTCTCTCTTTCCAAACCATACGTCTCGGTCGTCCTGACATATTACAACCCCTGAGCTCTAGGGGTTGTACAATTTGGTGCCAGAAAGTGGTCGTTTCGTTTTCAAACCCAATACTTTGCAACGGAAAGTGTTCATCCACGTCCAGTATTACGTTTTGGTGAGAGAGCTGGTTTTGGCAAGTGGTGAGTGAGGCAGTAGCATTTGACGTAGTCTGGGTGATAATAGCTCAGCACAATGGTGGTGCGGTGATTCTAAGTTTGATTTTCGTTATTTTTTATGTTTACTCTCCTCGTCAGAGTATGTTGTGTGAGCTAATGTTCACGATGTTTAGAGTTGCTTTTGTGAAGGCTCAGGAACCCGTGGACTTACCTTTGATCAGAGGGAATGATGCACGTGATAGTTTAGTGCCAGTGAAGTGTTCATTTTGCCATTTGTCTCGGCACGAGATGCCGTGTACCAGAGCTGTAGTAGCTGTTTTTTTCTATATGCAGGCGTATTGGTCATATGTCTGGTAGTTGTATTGAGTGTAGATGGACTATGATTCGCCGGAGGAATTAATTTGTGATTACATTTTTGTAAGGTTAAATGGGAGTTTGTGTTTTGTCTTTATGAAAAAAGAGTAAGTAAAATTAAGTTGGAAGTTGAGTTCGCAAAATGGTGGAAACACGTACAAGTCGCGCACATGAAGTTTCTGCTTTAACTCGACAAGTGCAAGCGTTAACAGAGTAGTTTTAGGGCGTGAGGGAGATAGATTTCGAACTAAATCGTGAGTCAGATACACCATGCCTCATTGAAATGGTTGCTTGGTTTGAAAGCTCCAACTACTAGACTGACTCGGTGGGCATTTAAGCGTAGTGAAATCGAGTATAGGGTAACCCCTAAGTCAGAGAGATCACACGCAGATCCGGAGTCGTTAGCCTGCGGGATAGCGATGTTAAGTACGCTATAGGAAGAGCATTGGAGACTGGCAGCGGGAATAGCAAGGGACGAGGTATGCCAGGCATTTATCTCAGAGCCACATTTCATTACGCATGAGGGTTTGTTGTGTAGAACAACGAGGTGTGGACCACGTGTGTCGATTCCAGAGTGTTTTCGAAATTAAGTTTTGCAGCAACGTCACGACTATATGTTGTCAGGTCATGGTGGGGGACGTGCAACAAACCACATGTAGCAGAGCAATTTTGGTGGAGGAACAGGAAGCATGATGAGGAGTGGTATATTAAGGACTGTGCGCCAGGCACACAGAAGGCCGACGTTACCCATGGGAAAGTGCCATTGCAAAGTTTGCCGGAGGCGTCCAGTCCGTTTTCTATGCTAGAGTCGGATGTCCTCTGTCCTTTTAATAAATCACCAGCAAGAAATAGGTACGTTCTGATGATCGTAGATTATTTTTCTATATTATTAGTAATGGTACCAATGCCAGACTAATGGGCCAGTATTGTAGCGCAGGTGCTAGTAAGCAACTGAATATTTAAGTTTGAGGTTCCTGAGACCATAATTATGGACCAAGATGTGAATTCTGTTTTGGAGTTAATGAACCAATGATACAGGTAAGTCCGTTTCATCCGCAGACCATTGTGAGAACGAAATGAATACACAAGACAATTGAAAAGATGTTGAACTCTTACGTAGGTTCCAGGAACGACAACTGGTACGCATATTTACCTTGTCTACAGTATGCGTTTGTTTCGAAGAATAATACTGCAACGGGCTTGTTGCCATTAGAGGTGGTGTACGGCAGGAAAATATCATCTGCCTTTTCGACGTTTTGATTCCTAAACTGGGACCGGATGGTGAGCCGGTGAAACATTTTGCCAGAAGAATTAAGGAAGTTAGGAGGAATGTGCAAAAGGTAAACACGAAGGCGCTAGAACGCCAGGAACAACTGAACACTCGCATGGGCAAATTGCCATAATATCACGTGGAGCAATTGGTAGTGGTCACTAGTACTTATATGTCAAAAGGGAAAACGAAGAAATTTTTAACAAAGTACCAGGGACCATACCAGGTCATGGACATGATGTCATCAATCATTGTGAAGGTATAGTTCACCACAAAGAAGTCTGTTATACACAAAATTCTCATAAAACCGTGTAAAGGAATGGTGAAGGGTGTAATACCAAAGTTATCTTCAACTAACCAGGAGGTGAAAGTTACAAGGGGTAAAAAGAAGGAGCCTGGAATTGATGAGCTAACGCAAGGCGCATGATGTGACCTATAGGTTAAGGTGACGTACGTAAGTTGTATAATTCTAAGCTTTTTTGTACATCAAGTAATACGTATTTTTTCCATAGTGATATTTGGTGTTGTCAGTTTCTCATGTTGCTATTACTGATAGTTTTATCTGGATTGCGTCTCGAAAGAGGGAGAAGTTAAGAAAGTAATTTGTGATCTGTACTTGGGGCCAAGTACGGATAGATATTTGAACATGTGAAGTGAGTTTGTTTCTGTGGGGAGTAAATAGGACGAATAATGGGACGGTGCATCTGCAAGCCCAAACGTACTTCCAGAGGGTGTGTACACACTGGTTATAACCCGTATTCAAACCGGAAACTGTATGGTTGAACTGCTGTGAAGAAGGAACGACTTGTGAGATAGTCAAGATGGATTTTCATCTTCAGACTACACTTAAAGGCTCAACCGTTGTGACATTATTGCGGAATAAGTTCTATTGGCGAGAAGCCTCTGAGAAGGTATTACCCACACAAAATTTAATATATTTAAATGACACACTCAGTCCATAGCTTTTACCATTCTTGAACAGGTTGACAGGGTCCAAGCAAGAGGAAATTTCGATGGAACAAACGTGGCGGCATGTACACCATTCCTGGGAAGAACAAGAGCAGAAAGTATAGTGGTGAGGGTATCGGCCACCAGTTGTGGCGTGTTCGTAGCAGACTTTTGAGTACTGTATTTCTGGGTAGGACACAAAAGGGTACAGGCTATGGACGTTGCAACACACCAGTTACCAGTAAAATGGCTGACCAACATTGGTGGGGAAGCAATTAGTCTTAACTTCTTAGTTAGTGTGTAAGGTATGATAATGGGTACAGGGAGTAGAAAAGCGTGAGCGGCAGATCTGTATGGAGAATACACGAGATTGTCCTCAGTATGTATATTATTAGAGTTAAGGTAGTTGAATGGAAACACGATATTAAAGATTCAGGATGAATGTTCTTGGAAGGGAGGATGTATGCTGCTCCACGAATAAGTACAGGTTTGGATCTGGAGAATTTTTGCAAACTTCGCGCAGCTACGCCTGGAAGGTAGTAGTTAGGGACAAACTGGCAAATCAGATGGCAGACGCGGGAGATGTTGAGGGGATCTTACGGGCTCCCAACGGCGAGGCTGATAGCGCTGGTGATGTTGATATTTAGCAAACGATTCTGTGAGGCTGGTTTACGATACCACTCACAGGCGAGAAGGTACGTCCCAACAGACACTGTATACATTTGAGAAGTAACCAGGGCAGGACCGGGCACTGATGCGCTGTGAGAAACTCATACGTTACAGTTGCAGTAGCGCGTAGTGACCTGTGTGTAGGGACCAAAGCGGGTTGAAGGAAGCTGATGTGGTAATTGCTAAAGAGCAGTCTACTTGTCCCCTGCAGAGAAATTACGTCAGAGGCGTAGTGAGAAGACCTATAAATAAGCGAGCTCGGAGGCTAAAAGCGGTCAATCATGTCACTATTCTGTCTGCGTCTAGAACCGGATAATAATGACGGTTGTTTAAGCTGCAGGTCAACCACAACCAGTTCTGGTGATGGATATCGGCGGCCAACCGATCCGTTGAAAATAACTCCAACCTCCACTGCACAGAGGCGCCGTATATGTGTCAAGGGCGGCCACAGCTTGAGCTGCACTGGCTCAAGGAGCTAGAGGACAACTGGCGTCCGGGTGATATCGTCCAGCAGACTGCAAGCTGCCATCTGGAAGGGCGGGGCTGGGGTGCGAACACGCCGCCTCCAGGGTAGCGAGCTGTCTGCGGTCACAGATCGACCTGCCCTGGGCAGACTGCCAAAGCTGCTAAATCTCACTACAACGACAGCGGATGGCTGTTTCCCATCAGCGTGGGGTCCACGAGTTGCAATTGAGGGAGCAGTCAGCTATGTCGCAGGCTATCGCTGCAACTAACGCACGCGGCTGCCCCCATAGCTGAGGCGTGAATAAGAGCGCTACGTCCACAAGTCTGATCAACCGGATGACGACGCTGCAGATTCCGGCATTGGCATTGGCACTGTCTCATGCACGAACGCTGCTCGGCGTCTTCGATGGAATCAGCGAAAGGTCGGCTGTGTACCTTCCATGAAATGAATAATATGACACTCTTGCCGGTGTTTCTCCGCACGCTCTGGCGTGAGTCACCCTCCCTCCCCAAATCGTATGTTTCGGTCGTTCTGACATATTACAGCTCTTGAGCTCGAGGGGTTGTAACACATATATCCCATAGAAGGTTAATTTCAGCGCCTCCCGGACACTCATTTTCTGTTATCCTACTGATGCGCATAGTGAGTGATTAGCAGGTAATATTGTTTCTGTCGTAATTGTTAACACAACATTTTCAAATGAGCCTTACTGAAGATTAAACTTGCGGCCTTGTGAGTCATTGCTGTCTGGCTGCTTAAACTTAATTCGAAGATAATACGCATCATATTCTTTGTCCTTTAGCTCCTCGTAATGTTGTTTCCAAGATGTTTAGTTTGTTCATGAAGACGGACCTATTCTTAATGCTATTGGTCATGTTCTTCGACATATTCAACGTATAAACATTAGTGAATTTTCTGTAAAATTATTACATTTATACGAGGCTGTCTGAAATATTCTTTATTAATTTTTCATTTTCTTTTACAGTAATAATTTTTTATAGTTATAGCCCCTTTTACTTACTGTTGTCGCAAAGAAGAATTGGACAGAATTATTTCTTACGAAAGAGACTGTTGATTTTTATTAAGCACCTTCTGTGCTACCTTCAGTGGGTTTTAGTTTATTGCAATGTATGAAAATTATTATGACGTCATAAGATCAGGTGCAGGCTATGTGTACTTCGGCATAGAGTTTGTGTATGATAGAACGATAACTAGGTGTTACATTTTTGTGTTGGTACACATATGTAGTAAACACAAATATTACACAACTGGGCCGTGAAATGTTATGCATTTATGATGTGCTGAAAATGAGACATAGAATTAAGTATGAAAAAAATAAGAAATTTTATACCGATGGTTTTATGAGTTTTGAACAGCTTGTCAGCTGCAGACAACAAATATTTTTTTTTTCTACAGCATTTCGCCTAGTTCAAACTGGAAACTGCTGTTTAATATTGCATTTTACGGTGTTACGTACGTTTCTGATATTGTACTACACTTTAGCGTTCTGTAAAAAATGTATTTTCTTCTCTATAGCGGTTTTTTACTTGCGTCTTAAGCGATCCCGCTGCACGACGAGAGACAATTAAAGGCTCACTTTCACAAAACTCCATAATTGTCACCTATTCGTAAGTTTCAACACTGGCTCAACGGTGCTACAATGGTGCAAAGGCTCGGTGTCCTACGACGACATCCTCTTTATCGGGGACGTTTCAAACAGCAAAGCGTCGACACTAGCGCCAAGATTCAACACGACACCACTGTGGACGTGTTTCACCCCCCCACCCCACCTCTTACAAATCGCTTCCGCAATGGAGAACAGCATCGCGAAGCTCAGTGTTGAAATACGTGGTTTTCGTATGCGTGGCTGAGAAAACATGTCAGACACACTGCCGCTCGGGATCGGCAAGAAACGGCCGCAAACATGGCAAGAAGGGGGTCAATCGAAGCACCCCTTCCCTCGATGTGTTTATTCGCATAGATTTCACTGTCTGAAACGACAGTTCGCAGTGCGATGAGTAACAGGACAACGTTGTTGCCAACTTTTGAAACTGCTGACACTCTCACAGAAGATATATCACTTCTCTAAGTGCATAGTAGCCCATGAACCTCACTGAATATGGTCGCACCAATTTGAAGCACAGTGCGACCGAAGTTTTTTCTCTGGTGTACAGGGTGGAACCACTAGGGACCGTTCGAAACCAACCAACGAAATTAGAGTGCGATCCTAAGCGTCAGAGGATGTTTATACTATTTCAACCGGCTTTTTCTGTGCCCTCCAGTGGCGTAATCCCTGAGGAGAGTGACACTGATTGACACACGCGTCAATAAAACCTTTGTTGGGGGCTTAAAAATTGTAGCTGTACAGAGAAGCTTCGGATCCTCCTCCTTTTGGCGTCAACTACACTTCATAAGACCTCATTGACTTGTAAGACTGTAAGATATCTTGGAACTTCTCAGTAACACTGAGGACCACATAAATCTCCCAGGGAAATACCAAGGAGTGTGTATGTGAGCCGTCTGGCTTGCTTGCTTCTGTTGCGGTGATTTTGCGCTACCTTCTGACTTACTGGAAAAATCGGTTGTTCTCTCGAAATTTTGTCGTGTGACAGTTTCTTGTGTAATGAGAGCAGGTCATTTGGGCTCGTGCTCGTTGCCGTGGTATTCGCTTCGGGAATGGCGCCGTGGGTTGTGTAGCGGCTCCCGTGAGGTGCCGCGAATGACGCGGGCTATTAATACAGGCGCCGGGGTAGACAGTTGTAGAGCGTCTAAGGTGGCTGTTACTTTTGTAGTAACGCGGTCCGGCTTGTCATTGCCGGGGCACGAGTGTCTCGAAGGGCTCTGTTGGCATCCTGGAGAGTAGATCAGGGGACTGTGTGCTATTATGGAAGTCTGTGAAGCGTACTCTTGTGGAGTCTACAACGAACTGGTGACATTGTGGCAGATGATTATGGCAGCCCTGTCAATTATTCTTGCTCTGTTACCCTGTCGCCACCGGGTTAACTCTAGTTGGTCTAGAGATCAACGCTACGTGTCAGTTGCTTTCTTTTACAGAGTCCTCCACAAAGCGGTCAGTGTTTTAGGTTGTCATGCTGTAAGCTAATCAATGGTGGTTCCAGAAAATCGCTATTTAATTCTAAGCTGTCACTAATGTTGGCTTGGATCGTTTATGACCATATGGTTGAGCTCTTACAGATACACTGAAAAGTCAAAGAAACTGCTACACGTGTGCCTGATATCGTGTAGGGACCCCGCGAGCACGCTAGCACGCTACCGGGCAACATGTTTGCAGTCATCAGCAGTCCAACGTCGGTGTTCACGGGCCTAGGCAAGGCGTAAAGGTTTGTGTCGTGCAGCCATCAAGAGTACACGAGCGGTCCTTCGGCTCCGAAAGCCTATGTCGATGTTGTTTCGTTCAACGTTTGCACGCCGACACTTTTTGATGGCCCAGCACTGAAATCTGCAACAATTTGCTGGAGGGTTGCACTTCCGTCACGAAGGAACGATTTTCTCCAGTCATCGTTAGTCCCGTTCTTGCACCATATTTTTGCGGCCGAAGTGATTTCGTGAAATGATCGTAAGGGAGAATCCCAACTTCATCTCTACCTCGGGGATGCTGTGTCCTATCGCACTTGCGCTGACTATAACACCACGTTCAAACTCACTTAAATCTTGATAACCTACCACTGTAGCAGAAGTAACCGATCTAAAAACTGCGCCAGACACTTGTTGTCTTATATAGGCATTGCCGACCGCAACGCCGTATTCTGACTGTTTACATATCTCGCACGCGTATACCATTTTCTTTGGAGCATCAGTGTACATATCGTTTGAAAAGACTTTATACCTGAGACTGGTACTTGTGTATACAAGTTTAAATTCTAAGGTGTCCACTAGGTTAAATTACACAATTATTGTTGCTCTTTTAAGAATCTGTTCACTGCACTGAACTTTGCTATAAGGACCATCACAAGTTTTAATAATTTATTTGGAAACTGCAATTCATTTTCTGGAACTCGATTACGTCAAAACTTGTGGAAGTGCAGCTACGTTTCATAACTCAGGCTTACACTTGTATAGTTGTTAATTAAGTTTTGTGAAATTTGTATAAGTTATGAAATCTTTCCGTTAGTAAAACTCAGTCTGCAATACTTATAATTTGAGCTTGACTTCATGTGCGTTGCCATCAAACTGTTAAGCTGTTATTCTTATAGCTTGGTGTGCTTAGAAATTATAATATTACTGTAGAGGAAAACTAAGATTTGAGCTTTAATATTAAATTTCAGTCTTCGTGTAATAAACAATTTTTTTGAAAAAATTTGCAAAGAAATTTCGGTCCAGCACCTTACCACTCCCTCCTGGCTCCTACCACGACAGTGTACATGCTTTCAGCCGTCACAAAGGCGCATGTAAGGTCTCTGTCTGAGAAATGTACTTATTTGGCATCCGCCATTTGCTGCTCTTGCGAGTCGGGCGGGACAATGTAAAATAAGTTTGGTTCAAATGGCTCTGAGCACTATGGGACTTAACAGCTATGGTCATCAGTCCCCTAGAACTACTTAAACGTAACTAACCTAAGGACATCACACAACACCCAGTCATCACGAGGCATAAAATAAGTTTGTTTTCAGTTATTTACCGCAGTGGGGTATACAAAAAGCGTCCCATGATCAATATTCAGGGACATTACAGAGACTATAACTCGAAGCAAGAAATGTCTAGTATACATGGACTTTAAAATGCATGCATTAAGAACTGTGAGTACTTCTTCCAGCAGAAGATATGCGATTCACAACAAAGGCTCATAGATCCTAAGATACACATTTTAGAGCTCATGTTTACTACACCATTTTTTCTTGTTTTGCTTTATACTATCACCTCTCAAACTGTGGAGGGGACAGAATTTATAGTAGAAGAGGTTCGTTTCAGAATATAACAGGTGAAGAAGTAGTCAGAGCTGAAACTTAATGTCAGATTAAGACTGTGTAGCGGATCGAGACTTGAATTCTGGACCTTTGCCTTTCGCGGGCAAGTGCTCTACCGACTGAGTTACCCAAACACGAGTTACGACCTGTCCTCACATCTGTACTTCCGGCAATACCTGTGAAGTTTGGAAGGTGGGAGACGAGATACTGACAGAAGTAAAGCTGTGAGGAATGTTCGTGAGTCATGCAGATGTAGATCAGTTGGTAGACCATTTGGCCGCGAAATGCGCAAGTCCCAAGATCAAGACTCGGTGCGGTGCACAGTTTCATTCTGCCACGAAGTTACACATCAGCAGACGTCCATCGTGCAGTGAAAATTTCATTCAAGTGATCATAGCTGTTTTAAGGTACACATTTTAGAACCAACGATTAGGAGGCATATTTGCCTCAAATAATAGCTCCTGTCATATTACTGAAAAGTGACCATTCCTCTAGAGACATTTAGGTAAATTATATTATTTTGCGTAGTGTATGTGTAAAGTGTATCTCTCTCTGTGTGTGTGTGTGTGTGCGAGAGAGAGAGAGAGAGAGAGAGAGAGAGAGAGAGAGCGACGCCAAGCGAAAGCCGGAAAGCAAACGGCAAATGTTAGATCTGAACCACCTATGAGACAGCCTCTACGAAACTTTTACGATCCCGTACATACGTCATTGTCACTGTCCCATTACATATCTGGTGTGCAGCTGCTCTTATTGCATTTACTAAATTGATATCTCGGACACATATGTTTCGATCATCTGGAGACTGGGTGACATACTGAAGCTACAGCCTTCACGTCCTTTATGTTAACCCTTCCCTACCCCACCTACCAACAGCTATTCTAAGTCATCGATGGTTATTACGCTCCATTATCTTTGCTTTCCCCCCATGAACCACCTACCTTGCCGTTGGTGGGGAGGCTTACGTGCCTCAACGATACAGATAGCCGTACCGTAAGTGCATATCCTCCTGAGACCTGGCGACAATTGTCCTGATTTTTTTGGAAACAGATATTCTATACCTGTTAAACAGAGGGTATTGAAATAAGATTCACAAAAGTTTTTCTTTTTTTCTTTTAAATTCATGATTTCCTGAAGTGTCCATTACAATGGACACTGGGTCTTGGAGACATGTAAGTAAACATTAGAAAAGAAGTGAAGTGTCCATTACAATGGACACTGGGTCTTGGAGACGTATAAGTAAACATTAGAAAGGAATTTGAAAATGTAAAAAAAAGTACTTTAATGGTAGTTTATTGAACAAAATACAGTATTATTATGCAGATATTACTTGCATCATACACTGATTATTAATTTAAAATAATTAATATAAATTTAAAAAGTAAAATAAATGATGCATTTTGACAGTTTTATTTCTGATGATACTCAGAGATACAGTTTTTCTGTGATGTCAGACAGAGGAAAACTGAACAACCTTTGCACCTTATTTTGGTTTTCTTCGTGCAGCCACTGTTCTTACACCTCACGCTATTTTTCAACCCAGTCATTTCTGGCAAATGGGTTACAGAAGGTGAAGGTGATTGTGGTGGCAATAATCTTCGCCTTTTAGGAGTTGACTCCTCATCATCTTCATCTGAATGTTGTTCCTTTTGGCCCCTTAACAAATGCTCAGCAATTCTAATTTTGAAATCAAGTTACGGCAGCATATTCTTCTTTGGCTCGTCGTTCTTAATTCTGTCACTTCTGTACTGAATCCAGCTATTTGCAATTCCCAGATCTATGAAGTGAAAAATAGTTTTTACGGTCCACTTTTTGGTTCTGGTGCAGATCCTGTAAGAACTCATCATTCTGTCAATCAGGTCTATGCCACCCATATTTTTATTGTAGCAGCTGATTACTGCTGGACGGGGAACCTGAATGTATCTCCGATCTTTTCTCGACCACCTTTTACATTGATCCATAGGGTTCTTCCCAACCTTCGTCGATGCAGCTATGACTGGCTTTTGGTCATACCATTTTACAATAGAAATGAGTTTGTCTTTTCTCACTGTGTGGTCAACAGACCCACGTCCTTGATTTGCAAGAATCTTGTCTGCTGTGAGATGGACTGCTCTGGGTATTCTTGACTTCATGATTGTTCCAGCGGCAGGCAAGTTTCTTTCAGCCAATGATTCCAGTAACGGAACAGAGGTAAAATATCTATCAAGGAACACATGTGTTCCTTCTGGAAGGCTCTGGCAAAGCCTGAGGACTACTGAAGCTCCTATTCCTTGTTTTAATTGTTGACCAATAGCTTCTGGGAATGTTCCTTTACCCTGATAAATCTCAAAGTCAAGGACTCGTCCTGAAGGAGCAGCCAACACAAAATTTTTAAGCCCTTCAGGATTTGGCTTTCCCCTGACGAATTGTTTTATTGCACATGCTCCAGTAAACGGGATCATTTGTTCATCCACTGCCACTTCAGGAGATTGAGGTAAACTGAGGCATGCTCTCTTTGCACGTTCTAAAAGTGGCCTTATTTTCCACAACTTATCTTTCCTTCTAGTTTCCTCTGCTACAGCATTATCGTCTGTCACATTCAAATTACTTCTAATGGTGAAGTATCGGTCTCGAGTCATAATTTCAGTAATGTTATTACCTCTTGTTGTTTTACCCCAGTACATCCTAACTCTATGGTATCTCAAACAAGACATTAGTATTGTTGCTCCAATGAATACCTGCAATTCCTTGGCAGACAGCTTTAAAGACATTCCAGTCTGCTGTAAATATCTCATATTGGTAAGTTCAGAAGTATCCTTAAAAAAGGTGAAGTCAAAGTATTGCTGAAAGTAGTCCATGATCTGCTTCTCATTATGTTATGCAACTTCCGTGGATGAGAAGGTACCCTGGAGTCCCTCAAACCTGACATTTGGAAACAAAGCATCAAGGAAAGATCGAAAATATCAGGAATAATAGAAAATTATTTACAAGAAGGTATCACACTTACCTTTCGCATTTCTCCCAAAACATCCTGCGATTCTGTGAAGAACTCTCGTCATCATCAGAATTATCAGTGCAGCTGCTACTCTGTTCACTTGGGGAAGGAACATTGCATTGCTGCACAGCATCATCTGCCAGATCAAAATCACCATCCTCCTCCTCACTAATCTCAAGATCTGACACGTCTCCGTTCAAAAGAAGTTCTAAAATTTCTTCTGAACTGAGCTTTGATCTGTATCCTTGTTTTAACATAGTGCCTACTTTCCTTACAGAAAATAATGATAGTAGAGCCTCACATAATGTCATTGAGCAACAGTCAGAACACGAAATGTATTGGAAATTAGCGAAGGTAATCACCACTAAAGCCTACGAAATAGTGCTCAGAAATGTGGCTGCAAGTCCCAGCGTCCACTATAGTGGACATTACTGTTTTGCAACGATAATTTATGGAAATACACAGTACTACCAAACCTTATTGCACAGAAAGGTCGTATAAGCACCACTTATAGATACTGTCTACAATACGTCCTTTTTTTCATAAAATAAGTTTCGAAAAATACAAAATAATAACTGAGAACTCACCTGCCATCGTAACACGTCGTAAACAAAGCTGTTAGTTGGCGCCAACTGATCGTAGTGACTGTTTCTCCCGCCAGATGGCTGCAGCATACAATCCATTCAAATGTGCCACAAGTATTAAAACGGAAAATGCAGAATCTTTGACAGCAGGACAGGAAACTCGATGTCCATTATAATGGACATCAGGTCTCAGGGTATCTGTTGACAGGCGAGGCAAACGTGTGGTTCCTCAAGAGGGGCAGCAGCTTATTCAGCACTTCCAGGGGCAACAGTCTTGACGAATTGACTGATCCGGCCTTGTATCATCAACGAAAGCGGCCTTGCTGCGATGGTACCGCGAACGGCTGAAGCAAGTGGAAACTACAGCCGTTACTTTTCCCGAGGGCATGCAGCTTTTCTGTATCTTGAGTAAAATAATCCAGAGGTAAAATAGTCCCCCATTCGGATCTGCAAGCGTGGACTACTCGGGAGAACGTCGTTATCAGGAGAAAGGAAACTGGCGTTCTACGGATAGGAGCGTGGAATGTCAGATCCCTTAATAGCGCGGGAAGATTAGAAACATGAAAAGAAATTGATAGGTTAAAGTTAGATATAGAGAGTGTTAGTGAAGTTTGGTGGCAGAAGGAACAAGACTTCTGGTCAGATCAAAGCATGCTTACAAATATAAAATTAAATATTGGTAATGCAGGAGTAGGTTTAATAATGAATAAACAAATAGGCACGCGGATAAGCTATATGAGTAGCATAGTGAACGTACTATTGCAGGCAAGATAAGCGCGAAGCCCACGCCTACCGCACTAGTACGAGTTTATGTGCCAACTACCTCCGTAGATGACGAAGAGACTGTAGAAATGTATGATGCGATAAAAGAAATTATTCAGTAGTTAAGGGAGACAAAAATTTAATAGCTATGAGGGACTGGAATTCGAAAGTAGGAAAAGGAAGAGAGAGAAAAGTAGTAGGTGAATATGAACTGCGGGTAAGGAGTGAAACAGCAAGGTTATGAACTCTAGACTAAAACTGAAGAAACTGCAAAAAGGTGGGTATTTAAAGAGATGGCAGCTGGATAAAATAAAAGAAACAGATGTTCTAGAGAGTTTGAAAGAGAGCATTAGCGAACGATTGACAAGAACAGGGGAAATAAATAAAGTAGAAGAAGATTGGGTAGCTTTGAGTGATTAAATAGTGATGGCAACAGAGGATCAAGTAGGTAAAAAGACAAGGGCTAGTAGAAATCTCTGGATAACAGAAGAGATACTGAATTTAATTAATAATGGAAGAAAATGTAAAAATACAGTACATGAAGCAGGCAAAGAGGTATACAAACGTCTCATAAATGAGATCGGCAGGAAGTACAAAATAGCTAAGCAGGGTTGGATAGAGCACAAACGTAAGGATGTAAAAGCATATATCACTAGGGGTAATACAGATACTTCCTAGAGGAAAATTAAAGAGGTATTTGGAGAAAAGAGAACCACTTGTATGAATACCAAGAGCTGAGATGGAAAACCAGTCCTAAGCAAAGAAGGGAAAGCAGAAATGTGGCTCGCATTCGGGAGGACGACGGTTCAATCCCGCGTCCCGCCATCCTGATTTAGGTTTTCCGTGATTTCCCTAAATCGCTCCAGGCAAATACCGGGATGGTTCCTTTCAAAGGGCACGGCCGACTTCGCTGTCTGGTCTCCTTCCCCAAACAACCCAACCCAACCCAGAAATGTGGAAGGAGTATGTAGAGTCTCTATACAAGGACGAGGTAGTTGCGGGCCCCGGAAGTAGACAACATTTTGTTAGAACTACCGACACCTTGGGAAAACCAACTATGACAATACTCTTTCATCTGGTCAGCAAGATGTATGAGATAGGCATAACACCCTCAGACTTCAGTCCCAATGAAAGCAGGTGTTGGCAGATGTTCAGAATTATTGAACTATCAGTTTAATAAGCCATGATTTCAGAATACCAGTACTAACACAAATTCTTTAGAGACGAATGGGATAACTGCTAGAAGCCGACCTCGGTGAAGATCAGTTTGGATTCCGTAGAAATGTTGGGACCTGTGAGGCAATACTGATCCTACGACTTATCTTAGAAGATAGGTTGAGGAAGGGCAAATCTACATTTCTAGCATTTGTAGACTAAGAGAAAGCTTTTGACAACGTTTACTGGAATACTCTCTTTCAAATTCTGAAGATGGCAGGAGTAAAATACAGGGAGCAAAAGGTTATTTAAATTTTTTACACAAAGCAGATGGCAGCTGTAAGAGTTGAGGGGCACGAAAGGGAAACAGTGACGAAGACGGGATTGAGACAGGGTTGTAGCCTATCACCGATGTTATTCAATTTGTGTACTGAGCAGGCAGTAAAGGAAATAAAAGGGAAGTGTGGAGAGGGAACTAAAATCTATGGAGAAGAAATAAAAACTTTGAGGTCTGTCGACGACATTGCAATTTTGACAGAGACAGCAAAGGACCTGGGAGAGCAGTTGCACGGAATGAACAGTGTGTTGAAAGGAGGATATAAGATGAACATCAACAAAAGCAAAATCAAAATGAGAATAGAGGAATGTTGTCGCAATAAGCAATGTGATGCTGACGGAATTAGGTTAGGAAATGAGACACATAAAGTAGTAGATGAGTGTTTGCTATTGGAGAAGCAAAATAACTGATGGTGGGCGAAGTAGAGAGGATATAAAATGTAGACTGGCTGTGGCAACAAAAGCGTTTCTGAAAAAGAGGCCTTTGTTAACATCGAGTGTAGATGTAAGTGTCAGGAAGCCCTTTCTGAAGGTATTTGTATGGAGTGTAGCCATGTATGGAAGTGAAACATGGATCTGAACAGTTTAGACAAGAATAGAACAGAAGCTTTTGAGATGTGGTGTTACAGAAGAATGCTGAAGATTAGATGGGTAGATCACGTAATGAATGAGGAGGTACTGAATCGAATTTGGGAGAAGAAAAATTTTTGGCACAGCTTGACTAGAAGAATGGATCGGTAGGTAGGGCAAGTTCTGAGGCCTCATGATAATACCAATTCAGTATTGGTGGTAAGCGTTGAGGATGAAACTCGTAGAGGGAGATCGAGAGGAGTTTACATTAAGTAGATACATTAAGTAGATTCAGAAGGATGTAGGTTGCAGTAGTTACACGGAAATGATGAGGGTTGCACAAGATCGAGTAGCATGGAGACCTGCATCTAATCAGTCTCTGGAGTGAAGACCACATAAAAAGAACCATATAAGCTCAGAGAAATGTGTGGCTCCTATGGCCGGCCGAGAGAGGCGAGAGAGGTGAGAGATGTCACGGCCGGGCAAAGTGATTTAAGTGGCTCCTTCGGCGTAGTACGCAAGTTTGCCGACTGTAGTGACTGTGGACAGTTTTCCACGTGGCTGCTGGCTAGTCACAGCATCGGGTATGACTGTGACTCTATGTGAGGCCGTGCGGCGGACTTGGATCTACTTGTTGTTGGGTTGGGTTGTTTGGGGAAGGAGACCAGACAGCGAGGTCATCGGTCGCATCGGATTAGGAGAGGTTGGGGAAGGAAGTCAGCCGTGCCCTTTCAAAGGAACCATCCCGGCATTTGCCTGGAGCGATGTAGGTAAATCACGGAAAACCTAAATCAGGATGGCCGGGCGCGGGATTGAACCGTCGTCCTCCCGAATGCGAGTCCAGTGTCTAACCACTGCGCCACCTCGCTCGGTAATTGGATCTACATTGGTGTTGATTTTTCAAGTGACTCCAGTTACATGTAATTGTCTCGCAGAAAGAAAGTCGGCCTGGACTTACTAATGTTGCTCAACGTTTGTAACGAATTTGGACAGGTTTTCGCCAATAATGGATCGCATGGTGAGCAATTTGTGAACTGAATACTCCCTGTGTTGTAGAAGATGGTCAACATGGCTCGACATATCAAACAGTAGTAGTTGCTATTACCGGTATGATAGTTGATTGACTTTCATTATCTAGTGGATAAGTTGCTGAAGCAAAACATTACACTGCAGTTCAACTATTCTGATAGTACTGTTTTCTTCTGGCCGAGTTAATAAGACTTACGTGTACTCATTGGATATATGTGCATTCCGAATTTGCCGAATTAATTTTGTAGAGTTTAACAATGTATGTTTTAAACCTGTGGTTAATTTTGTGTTTTATATGTTGTAGTACTGGTTACTGTTGTCTGGCCTGTACTTGTTGTTGTTTTGAGGGATTTATTGGCAGGCCGTTCAAGCGCAAGTAATATGATGTTAGCAGAGTGGATAAGCTCTTGTAAGGTTGTTGGCCGGGAGTCACACATAGTCCCATGCAGATTCTGAACTGTCACCAATAAGCCGACGCAATCTGACTGGATATTGAACGTATTTGCAGTTGGAATAAAATTAATTTTACAATTTTTATTTTATGTAAGGAATTTAACATTCAGTGCCATGAAATTCGGCATTTCGTCAGATTTGGTGTTTCTGTTTTATCCCATATGTCCATAACGTAATTTCTTAACTCTGTAAGTTGGTTTCTGCGCCGTTTGAGTACTCTCACTTTTCAGCGAAATTGCCTTGTATGTATATTTCTTTTGAAATAATATTCCTTGCGCAGTAGTAATTTAATAACAGAGCCTTCCATTTAACTGACCCATCAGCTGATCAGTCTTAGTGTATTCTTCTAATTTGCTTGCGTGTTTGTTAATTATGTTGGTTGTTATGGATGCTCCTCGACTAAAAATTTTATGTGTTATTCGCTAAACGCAGTAATTCACCTTCTGGTCAATCTTGGTAAATAGTGACAGATATTAAAATTCCTCTGCATTCTTGTTCTTTGATAATCTTTTGTGTATTTTTCTATCGTGTTTTGAATTTTCGTCAGTAATTTTAAGAAGCTTGTCTGCTAATCTTCTAATTAAAAATTTTTGTAGCTGTGTATTAAAACACTTTCAGCGTCTTCTTTTATCGTTTTTTGAATTTTCTTCGGTGATTTGTGAAATTTATCTGTTGACTTTTTAAACAGTTTTTTTGACTCTATTAAAACACCATCTGCGTTCTCTGTTACCCTTTTTTGAACTTTCTTCAATAATTTTAGGAAGTTTATCGACTGATCTTTCGAGAAAGAAAAATTTTTAACTGTGTGTTTAACAATTATGGATAAATTACTGTGGGATATTTCTGTAAAATAAACTTATCTCTGGCAGTATCCACTCTATTCCTACCTTTATCAGTAACGGACAGAATATTTGGGGTGAATATTACAAAACCAACTAAAACAGAGGTTAGTGCATCGTAAATCTTTTATTTAATTTACAAAACACAAGAGGGGCTTTTGATTCCAGTCAGTATATATTCATTGTCTCTTGTCAAGTTATTTACATATTCCATTAGTGATGTTAGTTTACGCTAACAGAAACAATATGAAACCAGATTACAAGTAACGAACAACAATAGTGTCCTCTACGTCCAGACAGGGCGCCACGGCAGCCATTCAACAATACGCTTTTTTGACTGTAGTGAACGGTAGTTGTAAGCCCCGTCGGCAAGAAAGGGTTAAATACGAGAGCCACGTCACAATTTCTTCATATATTACGTAATGCGACAAGCTCTTCCCGCCTGGAAGATTTTCATTACATTCTTTCCACATATCCGCTCTCTCCTCCGTGTTTAACACTTGGATTCCCATTGCACTTTTAATTTTGCAGTCTTTGCTTTCAGTTTCACCGACAGTTGTTTTGACTTTTCAATGTACAGATTCCTTCATCCGCTTCACCATAGCTTCCCCGCATATCCTGTATAATTAGTTCCTTATGACTTATATTTCTGTATAACTGTCTTTCCCTAACCATACATTTACTTTTTTCTTCAGTCAATTAGTTGCAGTATTTCTTCTGTGCCTAAGATTTCTTCGCAGTCAGCTTCCTTATAAGTGTGTTTGTCTTGTCTAACTTCAATGACTGCTGTTTCTAGAGATGCCAATTCCTCTTCAACTGATCTGCCTCCTGTGGTATGTAAACAAGTACGCAATTTTTTTCTGTTGTAAGCGTGAGCTTGTTTTATGAAGCTAAATGAATAACGTAGTGATAAGAGAGTTTATTTATGGACCAATAATGGCGATAGAATGTACATTACGGAATGCCAAGTACTCAGAGCATTCCACATCATGCCAACCAAATAAATATCTTCTTGGAGTGATTTTTAAACCCGCAAAAGAGAACTGAAAATCAAAACACAATGTAAGCATTTATTGTTGGCGATGACACATTTGACACAAGAATGAACTTAAAAATGGAGGCTTTTGTTGCTTTGCTAGCTAAGAATCTACCAAAGAAAATCGCATATAATGAGAATAGCTGTAATATTCTTGCCATTAATTTATGTGTTTTGTGTAGTAAGATTTGTAGTCGGATAAAAAAAGTAATCTACGATTTGACGAACTCTGGTTGTAATGAAATGAAATCTTGTTGTATTTATTACGTATGTGCAATGTTATAACAGAGAAGAGGTCATAGAGAAAGCATTAAATTTATATCATATTATATAACAATATGGTTGTATTATTACTGAAAAAGCCCATAACAAAAAAAGCCATACATTCCACATATTAATTACCGCATTAGAATTTAGTTATGTGATCTGTGTATTTCTAACAGAATATCTAAAACTTAATGAGAAAGGACAGATCAACAGCATAGGAATTAGAATAGCATTTTGTGTTCGTTTTTCTAATGACTTACAGAAACGTATATAATAATTTTGGAATGTCTTAATAAGAGAAACAAAATCGCTGTGATGTTTGTGATTGTAAGAAATTTTTACTGATCTCGCCTATCAATTGTCGTGGATTGTGGAACAGTGGACATACAAATTTAATTAATTTTATGGTACTACTTTTCTTAGTAAAATAGAATGAAAATGCGAAAAAGAAAGAGACTTAAGAATGAAAAAGATACAGATACGACCGTTAGGAAATGAAAAAGAAAACATGATCAAGTGTGAGAAGCTGAAACACTATCTCCACACCAACTCTTGAATGATACAGTAAGCTTTAAATTTAGAATCTCGTATGTCCACTTTCTGTTTTTCTTTTCTTTTTTTTTTTTTGTCACCGCCGGAGATGTCTGGCATTCACAACCGAGTACTAGAATGTGTACCTATAACAACGAAAGATGAAACATCTTTGAAGCTTTCTTAAATCTTGTGCCGTTATTCAGCACACTGGCTAGGATTCGCTGGCCGCTGACTTAAAGCAGCCTGCTGTGCTGCTCCTCCAGATACGCAGAGATTGCAAGCTGTAAAGAGGGCGCTGCCTGTTCCTTGAGGAGTGGAGAGCGATGCACTGCTGAGAGGAGATATTGTTTTTGGCCCTGCAACAACAAAATGTTCAAATGTGTGTGAAATCTTATGGGACTTGACTGCTAAGGACATCAGTCCCTAAGCTTACACACTACTTAACCTAAATTATCCTAAGGACAAACACACACACACCCATGCCCGAGGGAGGACTCGAACCTCCGCCCGTATCAGCTTCACAGTCCGTGACTGCAGCGCCAAAGACCGCTCGGCTAATCCCACGCGGCCCTGCAACAACAACCTGGCGGTGGATCACTCCCTTCCTCTCTCGGTCTGGGCCTACTCGGTCTAAAAAAAATGGCTCTGAGCACTATGGGACTCAACTGCTGAGGTTATTAGTCCCCTAGAACTTAGAACTAGTTAAACCTAACTAACCTAAGGACATCACAAACATCCATGCCCGAGGCAGGATTCGAACCTGCGACCGTAGCGGTCGTGCGGTTCCAGACTGCAGCGCCTTTAACCGCACGGCCACTTCGCCCGGCTACTCGGTCTAAGCAGCAACGCCGCAGCTGATGACTGGTGCGTGCTGTTGGGCTCCATTAGGACTAGCAATGTTTCTAAAAATATTGGGAGTCCGAGATATCGATATTTAAAAAATGTCATTATCAGCTTTCGATATATCAACAAACAGTACCGATATGTCGGCGGAAAAAATATCGAAATACCAGCCTATAAATATATCGGCTGCACATCGTAAATATACTGCTGGTACACCAATAATGTTAGCAGGTTGCCAATCCCCATTACAGCAAGAATTGAAAGGGAAACGATACACATTCACACTTGGCGACAACCACTTTGCTAAGAATGGCAGCTGCATGTATGTGACACAACAATAGATGTCCAATGGGTCTGCCGTTCGCTTTCGTCTCTTAACACTTAATGCCGACTTACCTGACTTTTTCATCTCTGCCAACCCCAGCGAAGTAGCAGTTGCAGTAGTGTCAAAACTGCGTGGTGAAGCTGAACGTTGCAGTTTCTGTTGGTAGGGCCGAGAGCCGAATACGTCAGCATTTGCCCCCTGCGCCACCTCAAAGACCAATCTTGTCATTAAGATTTCAGTCCATCATTTTCATCAACTGTTTTCGAAGAGTGCTGACTTTTTTAACGCAACTGGTGTTCTACTCATTCACACCTCTACTTACTCACACCTCCACAGCCCCCCCCCCCTCCCACAGTGAAATCGAACTTTTTTAATTTGAGCCACATATACCTGCTTTACACAGTCAAAGATAAAGGTTGCATGTGATGAAAGCTCAAAAAGTAGTAAGACTCCTTCACAAAGTGAAAGAAAAAGTTATGTTCTACTACAATTTGTAAAGTTCGCCTTCAAATATTTACCGAAAACTGTGGGAAATACTCAATATAAAATAAAAATATCGGCACTCGATATTGACATTTTGATAGAGATATATCGTTGGGGATGACACCGTCAATATATATGGATACTTTTTGAAAAAATGTCGATATGCCGACTTGTTAAGACAGCCCTAGTCTCCACGCAGGCGGGCGTGCGGGGTTCATGCAAGCAGTTCTGCTCGTGGACATTGCATTTGGTCCGTCGCTTATTAACTCGTCGTTTTTGACCTTTTTTATATCTCTGTTCCATGTTCTTTGAAGATGTTATGTGGCGAAAGTTAATTTTACCACCACCGTAAATGTAGTTAATCACGAAATATGGCAGACATTCTTGAGGGCATTTATTCAAAAATGGCTCTGAGCGCTATGGGACTTCACATCTGAGCTCATCAGACTCCTAGAACTTAGAACTACTTAAACCTAACTAACCTAAGGACATCACACACATCCAGGCCCGAGGCAGGATTCGAACCTGCGACTGTAGAAGTCGTGCGTTTCCGGACTGAAGTGCCTAGAACCGATCGGCCACCGTGGCTGGCGAGGGCATTTATTCCAAGATAGTCCAAGTTTGATTTACCAGTTATTATGAAGCCAGTCTTAAATTGTTTCTGTTTCTCAGTTGTTCATGTTCAGTTGCACCGTTTCTGTTGTGAAAAGAAGTGTAATGATTCACCAAATGCACTTGGTCATAACTGATCCCAGCGTTCCACTCTCCAACCTAACTAGTTGCTCTTTTAAATACTGGTACAATTTTTTGTTAATCCTATAGACCTCTTAAGAAGGTCAGTCCGAAGCCCCATGAAGTGTTACATTTCTTTGTGTTATTAATTTTCTTTCGCTGCCAATAAACGAAAACGGTTACATACAATGTCACTTCACAATACTGCACTGAAAGTCTTACAGCACGCTCATCAGATGCCATAGATAAAGTTATCTCTATTACTAACCGCTGTTGGGACAGAAAAAACATGATTAAATATTCGAAAGCAGTTGGTAAATGGCGAAACCATCTTCATTTCTCCTGCAGTCAGAATTAAATTTATAACAATTTCTCTTCTCCTTAGTAGCAAACTTGAGAGGCCTCAAATAACTTCCTAATAGAAACAGAAGTTGCAGAGCACTAAAACTGTCTGCTTGACGACTAACCAAAATCAAAGGGAGACCATAACATATTGTATTGTATTCTAGTACATATGCAAAGATTCATCTAACATGATGAAGGTTGAATTTTAGCTGTAATTTGCGAGCAAGAACTAGATGTGTTTAGATAAAATGGTAGTAAGGCAATGAATATCTGTTAAAAGTTAATTTAATACGTATTCTATTACACAGTCAGAATAAGTAAATCAGTCCAATGAAACCATAATATCAAGTTAATTTTTGAATTACTTTCAAATAAAATTCTAAATTATTACTAAAGATTAAAAAGTTTCATAACGTATCGAATGAAACTGTTATTAAATGTTTTTGGAAATCTGTAGGTACAACCAAGATAATACAGACAATAGACGACTGCTATTGTCAGACGAGTAGTTGTAACGTAACACCTTTACCTAACAAATGAACACCTTAACATTCGTAAAATTTTTCGAGAAACATTTTGTATCAAAGTATCGATGCTTTACTCCTGGCAGTAGTGTGAAACTTTGAAACCACCTAAATGAAGGTGTATAAGTAATTGTTACGTAATTAGTGTAATAGAATAACTAATAATATAAATATTATTCGAAATAGCTGTAATATTCCTGGGGAACGTATCTATGATGGTCAGTTTTCAAGAAGTTTATTATACAGTGTGGGGACCTACAGCAGGATTAGTTTTTCCCACTTCTTCGGATAACCTTGTTGCGCCGCGTTGCGGACATAACGAGAAGAGCCAATAGTAGCCTTATGCGGAGACGTGGAAGTGATGTCCATCTCTGCTGCTGCGAATTCGTAAACTGCCAGAAAGTGTGTCGAATCATATACACAGTGGTGTGGTACCGAGGAAGTACATAGTTGTCGTTTCTGAAACTGTGCAAGATTTTCCGGTCTTAATAATGCCTGGAGTATTCTAGCAGTAACTGCAGTACGAAGAATGTCTTGTACAGGCAAGCCTTGGTTAATCCCTTAGTGAGAGACGTCAAAAACTGGTCTAATTTTATTTTTCACAACAATTTTCGATGATACATCAACTTTAAAGGCAAACACCTGACCGCAACCAATTTTCTTAAACTTGTGGAAGGAAATTAAAGTCAGCCATAAGCACGCCTTTTATGTTGCTCAGAGATTAAGAATTTAGTTTTTTTTATATTCTTAGTAGATTCTAATGTTCATTTACATTAAAACATTTCGTTATCCTGTTTTCCTGGGCATTATACGTCTAATGAATATAAGATTTGAGTACTGTAAATGATTTTGCATCATTGCATGACAGACGTAATAATTTATAAAGAATCGGCAGCTAAAGAAGCTATTCTTATGTAAACACAGATTTTGTAAGTCATCAGTCTGCTGACTGGATTCATGCGGCCCACCACGAATTCCTCTTCTGTGCCTACCTTTTAATCTCAGTGTAGCATCTGCAGTCTACGTCCTTAATTATATGTTGGATATATCAAAATCTCTGAATTCCTTTACATTATTTACCCTCTACAGCTCCCTCTAGCAAAATGGAAGTCATTCCCTGATGTCCCAACAGATGTTCTCGCATCCCGTGACTTCTTGTTGTTAGTCTTTTCCATGTACACCAGGGGTGGGCATGAGAGCTATCTGAATGGTTGCCCGCAGGCGCCGTGAGCCGCGATGGCAACACTGAGCAGCTGTGAGGGCACGTAGTGCGGGTAACAAAGCTGTGCGATGTGGGTGGCTGCTTGGGTATGCACACTGCACGGGGAAACCGGGCCGCTGTGACAGAAATTCGCGCGCATAGTTGAGAATGGACAAGCTAACGTACGTAGTGCAGGCAGAACTCACATACGTCCGAGGTCGTTTCACAGTTATGCGGCGTCTGTGAACACGGCACCGGTACACGGTTATCGGGAGGCCTATTATATGTGGGACAACATGCTCGTCTTCCCCCATGAACCATGGACCTTGACGTTGGTGGGGTGGCTTGCGTGCCTCAGCGATACAGATGGCCGTACCGTAGGTGCAACCACAACGGAGGGTTATCTGTTGAGAGGCCAGACAAACATGTGGTTCCTGAAGGGGGGCAGCAGCCTTTTCAGTAGTTGCAGGGGCAACAGTCTGGATGATTGACTGATCTGGCCTTGAAACATTAACCAAAACGGCCTTGCTGTGCTGGTACTGCGAACGGCTGAAAGCAAGGGGAAACTACAGCCGTAATTTTTCCCGAGGACATGCAGCTTTACTGTATGATTAAATGATGATGGCGTCCTCTTGGGTAAAATATTCCGGAGGTAAAATAGTCCCCCATTCGGATCTCCGGGCGGGGACTACTCAAGAGGACGTCTTTATCAGGAGAAAGAAAACTGGCATTCTACGGATCGGAGCGTGGAATGTCAGATCCCATAATCGGGCAGGTAGGTTAGAAAATTTAAAAAGGGAAATGCATAGGTTAAACTTGGATATAGTGGGAATTAGTGAAGTTCGGTGGCAGGAGGAACAAGACTTTTGGTCAGGTGATTACAGGGTTATAAATACAAAATCAAATAGGGGTAATGCAGGAGTAGGTTTAATAATGAATAAAAAAATAGGAGTGCGGGTTAGCTACTACAAACAGCATAGTGAACGCATTATTGTGGCCAAGATAGACACAAAGCCCATGCCTACTACAGTAGTACAAGTTTATATGCCAACTAGCTCTGCAGATGAAGAAATTGATGAAATGTATGACGAGATAAAAGAAATCATTCAGGTAGTGAAGGGAGACGAAAATTTAATAGTCATGGGTGACTGGAATCCGTCAGTAGGAAAATAGAGAGAAGGAAACATAGTAGGTGAATATGGATTTGGGGGGGGGGGGGAGAAATGAAAGAGGAAGCCGCCTTGTAGAATCTTGCACAGAGCATAACTTAATCATAGGTAACACTTGGTTCAAGAATCATAAAAGAAGGTTGTATACCTGGAAGAATCCTGGAGATACTAAAAGGTATGAGATAGATTATATAATGGTAAGACAGAGATTTAGGAACCAGGTTTTAAATTGTAAGACATTTCCAGCGGCAGATGTGGATTCTGACCACAATCTATTGGTTATGAACTGCAGATTGAAACTGAAGAAACTGCAAAAAGGTGGGAATTTAAGGAGATGGGACCTGGATAAACTGAAAGAACCAGAGGTTGTAGAGAGTTTCAGGGAGAGCATAATGGAACAATTGACAGGAATGGGGGAAAGAAACACAGTAGAAGAAGAATGGGTAGCTATGAGGGATGAAGTAGTGAAGGCAGCAGAGGATCAAGTAGGTAAAAAGACGAGGGCTAATAGAAATCCTTGGGTAACAGAAGAAATATTGAATTTAATTGATGAAAGGAGTAAATATAAAAATGCAGTAAATGAAGCAGGCAAAAAGGAATACAAACGTCTCAAAAAGGAGATCGACAGGAAATGCAAAATGGCTAAGCAGGGATGGCTAGAGGACAAATGTAATTATGTAGAGGCTTGTCTCACTAGGGGTAAGATAGATACTGCCTACAGGAAAATTAAAGAGACCTTTGGAGAGAAGAGAACCACTTGTATGAATATCAAGAGCTCAGATGGCAACCCAGTTCTAAGCAAAGAAGGGAAGGCAGAAAGGTGGAAGGAGTATAAAGAGGGTTTATACAAGGGCGATGTACTTGAGGACAATATTATGGAAATGGAAGAGGATGTAGATGAAGATGAAATGGGAGATAAGATACTGCGTGAAGAGTTTGACAGAGCACTGAAAGACCTGAGTCGAAACAAGGCCCCGGGAGTAGACAACATTTCATTAGAACTACTGATGGCCTTGGGAGAGCCAGTCCTGACAAAACTCTTCCATCTGGTGAGCAAGATGTATGAGACAGGCGAAATACCCTCAGACTTCAAGAAGAATATAATAATTCCAATCCCAAAGAAAGCAGGTGTTGACAGATGTGAAAATTACCGAACTATCAGTTTAATAAGTCACAGCTGCAAAATACTAAAGCGAATTCTTTACAGACGAATGGAAAAACTGGTAGAAGCGGACCTCGGGGAAGATCAGTTTGGATTCCGTAGAAATGTTGGAACACGTGAGGCAATACTAACCTTACGACTTATCTTAGAAGAAAGGTTAAGAAAAGGCAAACCTACGTTTTTAGCATTTGTAGACTTAGAGAAAGCTTTTGACAACGTTAACTGGAATACTCTCTTTCAAATTCTGAAGGTGGCAGGGGTAAAATACAGGGAGCGAAAGGCTATTTACAATTTGTACAGAAACCAGATGGCAGTTATAAGAGTCGAGGGACATGAAAGGGAAGCAGTGGTTGGGAAAGGAGTGAGACATTGTAATTCTGTCAGAGACATCAAAAGACTTGGAAGAGCAGTTCAACGGAATGGACAGTGTCTTGAAAGGAGGATATAAGATGAACATCAACAAAAGCAAAACGAGGATAATGGAATGTTGTCAAATTAAATCGGGTGATGCTGAGGGGATTAGATTAGGAAATGAGACACTTAAAGTAGTAAAGGAGTTTTGCTATTTAGGGAGTAAAATAACTGATGATGGTCGAAGTAGAGAGGATATAAAATGTAGACTGGCAATGGCAAGGAAAGCGTTTCTGAAGAAGAGAAATTTGTTAACATCGAGTATAGATTTAAGTGTCAGGAAGTCGTTTCTGAAAGTATTTTTATGGAGTGTAGCCATGTATGGCAGTGAAACATGGACGATAACCAGTTTGGACAAGAAGAGAATAGAAGCTTTCGAAATGTGGTGCTACAGAAGAATGCTGAAGATAAGATGGGTAGATCACGTAACTAATGAGGAGGTATTGAATAGGATTGGGGAGAAGAGAAGTTTGTGGCACAACTTGACTAGAAGAAGGGATCGGTTGGTAGGAGATGTTTTGAGGCATCAAGGGATCACAAATTTAGCATTGGAGGGCAGGGTGGAGGGTAAAAATCGTAGAGGGAGACCAAGAGATGAATACACTAAGCAGATTCAGAAGGATGTAGGTTGCAGTAGGTACTGGGAGATGAAGAAGCTTGCACAGGATAGAGTAGCATGGAGAGCTGCATCAAACCAGTCTCAGGACTGAAGATCACAACAACAACAACAACAACAACAACATGCTCGTGTGGGATGTAAGTGTAAAACTTGCTTACCCCAAGTTTGTGTATCCTTTGTCATACAACGGTTGCCCATGTACGGATGAAACACAGTTCCGAATCATTGTAACACGCTCTACTTTCATGGCCACAAATAGGATACAGTCGTAAAGGATTAAGAAACGAACACATTTGTATTGTAAACCTTACGTTATATTTACACAGAAGTGTGTAGTTCAGAGAAGGGGTACCACGTATGAGTAGGACACAGGCATTAATTGACATCATCCCACATGTTTTCACAATGGTTTTGAACTAGCATCACGATATTTGGTGTGAAATTACTGGTCATTAGGCGCACTTCACCAGTCAGATGAACATCCGTAAGACTACTCCTAAGCTCCGATTTTGTCAGTTGTATTATGCAGAAAAGACCTTCTCACAGAGATGTTGTTCCAAAAAAAATTCACGTACGAGCAGCTATTTTAAATAACAGTGGAAACGGTTCACGAGGGAAATATTTGTAGAAGCTTTCCAAGGTGCAGTGCGAAACTTTTCCTTCAGCACACGATTGCATTGAAAGACAATGAGTTCTAACTGAATTTCAGAAGGCTTATTTTCAGCGTTAACTGCATAAGGAGTCGCTGAAAGGTTCAAACAATTTGTGGTAAGGTCTTATTAGATCAAACTGCTGAGGACATCCGTCCCTAACCTTACACACTATTTAATCTAACTTACACTAACTTACGCTAAGGACAACACACACACACCCATTTACGGGGAGAGCCGCACAGACCGTGACAAGATGCCTCTGATCGCGCGCCTACCCCGCATGGCGCAAAAAGGTTGACATCGCATTCCAGTCGATTTAAATCCTCAAATCTACTATCAAAAATGAATTCGAGAGACTGTAGCACCGTTACAAACCCATCAAAATATTCTTTGAGCCTCTTCTGTTCCAAATTGTTTTCACTAACAACTAGTGCAACGCACGTGACATTTCTGACAGTTCCTTTGCCCACAAAAGCAGTTTTCTCTTGAATGACAAAATAGTGTCAAACACTTCGCTAACTACTTTATTTGTACCTTGTAAAGCTACATTCAAGCTATTCAGATGCTTGGTTACGTCAGTCAAAATCGAAAGATTTAAATTCACTGTGGGTCGTCCAATTCTATCACCCGTTTTCCTTTCGCATCCATGAATAACGCTATATCTTTACGTAAATGAAAAAGTCGTTATAAAACAACGCCTCGAGAGAACTTTTGGTCGTGTGTTACAGAAGGTAATATTTCGATACATCGAATTTTGATGAATTATTTTCTTGTCGTTATATCTTGGAGAAACCAGTCTGCAGTTTCATCTGCACGACTCGCTTTCCTGCAACAAGGAGGCTTATATTTACAACACAGAACAAAATTATAAATGAAGAACAAAAAGGCTGTTGCAAAGGAGCACGAGGATGTAAAGAGCAACTGATAATAGATGCAGAGGTGACATATCAAGCTAAAACTAAACAAAGGTCGCTACACTACGCATTCATTGATTACCTAAAAGCTTTTGATAGTGTATCCCACTCATGGTTACTACAAATATTGGAAATATACAAAGTAGATCCTAAATTGATACAGTTCCTAAACATAGTAACGAAAAATTTGAAAACCACACTTAATATCCAAACAAATTCAAATAATATCACATCACAGCCAATACAGATTAAACGTGGAATATACCAAGGAGACTCATTAAGTCCTTTCTGGTTCTGTCTTGCTCTGAACCCACTATCCAACATGCTAAATAATACAAATTATGGATACAATATTACTGGAACATACCCACACAAAATCACACATTTGCTATACATGGATGATCTAAAACTACTCGCAGCAACAAATCAACAACTCAACCAATTACTAAAGATAACAGAAGTATTCAGCAATGATATAAGTATGGCTTTTGGAACAGACAAATGTAAGAAAAATAGCATAGTCAAAGGAAAACACACTAAACAAGAAGATTACATATTGGATAACCACAGCGACTGCATAGAAGCGATGGAAAAAACGGATACCTATAAATATCTAGGATACAGACAAAAAATAGGAATAGATAATACAAATATTAAAGAAGAACTAAAAGAAAAATATAGACAAAGACTAACAAAAATACTGAAAACAGAATTGACAGCAAGAAACAAGACAAAAGCTATAAATACTTATGCCATACCAATATTGACCTACTCATTTGGAGTAGTGAAATGGAGTAACACAGACCTAGAAGCACTCAATACACTTACACGATCACAATGCCACAAATATAGAATACATCACATACATTCAGCAACAGAAAGATTCACATTAAGCAGAAAGGAAGGAGGAAGGGGATTTATCGACATAAAAAACCTACATTATGGACAGGTAGACAATTTAAGAAAATTTTTTCTAGAACGAGCAGAAACTAGCAAAATACACAAGGCAATCACTCATATAAATACATCGGCTACACCACTGCAATTTCATAACCACTTCTACAACCCTTTAGATTACATAACATCAACAGATACGAAGAAAGTAAATTGGAAAGGGAAAGCACTTCATGGCAAGCACCCGTATCATCTAACACAGCCACACATCGATCAAGACGCATCCAACAATTGGCTAAGAAAAGGCAATATATACAGTGAGACGGAAGGATTCATGATTGCAATACAGGATCAAACAATAAACACCAGGTATTACAGCAAGCATATTATTAAAGATCCCAATACCACAACAGATAAATGCAGACTTTGTAAACAACAAATAGAAACAGTAGATCACATCACAAGCGGATGTACAATACTAGCAAATACAGAATACCCCAGAAGACATGACAATGTAGCAAAAATAATACATCAACAGCTTGCCTTACAACATAAACTTTTAAAACAGCAAGTTCCTACATACAAGTATGCACCACAAAATGTACTGGAGAATGATGAATACAAATTATACTGGAACAGAACCATTATAACAGATAAAACAACGCCACATAACAAACCTGACATCATACTCACCAATAAAAAGAAGAAATTAACACAACTAATCGAAATATCCATACCCAATACAACAAATATACAAAAGAAAACAGGAGAAAAAATTGAAAAATACATCCAACTGGCTGAGGAAGTCAAAGATATGTGGCATCAGGATAAAGTTGACATCATACCAATTATACTATCAACTACAGGAGTCATACCACACAATATCCACCAGTACATCAATGCAATACAGCTACATCCAAACATATATATACAACTACAGAAATCTAACATAGCTGTAGATCTCGGATGAAATTTATGTTCGTCTAATATATGCTAAAAGCCCCTTTGTTGTTCCATTGTGCCATGAGTGTTTGTTAACTACTTCATACTTCGTTAACAGTACACATGTCACGTTGTTGTTCACTGAAGAGTCAAATTATTTCAAAAAAGAATAAGCACGATTGAGGACGGATTGAAGATCAAAATGTTAAAGTATCTTCGACGTCGGGTTCATTAGACAAACTGCGCGGTGGTAATTCTGAAGGATGTCACATAGATTATTTACAGCCAACTAAAATATACTGTGTCAGAATACAGGGCAGCTGCTGCCCCTGCTTACAGCGTTAAAGCGGAAACTATTCGCGACGACTGTACACTACAACTCGCGCATTCAAACGTGCAGCCGTCACCAGCCCACTTGACTGATTTATGAGAGTGTTCCAGGACCTCATCTTTGATGTCCTACTACTGTTGGCGCGGTGGCTTAAACCAAGTACCCCTTCCAGCTCTTTAAGCCTCGATGGCTATTTGCTTTTGAGACATGGCAGGTATAACAGAAGAGTTGGCGGTGCAAACTCCCCAGTTTCGTGCTCACGTCGAAAAACGAGAGCAAACAACCCGACATATATTCATTGCAATTAAAGCTGTCAACAAAAGGTGTTTCATCTGTGTAATATACAATCCACCCAAATCTGGAGAACTCTCCAGCTTTGTATTCGCACCCACAGTGTTTGAATGTTTGCATGAACAAATAAATTTTGTGAGCCACAATCCTAGGTTTCAAAATTCAAGCGTATAGTTTCCTGCTCAAATCTTATATTGCTTCCACTTGGACAAAGTTGTCATACTCCAAACATACCTCTGTCGATATTTTAGCCACCAAGTCTCCAAATAGAGTAATTCACGCTGATTAAATTTCTGTACCTAGCGTTTCTGCTCATGATGTTATATTCACGAATTATTCAGTGAAATATCCAAAGAAAAAACCAAAAGTGGCCACTCATTGATATTTTAAACGATTGATTATGCCTGAGCTTGCAGCTGACACCTATGATATCTTTTCTCTGGGAGTGACCGGAAATAACTTTGACATACATTATGACATCTAATTTCCCTGATAAACTCAGTAATCTGTACGACTAACACGCTCCAATAAAAACTGTACTTGTCAGGAGAAAAACCTGTACCATGGTTTATCGATCAACTTAAACACCATATGAGTATCAGAGACGCTGCACAGAGGAAATACAAACGGTACCGACAACCAAGTTGTCCAGACAGTGAGAACCCAGGAAAACTCACTCTTTAACTGAGGATTTTCGCAAGTATTCCGTCTTGTGGAAAAATCTACGAGGATTAGGAATAGACAAACCTTAATCTCCCACTGAATCTCTCGTTCCTGTTGAGGATCTAAATGAGTACATCGCCACACCTGCCTCTCTATTTCATCAACGTTCAAGCACGCAATCCATACAATACCTTGAAGTATCTGCTATTTGAACTAACGAAATTGTTTTCTGTAACCAGTAAGCCTTATCAGTCGGGAAGCCAAATACAATTGATAAGTTTCCTCATCCATCTATTGCTGCCGATAACGTGTATTTTTAACCATTCTCTGACCTCCAGCATTTTCCCTATAGCCTGCAAAAAGGTACTTAGTAAAGCTTTAACAAAAAAGGAATCTGCCAAAGAACCTTTTGACTTCAGGCCCATTTCTATTCCACCATCATTATATAAGGCTTTAGAATACATAATTCACCATCAGCGTATCATTTACTTAACCTCAAATACCAGTCTTTCTTCTGGAATAATCGCAGCTCGCTGACTAGTCATATTAAGGTGACTGACGAATTGAAACAAGCTATGAGCAAACAAGAGGCGACTGTTATATGCGTTTTGGATTTCAGCAAAGATTTCGATACTGTCGACATTGGTATTCTACTTGCTAAACTAAAAAGTCAAAACTTTTCTTCAAGTGCTGTATAATGGTTCCACTCATACCTTACCGCTAACAGTGTGTAATGAGGACAAGTATTGAACCCTTCACTATCTTCATTATATGTTAATGATTTGTCGACTACTATTTCCCATTGCAAATAAAATTTATACAACGATAACCTTCTGTTATACCTAACCGTAAGCCCAATAAATTTGCGCACAGTCATCCAGAACGTAAATGCTGACTTACTTGCTTTATCACAATGGACGCAGAACTTAAGTTTGAAACTTAACCCATCTAAAACTCCAGAAGTCTCAGTCACTCACGAAAGGCTGTTACTCCTCACTTCAGAGAATCTCTTCGTCCCTTGATTCGTAACAGAACTGAAATCATCTTTACTTCTTGTGCGAAGATTTTGGGGATAATACTACTCTCCATGGACTTTCATATGAAAGCTCACGTCGGCTGGAAATGGTGACTAGCGCTTGTACGATATATATTTGTGATGTACGCTATTTCGACCATATCACTCCTGCCTATGAATATTATCATGGCTATGAGACGAAAAGAGCAGAGATTATCGTACCCTGGGTTTGTTCTATCGTCTTCCCAAACATTGCACTCCTTCCTATTTATCTTCAACCCTTATGCTACTGTCTGAACAACACAGCAGGAATAATCGTTCCCAACAAAGTAAAAACCTCTTCGTACCACTACCCAACACTGACGTCTTTTCGTAGCTTTTTTCTGTATCAGGGACTCGTCTTTGGAACCATCTTTCTCAAAATATTAGAGAAGTCAGAATATTGTCAAAATTCAAAAGACAGTTGATGGCTCACCTTTTATCACAATACCTATCTCTTCTTGCAGCTCAGTCTCATCAACCCTTGATCCCTAACCGTTTTTGACTCCCGTTGTCAACAGAGTTCTCGATGCAAATTCTCTTCTTTCCTAGGAACCATTGTCACTTTCATTTCAATCCTCTTCTCTTTCATTTTCCCCTCCACTTCTTCTAATGAAAGGCTTAAAAAGTGCTGAACTAATCAATATCATTCTTAATGCTTCCATTATTTTATTATTATTATTATTAATGAAAATTATTATTTATGCAAATTATGCAGTTTTATGTAACAACTAAATAATTTCATTCTTATCTCGCTTACTATTTTACTATCATTATTAGTTTTTCTACTACTACCACTGCTACTACTATTATTTTATTATTATTGTTGCCAATTTTTATTCGTATTATAATGCGTGATTTTATTATAATTATTAGGATTGTTATATAATATTTTTTGCAGGTGTTGCGTCTATTCAGATGTACGAGAGAGCCTTAAGGCCCTAATCTGATCAGGTTAAATAAGCAATAAATAAATAATACAGTAGAATGTTATCTAGTGCAATCGAACTTCAGCCAGTCACTTTATTCTCCATTAGGAGCAGATATGGAATTTGCCGACCCTATTTCGTAAAGGCTGTGTTGATTTTATTTGTGATAGCCTCGTATTCACAACAGACCGAGATTTCCTACAATGACTACCGATGGATGCCATTGGCAGCACCTGTATCTGATCAGTAGTGTTTCTGGCCTTTGTGGTTGCAATTTAGGATCGATATTATGGCATTAATTATTTGTGTAGGCAACTAGCTACAACTGGAAGGTATTTAAAGAAAAGTATTTTTTTGCCAACAGTTGTACATATTCAACGTATTCCTTATCTGATTTGGTTATTTCAGCCATCATCAGCCTTCCAGTGATGATTGAAATAACGGAAACAGGCCATAATAAATTTAAATGTATGCGCCTAATGGTAAAAAATTTCTTTTCTTTAGATATTATGGCAGGTTAACTACTAAATGCAGCTCACTCTGACTTCTGTTAAATGCAGAAATAAGCTTTCTGGACATACATTTATATTGAACCCCTCAACAACTAAACTTTGCACGATGTACCTCTACATGGATTTACTCACGGACTCCACAATCAGCCGTTACGACTCATTGGGGAAATACACAGCAGTAGCCGCTCATTTCCTGTCGAAGGAGAATACTCCACGACTTTTTTTTAGCTGCTCCCACTGTAGGGGAAGAATGTGAGGGGGATAAGTTTTGCTGAGGGGGAGACAGTGAAGTTGTGGACGTTCTTTCGGTGCGGACGGATTCTTCTGATCATAAGATTTAAATTTTCCGTGTTCGTCATAAATCGAAAACGGCGGATCTAGGGATCTTTTTCTTCGTAACTTGACACCATATTTCGTTGTCTCTAATATCCCAGACATTGACAGGCCTTAAAGCCGCATCTTCCACGCTCTCTTTACAATTTTCTCAATGTAAGACGTAGCCTTATGGGAGTTCAACGTCTTGTGGCTCTCGGACTGCTACTGGAAGTAGAATTCAGTGTCACCGCATCACCAGCCAAGAACTCTATATGAACGGACAGTTCGTTCTTAGTGTCAACAGAAAACAACTACTCTCTTTTTATATTTTGTGAGTTATCTAAATGAGGCACTTATTTGGACTAACAACAATTCAACGAACGAAATCAGTCAATATGTAATTAGTTGTTGCATGGTTCGGCGATGTCATATTAAAAACACATGTTCCAGAATATAGTTTCGTCACTTTCTCGTTCAATGCTGATAAATTTCCACAAAACGACCCGTGATAGAGGCTCCTCAAAGGACCCAACGATATTACAATACTGAGGTCAGCCCTTTTACCAAAGATAACCGCGTAACCTTTGTGCCTGTACACACAGAGAAAGCCATTGTCGATTGCCAGTAGATAACCAAAGGTGCGGAGTATTGGTTTACGCGGCTGTGACGCGTCCCACGATAAAATCACTTCCGCTTTGTCGTTTGCCTCCCAGCAAAACCAACTTTGGTTATCTATTTCCGTCGTTTGCAGATGAGTATGAAGACTACATCCTTAGACAAAACAATTACATTATAGTTGAATCAGAACGATCAACAATTTCGATTCCACACTATCGAAAATTATAAGTCCTAAGACTGCAGTTTGTATATTTCTACTCTAAGGCTAACATTAATATATCAAACGATTAGATACCACTTACATAGAACATGTGTACAGTTTCCGAATCAACTATTTCGAATAGGCCAAGAATTTATAGTTTAATAACGCATATACGTTAAACAAGAATCTTAGGTAAGTATTGGCGCTTTCATATTCGTATGGTTTCGCAGTCATAGAAGCCCTTAGTACGAACGCTTGGAAGCCACGCAGTTGGCATACGCAACTTTTCTAGTTAGTAGTCAGCTTCAGTTAACTTCCGTGTGTAACATCTTATATTAATAAGGGCCACTCCTTTTTCTCAACTACATTGCGGTAAGAGGTGCAAAATTTTCAGTTTCTACTAGACTTTCTTTCTTGGCGTTGACTATCGAATTATCCGCTACTACTACTTGGTACCATGACTGTGTTCAAGACATCTTAGGTGGTACAGGGGCCTTTACTGAAAATGTTTGTCTACAACAGTCTCTTTTAGTTTCTTCACCAACAATATTACTTATTAGTTGTGTATTCATTAACATCTTAGCACATGTTCATTCCTGTACCTGGCTGATCGAAAGTGACTGTTAACGTCCCGTGAATTACGCAACACAATTATCACAAATGAACATGACCCTTGTCGAATTTTAGAAACACCTCTTTCGTGGTTTGTATTCATTCTCATTGTACTGAAGTGATTTATTTTCTTCACATTTCTTCCACCAGCTGGGGAGGTTTCATATTCTGACACTAGTTTTATCTGGTATGTTAAAAATGTAAGATTTTGAACTGTTTTCAAACGGACTCAGTTGCATCTTGTACAGACAACAACAAAGTTCAACATAAGGTACACAGAATACAAAAGAGCACTAAGGAGTTGTAGCTGTCATTCTATATTCGCAGACCGCTTTATGTACCATACACCACAGACTAGCAGGCCTCAGAACTGACATACATATTCTCAAATGCAGGGAAATCTGTAGCAGAATGAAAAGGAGTAATAGACAAATAGACAGCACTCTGCTGCGTAACACTTTTCTCTGCCCCCTAACTGTCAGACGACTCATATCCATGAAAACACACCGAAATACACACACACACACACACACACACACACACACACACACACACACGGAGAGAGAGAGAGAGAGAGAGAGAGAAAGTCTTTCATGTGGAATAAAACAAACTATAGAAACTACAAAATTCTTACTTCCAAGTCGTAAATTTAGATATAAATTCGTTTCCTATGCTTGTACGTGACAAACTGTAAAAGAGTAACAGCTCAATTTCCAATCATGTCCAGCTGAAATGTAGAGGAAAGAATCATGTTTGCTCAGGACAGGAACTGTTCAAAACCATATTTGTTAAACGTACTAACCGGATAAATAGTGAGTAAATTATGAAAACATTTTTATTGAGAATATCATTAGAAATTAAATTAACGATCGTACATAATGTGCACGCCTCAGCAACGGACCCGAAACTTCGTCTAGTGCCTATCTTTCTCCTTCCTCCGCAAATTCTTGATGGAGTCTAGGGACCAAAACTGTTCTTATTATTCACGGATAATTAACATAGCCTTCACTGTAAATAGAACAAAGCCAATCATTTGCCATGAATTTTCAAGAATTTTTAATGTTATGCCTGAGTAAGCCCAAAAACGTTTCAGATCAAGGCGCACTCCTGAAGCCGGTTTTAATTTTGTATAAGCTACAGTGGTTATAAGCAAACTGCTTTTTATTATTGCAGTGCGAAGTCTTTTCAATATTTATTACTTAGAAAATGAATCACTTACATGGAGAAACGGTCATTTAGAGTTTAGGGAGAAATAAAATGGAGTTTTAAGGCACAGAGTTTTGGAGTTCACAAATACCACTGTTCTCATACCTTAAATATAACAAATGTTACACATTAAATAATCCATATAACGTAATCACAAACCCATTTGAATCTTTTCAAAACTGATGCTCATGATGACATCGGTATTCATTTTGGAAGTGTAGATTATGTGACACTACTTTCGTCAGTAATCAAGCCAGTTACAATTATTTGAAATATAGTTTTAAAATTCCGACAGCTTCCATATTTATCTTTTGATATACATGTTTCTAGAACTGGGACTTAGGTTAATATTGAAGCACTTTTGTCATCCCTGTGTAGAAATGGTAACCAACAATTTCTGGCTCAGGTTATCAACATCGATATGTATACTTTAGTTTCATATACACTCTCTCACATGCCACTGACGTTGCAATAACGTCCAGGCAGATAAATACGTGTGAAGTGCAGCTCATACTCTACAACAAGATGTCTTTCAACAAACTCGTCTGTCATATGGAAGTTCTGTACCACTATGAAATACTCTCACGCTGCATTTAATGTACATAATAAGTGCTTTCTAAACTAAAATTTAGACCTGATTACTTACTACCATGAAACGCTTTTTGATAATCTCAGAAACATATTACAAGTGAAGACTTTTTCATCTAATTTACTCGGTTACACGGAGCCTATATTATTAGACTGTCAGTTCATTGTTCATGGTACATACCCAACGAATTCCATGGCAAAAAATTTAATTTTCCATAATTCATATTATTATTGACCGAATTTAAAATTTGTAAATCTTGTCATAATATACTTATCAAGAGGTATTCTTGTGACGGTATCAGCCCTCGCCACATGTGCGTCCATTTGTATCTCCCACTTCCGGACGCAACGCAGGACGATCGTCTCATTAGAACAAACAATTGGCTCTCGAACAAATGCGGTTGTGGCCGTGCGGACTTGGGTAGGTTGTGAGACAGGCGCTGGAGGTCAGCCAACGAAAGGAAAACATCGCCTACAAGCACAGAAATCATGCGGGGCAGCGTGGCCTGTGGCAAGTCGGCGCTGTTTGAATTTCACCAGCTGGACTGGCTGCCATCGAGCATTCATGGGTGAGTGAGTGTTAAGAGAGAGGATTTCGAATAACAAGAGCACATCCAAGTATCCCGTGGCTCTAAGTCGTGATGGTTCTTTCCGTGGGCAGAGTGGGTCATAGCGAAAAGGTGTTGTACGGAAATGATTTATTTCTGTTCTCTCACGTCCTGGCGACAACTCGTGATGGCTGACCTGTTGTGAAATTCGTTCTTCATATCAGTGGGGCGTGTTTGTAGAAGAGTGTCCCGCAGCGTAAGCGCAGTTTGGAAGGGAGTGTTCTTGTTCTTGCGGGTGATTAAATACCCGACTTCTGCCTTGCGCACAAACTGGCGTAACCGACGGCATCGAGTTCTGTGTTCATGTGTGCTACTGGTTCTAATGAGAGAGGGGCAGATCCATGAGTTGCATGTTTTCTTATGAATAAGAGAGCGTAACATCGTTTATGTACCACACGATTTTGTGCTCTATTCTGTATCAGTAAATGACCATTTGTGTAATCTGTTGTGAGCCGTTGGTGTTTGTATTTACTACTCTTTACACATGTATCATTTGGGCGTGCTTGGCAGAATACTGTTTGTTCTTAAAATTGTGAAATTAACCGTTATCCGCGTTAAGCACATGTTATTCTTTGACAGGAACCTTGTAACTTGCGGAAATCGGAATTGAAGCTGGAGCTTGACCAGCATTTGTGTTTTGGAACTGAACTTTGTGTAGGTTGCGAAACTTGGGCTGTTAGTTTGTTAAACCACTTAAAAATATTAATTTGTGAGTTCTGCAGCTGGAGCCTGACCAGCCTGAATCTGTCAGATTTCTGTTATGAAAAGAGGGAGTTTGCAAGACTAGTTTCCTATTTTCATATTTAAGCTTTTACTTATTGTTGAAATGTTTAATTCTGTTAAGAGAGTGTTTTAGTATTTCGTGGGATAATTGTACGCTCATAATTCGGAGCTGGGTGCACATTCTCTCGGAGTGTGGATTTCTGTTGTTTGGAGACATAAAACATTTTAAAGTGTGTCCACGTCTCTGAACCCACCATCGCCTCTCCCAAATTCGCAATTCATGCTATTGATACCACTTGATCTACCAGCAAAATTACATGATTTTACGGCGACAGTTAAGAGGATTTGAGGTCATAAACATTGTGACAACTGAAAAACTAGCTTTTGCTTAAAACGTAATGCTAAAATACACAAAATGTAATCGTGCAGTGTTTGGTAATGAGAGCATAATTTCGAACCTTTGTAAACTTTTTCTTACTTACGTGCTTGACAAATATTTGACGCATCAACTCGTTTGTTAGGTAATCAGACGTCTGATGCTGTTGCATACAAGTCAAATCAATTTTTTTACAGAATCAGAGAGTTTACCAGTTGGCATAATGTGACACGATTTGACACATAATGCCTCTCATACATCGACTTCTAAACGGGCCAGCACCACTCAGTTTCAGATTTTGTACTTAACTGGGCATCATTCGCGACTGAGGAGGTCACACCGATCTTAGCAGAAGGCTGCGCCTCTCGTAAAACTGGGCGCCCTGGTGGCCCGTGGTTTTCCTAGCGCCCGGACCCCCACGGCAACATTACAAATCGCCGCGGCTCAGGAATAGCCCGCGCGCGCCGCGCCTTGGGCAAATTAGCGCTGCGGATGCCCGCGGGGAAGCCGGCGGCTGCTCCCTGCGGCGGCGCTGCGGCTTATCTGGGCACCGCGGGGTGCTGGCGGCGAGCAGCGAGTTGCTGGCTGCCTATCCACCAGGCGCTGGCCTCGCCACCGTGCGTCGTCTCCGTCGTGCCGAGAGCGACGCTGCGACGACAAATAGGATTACGCACGACGGGCTTTGTGCCGCACGGGATTGTATCACTGAGGACCGATACTTCCATTGACAGAGGAGGAAAAAAACTGATGCTCGTTCGTACAGACCGTAGACAGAGACAAAGTTTGTGAGTGTTTTAGAATCTCTGTTATTACCTCCTACTCCCTTTGAGTTCTTGTCATCAACTTCAATAAAATATTTTTTACACATATTTCGCTCACTGCACATGTGTATCGGAATTTGCGCGCATATAGCAACATGGATCTTTATAGTCGGTTAACGCACTTATTGTTGCTTCTACAGTACCAAGTACTTCAAAATATATCTGTTCATTGTATAATCTTCCCCCGAGCTGAATAACCAGTTTGAGTGACTGAAAATGTAGTTCGGTATTATACTTAGAACCATGAAAAATGTTTCCTTGGTCGAACTTATGACTGAAACGGAGTGTACTCAGCCCCGCGAGAAAAACAGGGAAGTTGTTGGAACTACGTTTCCCGTCCTATTACGAAAACCCGTAAAGGAGTCCGAAGAAGTGTGTGCTAGCCACGCACTTCTCAGTACTGAAACTGACTGGTGCTATAACGAGAGGATGTTACAAGGTCTGTTAGCATCAACGGACTGCCTGGGCCTCAGATGGTGTTCAGTTTTCTATACTATTTCCGTAAAGAGTGGAGTATCCCCTATCTGAATGTAATTTCACGTCATTTTATACGTTGCTCCATTTCCGAGGGACATGTGTCACCTCCCCCACACGCCTTCCTTCTCATACATACTCAATATGACAGATACAAGTAGATGTATATTCCAGAATGATATTTTCTCTATGCAGTGGAGTGTGCGCTGATATGAAACTTCCTGGCAGATTAAAACTGTGTGCCGGACCAAGATTCGAACTCGGAACCATTGCTTCTTTACGATATTAATACTTATGTTTGAATACATTTGCTACAAGAGCATCTGATCTGTAATCCGATGACTGTGCTAAGGCTTGGAGGTGTAGTAAGTACTTCTGAATGAACTGAAGAGCGGCACAATTTTGCTTATAATTCCAATAGACTGTCACTCATGCATCATCTCGCTGTTATTCATGCTGGGAATCCACATCCGATTGTTGTAATTTATTTTAGGTCTAAGTTATGTTTGAATATCACGCCGAACAAGGATTCATGTACAACAATTCCAATACGATATAATAAACGGCGTATGTTGTGTTTTTTTGACATCAGTCATGCTGCATCAAGTGAATACTATTCCTGAATACTGTGTAACCTAATGTGAATAAGGTGCTGTAGACCTGCACATTTCATACGTATTGTACTGACATTAGAATATCCTAAATGTTCAGCTTGCAGTTCAAATGGTTCAAATGGCTCTGAGCACTATGGGACTTAACTTCTGACGTCATCAGTCCCCTAGAACGTAGAACTACTTGAACCTAACTAACCTAAGGACATCACACACATCCATGCCCGAATCAGGATTCGAACCTGCGACCGTAGCGGTCGCGCGGTTCTAGATTGTAGCGATTAGAACTTCTCGGCCATCCCGGCCGGCTGTTTGAAGCCTAAGGCATAATCTGACAAGTGCGCGCATATCGTGCCAACATTTATTGCTTCAACAATATAAGAGAAACACTAAGGTGACAAATGTCATGGGATAGCGATACGTGTTTTCACAGAAGGTGACAGTACCGCGTACACAAGTTATAAAAGGGCAACGCATTGTCTGAGCTGTCATTTGTACTCACGAGATTCATGCGATAATATTTCCGACAAGGCTGTGCTTGCGCGACGGGAATTAGCAGACACTGGAAGCTGAATGGTAGTTGGAACTAGATGCATGGAACATTCCATTCCCGAGATCCACAGAGTCAAGAGCGAACCGAGAATACCAAGGGTCATGCATTACCTTTCTCCATGGGTAAAGCAGTGGCCCACAGCCTTCACTTGACGCCCGACGCCAGCGGTGTTTGCACTGACTTGTCAGTGCTAACAGACAAACAACACTACGTGAAATAACCGCAGAAAGCAATGTAGGTGAACCACGAACATATCATGTAGGGCAGTGTGGTGAAATTTGGCGTTAAAGGGCTATGGCAGCAAATGACCGATGGGAGTGTCTGCTAATAGCACGACATAGCCTGCAGTGCCTCTCTTGGGCTCGTGACCATATGGATTGAACCCTGGTCAGATGAGTCGCGATCTCAACTGGTGACAGCTGATGGTGGGTTTTGAGTGTAGGACAGTACCCATGAAGCTAAGGAGCCAGGTTGTCAACAAGGCATTGTGCAAGCTGGGCTGTGTTGATTTGGAATGTATTATTCGAGCGAATGATTTTTGCACCCAGCTCGTCCAACATGAATCCCATCGAACATTTTTCGGACGTAGCCGAGAGGTCATTTCATGCGCAAAGTCCTGCACTGGCAGCACTTCGCAATTATGGTCGGCTATAGATGCAGCATAGCTCAATATTTTTGCAAGTGATTTCCATGCCACGTCGAATTGCTGCACGACGCTGGTCAAATGGAGGCCTGACATGGTATTTGGATGTTTTCCGTGGCTTTGGTCACCTCAGTGTAGAACGATGATGAGAGATTCTTTCAAAATATTACATCATAGATAAAATTACTAAATTTCCAAATTTAATGTAGCCTTGGTACAACCCACATTCTGTTTAATGGAAATGTCCTGAGTTCCCATTTACGTCAACAGTTTCAAAATATAACTGGACTGCTGATGAAGGTCCAAGTCGCATCTTACATTGTGAATTAAAGTTCCACGTCCTAATCCGGGCAAGTTAAGTGAATTTAAAAGTCCCAACTGCACTCTGAATTACATCACACCATCTGCGTCTTGAGCGACACACGACCTTCGTCCAAGGCTTATCGGCCATCCTTCACCAGTCCTGTGGGCGAAATGAAATACTTCCGTTGATCCTCAAACAGTTTCGAGGTTGCAGTGACCTCATCCTTGATGATCGTCTCTTGTTTCTTATTTCAGAATTAGCAATTATCCTTCGTTTCTTTATGTCCTGTCGACAGTTCTGGCTCAAATATTCAGGACCCAGTGAAGACAGATTTTAAAACGCAGTTGACAATGTTTACAGTAAATTGCTGTTCTATGCGTCATGACTCGGATAAATTTTGTAAATAAATCACCAAACGAGGTGGCGAGCCCTTGACAGAATGGACTCGCATCCGGCAAATCGATGGTTCAAATATTCCTCTGACCGTCCAAATTAAATTTTTCCGTGATTTCTCTAAATATCTTCAGCAAATGCTCGTCTTGTTTGTTTGAAATGGGAACAGCGAATATCCCTCCCCAATCCCAGCCTGATCTCCGTCTCGAATGACCTCGTTATCTACGGAACGTTAAACCGAAATCTTCCTTCCCGTTCTTTCTCTTGATGCCACCTTTTCGTAACTAAACTGGGCATTATGGCATTATGTGACTGGTTCATCGTCACTACGATTTCAAAAAGATATAAAAAAAGATGTTTAATGTATTACTTCAAATTATAAGCTAAACAAAACGCTTGCTGTATGCACAAGAAATTTGAAGTTATTCGCTCTACACACTGATGTAAGTGTTTTTTTTTTTATGTGCTACTCGATTTAAGTTATTGTTTTAGATGCTGTTCTGACGAAATATTTTCTAGCCACAATATTTCTATTCACTTCATGTAAAAGTTTTCAGGTATAGAAATAATTACCAGTAAACATCATATTTGGACGCGTTATGACTTTTATGACTCGCCAATGATAACTCTTTATATCCTAGCCGTAAATCTGAATTGGCAGTCTTTTCATGTGCTATGACATTTGTACTGTAGGGTAGGCACGTTCACCACAGTATTCTTTTTACATTTCGGGTCACTATTTCGTTTCGCCTGATTTATGAAATCAAGATAGTAATACACAGTGTTTTTTCTGTTTATTTTTAGTGTAGTCTTAAAGTGTATCGTTATAAATCAGCAAAAGACATACTTAAGTCTTAAGCCTAGTACATAATGTTGCCAGTTGTCATTGTATATTAGGCGTGATCACTCAAACCGTATCTTTTTTAATTTGTAAACTGCCGCTAACAGAGACTAGGTACCATCATTCAGTAACGCTGCAGTTACCCCAAGCACCCTTCCTGTTCGTTGTCATTCCTTCTTTCCTTCACTCCTTCGATACCGGCCATTGAGATGATGCAGTAGTTATTATACAGCACTCGTGTTCATGAGGAATAGAGTTTAGGTCCTTATCTGGAAATCATGATGCAGGTCTACCGTTGCTTCACTAATCGGTAAAGGGCAACTGCCTCATAGTTCCTTTAGAAAGAATCGAAGCCGTGCGTTTCTTGTCCATTCCGTATGTTCCTTCTGTCCTTAATTGCTTCGTCATTGATGAGATGTCAAAGCGACGTCTTCCTTCCTCTCACATCATGTGCGCAGTTTATATACATCTGACTGTTGCGGTAAAATGTGTTACTCTTTTATTGATGACACACATTTGGCCGTTTCTTGCGAATGGAGTATATGTCTGTCCCATTTCGGTCTTTCGTACTGTTCATAAAAATATTCTTGCAGTTGATGTCTATACATCACACTTATGTTTTCTAACTTTTAATATTCTGTATACTTGCTTCTGTATAACATTTGTTGGGGGAAAAGAAGCAGACTTAGCAACTTTGATGCGTCATGATATAATCTCACGTGAACCGTAGTTTTTAACACTGGTTTTAAATGGAATTGTTCAATAAAATTTCGATTTCAGTTTATACTGTAAACCCATGCTACATATTGTTATTTAGAATGCTTTATTTAACGTAAAGTGTTCTTGTATCTATGAACTAGAACCTAGAAGACTGAAGTATCATCTGTGCAAAGACAGACAGTTTAGAATGTTTCTAAAATGGTTCAAATGGCTCTGAGCACTATGGGACTCAACTGCTGAGGTCATTAGTCCCCTAGAACTTAGAACTAGTTAAACCTAACTAACCTAAGGACATCACAAACATCCATGCCCGAGGCAGGATTCGAACCTGCGACCGTAGCGGTCTTCCGGTTCCAGACTGCAGCGCCTTTAACCGCACGGCCACTTCGGCCGGCTTGAATGTTTCCCTGAAATAGAAGGGCTTAGATAGTACGTGACCATTGACAAGTGTTCTGATACCAATATTCCTCTACATTCTTTTATGAAGTGTATATTGGAGGATAAAATTGGATACTCTAGTTACTTCATTCAAGTAATGTGTACTTTTAATGCGATACATTTAGCGTGGTCAAAATGCCTGTCGCATGACAGATATTCAGAACCACGGTTATCACGTTATTTAAGGGAATAATAAATAATAAAAGAAAGAGACAGATATCTGTCATGGAGCAGTTAAAAATTTATTTAGTAAAACGCTTGCTTGAAATTTGACAAATAACTAGAACTTCCATTTCTGGAAGGCCAAATTGGGACATAAAAGTGTCTATCTGCTAAATAGCATTCCAGTTCACCCAACTGCAAAACGTAACACCTCTGTTACAGAAGGGTTCCGGTGTTTAATCTATGATATCTACTTTGCCACTATTTGCAATGCTGTGTTTGTTTTACTGAACTATATTATTGAAAAACTGCATCTCTGTTTCTCTTTCAGTGCAAATAATCATAAAGGAAAATACTTATGTCATGAGAGAAGAAGAGTGAAAGAGAGAGCGAAAGAGAAGAGGGAGAGAGAGAGAGAGAGAGAGAGAGAGAGAGAGAGAGAGAGTGGTGGGGGCGGAGGAGGGAGAAGGGAATACGCCGTAACAGTGACTGTGTCCGTCGGGCACAGTACGGCGCGATGATGACTGGTGATTGGTGATAAAGAGGAAGGATGGGTGGAAAATGCAAGTAGGCTAATAACGACAGTAATGAATCAATTTCGTTTCATTTTGCGAATTACCACTTCGGTTAGTCTGCTCAGTGCATTCTCCAGTTGGAAGTGAAACGGAATCATATGAATTGTGTAATGCAGCGAAGAGGTAGTGACGTATAAAATCGGGCGATACACGTCACATTTACCACATTATTATGTTTTCACTACAGATATCTTCTGTCGACTAGGAGCAGATAGGAGAACCGGTTTTGCCGCCATGTTTCCCAAAAAAATTGTTCAAATGGCTCTGAGCACTATGGGACTTAACACCTGTAGTCATCAGTCCCCTAGAACTTAGAACTACTTAAACATAACTAACCTAAGGACATCACACACATGCATGCCCGAGGCAAGATTCGTACTTTCGACCGTAGCGGTCACGCGGTTCCAGACTGAAGCGCCTAGAACCGCACGGCCACACCGGCCAGCATGTTTCCCAACTTCTGAAAATCACCGAGACGTCTTTGGACTGCTGCCCTTTAGGTGAGCTCCACGGGTGTAAGATATCAAACGAAGAATACGATAGGACTGACGACTCGTTAATACAGCAACCGGTAAGCCACTGTCATTCTGTCACTAGACAGACGTTATGAGGAGGGACAGTAGACTACCGTGTACACACACACACACACACACACACACACACACACACACAGTATACATTCAAACTGCCTTTAAGGTAACATCAAGAAATGACTGCAAAATGGCAGCAGGACCCATTGATGATAAACGCTTACATTATAGGCGCAGGTGGCAACACGAAAAAATGTATTTGAATGCTTATTATATAAGAATGGATTTGATATTATTTGGCGACACCATCGTCAATAAAGGAACAGAATAAATCAAGTATCAGTACCGTCAAAGTCTATCCAAAACACTTGATCCCTTATCTGAGTGCTCAATAGAACATGAGGTATGACCTCCCGAAAATTCGCATTTTCGCGCGCAGCTTTTTGGAACATTTTGGTACTGTGCACTTTCGTCCACGGACACGCATCATCAAGCATTCTATGTTTCGGAGATTTCGGTGAGAGTATCAAGCAGGCCTTTGGCAACCATTCAAGGGATATGCGGGCCACCTACTGATGTAATTCTGTAGCAGTGGTGCAATAGCCCGGTGCAGCAACCCTACAAAGCGACGTTATGGGCACCTCATAGATTGCCCAATTCAGTGGTTACTATATACATTGAAGAAAGACGGAGTTCATCAAGACATATTTTATAATCTTGAAACTACAGGAAAAATCTAGGTACTATAGTAAAAGGAAGCAGCATGTTAAGTTCACAGACTGGTCGACGCCGAAGCCGTAAATCTTATTTACTAGTCACGGTATGTACTTAGAAATGCTTCATTGTGTTTGAATTCAGGAGAGAAACTTTGCGATGAGTTTACGTTCGCTCACCAATGTTAGTCAGCGTTCCAACCACTCCAGGCATCTTCCCTGTGCTGCTGTGGAACAGCTTTCTTTATAACTTTCTGCAGAAGACGCGCGGTATAATGATGCTTAGCAGTCGAAAAATAATAGTATAGACTAACATCCTGTGTGATTAGGGAGGGCAGGGCAAGGATGAGGAAGAAAGTCTCCCGTACCTTCTCGAAGGAATCCATCAGGTATCCACGTTAATCCAAGGGTTTTCAAACCGTGCTTCGCGGATCACAGGGGCGTCCTGTCTTACAGTAGAGACGTCGATGTGGTTTCAAAAACATAGTAATTTGCTTCATTAGCTTCCTGTGTAAAGCAAAACGAGTGCGCCAGTTGTAACATCTAGCGGGCTGACGAGTAAGGTTGTTCTTGTGGCAGCGTGTTATGATGGCAGCTGAGCAGTGCTACGTGGTTGTTGTATTTGTGCAGTAACAATACATTTGAATGTTAATTTTGTCGAAAGCAGATAGTTTTCATTTGTTCTTTGTCTTCTGTGATTTGTGTTTCTCAGTCACCATGGAGAAATTTCGAAATATAAATATGAAAGTTCAGACTTCAAAATAATCATCCAGTTCTGCAGACGTGACGAAAATACAGGAAGGAAGACGAGAGTTATTTGAATTTAGATTTTGCATGTATTACCAGTGGAAATAACGAAAGGCCACAGCATATATTTGTTTCAAAGTCTTTGGTACTGAAAGCATTCTCCCAGTTAAAATGAAACGGCATTTAGAGTTAAATCACGGTACTTTAGCAAACGAAGCACGGGGAAACTTTTACCTTAACTTAAAGAAATTGAACTAAACGAAAAGCTTTCACTTAACTTATGCTGAAGACATTGATTTCTGCAGAAAAATAACGTTTGGAACAGAAGCAAAGTACCTCTTAAAAATTTTGCACTCCTTTATGGGAGGAAACGACATTGAATGGAAGAATTGTGTAGGTGAGTATGCAGATGGAGGTCGTAGTATTGCTAGATTTTTACGCCAGATTGCAAGGTTTGATCAGTGAAGAGGCTCATCATACTTCTTGGACATGCTCTTTTATTCATCAAAAAGCACTAGGGTCACAAAGCATGAACGGTATAGTCCATGACTTCCTGCAGCTAATTATCGAAGTGGTGAGCTTTATTAAAAGTCAGCCACTTTAATCGCGATGTATTCAACAAATGTGCGTTGATGTGGGTCATGAGCACATTTCCCTAATTTATTGCGGTAGCTCTCACTGACCTTCACGCGAGAATGTTCTTGAAAGGGTGTATGAACTCGTTAACGAACTTTACTCTTAACTTGTTTTAGAGAAACAGTTCAGTTGATAATGATTTTGTTTTCCAGTTGGTATAACATTGTGACATCTGTTAAAAACTTTGTGAATTTAATTTATATCTTAAAAGTAATGAGATCAGCATTCTGCAACCACCGAGTCAGGTGGCGCAATGGTTTGCGCAGTGGACTCGCATTCGGAACGACGGTGGTTCAAACCCACGTCCGGCTATCTTGATTTAGGTTTTCCGTGATTTCCTTAAATCGCTTCAGACAAATGCCGGGATAGTTCGTTTGAAAGGGCACGGCCAACTCCTTTCCCCATCTTCCCTAATCAGATGGGACAGATGACATCACTGTTTGGTTCCCCTACGCCAAATCCACCAACCGACTATACTGCAACTCTGAAACCAAATTTCAAATGGTTCAAATGGCTCTGAGCACTATGGGACTCAACTGCTGTGGTCATCAGTCCCCTAGAACTTAGAACTACTTAAACCTAACTAACCTAAGGAGATCACACACATCCATGCCCGCGGCAGGATTCGAACCTGCGACCGTAGCAGTCGCACGGTTCCGGACTGCGCGCCTTGAACCGCGAGACCACCGCGGCCGGCAAACCAAATGTCACCCTTCAGACATAAACTACTACTGTGCAAGAAAAAATTGGGTAATAAAGATACATGTTACGTTTTTCCTGCTCTTCACGTGGTTTTAGAAGACAATGACATTGACAGTGATTACTGAAGTACTTTCCAGAAGAAGTTACTCGCCACAAATTGATCAAAGACACTTTCAGTACAGAACTCCCGTCAAGAGTTATGACCGAGGAGCAAGAGACGTTTTCACATTGCATTCAACGTTCGTCGTAACTAACTTCATAAGTACCACGCAGCTTCAGATTTCAATATACACTACGCAGTTTACTGCTTCAGACTCCTAACTGCAATCGAAGTACGTTTCCTCATAACTTGTTGAGCTTGTTAGCTTGGTGGAGCAGGAAAAGCCGCAAATAGATTAGAGTCTTACGAGTTTTGATAACTTTTGATACATAACATGTGAAGTTGCTTTTTCAATATTGGGAGTCATCAAAAAGAAATATACATCGCGAATGAGTATACAGATAAAAATGCAAATTCGCAATTTCCATTCTCGCACCGAGTTTTGAAGAAATGATGATGAACAACCTAGAGCATTTTTCCCATTGATTTCGTTACAAGAGCAAGATGCAATAACATTGAAAGTTGATAAAAATATGTTATGTCAACATAATTTTTTCGAAACTTAAGTTTATTTACTCCAAAATTTAGTTTATTTATGTTGAGATCGGGGAAGCCGTGGATCCAAACGATTTGAAAACAACTCCCTTTATTGATTTAAGGAAATCGTTGGAAACGTAACTCAGAATGACGACAGGCAGCAGTGTGATCTCCCTTCCTCCGAATGCGAATCCCGTGGGCCAATTACTGTGATCGTTTGTCTTCTCGTTTGTCTTCCGCCGCGCGGCCGATCATGAACAAAAATCACCAATATACGACGGGGATTTTTTGGACACCAGTGTATGTGGACACACTCTTTCATTCACCAAAAAGCACTAGTATCAAAAAAAGCATGAGCGGTATCACTCAAGACTTTCTGCAGTTAGTGACCGAAGGGGTAAGCTTCATTAAAAGTCGGCTACCTTAACCGAGATGCTTTAACCCCCTAACGGTAAGGTTGGGGTTGGATCCGACCCCAGCGAGTCTGTTTTGTTTATAACTCCCCACTCCCTTTTCTGAGAGCGCTGTGGTTCCAGCTAACCTACCAGCCAGTCGTCCCGAGAACGCCGAGGAGGCCACGTCAGTCTGGTGAGTGACCTGCTGCTACTCTCTCTATCCGAAACCTACATTACCCGTGCTCGGGTTGGATCCGACCCCACCTTACTGTTTACGTCACACTTATTAGTTTCTTTTGTGTGGAGGATTCAAACCCGTATTGATGTTTCTATTACATCTAAGTTTTGTTTTCTCTTCCAGTATCTTACTAAAATGGTGCATCATCTCCTTAGAACTCCTGAGGAGATATACAACGAGTTTCTCAGACAAGAGACTGAGTCAGAGGATGGCGAGAATATCGATGCAGAAAACTGTTCAGAAACCGGTGATGATGTATTATCTAATACTGATAACGAGGATGATGTATTTCATTGTGCGGCAGGAGCAGTCGAGTTTGATAATTCTCAGTCAGATGTATATGATGAGAGAAATTTTGAGCTAGGTAAAGACTTAGAGACAATATGGACCAACAAATGACGCGAGAATATCATTGCTCAAAAATCTTGTGCTCTCTTTCACAAAATGTCCTATGGAAAAGAGGTTGAATAACACACATCTTCCCCGTGATCTCCGTTCGCCTATTGGAAAACTTTTAGAAACAGAACCAGTCGAATTAGACAAGCACACCCAAGCACAGCCACTAAAGAAAAGAAGATGTGATTTTTGTGACAGATCAAAAGATAGGAAGGGGAATGCTTTCTGTACTAAGTGTAATCGTTCTATATGTGGGGAGCATAAAGTTATTATACGCCCTGGCTGTAAAGAAACTGAGATGTGATAAATTGTGCCAAATATGTATTTTCAGGGCTGTATGTAATCGTTTCCCGGATAACATTAAACATTTATTATTTGTTCCTATTACATTATGTACACAAAGGCATTTATTATTGAGAATTTTATATTTCGAAACTGCTGACACTATAATCATTTTCTACAATTAGTAAGAGATTTTTTCATTTAGTCCCTATCTTTAGAATTTCTAAAGCACTCAAGTTCCTAGTTAATGACTGAATCTATTGATTTTTACTATGTTTTCAACAATTTTATAGAGAATATTTCTATTAAGGTATTTTTTTGTAATCAAGTTCCTATTTTTTTCTAAAGTACTTTATATTCTTACTTATTGACTATAAAAATAAAAAACTTGTTATAACAAATATTATATATGTTTAATTGATAATAAAACTTTTTCCCATTATTCGTTTTTTATTTTATCCCGAAAAATCGATATTTGGTTCGTGGGGTTTGATCCAACCCCACCTTACCGTTTATGTCAGGAAACTTCACCTTACCGTTAGAGGGTTAAGCAAATGTGCGTTGATGTGGGGGACGAGCCCACTCCCCTCATTTATCACGGTGACTCTCATTGGCTTTCATGTGAGAATGTCCTAGAAGGGGTATATGGACTCATTATTTACAGTGTGGTCGTAAATAACAGTCGACAGACATAAATGTGTGAGAGTCAGTGCTTAGAAAGTATGATTGACTGGCGTTGTGCATTATTACGATAGCAGACCCGTACTCCGTAGTCTCGCTGATCTGTGTTTTATGTGGTTTTCGTAAATCACTTAAGGTGAATGCCGGGTCGGCTCCCTCGACATTCTGATCTGCTTCCCCATCCCTATCCAAATCGAGATTCCGTTGTGTCTGGAACGAAATCGTCGTCTCCGCGACGCTGAAGTCTTAACTTACTCCCTTCCGAAGATGGTACTCTGCGTCACTGTGTAGCGTGTTCACGGGTGCACACACGGACGACGACTCGCTGACACGGCTGGGCCGCTCCTTTATTTGTCGCCGCCATCCGGCCTAATACTGTGTAATGTCACTGCGACCCAGTCCCCTGGCGGGCTCGGTCGCGCCGTTGACGGCGCTAAGTGATAGCCTCGTAAAAGGAACACGGCTGTAATACTGATCGTTACAACGTTAACGGCTGGCCCTTACCGCGTCGCGACGCCTCATACGTGGCTGCGGAATGGCTGCTGCGCCAGCGATCCCCTCTAATTAAGTTCGTCTCGTTCTTGATAGTGCTAGGTGCGAAATCACCGGCACAGCCAAGCGTGCAAGTAATCGGGTCGGGCAGTAGCATTTTATGTGGTTCTTTGCAAAGCTTCTAGTAACGATATGTTTGCACACTAACTGTGTCACTTGAATTCTGAAGCTGCGTGGTACTTATAGAGTTAGCTACGACGAACGTTGAATGCAATGTGAAAAAAGCTCCTATACTTAACACAGACCCACCGAGATCAGTACCTTACGCATGTGTAATGACACTTCACTTGGGCCGACCTGTGTGGCCGAGCGGTTCCAGATGCTTCAGTCTGGAACCCCGCGACCGCTTCGGTCGCAGGTTCGAATCCTGCCTCGGGCATGGATGTATGTCCTTAGGTTAGTTAGGTTTAAGTAGTTCTAAGTTCTAGGGGACTGATGACCTCCGATGTTAAGTCCCATAGTGCCCAGGGCCATTTGAACCATTTGAACTTCACTTGGAGGTGTCCTGTTCGAATCCTGGTGGTGGATAAAATTTTCATCCCTAGTATCTAGCCGGTAAGGGGAGCAGAGACGGCGACATACAGCTGATAATCACAAGACTTTACGCCAATATCCTTTGTTAGATTCCAAACATCTGTACGAAATTTCATAGGAATGAGGGCATCTTTCTGACGGTGATTTGCCCTTCGGATAAGTATGTTAAAATCGGCGATCAGCTTTGTGCTATTCGAGAGGAGTAGTCTGTGTGCTGGCAGCGGTTTCACCCTCTCACTTCCCTTCATCCATAGCAGCGCGGACGCAGCACTGTGCTCTTCAAGTGCTCTGTTCATGACAGTTATCCACAGGACGCAGGTACACACTTGGCATTTCATAACAGGTCGCAGGAATACAACGGCAAAGCGCTTCCAGGAAAACTTTTGCTACGACGGAAACACTATCCCGCCATGTGCGTCAGCATGAGTGACTTTGATGTTCGTTTGCGGTCGTACTTTCGAAACATCGCCGTTATGTCTATTCATCAAAAAATCCGCGCGATCGTGCAACGATATGATTTAATAATTTGCTCCTTCCGGCAGTCTTCTTTAATGTTGTGAGGCTTCAGCACTAATGCATACCGCAACAACACTGCGTCTACTTCTCGTGCCCATGTTGCTCTGAGGGTGGCTGTAATTTTGACGGGAATACTTTGTTTCATTTTCTTTTCGGAGATAAAAAACGTAAGGCACATGAGGACATTTCTTGATTTGGGTGCTATCTGAAACTTCAGTTCTCAATCAAAATAATTTACATAGTGGCTCTACTTTTTATAGACAAATGGAGATTACTTTAGAATAAATGTTTCAACATTGTTCCACTTATGTAATGTTTTTATCAATTTGCTAATCTTACTGTAAAAAATATCATGTATTTTGATGTAGGAGAGAACGGGGCAGCCGTGCCTTGGGCAAGTTTAGCCAGAGCACATTTCTCGGGAACCATTCTTGCTAGAGCACTACCGACAATGGAAGAGTAGTAATGCCATCAACTGATGGCTCTCACAAACTTCGCGGCACCAGCTGGGTAATGTCTTAGCGCGATGGGCATATCTGCGCTTCTGTGCAAGGGATGCAGATTTTGTTACTCAAATACCGCAGCTCCTTCAGTGCATCTCAGCAGCTCGTGGTCTAGTGGCCAGCGTTGCTGCCTCTGGATCACGGGGTCCCGGGTTGGATTCGCGGTCGGGTTGGGGATTTTTCTCTGCCCGTGGACTGGGTTCTTGTGTTGTCCTCATCAATTTATCATCATCATTCGTCCCAGTGACTAGATTTGACTACGTAAAACAATTTGACTGTGTAAAAATTGGATGCAGTTAAGCGCCCCACAAACCATCATCATCATCCTAGAGCAGGGCTTAACAACTGGCCGGTTTTGAGCGCGAGTACTCGCGTCTGCTCAGGCAAGTGCTCGCGAGCAGCTGCAAGGTCGCTGAGTACGGTGGGAGGGGAGGGAGGGGAAATGCGCGCGCACGTTTGGATAGGGCCGCAGCGTGCCTATTGAATTCGCGCCGACTGTGTAACGTTTAAAGTACTACGATCAGCTCTTAAGAGAGTGAAGTCGCCGTTGTGTAACCCCAACCATGTTTTCGCAGTTCAACCCCCATTGGGAGGAATTGTATCTGTTTACTGAAAAAGATGGTGTTGCAAAATGTTTAGTATGTCACAAAACGCTGAATTCTTTTACGAAATTTAATTTGCAGCGACATTATATGTCGTACCACGCGAAAGACTACGGATGTGGAAAATGTGATTGACCAGATCGTGCACAGGAAGTTATTAAACATAAAAGGAAGCTATCCGAAGAAGATCTGGACGACGAAGAAAAATCAACTGAGGCAGCTCTCAGAGTGGGTTACAAAATTGCTTTGCTTTTAGCAAAATCCCTGCGCCCCTTAACTGATGGCGATTTAATAAAAGAATGTTTGGTAGTTGCAGCGGAACATTTGTGTCCATCTCAAGTTGAACAGTTTCGGATTGCGCCATTATCTAACATGACCATTATGCGTCGCATACAGGACATGGCAGACGACGTCCAGAGCCAGCTTGCAAATATCTGTTAAGATTTTATGGCGTATTCTCTAGCTCTGGACGAAAGTGTTGATATCACTGGAACAGCGCAGCTTGCCATATTTATTAGAGGTGTTAACAGAGATCTTCAGGTGAGGGAGGAGCTCTTCGATGTAGTAGCCATGAAGAACACTACAACCGGAGGGGATATTTTAAGTAGTGTTGAAGAAAGTGTTGAAAATATAGGATTGTCGTGGAATTCTTTAGTTTCAGTGTCTACAGATGGTAGAGGCATACACTAAGCTAATAAAATTATGTGGCACGTGTACATCGTCCTTTATTTGTTTCATTTGTCGCAGTAATAATTCGTGAGTGATATCCCTGCAGGTGGCCGCGGATTCACATTGACTGGCGGCAGCTGTTGTGTTCCCCACGTGACTCACCCCACTCTCCGCTCTGGTCCGCTAGTGGGGGGTAGCGTGCTCGCGCTGCTCTGTGCTCGCGCCTTGCTGCTCACAGCTTGCTCCGCGAGCACGTATGTTGTGAAGCCCTGTCCTAGAGAGCATACATTTTGGAACTGAGAATAAATAATTATATTTTAATTTACAGGAGATTATTCTACATCATAAGGTACATTTTTGCAATTCTAAAACCTCAAATTTACTACTGCAGTTTCAAAACTAATTAAAAATTGTGTTTCGGCAAGTTGCGCAGTTCCGCAGGGCATGTTTACTCACTATTTTGCATTACCATCCTAACTAATACCCAAGGCAAGGAAATTTTAAAACAACAACAGTTGGAAACACAATCTACAAGAATAAAAGGCAGCCGGCCGCGGTGGTGAAGCGGTTCTAGGCGCGCAGTCCGGAACCGCGTGACTGCTACGGTCGCAGGTTCGAATCCTGCCTCGGGCATGGATGTGTGTGATGTCCTTAGGTTAGTTAGGTTTAAGTAGTTCTAAGTTCTAGGGGCCTGATGACCACAGATTTTAAGTCCCACAGTGCTCAGATCCATTTGAATGTTGTTGTTGTTGTTGTGGTCTTCAGTCCTGAGACTGGTTTGATGCAGCTCTCCATGCTACTCTATCCTGTGCAAGCTTCTTCATCTCCCAGTACCTACTGCAACCTACATCCTTCTGAATCTGCTTAGTGTATTGATCTCTTGGTCTCCCTCTACGATTTTTACCCTCCACGCTGCCCTCCAATGCTAAATTTGTGATCCCTTGATGCCTCAAAACATGTCCTACCAATCGATCCCTTCTTTTAGTCAAGTTGTGCCACAAACTTCTCTTCTCCCCAATCCTATTCAATACCTCCTCATTAGTTACGTGATCTACCCACCTTATCTTCAGCATTCTTCTGTAGCACCACATTTCGAAAGCTTCTATTCTCTTCTTGTCCAAACTAGTTATCGTCCATGTCTCACTTCCATACATGGCTACACTCCATACAAATACTTTCAGAAACGACTTCCTGACACCTAAATCTATACTCGATGTTAACAAATTTCTCTTCTTCAGAAAAGATTTCCTTGCCATTGCCAGTCTACATTTTATATCCTCTCTACTTCGACCATCATCGGTTATTTTACTCCCTAAATAGCAAAACTCCTTTACTACTTTAAGTGTCTCATTTCCTAATCTAATTCCCTCAGCATCACCCGACTTAATTTGACTACATTCCATTATCCTCGTTTTGCTTTTGTTGATGTTCATCTTATATCCTCCTTTCAAGACATTGTCCATTCCGTTCAACTGCTCTTCCAAGTCCTTTGCTCTCTCTGACAGAATTACAATGCCATCGGCGAACCTCAAAGTTTCTACTTCTTCTCCATGAATTTTATTACCTACTCCGAACTTTTCTTTTGTTTCCTTTACTGCTTGCTCAATATACAGATTGAATAACATCGGGGAGAGGCTACAACCCTGTCTCACTCCTTTCCCAACCACTGCTTCCCTTTCATGCCCCTCGATTCTTATAACTGCCATCTGGTTTCTGTACAAATTGTAAATAGCCTTTCGCTCCCTGTATTTTACCCCTGCCACCTTCAGAATTTGAAAGAGAGTATTCCAGTCAACATTGTCAAAAGCTTTCTCTAAGTCTACAAATGCTAGAAACGTAGGTTTGCCTTTTCTTAATCTTTCTTCCAAGATAAGTCGTAAGGTCAGTATTGCCTCACGTGTTCCAATATTTCTACGGAATCCAAACTGATCTTCCCCGAGGTCGGCTTCTATCAGTTTTTCCATTCGTCTGTAAAGAATTCGCGTAAGTATTTTGCAGCTGTGACTTATTAAACTGATAGTTCGGTAATTTTCACATCTGTCAACACCTGCTTTCTTTGGGATTGGAATTATTATATTCTTCTTGAAGTCTGAGGGTATTTCACCTGTCTCATACATCGTGCTCACTAGATGGTAGAGTTTTGTCATGACTGGCTCTCCCGAGGCCATCAGTAGTTCTAGTGGAATGTTGTCTACTCCCGGGGCCTTGTTTCGACTCAGGTCTTTCAGTGCTCTGTCAAACTCTTCACGCAGTATCTTATCTCCCATTTCGTCTTCATCTACATCCTCTTCCATTTCCATAATATTGTCCTCGAGTACATCTCCCTTGTATAAACCCTCTATATACTCCTTCCACCTTTCTGCCTTCCCTTCTTTGCTTAGAACTGGGTTTCCATCTGAGCTCTTGATATTCATACAAGTGGTTCTCTTCTCTCCAAAGGTCTCTTTAATTTTCCTGTAGGCAGTATCTATCTTACCCCTAGTGAGACAAGCCTCTACATCCTTACATTTGTCCTCTAGCCATCCCTGCTTAGCCATTTTGCACTTCCTGTCGATTTCATTTTTGAGACGTTTGTATTCCTTTTTGCCTGCTTCATTTACTGCATTTTTATATTTTCTCCTTTCATCAATTAAATTCAATATTTCTTCTGTTACCCAAGGATTTCTATTAGCCCTCGTCTTTTTACCTACTTGATCGTCTGCTGCCTTCACCACTTCATCCCTCAGAGCTACCCATTCTTCTTCTACTGTATTTCTTTCCCCCATTCCTGTCAATTGTCCCCTTATGCTCTCCCTGAAACTCTCTACAACCTCTGGTTCCTTCAGTTTATCCAGGTCCCATCTCCTTAAATTCCCACCTTTTTGCAGTTTCTTCAGTTTCAATCTGCAGTTCATAACCAATAGATTGTGGTCAGAATCCACATCTGCCCCAGGAAATGTCTTACAATTTAAAACCTGGTTCCTAAATCTCTGTCTTACCATTATATAATCTATCTGAAACCTGTCAGTATCTCCTGGCTTCTTCCATGTATACAGCCTCCTTTCATGATTCTTGAACCAAGTGTTAGCTATGATTAAGTTATGCTCTGTGCAAAATTCTACAAGGCGGCTTCCTCTTTCATTCCTTCCCCCCAATCCATATTCACCTACTATGTTTCCTTCTCTCCCTTTTCCTACTGACGAATTCCAGTCACCCATGACTATTAAATTTTCGTCTCCCTTCACTACCTGAATAATTTCTTTTATCTCTTCATACATTTCATCTATTTCTTCATCATCTGCAGAGCTAGTTGGCATATAAACTTGTACTACTGTAGTAGGCATGGGCTTTGTGTCTATCTTGGCCACAATAATGCGTTCACTATGCTGTTTGTAGTAGCTAACCCGCACTCCTATTTTTTTATTCATTATTAAACCTACTCCTGCATTACCCCTATTTGATTTTGTATTTATAACCCTGTAATCACCTGACCAAAAGTCTTGTTCCTCCTGCCACCGAACTTCACTAATTCCCACTATATCTAACTTTAACCTATCCATTTCCCTTTTCAAATTTTCTAACCTACCTGCCCGATTAAGTGATCTGACATTCCACGCTCCGATCCGTAGAACGCCAGTTTTCTTTGTCCTGATAACGACGTCCTCTTGAGTAGTCCCCGCCCGGAGATCCGAATGGGGGACTATTTTACCTCCGGAATATTTTTCCCAAGAGGACGCCATCATCATTTAATCATACAGTAGAGCTGCATGTCCTCGGGAAAAATTACGGCTGTAGTTTCCCCTTGCTTTCAGCCGTTCGCAGTACCAGCACAGCAAGGCCGTTTTGGTTAATGTTACAAGGCCAGATCAGTCAATCATCCAGACTGTTGCCCCTGCAACTACTGAAAAGGCTGCTGCCCCTCTTCAGGAACCACATGTTTGTCTGGCCTCTCAACAGATACCCCTCCGTTGTGGTTGCACCTACGGTACGGCCATCTGTATCGCTGAGGCACGCAAGCCTCCCCACCAACGGCAAGGTCCATGGTTCATGGGGGGATCCATTTGAATAAAAGGCAGATACCGCTAAAAAATCTATTTGAACTTAAAGGATCTCCACAATAACAAATGAATTCTGCAAGAGCAAAGAGTAATAAGAGCGAGAAATTGCTGCACGAAAGATCAAGGAAAAATGTAAAAAGGCCTAGATGTGCCAGTCCTGCAGACAGGAGCGGGTAGTGATTTACTGTGAGTCAGCAAGTGACTTACAATGCTGGTGTGCCATGTACAGAAGGCGTTCGTTCGAATCGTCCAGGTTTTGAGTGTGTGTAACTGACACTTGCTCTTCAGCGCTATGTTAAGAAGATGCTAAGATTTTAATCAGTAGACTTTGTCTCCACATCAAAGTGAATTTCTGAGAGAGAAAAACTGAGTGCCTTTAATGACCATGCGTACACTTCCTTGTTGTGCGTAATAACTAAAGTAAATATCCATGCTCTGATAAAATAAACTTGGAATGGACGTTTACTGTTGAATGTATTAACTTCATTATACCCTAATTAGAGATAATATTCCTACACCAGAATGCTTCCGTGGTTACTGAGAATTTCAACACGTCTCTAGCTGTTGAGTGGGTGACTCCCGAGCACAAAACGTTACAAATTTAAATTTATTTTTTCACGTGCATCGCAAGGATCGTCAATTTTATCTTTGTGTAGCGACAGTCGCAAATTTTATTGCAGTATCAGCGAGCCTATGTTACCCCGAGGTAAGTCTTCCTTGACGTCTCTCTCATCTTTGACGGAAGTAGGTGATGACAAGAAACGAGGCCGCGCGGGGTAGCCACGTGGTCAAAGGCACATGGTCACGGTTCGCGCCACTCCCCCGACTGAGGTTTGAGTCCTCCCTCGGGCATGGATGTGAGTGTTGTCCTTAGTGCTAAGTTAGTTTAAGTTAGATTAAGTAGAATGTAAGTTTAGAGACAGCACACCTTAGCAGTTTAGTCCCAGAAGAACGTACCACAAATTTTCAAATGTCCAAGAAACTACGGCGCAGCTGTTGATCAACATGCACGTAATTATTTAGTTACGAGTATGAACTTTATTAGAACTAGACTCAGAATTAAAGTTAATAAAACATAAAACATACTCTATTTCGAGAAGGAGATGATTCGCTACTAAATATAAGAAAAGAAAGAAAAATAGTAACTGATCAACTGTTGAAGGCTACGTAATGTAGACAATCAGTTTTTGCGACAAGGGAAGTACTTAATCAAACATTTGACAAACTATTAAAAATTAATAGAATTGTTTTCATTTATTATTTTACACAGATAGCTAAAACAGAGTAAAAACAGTTAATGTGTATCAACTAGCTTTGAAGTACCTTATACGGAGTTTGTAATGGAATTACTTCTAGCAGTCGTCTGTTATCAAGAGTCATTATACACTAATTGCTCTAATTGTGGAAGACTTTGTGCCTTTTAGTTTCTTACGTAGCCTAATGTAGTGAACTATTCGCAATAGTGTATCCAAAATTAATTTTTCCACACACATACACACAAACACACACACACACACACACACACACACACACACACACACACACACACACACACAAACATCAGAAATCTTGAAAGATGTGTCACAGAAGCCCAAACAACAGAGGACTGCCGTACTAGTACATACGAAATGGTGCATTGATAGCGGCTAGGCACTAGCGTAAATCTAGATTTGCCGACTAAAGCTTGCAAGAAATGGACGACTGATTGCTGTGCTCTATCCTCCGAAAGAACATCAGAAAAGTTCATTCATCTGTGCACCATCTAGTATACTATAAATCGTAATTTATCTGTTAATTTAATGGTATGTTATTTGAATTTCTTTATGTTTAGTGTGATTGAAAGAGCGTGTGCACTGTGTGTGTGTGTACGCGCGATAAGCTCCGATATATGGGAACAGCAGAATTCACCGTTTTGGTAGGAAAATCTTTTACTCAGAACGACTGGGCTTCTGACTAATTGTTAACATACTTTTCTGCGATATTCATTTGATAGAGCAACATACTAGTTTGACTTGGCTTTACTTCAGATGTGATAAGAAAGCAGAAATTGTAGCAATTATGTTCGGAGTTGGGATGAAAACATCGGCATTTTAAACCTAACTGTACATTTTCCAAAATTTGTGGAAGGACGACTCTAGGATGTTAACCGTCCAGTTACTGAAGCCTCGTAAAGGACAACTACATTCTGCAGGTGTATTCCAGCACACGGAAGGGTCTAAGTTCCTGCAAAGACTTGGTTTGAAGGGGAATCGCTACTTTTCCTTTGTTACAATTTTTTTGGTGCAACAAGCTAAAACTTAGAACACTTAAAGGAAAATATTTCTATATCTATTTATCATCATTACCTATTTATCATCTTTGGACCAAACGCTATTATATATACATTTGATATTAAGCTTTACGACTCATTAATTAATGAGGTTTCTGAATTACACTACTGGCCATTAAAATTACTACACCACGAAGATGACGTGCTACAGATGCGAAATTTAACCGACAGGAAGAACATGCTGTGATATGCAAATGATTAGCTTATCAGAGCATTCACAAAAGGTTGGCGCCGGAAGCGACACCTACAACGTGCTGACATGAGGAAAGTTTCAAACCAATTTCTCATACACAAACAACAGTTGACCGGCGCTGCCTGGTGAAACGTTGTTGTGATGCCTCGTGTAAAGAGGAAAAATGCGTACCATCACGTTTCCGACTTTGATAAATGTCGGATTGTAGCCTATCGCGTTTGCGGTTTATCATATCCAGACATTGCTGCTCGCGTTGGTCGAGATCCAATGACTGTTAGCAGAATATGGAATCGGTGGGTTCAGAAGGGTAATACGGAACGCCGTGCTGGATCCCAACGGCCTCGTATCACTAGCAGTCGAGATGACAGGCATCTTATCTGTATGACTGTAATGGATCGTGCAGCCACGTATCGATCCCTGAGTCAACAGACGGGGACGTTTGCATGAAAACAACCATCTGCACGAACAGTTCGACGACGCTTGCAGTAGCATGGACTATCAGCTCGGAGACCATCGCTGCAGTTACCCTTGACCCTGCATCACAGACAGGAGCGCCTGCGATGGTGTACTCAACGACAAAGCTGGGTGCACGGATGGCAAAACGCCATTTTTTCGGATGAATCCAGGTTCTGTTTACAACATCATTATGGTCGCATCCGTGTTTGGCGACATCGCGGTGAACGCACTTTGGATGCGTGTATTCGTGATCGCCATACTGGCGTATCACCCGGCGTGATGGTATGGGGTGCCATTGGTTGCACGTCTCGGTCACCTCTTGTTCGCATTGACGGCACTTTGAACAGTGAACGTTACATTTCAGATGTGTTACGACCAGTGGCTCTACCCTTCATTCGATTCTTGCGAAACCATACATTTCAGCAGGATAATGCACGCCGCATGTTGCAGGTCCTGTACGGGCCTTTCTGGATGCAGAAAATGTTGTACTGCTGCCCTGGCCAGCACATTCTCCAGATCTCTCACCAACTGAAAACATCTGGTCAATGGTGGCCGAGCAACTGGCTCGTCACAATACGCCAGTCACTACTCTTGATGAACTGTGGTATCGTGTTGAAGTTGCATGGGCAGCTGTACCTTTACATGCCATCAAGCTCTGTTTGACTCAATGCCCAGGCGTATCAAGGCCGTCATTACGGCCAGAGGTGGTTGTTCTGGGTACTGATTTCTCAGGATCTATGCACCCAAATTGCGTGAAAATGTAATCACATGTCAGTTCTAGAATAATATATTTGTCCAATGAATACCCGTTTATCATCTGCATTTCTTCTTTGTGTAGCAACTTTAATGGCCAGTAGTGTATGTATCGTAATTACCCATTTATCATCTTTCGACCAACCGCTATCATATATACATTTGATATGAAGCTTTCCGACTCATTAATTAATGAGGTTTCTGAATTAATATTTGGAGTCATGTACTTTATTTATTCGCCGACCTCTTAGCGCGGCACTTCACAGGTTGTTTTCCAGCATATAAAATTACGACTCCATTGTGTGTGTGTGTTATAAAATCTCATCTAGTGGACTGCACTACAGACCTTAATTTGTGCAATCATTGTAGACGAGTTCTTTTATACTGATATTTTGTATGTTACTTACTTAGAGACAACCCAATGAGGGAGACTACAGTGGCCGGTTCATCATAAAAGCAGCCTTCGCGGCTAGCGGGTGTCTCGCTTGCGGAGAGAAGGCAGCTCATCGGGAGGAAAGCCGCAGCGCGCCTCCGGAGTGTGGTTGCAGGTGACAGCTGGGCCCCGGCTCGCAGACACTTAGCCGATTGCCGGCAACGGCGGAGCCCTGCGCTAAGTGCGAGACAGTTGCGAGGCGGGCACTCACACCGGGCAGAGTGGCTCCGCGGCCACTTCGTTGAGAGGCGCATCGCATTACTCAGTAGCTCCTCGCTTTCTTTCTCTCCCGCAGAACCTCTTCGGGTTATTAAAATTATTTAAAATGTAACTGAAGAGGACTTACTAACAACCACTAACTCATCACGTTCCAGAGCTCTCATCAGTGTGAAGTGATCCCACATACAGAACATGAATGGTATAAAGGGAGCAATAAATTATGCTGGAAAAAGAATGGCGATGTTAAACTCATGTATGGTGTGATTTCGGACTCTATCCCAGAAACTTTCGGAGGCTGTTGAGCTATATATAACAATATAAAAACCATATAGCGATTACAAATGGTTGCAATTACCATATATAACATATAGCGAAACATCGATAAAAATACTGAGAACTTTAAAGAGATATCAAAGTTCGATCGTTGCACAACCGCAACGAATCGGAAGCCGGCGCATGCGCAGAGATGAGAAGTTCTGTGTCACGAGTCAAATTGGTGGATCCCGTACAGAGGGCGTTCTGCGTATCATCACCATCAAATCGGCGATCGAGCACCCTGTACATCACACGCCAACCTCACAATGCTCCCCCATAGATGGCGAACTTAGGGACTTTGGATCTAGCTGTCACGGACTCCGGCCATCGCTTTCTGGGTCTTCCGATTGAACGGGTACCATCAGGTCTTCCCGTAAGACGGACTTTGCCCGATAGGTGTCTGGTCTCCTTGCAAAGTGGCCTGCGAAGCCTATTCTCCGCGCTTTCAGTTTTTAAACGGTGTTCGGTTGCCTCCTCAGGTCATACAGTTCTTGCTTTTTTTTCCTACGTTTCCACAAGCTCCCTTCGAGGACAGGCCCAAAGGTCCTTCTTATAAATTTTCTTTCGAAGACCAAGAATTTTTCTTCATCCTTCTTTGTTGTGCTTAGGGTTTCTGTCCCATACAACAATATTGGCACTATCAAGGCACTGTATGCTTTAAGTTTGGTTTTAATTGACAGATTCTTGGATGACATTATCTGCTTCAGACTGAAATATGTTTTAGACCCATTCACTGTACGTTGGTTTATTTCCTGTTTTATTTTTCCTGTTGAACCATGAACCAAGGTATTTACAATTTTCCACTTTAGCAGATTTCCATATTCATGCCTGTAATAGGATGTTCCTAGGGGCTTCTCTTGATACCTCCATTACCTCAGTCTTTTCCGCATTAATCCGTAACCCTATTTTTGCGCTACGTCCTCTACAGTTTCTGCCATCTCTTCCTCTCATTCTGCTGGAACTACGATGTCGTCTGCATAACCCAATAGATCTGTCCTACCATCTAGCGTCACCCCTTTGTTTCCTCTTTTCATTTCTCGGATTACTTTCTGTAGGACCAGATTAAATAATAGTGGTGAAATAACATCACCTTGTCTCACACTATCACATCCGTTCTGATATGGAACGCCTTGGACAGCTCCCCTTGTTATTTGACTTTCGATTTTTCTCCGCTGTGCATACTTTGACCATATTTATTAATTTCATTGGCATACCAAGCTCTCTCAGGATGCTGTACATACTTAATCTGTAGACGCGCGCCCGCTGTTCGATCTAACGCACGGCTTTCCGGATTTGGTAGGACCGCCTGGTGAGCTGGTCAGTCTGTGGATGGTTTTTAGGTGGTTTTCCATCTGCCTCGGCGAATACCGGCTGGTTCCCCTTTTCCCCTTATTCCACCTCAGGTACGCTATGTCGGCGATTGCTGCACAAACAAGTTCTCCACGTACACGTACACCACCAGTACTATACCACGCAAACATAGGGGTTACACTCGTCTGGTGTGTGACGTTCATTTGGGGCGAACCACACAATAACCCTGAACTGAATGAGTGGTTTAGTGTGGGGCGACGGAGGGGTGAAATGGACTGCGGTAGTCGTCGTGGTGCTGTGGACCACTGCAGCTGCGACGTGGACGGAGCCACTCCGTCGTTCTTAGGCCCCCGGTTAACATACAATACAATAATCTGTAGATACTGTCATAAGCCTTCGAGAAGTCCACGAACGTCACCAGAAACCGATGGTTGAATTCCCAGCCCTTTTCCCAGATTTGCCTCATGGTGAAAATTTGATCGATGGTCGATCGTCCTTCCTGGGAGCCTGCCTGGTACTTTCCTACAATATCTTTTGCAAATGGCTTAAGTTTTTCAAGTATTATTGAAGATAGAACTTTATAAAGTGCACTTAGGAGAGAAATGCCTATGTATTTATTACATTTCATATTACTGTTCTTTTTATGCAGTGGGATAACGACGACTGATTTCAAATCTTCTGGGATTTTCTTTTTTTCCCGTATATGTTTTATGAGATTGTACATCTCATTCAAAAGCGTTTCTCCTCCTGCCTTCAACACCTCTGCCATTATCCTATCTTCTCCTGGCGAGTTATTATTCTTTACTATCGCCATTGCTTTTTCTCCATCTTGCTGAGTCATTTGAATGTTTGTGGCTTTTCCTTGCGTGTTAGACTTTGATTATTATCGTTCTCATCTCGTGGTGTTGCAGTTCTTCTTGTTATGTCCATGCTTGCTATGAAAATATGGAACGAGGAATTCCGCCTTATGCCAAGACACCTTACGTAATGGCGGCGAAAACTCTGCCTATTTTTTTAAAAAAATCGGAGGAAGTGTAGTCTCAAGCGACGATAGGTCACCAAAGCAGCCAACTCACTTCGCCAGCAACATATGAGAAACACCTCAATATCGAAACCATGAGAAGATGTAGACTGTGTAGCAGAATAGCTACCAAAATAAATGTCCTATTGCAACATGTAAATTAGAGAATGATAAAGAAACCACTGTAGAGAGCCCAAAAATGGCTGAAACAAGTCTGGGTGAAACAAAACAGAAAAAAAGGTGTCTTGCGTGAGGCAGAATTCCTCGTTCCATAAATTATCGTTCTGTTCTCGCAGTGCAGAGAAAATTTTGTCATCGTTGCAAAACGAATTCGCGCATTTGAGATCACATTTTTGAATCAGCATTTCCGGAATTCTTAGTTCGGTTGTAAGAGACATGTGGACGCTGTGTTCTGTTGTTGGCCATCTAGATTTCCACACTTAACATCCAAAGATTTTCCTCTGTGGAATTATGTGAATGATACTATCTCCCTTGTCTGCCGAAAACAATTCCTTACAATCGGTGGCTGCACGGACGTACGTTTCAGAATGTGTCACGTCCAGTGGATTATCGCTTAGATGTTGTTAGTGTGAAAAAAGGGAGTGACATAACGCCTATAAAGTATATGAAAAAAATGGACAGGTGCGAATTAGACTCGCGCACTGAGGTTCCATAAAATTTAATTACGTGTACAGACAGTACATCCACTTCGGAAATCGAGGATCTCGACCATATTTTCCTGTTATTGACATTGATACTGGCGAGATATCGGTCCCGTGCATTTCAAGACTTTCCAGACTGTTTTCATTGAAAGTCTAAGGTCGGACAACGAATGACAAGAGATATAATTTTGTGTGATATAACTACAAATGGCCGTATCTTTCGATTGCATTGACTTAGAAGCTAACATTTTTATACCGTCAAAGGATCAAAGACCATATTTTATAACAAATTTTGATGCGGCAAAACCGTTAGTGAGGAAAAGGGGTCATAACAGACGGACGGACGGACAGACAGACTACTAATAAAAGACAACAAATTTTCTCTTGTTATAGAGTTATGAATCAAAAACTTTCGGATTTTTTCCGCTGGTTTTACGGCGAAACCTTGCTTCGAATAAACTTTCGTGATCCTACGTCAACGGGAAGTGCCCTTTTGGGTTTGATGAGTGTGTTTGGAAACATCAGAGTATGTGACGTAAATGGCCGCATCTTTTGATTGTATTGACTTACATTCTTTACCTTTCTTCCATCACCGAGGGACTGAAGATCTTGGTATGTAACATAGATTTCAACTTGGTGTATCCACAAGTTCCCGACAAAAAAGATTTTGAATTGGCGGACAACCAGACAGACCAAAAAAAGTGATGCTACAAAAGTTCCCTTATACCGACTGAAGTACGGAACCAAACAAACTGAAGTGTTTACATTCTCTTACTATTAATGAGTTAATTATAGACGTCGTTAATCGCTACGTGGTTGTTGTGGTCTTCAATCCATAGACTGGTTTGATGCAACTATCCATGCTACTATATCCTGTGCAAGCTTCTTCATCACCGTGTAACACTGCAGCCTACATCCTTCTGAATCTGCTTAGTGTATTCATCTCTTGGTCTACCCTTATGATTTTTACCCTCCACGATTCCCTCCAATACTAAATTGGTGATCCCTTGATGCTTCAGAATGTGTCATACCTATCGGTCCCTTCTTTTAGTCAAATTGTGCCACAATTTCCTCTTCTCCTCAAATCTATTCAGTACCTCCTCTTTCGTTACGTGATCTGCCCATCTAATCTTCAGCATTCTTCTGTAGCACCACATTTCGAAAGCTTCTATTCTCTTCTTGGCTAATCTATTTATCGTCCACGTTTCACATCCATACATGGCTACACTCCATACAAATACTTTCAGAAAAGACTTCTTGACACTTAAATCTATACTCGTTGATAGCCAGTCTACATTTTATATCCTCTCTACTTCGACCATCCTCAGATATTATCGTTCCCAAATAGCAAAAATCATCTACCACTTTAAGTGTCTCATTTCCTAATCTAATTCCCTCAGCATCGTCTGATTCCATTCGACAACATTCCATTATTCTCGTTTTGCTCCTGTTGACGTTCATCTTACGTCGTCCGTTAAAGACACTGTCCATTCTGTTCAACTGCTCTTCTAGGTCCCTTGCTGACTGTGACAGAATTACAATGTCATCGGCATACCTCAAAGTTTTTATTTCTTCTACATGGATTTAAATTCCTACTCCTAATTTTTCTTTTTTTTTCCTTTACTGCTTGCTCAATACACAGATTGAATAACCTCAGAATAAGCTACAAACCTGTCTTACTCCCTTCTCAACCACTGCTTCCCTTTCATGTCCCTCTACTCATATTGCTGCGATCTGGTTTCTGTACTAATTGCAAGTAGCCTTTCGCTCCATATATTTTACTCCAGCCACCTTTAGAATTTAGAGAGAGGATTCCAGTCAAAATTATCAAAAGCTTTCTTCAAGTCTCCAAATGCTAGATACGTAGGTTTGCCCTTCCTTAGTCTATCTTGTAATATAAGCCATAGGTTCAGTAGTGCGTGGCGTGTTTCAAAATTTCTACGGAAACCAAACTGATCTTCCCCAAGGTCGGCTGTGAAGGATTCCTGTTAGTGTTTTGCAACCATGAATTATTAAACTGATAGTTCGCTAATTTTCACACCTGTCGACACCTGCTTCATTTGTATTGGAATTATTACATTCTCCTTGAAGTCTGAGGGTATTTCGCCTGTCTTATATATCCTGTTCACCAGGTAGCAGAGTTTTGTCGTGGCTGGCTCTCCAAGTATATCAGTAGTTCTAATGAAATGTTGTCTACTCCCTGGGCCTTTGTGACTTAGATCTTTCAGTGTTCTGTCAGATTCGTCACGCAGTATCATATCTCCCATCTCATACTCATCTACGTCCTCTTCCATTTCCATAATACTGTCCTCAGGTACATCGCCCGTGTATAGACCAACTATATACTGCTTCCAATTTTCTGCTTTCCAGTATTTGCTTAGGACTGGTTTCCCATCTGAGCTCTTTTCTCCAAAGGTCTCTTTAATTTTGCTGTAGGTGATATATACCTCTACCTTCTTACATTTGTCCTCTAGCCATCCTAGCTTACCCACTTCGCACTTCTTGTCGATCTCATTTTTGAGACTGTTTTGTACTTCTTTTCGCCTGCTTCATTTACTAAATTTTTATATTTTCTCCTCCATCAATTAAGTTTAATATCTCTTCTATCACCCAAAGATTTCTACTAGCCCTCGTCTTTTTATCTACTTGATCCTCTGCTACCTTCACTATTTCATCTCTCAAAGCTCTCCTGCGAACCTGACAGAACTAGCACTTCTGAAAGAAAGCATATTGCGGAGACAGGGCTTAGCGACAGCCTGGGGGATGTTTCCAGAATGAGATTTTCACTTTGCGGTGTAGTGTGTGCTGATATGAAACTTCCTGACAGATTAAAACTATGTGCCGGACCAAGACTCTAACTCGGGACCTTTGCCTTTCGCGGGTAAGTGCTCTACCAACTGAGGTACCCAAGCACGACTCACGCCCCCTCCTCATAGCTTTACGTCTGCCAGTATCTCGTCTTCGCAGGAGAGCTTCTGTAAAGTTTGGAAACTATGAGACGAGGTACTGGCAGAAGTAAGGCTGTGAGCACAGGGCGTGAGTTGTGCACGGGTAGCTCAGTTGGCAGCCGGCACGGTAGTTCAGCCTGTTCAGTCAGAGGGTTAGCTGCCCTCTGTAATAAAAAAAAGAGTTAATAGATCAACAACGAACTGAAACGGGTGTCTTTCGACGTCCGCCGCGATCAGATGCAACGAACTAAAACGAACAAAATGAGATTGGAAGAAAAATGTTCGTAGAGCAATTGCCCGCGGAAGGCAAAGGTCCCGAGTTCGAGTCTCGGTCCGGCACACAGTTTTAATTTTCCAGGAAGTATCATGTAGGTTGCCTGCTTGTTTGCCAGTGGGTGGTTTGATAGATTGTGAACGGTTGGTGCTCGTTGTCGTCGGTTTCCTGTATATTGTGAAATAATGGATAAAAAAATGGTTCAAATGGCTCTGAGCTCTATGGGACTTAACATCTATGGTCATCAGTCCCCTAGAACTTAGAACTACTTAAACCTAACTAACCTAAAGACGTCACACAACACCCAGGCATCACGAGGCAGAGAAAATCCATGATCCCGCCGGGAATCGAAACTGGGAACCCGGGCGCGGGAAGCGAGAACGCTACCGCACGACCACGAGCTGCGGCCGAAATCATGGGTATTTTCGTTTTTTTGTGTATTGAGGTTCAAAAATTTTAGCGGGTTCTCTGTTTCAGTTTGAAATGAGAAGTTAAGTTTTGAATGTAAACATTTTATTTCATTGTGTTGTTGATTTAGGAGTAAGTGTGGTTCGCCGGTCTGTCATATTACGTCATCGACACAACGCTACCAATGTAGAACTTTGTATTTTTTGGTTTCATCAATCGTTTTAACATTTTGTTCTCTACATTGTTCATGAGTGTCTTAGGAGGCCACTAATTTATGATCCCACTGGCAGACCATCACGGTGGGGATAAAATTCTTAGTGGAATACAAAGTAATTTTGTGCTGTTATGGTCGTGAATATGGTTCCTATTTCATCAATGTGTGTAACACCTACTGATAAATTCAACAGATCAGGCATATATGAACTCACTTCAACTCATTTCAGGCGACCCACATGCAACTCATTTCAGGCAATGTACGTAGGATAAACTTACAGGAATTTTAAAACAAGGTATTCAGAACAACTCAGAGATTTAACAAGTAACAGCTCCCACAGCACATTCGCCCTGAGCATGTAAAAGCCACAACCATGGCACAACTACAATAGAAGCAAATCTAAACGTACTAAAATCCTGTAGCAGCCTCTTCCATAAACTAACAGTGGTTGAGTATTTCCATTTACAGAAGACAAACAGGTTATAAATGAATACACTACACTACGCAGAAGCACGTTATTGCACATATTAAAGGAACCTTACATGAAAGACAACGCAGACTCCTAAAAGCCACACACAAGACACATACGGGCACACACGCACATACACACAGACACACATGGGGAAAGAGACAAAGAAATAATAAACAAAATTTAAATTCAGTATCAAACTCACTTGAGAACAAGTGAACGCCAACTGGGATATAACACATAGAACCGACATTTTTCTCTGTGTTTTGGCGAAGTGAAATATTTTGGTTAAAACAAAATTCTGCAATAAATGTGTAGTATTTTAGTGTGCCTCTCAATAACTCACGGTAATGCAAAATAAAACGAATCTTCAAATGCGAAACCTCAGTAAAAACAAACATATGTGCGAAATATCTCAGCACAACAAACTTACGTTTAAACATAAACGGATGTGTTAGCTACCTAACAAAATTACAACGAAATCGTTTGGTTGCAGATGACATGCTGCCAGTGTTTGTTCTGCAGACGCGTATAATGTAAAATTAAGTTAATGACAAAAATGAAAGAAAACTGCTCTTTAAGCCTAATTAGTTATAAATATGTTCGCATTTCACAGATATTTATAAAGAAAATACATTTATGATGGCACGGAGGTTCTGAAATATGTTTGGATCACATGAAAAACAATGTTTTGCATAACAGGCTGAGCTTATACCCATAAATTTAACGGAAAACACGCCAAATACAAGAGCAGAAACTCCTCGTATAAATATCTGGCCTGTTTGTCTGTTTTCAATTATCCACGATAGATGGCGGTGACCCCGGTCATCTACAGGTTGTCGCCCACGAGAGCTGACTGTGGCAGCTACAGTTCCTCTTAATCAAGGGACGTATGGTACACCTTTGACATTAGGTACGGCGAAAGACCAGTCCCTTTATGATCCCGGAGACGAAATGTACACACACGCCGTTAGCCAACATTCTGACCTCAGTCAAATGTCAGTCTTGCATTTTCTGCTTTTTTTTTAATTCAGCAGTTATCTATAATTCAATTGATGATAAGCGCAAGGTGTACTTAAGGACTGATCTAAGTCCGTACCAAACTGAAATTGTACCATCGCAATATCTTGCAGATAAAATTAAAATAAAGTATCTTAAACTTAATTTTCTTCTGCATTGTTATACCGTGCGCTTTATTCTTGCTATCTTAACACTATATGCAACTCTTATGAGGTAATGTGACCATCCGGTCTGCCGAGCCGTGTTGAGAAGTAGCGGCTCCACTCTCGTAAACTGACTTACGGCTGGGAGAGCGGTGTGATGACCGCATACCCCTCCTTATACGCATCCAGTGACGCCTGTGGACTGAGGATAACACGGCGGCCGGTCGGTACCATTGAGCCTTCCAAGGCTTGTTCGGACGGAATTTTTCAAGTTTACTTATTATGTAACACTACATCTCTTCTGCGTATCAACAGTAGCATTTCTTCAGCAAAGTTTGTTTCAGAAACTTCGTTTGCACACGTTATATATTACTGCCTGTTGTTTCAGCCGTTGGTCCCAGTATTTTCGTGAAACGGAGCTGAAAATATGTACAGTATTTCCATATCAAACCATTTTTAAATCTAGATCTTTATTACCACAGTAACTGTGACACCTAAAATAGGTGAAGGATGATAAAATTATGTTACCCACGTAATGAGTATTTGCACTGGGTATTTTTGGTAGAAATCCCTAACTTCAGAATTTATTTTGCTGATCTCATACTCATAGGGATTACATAAATGATTGAGAAAATGAAATGCCAATTTTAAATCAGAGTGTATGTTGTACTGTATTAATTCATATGTGCGAGGAAAATATTTGAAATACGGTTCTTTTTTCTGTTTTTGTTTTTGCCTCAGTGTGGCTCAGTGATAAAGTACCAAGTCATGGATCGAAATCACTTGGGTTCCATCAGCAGTAACTCTTAATATTTTATGTGTCGCTAACCACTTATTCCGCCCCATGCTAAATTTATTAGTGAGAGAAATAGCAAGCTGCACTGTGGTTCGAAGTGCTCGAAGTGTCCTGTAACTGGATGGGTAAGTCAGTTCGAAGATTAGGGGAAGGCGACCCCATGAAATATCCAGTAGCACCTTCCTAGTAAAGCTCTGTGGTGTTCAGACGAAAATCCGATTGATGACAGCTTTAAATTTCGTGTATAATCATCAAGAACTGCAGATAACTTATCCTTATCCGGTAGTATTCATTAAATTTTTTAAACTGCATTTATTATAATATTTGCTAACCTGTGTAAAATTTTATGGTTTTTACTAATTTTCTGGGTTATCAATTGTTTCCAAAGTTTACGTTCATTATTGTCAGATGCTATTAAAAAAGTCCATATGACTTAGAAGGTGGGGTACGAAACTTAGTTACGATCCATTCCCTGATGACGAACGGGAGCTAGTGGCATATTGTCCATTCAGAGTCAGTAGACAAATTGTCATCCGTGCGAAAGCATCAGTTAGATCGGAGTACTTCTTACCGTAAGAACAAATGTAGGATGAGAAGGAGGTCTTTGCATCCCGCTTGTGACGACAATGTACAGGAAAGCGAGCGGTCAGGACTTATCAGGTAGATAAAACATGAAATTAGGTCAAATAAAGAGAATATATTTCAATGTACGGGATACATGGGGTGCGCATAGGAAATGAATTTTCCTGGTATAGCCCATTCTAGGAGGTCGAAGAAAATAAAGTAAGAAATGGGAGGGGAGGCGGTTCATGTTAACTTCTGTTGGTGGCAGTGGCAGGTCATGGGGCGCAGAGCCAAAGGCTCTGCCTCCCAAGAACGACTTCCGTTCTAGTCGAGGTCTCGATCACAAGAGAGAGAAGCAACTGTGTTCTGCTCCGCAGAATCCTCCAGAGTCCTCACACGTGGTCTGCCTCCCACACATGCTATTCGAAAGAGCGATGGCGTGAATTCTCTAGCAACTTCAGCAGAGGGCTGAAGGCATCTCGTGTCAGCAGCTTTAATCTAATTGCGTCGGTTCTCAAAGGCAGGCAGCTTGTGTCACGTGGGTGCAGTCGAAGTTTCTGTCGAAGAAAACTTGTAAAGATTTGATTGGGGCCTCTGAAATAAATTTTTAAACAAACTCCCTAAAATATTCCATCCCTGGCTGCCGGCTTCTACACGTGAACCGTTTCACGTGCTCGGCGATTTTGCAGTTGCTGTAATAGCAGAACAACAAACTAACATCAGGTTGTGATGAGTGGCAGAGAAAATAGGAACGGAAACAGTCCCTCTCCCTCTGCAGAATAAGGGGAGAGATCCTTGAGCACTCCACTCAACTGAAGGAAGAAAAATAAGCGAGAAACTAAAAGAAAAGTTGGTTTGATGCAAATAGTCAAAAATCTGACAGCAGGATACCTCGTACGACCAGCAGTAGACAGTTTGATGAGCCGAAAGATTAGACACTGTTGACAGAACAGCTCGAATTGTGGAGATCACTAACCATGACAACGCTCGTGATCGCACAGCAATGAGTGTGTAGCAGTTTTGCAAAGAGCAATCAATTAAGATTTTACTCCTATCGCACTCACCATACTAATCCCCAGTTCCCTTGTACAGCATGTATGAAAGAAAACTCTGTAACCTAAATGAGGTAAGTATGGTGGTGTATCACTTGATTTCAAACTATGTATATTAGAAAGACCCAGTAGAAGATACAACACTTCACTGCCACACCCAATGAAACGGAGTTACTCCGGGAGTGAGATGTCATTAGAAAATTGGTAATCTGCAACATCTACAGTGGGAGTAACAGAAGCGGGAAGCAAGAGAGGTAAGTGGCTGCTACTATGGTTTTAAGCTAGGATTGCGGATTATGGTCATAGTTGATCTACTTCGATGTTGAAGAAGAAAACTTCGGAAATGGAATACAAGCCCCTTCAGCTGAATGTAATTGGGAGTTAGATGACCTGTTGAAAAGAAAACACCTCAAATATAGACATTACATATTTTCGAGCTACTTCATTTGAATATCATTTCATTAAAGTGGAATAGTGCCATATGATGAACTTCAACTTACATTTTGTATATCGCATAACAGAAATGGGAATAGCTAGTCAAAATTGCGACTTTATTGTCCCTGGCATAAGAGAAATGGGAGTAGCTAGTCAAATTTGCGACTTTATTGTCCCTGGCCCATTCCGCATTACTTTATTCAGGTAGTTATCATTCATATGTCAGTTCCCAAATTTCTTATTAAACAAACAGAAACGATTAACTTTCATAGTACTTTTTGTATAAATTTTGTCATAATTTTATTCAACTGGTCTCTTTATTGTAGTTTCAATGTTGTCATCATGTTCTCTAGCTTGTCTGGAAGTGATTTTAGTGCTTTTTTTAGTAAATATACGAAGCATACTGCGTAGAGTATCTAACCACATCGCGCCACATACCGCTCAACAGAATTTCCCGTTTTGATTTTGTTTTTGTTTTATCAATTTATGAGTAAGACATACTGTTTGTCACCTTATAACGCTGGCTCATACGGATACGCGGCATCGAAGTGTTCTTGTCAGTAAGCACGTAACATTTGTCCCTGTTCACGCCACTTACGTACCCTATTAGGCCTGAAGACAACATAACACAAACAGAACTAATGCGCACTGCTGGCCATTCTGCCTATCACAGAGAATTGTAACTAATCGTTGACATACCCGCCAATGATGTGTACTTGTACAAAGTTGCACAGACATCTGATTGTATCCTCTGGGTGAGTGACTTTTTTTGTCAGTGCATTTATTATTTTTGTTGTTACTTATTTTGAACATAGATATAAACTGTGCTGTTTCCACGTATGACATAGTATTACCTATTCATCGCCTTTGGGTGATAAGCTGCAGAAGCGTCTTTCCTACTAAGGTTCCTTTGTATTTTAATATTTCTACTTTTATTTTATAATGACGAGATACATTCCTGTTTTAAATTTTTTGGGGATATCAGAAGCATTTTATAAGTGGACTCAAATCCATCAATCCTTCTTCTTCCTTTGATAATGCATCCTGGTACTCCTCATCTAGTGGGTGTTGTTGAGCTTTTCAGAATCTCCCATCCCTTCCAAAGATCAAACGCTACTATTAACTTGTAACGATCAGACCACAGAGTTACATTTTCTGAAAACGTATTTATTTCTGAATCTAGGATTGCGAATTAAGAGCTACAATTTGTTTATAACTGCCTCTTTATCGATGGGCCGCTAGGTACAATCTTTTTTCATGCTTCCTGTAATTTGTTAGATCAATACTATACGGCTTTAGCCTTATTAGACAAAGCACAATCCGCGATCCGGGAAAATCAGGAAGTAGCTCACCGTGTTCTTTTCAAAGAAAACATCTCAATATTAAACAATTTAGAGACACCAAGAGAGGCTAAATCTTAATGTCCAAAAGCGATTTTGAAATTCCGGGTGGAGACAGAAATGCCTATTCGCAGCAAAACCTTACATAAGCGTCCATGTGATTCGGAAGTAGTTATAAAGCAGAACACATTTCAAGTATATTAGCTTTTCTTTGATAGTTTATGACTTGTCCATTTAATTTCTTGTTTTTTAACTATTTAAAACCACTTTAGATTATGAATCACTGGGCGTTACTTTGGACTCAAAACACAGATACATGTGAGTTGGTTGTGCTAGTATCATTATTTGCATAGGAAGAACTCTTACTCTCACCATCAGTTTATCTTATCACAAATTCATTTTTATGAAATTAATGGATGCTAAGGAATACCTTATTTTGCTGTACATTGGCGTGTTTCAGAGCAAATTCACAATGAGTGCCACTGTATTTTTTTCGTTTTTGCTATACTACAGCAGGCAAAAAACGACGGGTTTAAAACTGTAAATATTTTCTTACTACCAAAGTAGGCCTATGTTTTTATTGTATAGAAGGTCGAAGCAATTTTATCCGGAAATCTGGTTATAAATATCGTATTCCATATAATTTGGACACTATTTTCAATATGATTTTCGTTTGCACATTGCTTAAAATTCTCAGAAAATTTAAAGGATGCCATCAATAACTGCTGATGCTCACATAATCACCTTTTTAAATCCTTAGCACATAGTTTGCTCTAAGTGATATTTACTCTATGCATAGCAAAGTATTTGTTGTGTTTGTTTCATATTATTACATTTGCTTGTCACGTCGACGACGTTTCCTCTTTAATAGAACATAGCTACGTAACTACTTTGTGTTCCCGAATTCCTTCCACGTTCGTTTCCCAATTATTCCGCTTTGCTTATTTACAATTTTTGTATTTTTCTACGCGTCTGCTACTGATTATTTTCCAACAAATGTCGACGGTAATCAGCCCTTCTTCTACTACATCAGGACAGGGAAATTGAAATTGTAGGGAAAAGCCATCCCTTCATTTTCTTTTACGAGAATTCCTCGCAGTATAACCATTCATTCCAAATGGCCCGTGGAACATGAGCACCGATCAAATCGGCGAGCGAAGATAACAGCCGAGTGCAACTTTGGTAAATAGGTAGGAATGTGCGTTACGTCGTCATAAACCTGAGCAGACGCAGTGCTGTGGGGGCAGTCGTTTCTGGATAGTGCTGCCATGAAGACGGTAACCTTAACGCACTGTACCGCTGGCTGTGAGCTGAGTGCCACAACCAACAAAAGTCAGTGGCGGCTACGTGTTACCGTGACACGGAAGTGTTATGTTTGAGGGCCCAGCTAATCACGATCAAGGTCATGAGCATATCCCCGCTTGAGTGGCTGCCTGTTTTAGTTAAAAGGGCAACATGCGCAACGAGTATATCTCGTGTCATATGTTAATTTTGGCCGAATGTCACCACCTTGCCTTTGAATTTTACTCAGACACGGTAAGGATGGCGGAAACCGATAAATGGTGAGCGTCACTATGGGCTGATACACACAAACATTGGACAGCTTCGGAATTAATGTAGGTTACCTACTAAAGTTGTATAGGAGTCTCGCCGTGTTTGGAACATTCTGCTCATGTCTATATCGTGCGTGGTGCACGTTATGCTCAGACGGTTCCCCGATTTAGCATCTTGGGTTCGGCTGAGTGCCGTTAAGTTTCGTGTACTAAATTTGATGCTTATTGGACTCGTGTTTGTAAAATAATGTACACTTATGAGCAGCACCCTTGCCTTCCTTAGTGTGTCTCCTTTAAATTGTTCTAAAAGTAAATGTATGTCTGATGGTACAGCGGTCGTAAAGAAACAAGAAATCAGGACTTCAGCAGCTTACAGGCATTGAAATAAATCAATGGTGCAGACTGAAAATTTGTGTCCAACTGGAACCCGAACCCAGATGCTCCACTTCTCTTGACTGCTTTCCTTCACCACGTTTCTTTTCTATTTGAATGTGACTTTTCGTTGCATTTGGTCTGGTTGGACGTCACTTGACACCTGTTGAAGTTTCGTTGATTACTTTACCCATTTTATTTATGACAGAAGGTAGCCATCCCTCTGACTGAACACGCTGAGCTACCGTGCCGACTCGCCTGGGCCGTTCAGAAACCCTTCGCTTCCAACCCATATTCTCAACCTCTCACCCACAAGTAGCGCCCCCTTCCATTAACGCCACTGCTCGTAGCATTCATTAAGTACCGTAGGGTTTCGTACGATATGCTAAGCGGAAACTGAAAACTATTTAAAAACCTACAAGACGACTAGAGAGTATTGCTCACCGGTATTGATACAGGGATATTCTAAAGCCGTGCGCTCTGAATCAAACATATCCGTAGTCAAACGGATTAAAGCAAAGATCATGAGTATAGTACGTCAAACCACCACCGATTTCAGAGTTCGTGCCCGGGACTATGCCAACCGTATGTTTACCCAGCCACTCTTCGGTTCCCACTCTAAGTGTCACGTCCAGCACTCTTTCGCACAATCACGATGATAGCAGGTAAAATCGGAACTCAATCCAGCAGGTGGGATGGTACAAAAATATCATTGCATAGCACTACAGGAAGCAGACCTCGTATACATACAGCCATAGCTATGAGCATCTCATCAGTTCATAAAGGTTACCAACAAACATAACAGAACCCTAACAACAAGATTTGCAAGAGAGGAACTGCACTCAACTTTAAAAACGGCTCCATGGCGCAAATCTCCGGGTGCGAACCGACTACCGGTAGAGATTTATGTGCGTTGCTAGCGTCTCTTCGGCTACTTCTTCACACAGCTTATTAACTAATTTCTGCAGGGTGCGACCATACCACCGGATTTCAGTCAGCAAATCACAGTACTCAATCCCAAAATCTCTACCGGTAGTCTGTTAACACCCGACGATTTGCCCCGTTGTGCCGTTTTTAAAGTTTAGTGTAGTTCCTCTCTTGCAAATCTTGTTGTTAGGGTTCTGTTATGTTTGTTGATAGTCGTTGTGAACGGATGAGATGATCCTAGCTATGGCTGTATATACACCAGGTCTGCAATTTCTGTAGAGTATAAAGCACTGTAGTGCTATGCAATGAACAATTTGTACCAGCTTGCCTGGTGGATTGTGTTACGATATTGGCTGCTATAGTCGTGAGTTTGCGAGAGAAGGCTGGACGTGAACTTAGAACACGTGGGGAATCGAAGAGTGGCTGGGACACACGCGGTTATCATAGTCCAAGGCACGAACTCTGAAATCAGCGGAGGTGTGATGTACTATAAGCATGATCCTTGCTTTAATATGTTTGATTGTGGATAGATTTGACGTATAACCTACGGGTTTAGAATATTCTTGAATCAGTGCTGGCAAACAATACTCTCTAGTCTTCTTGTAGGTTCAAAATGGTTCAAATGGCTGTGAGCACTATGCGACTAAACTTCTGAGGTCATCAGTCGCCTAGAACTTAGAACTAATTAAACCTAACTAACCTAAAGACATCACACACATCCATGCCCGAGGCAGGATTCGAACCTGCGACCGTAGCGGTCGCTCGGTTCCAGACTGCAGTACCTTGATCGCCTTTGGACAGCACACAATTTAAATCTCTACTCAGAATTACTGGCGCATCCCGAACCTGAAGAGTTGCGTTAAATGGCCATAGAGCATGTCACACCATTTCACTCTATCATTCGTTGCGAGGGAACATACGCGAAATATATATTGATATATCAGCGAGGGAGGCTGTAGGTACTTTTTTTGTGAATGCACCATATCTTCCGAACACTTGCGAGACTTGGCGAATGCTACGAGCAGTGACGCCAATGGAAAGGGGCGCTAGTTGCGCATGACAGGTTGAGAACGGGGAACTGACAAGAAGCGTGTTAGGATGGCCCACACTATTAAGGCAACCACTGTAGAGAAGCAGAGCATCCGAGTCCGAGTTCGTGTCCGTGAAAAGTTTTGAGTCTCTACTACAGATATGTTTCAAAATCTGTACCCAGTCAAAGACTTCCGGAAGAAGCGGTCAGCCTCATTAGGCCAACGGCCTTGTCAAAAAGGATGAGGAGAGGACAGAGATTCAGGACATTGTCTCAAACTTCTGTTAGGAAACTGCCCCAAAACGGCGGAAGAATCGCCGGCAGTTGTGGCCGAGCGGTTCTAGGCGCTTCAGTCCGGAACCGCGCAACTGCTACGGTCGCAGGTTCGAATCCTGCCTCGGGCATGTGTGTGATGTCCTTAGGTTAGTTAGGTTTAAGTAGTTCTAAGTCTAGGGTACTGATAACCTCAGATTTTATGTCCCATAGTGCTTAGGGCCATTTGAACCATTTTTGGTGCAAGAATCAGCAATGACCGACGGTATGAGGATGGAAACCACTGAATTAAAGACACATTATGTGTATCCGCAAGACATTTGGCCTATAACTGAAAAAGTGTCATAATAAACTCTCCATCGGCAAAAGATTCCGTACTAGTCTCCGGGAGGGTCCTAACAGAAGGGAAGTGACCATGACAAAGATTGAATAACTAACGAAAGGATAATTTTCTACGGCTGGGGGAGTGGGATCTCAGAAGTTTCAACGTGGTCGGGAAGTTGGAAAATCTGAAAAGGGAAATGCAGAGAATCCATATAGATAGAGTATGTGTGAGTGAAAAGACAAGAATTTCTTGTCATATGAGTAAAGGGTAAAATCAACAGTAGCAAAGAATGATTATGAATAGAATGGTAGGTCCGAAAGTGAGTTACTGTGAACAGCTGTTCTCACCAGAATCGATAGCAAATGAACACCGAGAACAGTAGTTCGGGTATACGTGCCGGCGTCGCAAGCAGAAGATGAGGAGACAGAGAAAGTATATGTGAATATTGAACGGGTAATTTAGTAAGTAAAGGGAACAAAAACGTCATCATCATTGGAGAATGGAAAGCTGTTTCAAGGGAAGGAGAAAAGAGTCAAGGGAGAGTATGGGTTTGCTAGTAGGAATGAGTCAGGAGAAAGACTAATTTAGTTCTGCAATAATTCTCAGATAGTAATTGCGGATACTCTATTGAAGAATCTCAATTGGAGGAGATATATTTGCAAAAGTCCGGTTTGTAGAGGAAGATTTGAGTTAGATTACATCATGGTCAGGCAGATTCCGAACTCAAGGATTGGATTGGAAGGCGCACCCAAGAGCAGATACAGACTCAGATCACAATTTAGTAATGATGAAGAATAGGCTGAAGCTTAAGAGACTAGTCAGAAAGAAACAATATGCAAAGGATTGGGATATGGAAGTAGTAAAGAATGAAGAGAGTCGCTTGAAGTTCTCTGAAGCTATAGATAGTGCGATAACAAACAGCTTAATAGGCAGTTCAGTTCAAGGGGAATGAATAACTCTAAAAAGGGCAATCTGAGAAGGTGGGAAGAAATAATAGTTCAAGGAAGGTAACTGTGATGCAAGCACGGTTGATTGGTTGGTTGATTCGGGCGAGGGGACCCATCAGCACGGTCATCGGTCCCATCGGATTAGGAAAGGATGGGGAAGGAAGTCGGCCGTGCCCTTCCACAGAAACTATCCCGGCATTTACCTGAAGCGATTTATGCACGGAAAACCTAAATCAGGATGGCCGGACGCGGATTTGAACTGTCGTTCTCCTGAATGCCAGTTCAGTGTGCTAACCATATTTTTTAAATCTAATTTTGTTCGGGATTGTTCGTTCTATTTGTTCGGGGCGGATGTCCCATGACGCTTTTTTATGTTCATCGTTGATCAATTAACTCAGCTGCCACTGGGCCATGTCGCTCGGTGGTGAAACCACAGGTAGCAGTAGTAATATATCAGCTGATCGACGACAGAAGGAAGTACAAAACTGTTCAGAGGAATTCAGGAATACAGAGATATAAGTGCAGGACAGCTATGGTGAAATAGCTACACGAGAAATGTGAATAAATCGAAAGAGAAATGTCTGTCGGATGGATTGGCTCAGGAAAGTGAAAGGAACCTTCGGTGAAATTAAAAGCAAGGGCTGTAATATTAAGAGTGCAAAGGGAATTCCACTGTTAAAGGCCGAGGAAGGTGCGGGTAGGTGTAAACATTAAATACCTCTATGAAGGGGTGGCTTGACTGATGACGTGATAGATAAAGAAATAGAAGTCTATAGGGAAGAGATAGAGAATTCGAAATTAGTTAGAATTTAAGAGCGCTGGAGAACGTAAGACTGAATGAGGTAGAAGGAATAGATAAAATTCCATCGGAATTTCTAAAATCATTCGGGGAATTGGCATTAAAACGACTACTTATGTTGCAGTGTAGTACGTATGAGACTGGCGCTATATCGTCAAAGTTTCGGAAAAACATCATCCACGCAATTCCGAAGATAACAATCACCGACAAGTGTGAGAATTATCGCACAGATCATTTGTCCAAGTGGTTGCCAACAATAATATACAGAATGGAAAAGAAAATTGAGGATGTGTTGTACCATTAGTTTAGCTTTAGGAAAGGAGAAGGCGCCAGAGAGGAAATTATGACGTTGCTGCTGATGATGGGCGCTAGACTGAAGAAAAGTCAGGACGTATACATATTATTTGTCGACCTGTGATAAACATATGACAATGTAAGGTATTACAAGAAGTTTGAAATTCTGAGGAAAGTAAGGGTAAGCTGTAGGAAAAAAAGGGTAATATACGTATAATACGCAGAAGAACCAAGAGGGAACAATAAAAGTAGGAGGCCAAGTACGATGCATTCCTATTAAAGAGGGTGAGGAATTAAAATTCGAGATGAACTGACATCAATGATAAGATTCGCTGGTGACAATGTTATCCTCAATAAAATTCAAGAACAACTCCAGATTATTTTGAATAAAGTGAACAGCCTAATGGGTACTGAATGTAGATTGAAAATAAATCGAAGAAAGACGAAATTAATGATAAGTAGCAGAAAATAGTACAGTGAGAAATTGAACATCATCACGAATTGGCGATCATGAACTCAAGGAATTCTGCTATTTAAGCAGCAAAACAACCCATCACTGACGGAGGAAGGAGGACATCATAAGCAGACTAGCACTGGCAAAATGGACATTCCTGGCCAAGAGAAGTCTACTATCAAACATAGGCCTTCATTTGAGGATCAAATTTGCGAGGTTGTAAGTTTGGAACACGGCATTGTATTGTATGAAAAGCGGACTGGGGGAAAACAGCAGAAGAGACTCGAAGCATTTGTGATTTGGTGCTACCTATGAGTGTTGAAAATTAGGTGGACTGATATGGTAAGAAATGTGGAGTTTCTTTGCAGAATCGGTGAGGGAAAGAATATTTGGAAAACACTCACATGAAAAAGTGACAGGATGATAGGACGCCTGTCAAGCCAACAAGGAATAATTTCTACGGTACTATAGGGAGCTGCAGGAAGTAAAAACTCCGGGAGCAGGAAGAGATTGGAATATATCCAGCTACATATGTTGTAAATGCTATTCCGAAATGAAAAGGATAGCACAGGATAAGAATTTGTGGCGGGCCATGTCAAACATGCCAGAAGACGACTCAAGAAGAAAGGGAAAAGAGCAGCTGAAGTCCTGACTTCTCGTAATAAAGTTTATTCACGGTCACTGTATCACAAGTAATGTCTGTTCTCTCGGACATGTCCAGCAGAAAAAACACGACTTTACGAAAATATATTTACACCTCACACGAAAAACACTTAGCAGTGCAAGGGGCTTGCTCATAGGCCTATATGTAAATTGTTTTAGCAAGGCAAGGGGCTTAGGCATATGTGTCAATTATTTCATAAAGATTAGACCAAGAACCATCAATATTAGTACAAAAAACTTAACGGCACCCAGCCGAAACGAGCATGTAAATTCATGGAACCGTCTGGTCACAGTTTACAATGCACAATATAGACATGAAGAGAATCCTCTCAGACGCCATGAAACTCTTAAATAAGCTTAATCGGTGGCGTACATTAAAACCGAAGCTGACAAATTTTGTGTATCATCGGTTATTCGTTTCCGCTTTTCTTCCCTTGCCACGACAAAAATCTGCAGGCTGTGTCGTACACGTTGCTCCTGTTGCCCTTTAACTAAGCCAGGCAGCCCATTCTGTGCATACAAACGTAATCTGGCCGGTGAATTAGACGAAACGGCAAGCATAACACCTTCCTCTTACTGCTCAGGTTGAACCCAAAGTAAAACCCGAATTCCACTTCACATGGCAACGACCCAGCGAACATCTCATATAAATGTTGCCGCCGAATTTCCGTCCACGGTAACACTATGTCAACTCCGCGGCATCAACTCCACATGCGAACAGGTCTCCCGTTGTCCCATAAGTCTAACTCGCTCTTACATTCGCCGGAAGTCACAGGACCATCTGCCGATGTGCATACAGCGCTTTAAAGCCACATCGCACTACCCCGCAATCGTCTAGTGGGATGCTGGGTAAAGCGTTACCAAGACACGTAGCGACTTCAAATATTTCTCACCGATCCCCATTCACCAATTTCATTCAGGCAACAAAACGAGATTGCTCAAATTAGTAAGACATATTTGTATGCAAGTGTACTTCGACTAAGTAATATATCATTATGTGTTTTTATCTTATGTTCAAGCAGTAAACGGAACGAAGCCATCTGTACAGACACTCTGTGCGATTCTCGGCATCTAAATGGTGGAAAGTAGACAGAAAGTCAAAAATACACAGTTGTTTCCAAAATTGTTTCACTGTAGAGGAATGTTGAGTGGTTCCTGTTTTCAGTCGTCGCAAGAACGTCAAAATGACACATTTTGAAATAAGAAACTACGAGATAGAAAATCTATTAAACCCTCTCAACAGAGGAAGTGCGACTGGACGTGATGCAACGCCTATAAGATTTTCCATTGAGAGTGCAAAAGTGATTCCTCCACTTATAATAGCAGTGTATCGTAGGTCCATCGATGAGCCTAGCGTTCCTAATGACTGGAAAAATGCGCAGTTCATTCCGCTGGTCAAGAAAAATAGACTCCCACATGTCGACATCACTGAAGTCAGGCTCTTGCGTAATTTTGCCTGACGTTGTGGCCGAGCGGTTCTAGGCGCTTCAGTCTGGAACCGCGTGACCGCTACGGTCGCAGGTTCGAATCCTGCTTCGGGCATGGATGTGTGTGATATCCTTAGGTTAGTTAGGTTTAAGTAGAGCTACTGATGACCTCAGATGTTAAGTCCCATAGTGCTCAGAGCCATTTTTTTGCGTAATTTTAGAAAATGTTTTATGCTCACGTATTATGACATTTCTGAAGAGCCAGTATATCCTCTGTAGGAATCGATATGGACTACGTAAAAGCAACGACAGCGCGAAACCCAGCTCGCCCATCTCGTCGACGAGACCCAGAAGGCCGTAGTTACCGGCGTCCAGGTTAATGCTTGACTTCCGAAAGGAGTTTTAAGAAGCTCCACACTGTTGTCTAGTGAAAAATATGATCGTATTGAATATCGGACCAGATATGTGAAATGACTGACGTGTTGTTAGTAAATAGATTGTAACAAGTCCTTCTCAACGAGGCAAAAACTTTCAGCCATAAGAGTAAATTCTGGGGTAGCCAATGCTGTGTTACTGGACCATTACTCTCAGAATCTCCATGAGGTTAAGCGTGGGTAGTGTGTTGTATACATGGTGGTCCATTGATAGTTACCGGGTCAAATATCTCACGAAATAAGCATCAAACGAATGAAACTACAAAGAAGGAAACTCGTCTAGCTTGAAGGGGGAAACAAGATGGCTCTATGGTTGGCCTGCTAGATGGCGCTGCCATAGGTCAAACGGATATCAACTGCGTTTTTTTTTAAAAAGGGACCCCCCTTTTTTATTTTTATAAGTACGTGATATCACGCTACATTCCGTCAGTGCGGACGGTATTTGCTTCGTGATACATTACCCGTGTTAAAATGGACCGTTTGCCAATTGCAGAAAAGGTCGATATCGTGTTGATGTATGGCTTTTATGATCAAAATGCCCAACGGGCGTGTGCTATGTATGCTGCTCGGTATCCTGGACGACATTATCCAAGTGTCCGGATCGTTCGCCGAATACTTACGTTATTTAAGGAAACAGGAAGTGTTACGCCACGTGTGAAACGTCAACCACGACCTGCAACAAATGATCATGCCCAAGTAGGTGTTTTAGCTGCTGTCGCGGCTAATCCGCACATCGGTAACAGACAAATTTTGCGGGAATTGGGAATCTCACAAACGTCGGTGTTGAGAATGCTACATCTACATCGATTGCTCCCGTACCATATTTCTAAGCACCAGGAATGCATGGCGACGACTTTGAACGTCGCGTACAGTTCTACCACTGGGCACAAGAGAAATTACGGGACGATGACAGATTTTTCGCATGCGTTATATTTAGCGACGAAGCGTCATTCACCAACAGCGGTAACGTAAAGCGGCATAATATGCACTATTGGGCAACGGAAAATCCACGATGGCTGCGACAAGTGGAACATCAGCGACCTTGTCGGGTTAATGTATGGTGCGGCATTATGGGAGGAAGGATAATTGGCCCCCATTTTATCGATGGCAGTCTAAATGGTGCAATGTATGCTGATTTCCTACGTAATCTTCTACCGATGTTACTACAAGATGTTGCACTGCATGACAGAATAACGATGTACTTCCAACATGATGGATGTCCGGCACATAGCTCGCGTGCGGTTGAAGCGGTATTGAACAACATATTTCATGACAGTTGGGTTGGTCGTCGACGCACCATACCATGGCCCGCACGTCCGCCGGATCTGACGTTCCCGGATTTCTTTCTGTGGGGAAAGTTGAAGGATATTTGCTATCGTGATCCACCAACAACGCCTGACAACATGCGTCAGCGCATTGCCAATGCATGTGCGAACATTACCGGAAGGCGAACTACTCGCTGTTGAGAGGAATGTCGTTACACGTATTGCCAAATGTATTGAGGTTGACGGACATCATTTTGAGCATTTATTGCATTAATGTGGTATTTACAGGTAATCACGCAGTAACAGCATGCGTTCTCAGAAACGATATGTTCCCAAAGTTACATGTATCACATTGGAACAACCGAAAGAAAATGTTCAAACGTACCTACGTTCTGTATTTTAACTTAAAAAACCTACTTGTTACCAGCTGTTCGTCTAAAATTGTGAGCCATATGTTTGCGACTGTTACAGCGCCTTCTATCACAAATCGAAAAAAGTGGTCCAACTAGAACATTCATATTTCTTTACGTACTACACGAATATGGAATAAAAAATGGGGGTTCCTATTTAAAAAAACGCAGTTGATATCCGTTGGACCAATGGCAGCGCCATCTAGCGAGCCAACAATAGCGCCATCTGGTTTCCCTCTTCAAGCTAGACAAGTTTCATTCGTTTTAATTTTTTCGTTTGACGCCTATTTCGTGAGATACTTGACCCGATTACGAATAGTGGACCACGCTGTATAGAAAGGTTGCTACATTAGAAAATTGTAGATAAGAGCAGGACGACCCGCAGGGTTCGGCGCTTGGTGTACAAATTGTCAGTTGACCTTCAACGTAAACAAATGTAAAGTTTTGTGCAGAAGTAGACGAAAAGATCCATTGTTGTCTGGTTACAGGATTTTTAAAAAATTCATTGAGAGCAGTCCCATGAATTGAATGTCTGGAGAAATGCGTACGGAGCGATTTAAACTGGAACGAACATGTTACATTAAACGCAGGAAAGGTTGAAGCAAGACTTTGAGTTAGAGGGAAGAATTCTCAGGAACTACAGTTGCAGAACCATCGTTCCGTCGTTTCTGGAATAATTCTCGGCAGTCTCGAACCCGCACAAGATAGGATTGATAAAAGATGTAGAGAACATCTGAAAACCACAACGTTACGACACAGATCCGTTGAGCAAGCGTGAACGCGTCACGAAGATGCTCATTTAACTTTAGAAGCAGATGATACAAGAGAGGCGTAGTGCATCACGGTGTGGTCTATTATTAAATTTCCGAAAGCCTACGTGCCTATAAGAGTCATACTATACGTTATTTACCCAGAAGTAAGTCTCACGAAAATATCGTGACGGTAAAATTATGGACACTCGAGCTCACAGTGACACTTACGAGCAATAGTTTTTCTCGAGTACCATTCGCGACTGGAGCAGATAAGAGAGAAAGTTCGTTCCGCCACACCTAAGATGGCTGGTGGAGTACTGATGAGATGTAAATGTGAATCAGTGGACGAGAATTTCACTACGGATGCAATCTCCTGTTCCACTGGGAGGTGGATATCATGTGCGAGGCAGACAGGAAAGCAGCGAGACCAATATTGCAGATTGAGCACATTACCGAATAGCAGTGGTCGACGTCTTGGTAGAAGCCATGTCAGTCCGTGTCCTTTGACTTTACTTCCACTGCCAGAAACATTTCTCGAAATTATTTTCGCTGTAGACGGGCAAGAGTTTCATCGTCTGCTGGCTTCCAGCGTAGCTGAAGAGACCGTTTGTTGCAAACTGCTCGGCGTTCGTCGACAGTCACTTAGATGACAGATTTTGACGGAAATTGGTCACAACGTACAAAATATGATCAGAAGTATCCGGACACCTGGCTCAAAATGACTTACAAGTTGGTGGCGCTATCCATCGGTAATGCAGGAATTCAGTACGATGATGGCCCAACCTTAGCCTGGAGCCGGCCGCGGTGGCTGTGCGGTTCTAGGCACTTCAGTCCGGAACCGCGAGTCTACTACGGTCGCAGGTTCGAATCCTGCCTCGGGCATGGATGTGTATGATGTCCTTTTAGTTAGGTTTAAGTAGTTCTAAGTTGTAGGGGACTGATGACCTCAGATGTTAAATCCCATAGTGCTCAGAGCCATTTGAATTGAACCTTAGCTTCGATGACAGCTTCCACTCTCGCAGGCATACGTCCAATCAGGTGCTGGAAGGTTTCTTGGGGAATGGCATCCCGATCTTCATGGAGTGCTGCACTGAGGAGAGGTATCGATGTCGGTCGCTGAGGCCTGGCACGAAATCGGCGTTCCAAAACATCCCAAAGGTGTTCTATAGGATTCAGGTCAGGACTCTGTGCAGGCCAGTCCATTACAGGGATGTCATTGTCTTGCGACCACTCCACCACGGGCCGTGCATTATGAACAGTTACTCGATAGTATTGAAAGATGCCATCGCCAGCCCCGAACTGCTCGTCAACATTGTGAACCAAAAAGGTGTTTAAAACTTCTATCTAGGCCCTTGCTGTGATAGTTCCACGCAAAACAACAAGCGGCGCCAGCCCCCTCCATGGAAAACACGACCACACCATAACACTGCTGCCTCCGTATTGTACTGTTGGCACTACACACGATGGCAGATGACATTCACCGGGCAGTCGCAGTACCCACACCCTGCCATCGGATCGCCACATTGAGTACTGTGATTCGTCTCTCCACTGTTCAGTCGTTCAATGTTTACGCTCCTTACACCAAGCGATGCGTCGTTTGGCATTTACCGGCGTGATGCGTGACTTATGAGAAGCCGCTCGACCATGAAATCCAAATTTTCTCACCTCTCGCGTAACTGTCATAGCACTTGCAGCGGATCCTGATACAGTTTGGGATTCTTGTGTGGTGGTCTGGACAGATGTCTACTTATTACACATTCGACCGTCATCAACTGTCGGCGGTCTCTGTCAGTCAACAGACGAGGTCGCCCTGTACGGTTTTGTGCTTTACGTGTCCCTTCACGTTTCCACTTCACTATCACATCGGAAACAGTGGGCCTAGTGGTGTTTAGGAGTGTGGAAATCTCACGTACCGACGTATGACACAAGTGACACTCAATAACCTGACCACGTTCGAGGTCCATGAGTTCCACGAGAGCCCTATTCTGTCCTTCACGATGTCTAATGACTACTCAGGTTGCTGGTATGGAGTACCTGGCAGTAGGTGGCAGCACAATGCATCTAATATAATAACGTGTGATTTGTGGGTGTCTGAATACTTCTGATCATATAGTATATGTGCGTAGTAGTTGAAGTTCTGCAGTCCTGGGTCTGAATGGAAGGCTAATTGAACTCATGTTAAGTTTAATTACTGGCCATGGGAACTTTAAGAGACATCTAGACACTATGTTAATAGAGAAAGAAGCTTTCGAGTTCATATGATGGAGTGTGGGGATGATATCGCACCACATTTAATCTTCCAATGCGAAGCACTAGACGCCAAAAGGCACAGAATTTAGGAGTCTTTAATTTTTGAAGAACTTGTGTCTAACAATCATCTGTTGAAGCGTCTCTTACTACTGTCTCTGTGCGGACAGTAGAAGTCTAAGAGCTATTGCTGTTTTACGTCGCTTGTATAATCAAATCAAAGGGAGAAATTGAAGGAAAAAAATTAGAGGCAGTCGGCTAATGTTCGCCACATAACGTTTTCCTACAAGACATTGTCATACAAAGTCTCTGAAAATCTGTATTGACAACTGACCGATCGATGGAGATGACACGAAAAAACGTAAAGATCACGTTTAGCTAATCCAGCACCCTAAATTCAAAGTGCTTAGTTTCTTCCTGAAAGAAGTAAGATACATATATTTAAGACACACATATTCTTCGTCTGTTAAGATCTCTAAACGAATATTTCTAATACCATTCGTATGATCTCACACTTATTTCTTTGGGTGGTCACAATATATACTCAGAAATTCACTAAAAATTTTTAGCGGTAGTACACATTAAGTTTTTCAGTTAAAATTCTTTCGACATGAACCAGCGCAGGTTGTTAGGGCGCAAGCCGCGCATGTGCGTGCATTCCAATACTCTGCACTGTGTACAATTTTTTCCGTCGTTTCAATGTTTCGTTAATTAAACCTGGAATTCACAGTATTTGCAGCTCACGGCAAATCCATGATCTCTTGTTACGTCATTCGGCAGTGATCTACTCTGTATCCTGTGGCGGCCGACAGCCTCCTGCATGCACAGCGTTCCTCGCGGCGAGTTTAACACAGTCTGCTATTTGCAAGCTAAAACCGTAGAGAGGTTTCTCTCTGTTTACCGTGCAATGCGGGACGGGCACAGCGAAGATGATAGTAATTGTTATCGGTGGGATCCTTATCATCCGCCGGCCGCGGTGGTCTCGCGGTTCTAGGCGCGCAGTCCGGAACCGTGCGACTGCTACGGTCGCAGGTTCGAATCCTGCCTCGGGCATGGATGTGTGTGATGTCCTTAGGTTAATTAGGTTTAAGTAGTTCTAAGTTCTAGGGGACTAATGACCACAGCAGTTGAGTCGCATAGTGCTCAGAGCCATTTGAATCTTATCATCCTGTCGTCCTAAGTTTACCCGGTCACATAGTCACATAGCCTGTCAACGGTAACAACAACGTTATCTTCGCCTGATGTCGATATGAGCTCCAACCGCGATGTTGTCGACATCGTATAGTTAAAACCACCAGAGAGCAGTTCCAGTGTCCGTCTTAAGTGCTGCCAGCAGCGTGTCACGGGGATCCTACCACACCGCAGGAGATAGGCCGTGCTTAAAACAGCCGATAGCACTCAATTTCCAACAAGATCCTCCCAAAGACCGCACAACCTGATATAACCAGCAAAAACCAGGCTGTAGTTACAGAAGAAATCACCCGATCTTTCTGTCCTCAAGACTTTTACCTACCAATGACGGCCATGGTGGCCTTGTTGTTAAGTGCGTACCTGGTAACTGAAAGGTCGCGGAATTGAATTCCTGTTGGACCATGCGTATTTTCAGTCCCCTTTCTCCGATTGGATAACTGCGGTAGATGAGGGACAGGCATGTCGCCGGAGTGGGGTCCACTCGAAAAACCGCACCTGGCTCTCGAGTGTCATGCGACGATTGTACCTCACAGTGCGAAATTGTCTTCTTCATCGCACTGCATCCATATAACTTCGGCAAATACTCGATCAAACGCTGATCTGCAATCCCGCTTGCTAACCGACCAGAAGAAAGCCCACATTAGACTAAGAACAAAGGGCCACACATAACTACTAAACCTCTTTGCTGTCATACTTAACTACACTACTCAGTTATTCACATGTTGCATAGACCATTTAAACGATTCTTTTAACAATATGCTGTGGACCCCATCAGCTTACTGTATATGTACACATCGTTAGTGTTAACATTAATGCACACACTATTTTTTCGCCCGTTCATGTAAATGCACTTGATATCGTATCACCTATCAACTCCACACCACTGGCGTCAACAAGTTGGCAACATAATTAAACGTTAAATGTATTTGCAGTTGTAAATATGGATAATCATTAGCTGTAGAATTGCAAGTTTCCGTTAGATGATGATAGTGGTCATTCGTGATTCGGAGGACCTCATGGTGCACACCTGCTGAGCCACGGCTCCAGGAGCTCTGGACCTCGAGCGCCCTCTGCCGTCTTGACACAGGATGGTCACTGACAGCAACATGGCTCACTGGCTCTCGGAGCCATTTCGCTATGCAGATGCCACACAGTCGCGGCTCCTACACCATGTACTTGCTATAGTTCAGAGAACCTCATCCTTGTTGATATTCTAAGAGTTTGGCTCCATCTCTTGCTACATTATTTGTAACGAGTCATCGTACACTTAGAGAAATACAAGTCAAGTTAAGCTTCTGTTCGTTGTGTTAACGTGGTCACTCATCATTTTCGCTCATTTCCTGCAATGACAGTTATCGCTCCACTCTGTAGCTCACCTCCCCTTGCTGTTTTATATGAAGTCATACTTAATACTTAAAAACTAGATTTTCCTTCTTCTTTTTCTACATATTACTAGTTTTTAAATAAAAATTTACAGAGTCTTGCAGAAGCTCTTCCTAAGTCATTGGTCTGACCTTATTTCATGCTCAGAGCTGAATATAAAGCTTTACAAAAGTTTTCGAGGATTCATTCTGTGAGAACAACCTTATAACTCTTTGGAAAATATCATTTTAAATCTTTTATTTATTTATTTATTTATTTTGCTTTCTGTGTAATGGGATTCACCACAAGATCTGTAAAATGTACCAATTCTGTTTGTTTATTGTTAAGTGGAAGGTTATTCAAAAAATGGTTCAGATGGTTCTGAGCACTATGGGACTTAACATCTGAGGTCATCAGTCCCCTAGAACTCAGAACTACTTAAACCTAACTAACCTAAGGACATCACACACATCCATGCCCGAGGCAGGATTCGAACCTGCGACCGTAGCGGTCGCGCGGTTCCAGACTGTAGCGCCTAGAACCGCTCGGCCACTCCTGCCGGCGGAAGGTTATTCACAGATAATAATAAGAAATCCGAATTGACCCAAAATTGATCCCTGAGTGACTCCCTTCGTTGTTTCTCTCAAGTCACTAAAATTTTCCAACCTTCTAACGTTGCATGAATTATTCAGCACAACGTTTCTCAGTCTGTTTGTTAGGTATGAATCAAACCAGCTGTGTGTGAAGTCATCAGTGCCATAAAAGATTAAAACCAGATGTGGTATTGTCAAACGAGGGAGAAGACAGCTAGTCAATATACAAGATACTATAAATGACAACCTTGTCACTATATTTCACAAGTAGCGAGTACTTTCAACAGTCACTGGCTAAGTGTACCAGCAAAAATGTGGTTAAAGGGTTTAGTTGAAGAAGCAAGAGAACAAATAAAAATGTCATTCCACAAACCTTCAACTAAAATATTTAAACTCATTTTTGGTGCTACGCTTAAATAGTGATTCTTAAAAGTACTAACTACTTTTCAATTATAGTCACAACATTGCCATTTAGCTTAACTGTTACGGTATCATGTTCACTGACTGGCAGTCCTGTCTCTCATTTGACTATATCTCATTTAGTTTTAATTTTATTGTACGTATTGTTAATGTGTCTTATGACATTATAATGACTTGCCTTAAAATATTACACTATTTTTGTTGTATGTAAGTAATATCGAATCTTGAATTATTGTGATCTTTATACACATTTAACTATTCCACTTACATGAAATTTTATTCCCTTAGTTTCGTATGGCTTACTTGTTTTATAAACGGATCTCCTGGATAAATATTTAGGAAAGCGACTTTCAAATAGTGACATAAATATAGTATGGAATAAGTTAAATTTGACATTAGCATCTCTTTCCGTATATGTCTCATTCTATACCACCTCTTTCAGCTCACTTGTACAACATTTACCCTGTTATCATTAATAAGCCTCACTGCTTTGTACGAAACTGCCTCAGGGCTGTAGGATTCCGTGTTGTTGGTTTAAAGTAACTGGACACGATAACCTGTCTCGCACTCTCTTATGCAAGTGTTGTATCGTTCTGAAAGCCTCTAAAATTTTACCATTCCCTCCAAATCCGTGAGCGCCAGTCCTCCGCTTCACATTCCTTATCGACTTACCTACGCCCATCCCTATCCTGTACAAGTCAACAATGTTCCCTCCTGAAATCCCTTCGCTACTTTTATGTCACTCTCAAAAACGCATCCGAACAGTCCACCATATCCAGCAACCCTGGGAGTCCAAGCCAGCTGCCGCACCTTCATCACCACGCCACACCTACTTTGTATTTCCACAATGTTACTTCGATTGTGGCTGTATACAGCCAGCTTGCGCGTCCTGTGATGTTGACGTATTACTGATACACATACATAAATCTTTACTTTTGTGCCAGCAGATGGTCATATAGACTGAAACCGAGAGTGACTGAAGTTTGTGAGCGTACCTGTGAAAGTAAATTCGGAAAATCCATGATTTGAGTAAAATGACCACTCATATACGAAGTTTCGACCTATGAATCAATTTTAACAATGCTATCTGTGTACAAATATTACATGGGAATTTACCTAGGCTAACAGTTTGCAGTGGACATATAAAAAGTAAACTGGATTTGAGTGAACACGAGAAATGGTATCAGTTATTTAACACCAAGCATAAAATCAACGTAGCTTACAGCCAGCTACAGTGCAGCTGGGTACTTGAGCCCCAAACTGTTACACTAGCACTCAAACATAAGCCACCTACGTCGAATCAGAACCGACCTTCCGGACTTCAGCATCTCCCCAGTGGGTCGATTCCAATTCGGTAGAGTCGTGATGCGGATGAGACTGGTACCATCTGCACAGGGAGCAACTGCAGCAATTGCTTCCGTCGTTGGCATTAATTAAATGGATAACTTAATGTCTAATGGATCGGTAGAGTCCTGATCAATGATTAGCTTTAGTCATCAGTCTTCTGGTTAGTTTATTGCGACCCGCCAAAAATTCGTCTTCTGCGCCAATCTTTTTATTTTAGAGTAACAGTTGCAACATTCGTCCTCAATTATTTGCTGAATGTATTCAGATCTCTTACTGTACAGCTTTTACCCTCTAGACCTCCCTCTAGTACAATGGAAGTTATTCGGTGCTGCATTAACAGATGTCCTGTCGTCCTGTCCCTTCTTGTTGCCAGTATTTTCCTTGTGTTCCTTTCCTCACCGATTCTGCGGAGAACCTCCTCATTCCTTATCTTACCAGTGCACATAATTTTCAACATTCTTCTGTGGCACCACGTCTCAAAGGCTTTAGTTATCTTCTGTTCCGGTTTTCCCACAATCCATGTCTCACTATGATATAAGTTGCGCTCCAAACATACATTCAAATTAAGACGTATGTTGTTTCATATTAGCAGATTTCTCTTAGCCAGGAATGCATTTTTTTGCAGTGCTTATCTGCTTTTTATGTCCTCCTTGTTCCGTCCGTTATGGGTTATTTTGCTACCTAGATAGCAGAATACCTTAGCTTTATCCACATCACGATCACTAATCCTCATGATAAGTTTATCGCTGTTCCAATTTTTGCCTCTTCTCATTACTTTCGCCTTTCTTTGAATACTCTGTCAATATTTTATACTTACTAGAACGTCCATTCAGTTTAACAGGTCCTGTAATTCTTCGTCACTTTCCCTGAGGACAGTAATATTGTCACCGAATCTCGTTATTAATATACTTTCACCTAGGATTTTAATTCTACTTTTGAAACATTTACTTTCCTCATAGCTTCTTCAGTTCATAGACTGAAAAGTGGAACCGAAAGAATGCACTGCCAGGTTACACGCTTCCTAATCCGAGAACATTGATCTTGGTCATCCTGTCTTATTGTTCCCTCTTGGCCCTCGTACATCTTGTGTATTACCCATCTTTCGCAATATGTTTCCTCTATTTTTCTCAACATTTTGAACGTCTTGAAGCATTTTATACTATCGTACGATTTTTCAAGGTCAACAAATCCAGTGTACGTGTCTTCATTTTTCTTCATTCTTGTTTCTATTATAAACCGCAACGTCAGAATCGCCTCTCTAGTGCCTACATCTATCCTAAAGCCAAACTGATCGATGTCTAACAAATCATCAATTTTCTTTTCCATTCGTCTGTATATCATCTTGTCAGGAACATGGTTGAGTGGGCTGTTAAGCTGATTGTATGATAATTCTCGCACTTGTCGGCTCTTGAGGCCTTCGGAATTGCGTACATGATGTTGTTCTGAAAGTCTGATGGTATATCACCAGTTTCATACACCCTACGCACCATTGTAAAAATTCGTTTTGTTGCCACTTCCCACTACCACTTCCCACAACCGTTTTAGAAAATCCCGTCCGCATGCTTTGATTTTAAGTCTTCCAAACCTGTTTTCAATTCTGATTGTAATACAGTCTCCAGCACCTCTTCCCTGCAGACTTGTGTTTCTTCTTCCATGACGTCACTCAGACAAGTCTCCCCCTCGTAGATGCCTTCAATGTACACTTCCCATCAATTTGCTCCTTTAACAGTGAAATTACGACTAATCTCCTGATGTTACCGTCTTTGCCACCCTCATAATTCATAATTAATCCTACTACCGTTATAACATTTTCTGTTTTTGCTGATATTAGCCGATACTCGTCTGGGCAGAAATCCTTGTTTCCTTTGATTTCACTTCACTGACTCCCATTACATCTAGACTGAGCCTCTGCATTTCACTTTTCATATCAATTATACCTGTTCCTAATTCTATCTAGAATCTTCACTAATCGACTCTTGACTAACTGCAGGTGACAAGTCTTTGGAGCGTCGTGGATATGCAGTAGGATAGCTAGTTGTAGATGGGCCAGGAAGAAGAAAAAAATGGTTCATATGGCTCTGAGCACTATGCGACTCAACTTCTGAGGTCATCAGTCGCCTAGAACTTAGAACTAATTAAACCTAACTAACCTAAGGACATCACACACATCCACGCCCGAGGCAGGACTCGAACCTGCGACCGTAGCGGTCACGCGGTTCCAGACTGAAGCGCCTTTAACCGCACGGCCACACGGGCCGGCGCCGGGAAGAAGAGTAACTGCATCTCCAAACTCAATCATAGTTCCTCTTACACAATACTGTGTTTATTTATCAAGTGGAATTATTCTTTGGTCAGTTCCACCTTCTTCAATGCTTCTAGGGTTCTCAGCAATGCTGGACCCTCCCTGTGGTCAGAAGCAATTTATGCAGCGATGACTGAGTCTTTATCCGTGCTGTGTTCCGCCAAATGATTTATTTTTAAGGCAGTCGGTATCCTTGTGTCTGTGTTCGTTGTTGTGCACTCATGAATCATTAGATCCCATCTCTTCAGTCATCCTGACGGATCCAACTTAACTTTCTATCACTTTCCTGAATTTGTACTAGAACTTCACCCATCCCATAATCGTTAGAATCGGTGCGAAATTCTGTCTCAGCATTCTTGTCGTAGAATGCTAAGACTGGAGAAGATGTTAGCGCTTCCTTAAGGACAAGGATAGATCAGTTTTGCACCTCGTTGGTGGATAATTTGGCGTCTCCGTGTATCAGTTCTTCCTTGGTACAGAAGTCCTTTTTGAATAATCCGTAGTGCGGGCAAATTCCGAGAAAACTTCCCACATCACGAATGTACAAGTCATAAAATTTGACGGTCAGGGGCTCAGCATTTGTTAGCTGGGTACGCGCTTGGCGATCTCAGGTGACTGGTAAGCGCCGCGAATTATCTGTCACTGTAAACTCTGGGCACTCTTCAGCGACCACCAAGCAGCGCAGTTGTGGAACATTGTGTGTCACAGGAAGTGGGGACCTTGACTCGACTGTCTAGACAACGAGGATGGTAAATACTCTATTAAAAAACCTTCTATCTCAATGTCTGCTGCACAGTGATGAGATGAATGGCTCTTGAGGTGCATCAGTCATTAGAGGGCAATCTGTGGAGAACTTGCCACACGACAGTTGTGTAAGACTTTCCTCCGCGTATGGGGCTCTGTCTAGGAGGACCTTTGTTTCCTTAGCTTCTCATGGGACCGATAAATTCTCTTTTCCTCCTCCCAGCGGAAAGGGCGGGTTGCTTGACGATAACAACACCCAATGAAACGAGAGGGCTCGTGTAGCCATTCCTCCCGATTCAGAATCCTTCAGGATTCGAGTGTCTATACAAACAAAATAGGTGCTGTTAGAACGTATTTTTCTTAGTCAAAAGGAAAGAAAAGCTCTCTTTTTACATTCAAATGGGTTTAAAGGGAATTTCAGGTAAATTAAAATCTGTTAAGTGGTTTCGGAATGGAGCGCTGTTGGTAAAAACCTCAAGTTTCCATTCCCAAGTGAGAAATATGTAGAAGCATAAAGGCCTCGGGCAATGTGCCACTGAGACTGAGCTCCATATCACCTTCAACTAGAGCAAAAGGCGGTTCGGAAAACTGATGCTGCTGCACAAGCAACGGCTGATAGTTTCAGCACTACCACCTACTTTTCTCAATGTACTTATGCTACTGCAGTAGCTTCGAAGCCTATCCTTTCTCCCAGAACATCAGACAAGACCATGGTAGCTGACGTTGCAGAACTCGCCGCTCCTCTAGGGGCCCAGTATGATTCCTCATTCAGTGCTGCCACTACCACACCCGCAGTCGTGGCTCTGAAGCCGACCCAGAGAAAAAATCAAAGACAAAAACAAACAATCAGCAGCTACTGCAGACCGGAAGTAAGCAATATCATGATGTCGACGTCGCTCTCTTTTAAATTACTCATGCTTCGTCTTCATAGCCCATGGGTTTGATGTTGGACTGTGGCAATCATCTCACCCTAAGACCGAGCCTCAACTACTAAAGTCTCTCTTTCCTGGTGGAATGACAACGTGAAAGTGATACACCCTTGATGGGTTCAGGTCACATTGGAGCAACTGGAACTCCTAGCACAGGCACACCCCCTCTGCTTGTGTTTTCAAGAAACAGATTTCAAGACAACTGACGCCCCTTTGCTATGAGGCTATACCCTTCGCCGAAAGGATGACCTGACTGGGGACAGACGCAACGAAGGGCCTGCTTTGTTTGTCAATAACACGCTCCTTTTCTCTATTCACTCCTTTATTCTGACCTATAAGCAGTAGCCGTTGCAGTTCATGTGGGTCATACGATTGCTATTTGCTCACTGTACTTACATCCACAGGGTGTAATAGACGCTGAGGCTCTCAGGGAACTTATTGAACAATTCCCTCAACCATTTCTCCCTTATTGGTGATTTCTACGCCCATAATGTATTATGGGACTTGAGCTACACTTGCCCTAGGAGTCGAGACTTGGAGAGCTTCATAATGTCTCAGGAGCTGTGCGTCCTCAATGTAGGCAGTCCGACTAATTTTTCTGCTACTACTGGCTCATCCTCAGCCATCGACGTCTCTTTATGCTTTCCAGCCTTTGCAAACTCAGCTCAGTGGGGAGAAACTGTGATCTCCACTGCAGTGACCACCTCCCATTGTTCATCCACTTACTGGATGGAACGTTACCTGAAGCCACCAAATTGGATAGTCAGCAGGCATAACTGGCCACTGTTCAGCCAACTCGCTGTGTTTGAACACTGCGGCAGTTGCTCGGTTAGGCTGGTGTGCCATACCCCTGCATGTTATCACCTCACTGTTGAGACACAAAGTCTTGCGTTGATGGGAGAAGAGTGCCTGGAAGTGACAAACAACACGACCACGGCATATCTCCTTCAAGCCATGTCGATGGGATGAGGTCCTCCTTACTCGTCTTCGTCACAGCCTTATAACACATGATTTCCTGCTCTGGGGAGAGACCCTCCAATGTGTGGTGCTTGCGGCATGAAGAACACTGTGCTCCACATTTTATTAAGCTGTGCTTCATTTTCAAACCAGAGGGTAGCGACAGGTTCACCGACAGTCTTGCGCTCTATTTTAAATTACTTTCTAGCGAATGTGGTTAGAGTTTTAATTGACAATTATCTAACATGTTTCCCATTGTTTTACGTAGGTGGTCTTAATGTGTTAACAGAGTGACAGGCTCAACCATGATTTTTCCAAGCAGTCAGCCAGTCACACCGTTGACTCCCGTGAAGTGAAAACAAACATTCGTAAAGCCTGTGACTGCTCTTATTTTATCTGGATGAGACAAACTCCCTTCAGCAGATGCCTAAGATTTCTATTTCTTCAGCAGCGAAGAGGCACTTTTCGGAATCAGGCGGAGGCCTGAAGTCTAAACACACTTGAGAGCAGTTATCAGGCAGCTTGAACGTTCTTCAGATATCTTCGAAAAATGAAATTGTCATACACGTACTAAAGCCACGTCTCTACCTAAGGTGCAAATGCAGGTTGTCCAATACATGTTCGAAGATGGTGTCACACACACCAAATAGAATAACTTTCATAAAAGTCGTCAGAAGTTACGAAGACAGTTTTTTTCCGGTTCAGCCTTGTCAATCTCAATTTGCCTGCAGGTCCACAGTTCAGAAATACTTTGTACCTTTCAAGAACTAAATGGGAAATGGGTAGCAATGGATAGACATCTTTTCTCATGATTTTGTCCAGTTGTCGATAACTGACAGAGAAACACCATGTCCTGTCCATATTGTCCACGAAGACTACAGGAGAAGACCAAGGTATCTCTGAAACGATCAGTGATGTCCTGTATTATCTGTAGTCTAGCAAGAGGCCTCTTTACTATAATTCGTTCGTCATAAGAATAAACATAATGTAAACATTGTACTATGTTTTCTTCAGTGTTTGCTTGAACCTCATTGGATTTTCGTTTCACGTGATTCTGTAGCCAAGCCGTCTCGAGTACTGTCAAGTACGCTAATAAGGGTACGTTTTGTGCTGTGCGTTACGCGCACATCGACTCAGCGATAATACGGGCTAACAACTTTACCGGCGCATTTAACTTGGGCAGCAATAGCCGGTCAACTGGTACAGATAGCCTGCTGTCACGTGGCCTGCTGAAGTTCAGGTTAGGTTAGGTTAGTGTTGTTTAACGTCCCGTCGACAACGAGGTCATTAGAGACGGAGCGCTAGCTCGGGTTAGGGAAGGATGGGGAAGGAAATCGGCCGTGCCCTTTGAAAGGAACCATCCCGGCATTTGCCTGAAACGATTTTAGGGAAATCACGGAAAACCTAAATCAGGATGGCTGGAGACGGGATTGAACCGTCGTCCTCCCGAATGCGAGTCCAGTGCTGAAGTTCACACGTAGAAAGAGACGAGCATTTAATTTTAAAGCAGAATGATATAATACACAGAAAATCTCCCACAGTATGTTCCTTAGACGACTAGACGCAAACCGCAGCACGTTTAACTAATATACTATTGTAATTCAAAACAAGAATGTTGAAAATTCCTTACTTAACCACAGGGTAATTTTTCTGCAATCTAAAGCTGCGTGTAACGTAAGAGGGTACTGAAGGATTTCACTGGATAGTAAATATTAACGCCACAGAAGGTATTACTTACAGTCAGTCATCTGGTAATTTTTTAGCTCCTTCCTTATCCGAATCCGAGAAATACATTTCATTACAGCCGGCCGCGGTGGTCTAGCGGTTCTAGGCGCGCAGTCCGGAACCGCGCGACTGCTACGGTCGCAGGTTCGAATCCTGCCTCGGGCATGGATGTGTGTGATGTCCTTAGGTTAGTTAGGTTTAAGTAGTTCTAAGTTCTAGGGGACTGATGACCTCAGATTTTAAGTCCCATAGTGCTCAGAGCCATTTGAACCATTTCATTACTGGATGTGTCACCTGCTACGTTGATAACGAGCCTATCAACAATAGAATCCAAGAATCCAACCAGGCGCAGCTTTTTCTCTTCTTCTTTTATGACGAGACGTTCTATACCCCGCCAGCTTTCGGCAGTGACGTGTGAAAAAGCTCAGTTCCTCAGTTCCACTACGTCCGGCAGCTTAACAGACTTGTTACTTCTCTGGCCAAATCTCGAAGCTTGGCTCCAAATCAGTTCTGTTGGGTTCATATTGTAATGGTATAGTACTAAATGTAAAAAGGCAGCATTTGTATTATGCGATCGATGCTATTAAAGTTATTGTTTTCCACGTTTCTATGATGCTTATCTACCTATGTGGTATAAAACGATGGACATAGTCCAAGTAAAGAAGATTTCATTTTTCAATTTTGCCATAAAAATTTAATTGTTACGTTTTCTTAATTTAAACAACTTTTACGAACAGTCCTTCTAAAACATCAGTAATTAAGAATTTGTATCTGAAATGGAAGCAGGAATTTCGCGGACCAATATGTAATTAGAAACAAGAAGACGTGCATTATTAAAATTTGATGATGAGTTTTATAATTACTAGATGAATTTATTTCAGATTGAACGTGAAAAAAATAATGATACGGGGGAGATTTGTACCAACGTTCGAAACACCGCTAGTGGTTTACAAATGCTTCAAATGGCTCTGAGCACTATGGGACTTAACATCTGAGGTCATCAGTATCCTAGAACTTATAACTACTTAAACCTGAGTACCCTAAGGACATCACACACATCAATGCCCGAGGCAGGATTCGTACCTGCGACCGTAGCGGTCGCTCGGTTCCAGAGTGAAGGGCCTAGAACCGCTCGGCCACATAGGCCGGCTAGTGGTTTACACTCCTTTTTTTTATCGCTTGGTTCATGGCCTTTCAAGGCTAAGCTCTACGAACAAACTTAAGACAGAAAAATTTTAGTGGTAAAAAGCGAACTGTAATTTCGCGCTATCATTTGTTACCTGAAATTACACATGCTGCCGCGTACCAACCGATTAGCAGTCGTGCTTGGTACTTGACTGCAGATTGTAGGCGACGCAAGCAGATTCCATATGAAACAATAAAAATAAGAACAAATAAAAAAGTAAATACGGTGGTGTAAATGGAGCTGCAAAGTATTAAAAATAAAAAAAGAAATTAAACCAATTAATTGCATAAAAGTAATAATCAGAGTCCTTAGATTAAACTTAGAAAAATAAAAAATCTCGCTGAATCTGATGAAATTCGAACACATTATCTGCCACGGGTAGGTTTATAAGCTAAACCTTTTTCTTTAAGTATTTTTCCCGAACGGGACTCGAACCTGGGATCTCCTGCTTAGGTAGTAGACGCTCTATCTTTTTTCCTTTTTTTCCCCTCTAAAACACTGGTTTAAGGCAATCAATTAAAATAAAACAAAGAAATCATTTCAACAAAAACAAAAGGGTTAAATCGGAAACCGTATGTCAAATGATATAGCGGTAATTTGAACGTGCCCACACCTTCTTTCCTCCGTCACTTCTACATTGTGAAACATTTAAATCGAAACAACAGTGTCCACAAAAGAAGTGGGATTTCAACTCAGCCAACTCCTTACCGATGAAACACAAGATACAGCATATTAGAAAAGGCTCACGATAACGAGGCATCCTCAGCCACGTCCAATGGGCTGTGGCCATATATTGGGAAAAGGCACACGGATCTGCGTCATATCCACTCACCATGACGTATTGGACATAATGTCCAACAAGTCACATGATAGCATTGTTCTTCGACGTGGAAAGAAGGTTGAATCGGGACGCAGGAGAATCTCCCCTGAGATAGGCGCCCCCGACGTCCTGAGGAGAAAAGCCAGTTGTCGGCGAAGCCATCTCCAATGGCCATGACCGCAAGAGATCAACCGATGATATAATGTATCAGTTTCATGGCAAGGATTGCAGCGATCCGTTACGCTGAGGCCAATACAAAGAAGTCGTACGTTGGTAGATACAGTATCATGAACAACTCGGTACCACGAGGACGCCACGTCCATCGGGAAAATCGGGAGACTTACGTTAAACCAAACAACCTTCCAATTCGTTTCTGGCGACAGGGCTTCCACAGAGGGAATACTATGAGGAATTGGCCAGCGGCTTAACAGCATTTTTAGTGAGAGATCCGCTTGGGAAAGGATATTTACTCATAAATAACTGATTTCAAGAAAAATTCCTTAACGTGCCGAAGTTTATTAGTAATTCTACCAATATCCACTGTAGATGTTAAACTCGCCGGTCTGATGCAGTCATAAAGGCGAGCTGTAAGTGACTGGGGGGGCGCGGAGACATGTCAAATTGATTCGACGGATGAATAAGGCAGAAGCATTAACCCGAATGTCAGGGAGGCCCAAACCTCCCAGCAGACGGGGGCGCGCCATGACCCCATAACGCACGCGAAATATAGAGTTGCGCCAGATAAACCGCCCATTTAAACTTTGCAACTTGCGGTACATCATCGCAGGAAGTAGAAAGATTTGTGCAATAAAATAAGCCTTACTTAACACATAAATTTCTATGGCCAGGACCTTATGAAGAAGTGAGCGGCTGCGACGCTCGTGTTCAGTGATTGCTCCCTGAATCTTATCCGTAACAGACTCCAGTATATCGTAGCCATCTTTATCGGACAACTGTCAGTTATAACACCTAACGATCGGTATCGGGTGACCTGAAAAGATCAAGGAATTTCAACAGCGTCAAATCTTCGCTAACTGAGTAAGCGACATTTATGGTCATTAAGCCGTGCTCCCGTAAGACGACAAAAGGCATCCAAAATTTCCTTCAGCAGTGGTATATCATCATGGGTACGGAGAAGAATCATAACGTCATCAGCATATGCACGAACGATAAACCTTTCTCCAACAGTGACCAGCCACCCAAACGAGCAGCTATAGACCGCAATAAAGGTTCCAGAAACAGCACGTAGAGCGACATAGATAATGGACACCCTTGAAGGACGCCTTGACACACCGCGATGGGGGAAGTAAGACGGCCATTTACGTCAATGAAAACCCGAATATCAGTAATTAGAGGGCTAAACAGTCGTCGTGCAGCATCGTCAAAACCAACAGTCTTCAATACTCGCGTAAGGAATCCACGATTAATGCCGTCGAACGTGTGGTGAAAATCAATGAAAAGCAAAGCGCTTGGCACGGGAATGGTGGAATCAATCGAAATTAAATCACGACATTCAGCAACAGGAGTCAGGAGACTACGACCCGGAAGACAACTTTGTTGGCTCGCGATGATGGTAGCCAACAATACCGATAGTCGGCTATTTACCGCTCGCGCCACTATTTTATAATCATAGTTGAAGAGGGTTATAGGGTGTACCTGATCCACACGCAGACTTCCCGGCTCTTTGAGGATCAGGACAATTTTAGCAACTTTAAAACTGGGCGGGAGAAGGCCTCCGTGGAATACTTTATTCACCATAGAAGTTATCATATCTCCTATCAGGGGCCAAAATCGAATATAAAATTCTTTGGGAAGGTCAACACAGCCAGTCGATTTGTGGGAGGGAGAACGAGGCAAAATATCAAGTATATCATCTTGAGGGAATACAGAGAAAAACTCTTCCTTTAGAGCTGGCGTAACAACAGTGTCAAGGAGGGAAGTAAAATCAACGGACGGTGGACCGTCTGAATCCATGTCACCACAAAGTTCGGAAAAGTACTGTTAAACTCACGCATGATATTAGATTGGGACGACCACACACGCCCATCTAGAGAACGAATGGTAGAAAGACACCTCCTTTTAGATCGCTTGTGAAGACGAAGAAGATGATAGAGAGAGGTCAACTCATCCTGTACGATTGAACGAGGCTGGGAACACAATCGGACACCATCCATATGCCTACGTTTGAATTATAGAAGTTTTGCCTTCACACGGTGGACGTCGACAACTCTTAAGGGGGCATCAAGAGCATTATCGTAAAGATCGGGAAGGACAGCATAATAAAATTCCCTAGTTCGCCTCATTTCATCCGCTTTTTCAGCGCTAAAATGCTTGAGTGTATTTCGAATCCTGGGTTTAGCAAAGGTAACCCATCATTCTAGAAGTGAGGAATGACGTGCCTGGGACTGGGTTGTCCGCTGCCATACGTCTGCGATGATGCATTCCAGAGAGTGGTCCGTGAGATGTAGAGTGTTTAGCTTCCACAAAGGGTGCTGCGGGACGTGGTTAAAAGTCATTGAAACAGCAAAGTGATCAGTGAAAATGGCAGCAATTACATCAATCGATAGAAGCTGACTACACATGTGGACAGATAAATAAAAGCTGTTCAATCGGCTACTTGAAGTAGCTGTGAAAAAGGTAACCCGCAGCAATGTAGGATATCTGCAAACTCAAGCATCTTGGAGATCCAAGGACGTCACCATATTATTAAGTTCACGAGAAAATGAATAACTGGGGGGTCTGATTTATACGATGTAAGACGCAGTTAAAGTCGTCCGCAAACAAAACCTTGCGCAGGTTCCGTCACAGTAAATAAATAACTTCTTCCTTATAAAACCGCGAGCGATCGGATGAACGACCGGATCCAGACGGAGCGTAAAAAAAATTAAGGTGAGGTCATAAAAACTACAGCCTATACCGCGACAATCATCTGGTGTTAAGAAGTCCTTCAGCGGGACTCCAGCTCGATAAAGCAAAGCCACACCAGTAGAATTTTCAGGCGCGACATTGAAAAACAGCGTATCAAGGAAGACAAAACACATCAAATTATACCTCTTGTAAACACACGATATCAGCTTGGGAATCGTAAATAAACTGGCGTAACGCAGCAAACCGCAATTGGAAACATATGCGGTTAACATTGAAGGTTAGAAATGTATGTGCCTGCATCCGTTAGCTCATGTAAGGCCAATGAAGCCACATTAAGGAAGAAGCACTCACCACGTCCTTCTCTCCTCAGAGTCCAGGAGGCGGGGGAAAGAAGGTATAATTTTAATCCTCCTCACCGGAAGCCGAGGAATCCTCGTTTCTCTTTTTACGACGCACCACTGCAAGTGCAGGTTGAAAACGCTGTTTCACACCACTCCGTGGAAACATGTGGAAGGGTTCGAGGCACGTCAGGTTCCGATTTGATGGAGGAGCTATCGCCACTGCACTCATCGGAAATCGGGGAGCACAACTCAGAACGACTAAAAGCAACATCAGGTATAGAAGAGACAGGTAATGCAAGGCCGGTGTCGGATGGCATCTCCTAATCATCAGGAAGAAAACCCGTAGAATATTGTTGCTCCACCGTCTCACCGTGGAGGAGGGGTGGTATTTCACTGGAACACTGTAAAGACTGGACAGTAATCAACGTCTCTGCGGAAACATCTGAACTCACGGAAACAGTCACCTCTACGGGTGAAGTGGGGGACGCAGATTCAACACACATTTCAACATCAACAGAAGCAGCTACATTCATCTCTGGTAATACTGTAATCACAGTTAACGTCAGTAGACAACTCATTACCGCCCCTTCTATCAAAGAACGAGACTAGAGTGAGGCGTTCTCGAAATCTGTGCCGTCCTCAGTCTGCCGGCGTTTGACTTGCGCTGCAGGAGCCGTCGTCCCCTCATCGACAGAGGGCGCAATGTGAACGGTGGAAATTCGCGAGGAGTAGGGGGTAACGTTGCCCCTACGTCGCTTAAAGCTGGAGATTGATTGACAGCTGACTGCGATGACACTATGTCTGCTAATGTTAAAGAAAGACGTTTTTGATAAGACGACGTCAGAACAGTAGTACAGCGTGGACAATCAGATCTGAGATGACCGCTTTCGTTACAGGGAAGACACGTTCCTTCTTGCCCTGCATACGTAACATGGTTCTGGCAACCATAGACAGTTAAGTGGGAAGGAATACTGTTTTTAACGCCCATGTTCACAGTCCCGATACCATTATAACACTGGAAGCGATGTTATGCTGACCAGTGTTCCCATCGGATATGTCGTATTACTCCAGACGGAAGTAATGCTGTTTTAAGAAATGAATCGTCCACTTCAGGAGGAAGGGTATAAATTCTAACCGGAGTATACTCGAATGCCGCATTTTCAAGGAGAACTTGACTAACGGAAACATCTCGATGTGTAAACAACACTTTAGAACCAAGCCGAGAAAGAAGCCGTTCTACTTGAACGGGTCATAAAACTTCACAAAGTATGCATACAAATCAGAATCAAAGTAAACAGTAACTACCTGATCAGGTGTAACACGGATAACATCAGCCAACCTGTCCTGAATTTCTAAAGAGCCAGATTGAATACGGTGCGTACTCCATGGCTTTAATACCGCAGCTTGGATAAACACATTAAGTGTCCGCTCCACCAAGAACATCATGGCAAGAGCAGATAAGCGTCCTTGGGCTAACAACCAACACTCGCGGTAATCAGTTCTGCAAAAGAGTCTGGCGATTAGTGTCATGCGTGAATCTCTTGAAATAGGTAACATATCAAAAAATGACATATTATAGAGCACCATATCAGTAAGTAATCAAGAGCTGCACATAAATTACACTATTTGATTATTTAAGTGGCATTGCCACCTTAGCAAAATAATGGTTCAAATGGCTCTGAGCACTATGGGACTCAACTGCTGAGGTCATAAGTCCCCTAGAACTTAGAACTACTTAAACCTAACTAACCTAAGGACAACACACACATCCATGCCCGAGGCAGGATTCGAACCTGCGACCGTAGCGGTCGCGCGGTTCCAGACTGTAGCGCCAGAACCGCTCGGCCACCAGCGGCCGGCTACCACCTTAGCACAGATTCCGTTACTTATACAAGCAGCAATGCCACCATCTTGATAAAAAAGTATGACGATGACTTACTTCTTGTTTAGTACATCAAATCTGTATATTTGCCACATACAGTCCGAGAGCGGAAACGTTGTTATGGCTAACTTCGATGCATGCGTGCTGCAGAGAAACTCATCAATGGCAGGGCTGAGACATGCATGCGGGATCTGTGACCATTTTTTCTGGTACACACATTGGCTTGAGATTTGTTTGGACTTCTCTATACGGAAATCCCAACTGTTTACAACGGTACCATCCCGTTAGATACAGTTTCCTGAACCCCAGTCGGTCGCTATGTAGACCGACACCACAATCGGAAAATAAATTACTAAAATCCATATAAAAAATTCACTGATTCCTCAGAGAAAGTCATGACCAATTTAATCCCCAACTCTATTTAATCCGCACTTACGCTGTCTCTGATGTTTACAATAGATAGCATTGTATTATGCTTAAGGATTTTCCCATACGATATTGTAGTCTACGTGAAGTCTGCACCGAAAATCAGATGCTTATAACCTGTACATCACGTTGCAATGTGTGGCGAAGTGTACTTCTACCATTTAACTACCAACCCTGCTCCTCTCCATGATGCACAACGCCTATCATATGGCATCTACCATGGGAGTTTATTTAACTCTACATAATGATCATGCCCATATATCTCTTCGCTGGATGTTCTGTATCTCCCCTATAAGTCCAGTCTGATAAAGGGAAATGAGTAGTATTCCAAAAGTACTCTTTCATGGAGAAATTACATTTCCTTAAGCTTCTTCGAATGAATCGCAGCATGGTTGCTGATTTTCCTACAAGTTGTATTATGTGATCATTCTACTTTAGTTCGGTTCAGACGGCTGCTCCTAGGTATTATATGGCTTTTACTGTTTCCACTCGTGTATCACCAATAGTACAATCGAAGAGTAGTGGATCGTTTCACCTATTTATGGGAAATACATATATTTATTTACGTTCACGTCTAATACCCACTCCCTGCAACAATCATCGAGTCTCGGCAGTTCTTCTTACAACTCGCTACAGCCTACTGCTTTGGAAACCCCTACAGAAAACAGCATCGTCATCAAAAACCCTACATCTACGTCTAAACGCACTCTCCGCAAGCCAGTGCAAAGTGCATGGCGGAAGGGTTCATCATGCAACTATTATCGATTTTCTTTCCATTTTCACTCGTTTGCTTATTGAGAAAGGAATGATTGTCTGTGTGCCTCTGTACATCCCCTAGTCTCACTTATTTTATTCTTATAACGGTTACACCAGATATATGATTGTGGGACGGTGGTGACATAATGGTCTCTATATCGTCTCTCTTAACTGTTGGTGAAACGTACCTATGACTACACACGTAGCCTTTTTTTCTGTGTGTTCAGAACCCTTTGAAAGTCCTATTTGCTGTTCATCTGACTCATTTCAGCATTCTATGATTGGTTAAGCGAGTGTTTTGTAAGCATTTCCTTTACAGAACTGATCGCTTTTTTGCTAATATCCAACCAAGAAACCAAAGAGTGTCACTTACTTTACCTACAACTGAACCTATGTAATCGTTCCTCCCGATATCCCGATACATGCAGTGAACCAGGATTTAAGGACCGTTGTGGGGAAGGCGAATAGTCGACTTCAGTTTATTGGGAGAATTTAGTAAAGTCTGGTTCACGTGTGAAGGAGATTCCATATAGGACACTACCGGTCGTGTGGCTAGGGCCTCCCGTCGGGTAGACCGTTCGCAGGGTGCAGGTCTTTCGAGTTGACGCCACTTAGGCGACCTGCGCGTCGATGGGGATGAAATGATGATGATTAGGTTCGAACGACACTCAAGTAATATCTAGATGCTTTGTGAACTCAAACGAGGATCCCTGGAGGGAAGGAGACGTTCTTTTCGAGGGACACTACTGAGGAAACGTAGAGAACTAGCGTTTAAAGGTGGATGGAGGACGATTCTCCGGCGGCCAACGTACATTTCACGCAAGGACCCTGTAGATAAGGTAAGAGAAATTAGAGCACGCGTGGAGGCATATAGACAGTTCTTCCTCTCTTGCAATTTTTCCGAGTGGTACCGGAGAGGAAATAACTATTAGTGTTAAGTGTACCCTCCACCACGCACCATACGGTGGCTTGCGGAGTGTGGATCTAGATACATGTGTAGGCACTATTATAACCAGCGATGGCTCAACGACTTCGACTAAGTTATGTACACTCCTGGAAATGGAAAAAAGAACACATTGACACCGGTGTGTCAGACCCACCATACTTGCTCCGGACACTGCGAGAGGGCTGTACAAGCAATGATCACACGCACGGCACAGCGGACACACCAGGAACCGCGGTGTTGGCCGTCGAATGGCGCTAGCTGCGCAGCATTTGTGCACCGCCGGCGTCAGTGTCAGCCAGTTTGCCGTGGCATACGGAGCTCCATCGCAGTCTTTAACACTGGTAGCATGCCGCGACAGCGTGGACGTGAACCGTATGTGCAGTTGACGGACTTTGAGCGAGGGCGTATAGTGGGCATGCGGGAGGCCGGGTGGACGTACCGCCGAATTGCTCAACACGTGGGGCGTGAGGTCTCCACAGTACATCGATGTTGTCGCCAGTGGTCGGCGGAAGGTGCACGTGCCCGTCGACCTGGGACCGGACCGCAGCGACGCACGGATGCACGCCAAGACCGTAGGATCCTACGCAGTGCCGTAGGGGACCGCACCGCCACTTCCCAGCAAATTAGGGACACTGTTGCTCCTGGGGTATCGGCGAGGACCATTCGCAACCGTCTCCATGAAGCTGGGCTACGGTCCCGCACACCGTTAGGCCGTCTTCCGCTCACGCCCCAACATCGTGCAGCCCGCCTCCAGTGGTGTCGCGACAGGCGTGAATGGAGGGACGAATGGAGACGTGTCGTCTTCAGCGATGAGAGTCGCTTCTGCCTTGGTGCCAATGATGGTCGTATGCGTGTTTGGCGCCGTGCAGGTGAGCGCCACAATCAGGACTGCATACGACCGAGGCACACAGGGCCAACACCCGGCATCATGGTGTGGGGAGCGATCTCCTACACTGGCCGTACACCACTGGTGATCGTCGAGGGGACACTGAATAGTGCACGGTACATCCAAACCGTCATCGAACCCATCGTTCTACCATTCCTAGACCGGCAAGGGAACTTGCTGTTCCAACAGGACAATGCACGTCCGCATGTATCCCGTGCCACCCAACGTGCTCTAGAAGGTGTAAGTCAACTACCCTGGTCAGCAAGATCTCCGGATCTGTCCCCCATTGAGCATGTTTGGGACTGGATGAAGCGTCGTCTCACGCGGTCTGCACGTCCAGCACGAACGCTGGTCCAACTGAGGCGCCAGGTGGAAATGGCATGGCAAGCCGTTCCACAGGACTACATCCAGCATCTCTACGATCGTCTCCATGGGAGAATAGCAGCCTGCATTGCTGCGAAAGGTGGATATACACTGTACTAGTGCCGACATTGTGCATGCTCTGTTGCCTGTGTCTATGTGCCTGTGGTTCTGTCAGTGTGATCATGTGATGTATCTGACCCCAGGAATGTGTCAATAAAGTTTCCCCTTCCTGGGACAATGAATTCACGGTGTTCTTATTTCAATTTCCAGGAGTGTATTTCTGCTGACTTCTCACTCTTACAAGACCAAGTGTTTTCGTTGTCTCAGAGATGGAGCTACCAGATAAGTGTAGATGAAGGTGTTGGAGTACAGCGTCTCTGATTTACGTTTCGCAGATCCATACAGTCACAACAATACATACACACAAACAAGTGTTCGAATGAAATTCCCATGAGCTGATGCTGTTGTATATACGTGCCCAAGCTAAGGAAACCAGGACTACAGTTTTTAAGGTTTGTAGTAAGAAATAATTTGCCACTACAATCCAGGATGTTTAACTAATTAACTGGTCTTGCAGGTTTAGTTTCCGAACATGTTCCTTTTACTACCTAATAATGTCTTAAAGAGGGTAATTTAGGGTAATAGTTGTGTGCGAACAGCTGCGTCATGCTGATAGATTCAGTGTAATGTAAATACGTAAGAAGGCACTAAAATGAATTACTTAGAAAACTGAAAATGCTATGGAATTTCATTAAGAAGTATGTAGACCAAATTGTACCCGAGAAACATGAAACCACCTTACTTCTCAGTACGTTTTCTGAATGTTTCGACTGTGTGTTTAAACAACCCAATTTTAAAACTATGGTACTACGTGTAAATAAGTAATGATGACGTAATATGTGGAAATAAGATTTTTACTCATGTTTGAAATGTTTCTCACACTATGAAGACAGTAACTTTGCTTCTTCGAAGATCTTTAACACTGAATCTTTGTCAAATTTGTACATGCTTCTCTTTACGGCATATATTGAAGTGAATAGTGCATGTGTGGCTAGCATACGTGACTCATTACAAAAGGTGAAACCCACACGTCGTAAGTATGGGACAGTAAGGATAAGCTACCGCTGTTTCCATTGCAGTGAAGTATCAGAACGACGAAAGAGCTCTCATACATTTAGGACGTGTTTACTTAATAAAGAAGGTAAACAGCTCTTGGCGACGGAAGATATTATTGATAATCAGATACCAGACTAGTTAAATAATTATTAAGAACAGGTATTTGAAAGAACAATGTTTCGTTAAGTTTATTGAAATAACTGATTTTTCAGTCGCAAACTTTCGGAAATAGTTTTATAATAGATAAAATTAAACTGCTATTACGACAGAGTAAGTTTAAGTAGTCACAGTAGTTTATCTTCTATTATAATGGTAAATACGATGAAAACCAACTGCTCTGCTTTAGTATCATCATTTTTAACGTCATGTGATGATGTAGAACTGATACCATACTGCCATGTCAGAATCCACCATTGACGAACGTCCTGTGAGGGAAATGGTGTTGGTTGTATGGGGTCAGCGCATTAAGGTGAGTCGGCACCGAGACGTTACAGAACGGCAGACTGCAGCTTTCATGTTTTGATGTGCCCATGAGCACACTGTATATGAGGTTGTCGCTCTTTTTGCAGTAACTGACTGGAAGGGTGTACTGTGTGAAATGTTTGGATAAGAAAAGATTAGAGCTAAGATTGGATACAGCAGAGGAGGATTAGAGTGCTAATGAGCTATACGACTTTCTTAAATAGTCAGTTAAGGAAGTAGTGGAGGATATCATGAAAAGGGGGAGAAAAATAAGAAGTGAATGAATGACCATGGAGTTGTTGGAGGCGGTTGAGGAAAAGAAGAAACTATATCACATATGGTAAAACTCCGGGAGTTAAGAGGACTTGGAATAGCTACAAAGTATAGAAAAAGAGGCCCAAGAAATTACAATAAAGTGTAAGGAAGAGGAATGGGGAATAGTATGTGGGGATACAGAGCATTCGCTTGGGTATAGGAGATCGGCAGAGGTGTGGAGTGTGATAAGGAAGACGAAAATGGCTAGCATCGCACACCCACAACTCAACTTATATTTTTTCGACATTGTAAAAAGCACTTTGAAGAGCTTCTAGTAGAAAAAAGAGGAGATCATATCTACGCACTATGAGAAACGATGAATATGTAGGTGTAGAAGCACTACTAACATCTCTAATTCTGAGAATATATCACTAATCGTACGCGGTACTTAAAGTAGGGTGAAAGTTGAGTGAGACTTTCCAAACATCGAAAGGACTCAGGCAGGGCTGCAGTATGCCGCGGAACCTGTTTAAAATATATATGCAGTATATAGTGGAACAGCGAAATCAGTCACGCATGGTATTATCTACATGTATGGTACTTCGTACTCATTATTATTCGCCAGTAATGAAGTATTGACAGCACAAAGTAGAGAGGATGGCATCTGTATGATAAAGACCTTAATGGGAGCATTTGAACGAGGTGCACTTGGAATAAACGTGAGAAAAACAAAATATCAAGTAGTGGAAGGAAATGGAAGGGATATAATACTGTCGCAAGGAACTACTAAATCTGTAAAGCAGCTTAAGTACTTTGGATGTATTATCTGTTCCTCGGAAACTGTAAAGCAGAAGTAGAACGCAGTATCCAGCAGACAATAGGAGCGATTAAAATGCTAAATGGAGTTTTGTGGAGCTGGTCAATGTCAAACGAAACAGAGAAGAGGATTATGTAAACAGTAGTGGAAAGCATACTAACATGTGGTGAAGAAGGGTGGACCCTGGGGGAGCGGCAGAGAAGCAGCGTTCAGGCAGTAGAGATGGATGGAATAAGGATGCAACAACCTGTCTTACAAAGAATAGAGAACAGAACTCTTCTATGGTCTGGCTATGTGCGGAAAACGGAGCAAGGACTACGGGCAAAAGCAATCCTGGAATTGTGTCCGCCTGGAAGGAGGAAGCGTGGAGGGCCAAGATTAACATGGAAAGCTGAAGTAATTGTAATGATGAAGAAGAGAGACCTGGATGAAGAATACCGCCATAATCGTGAAAACTGGCTAACGTTAATACAAGGCGATAGCTGGACAGTGGAGAAGCCCTTAAAAGTACGCAATAAGTAAGGAAGAAAGGAACGGAGCGTAACAACAGCTGCAACGTAGGTAAGGCCAGGTAAGCTTAAATGGTCGAGTTTCTGTGACTGGACTGCAAAGACGCAGCATCCGTCTGTAGGTCTGTGTCGGAACTAAGTCCGACATCCCTGTTAGATTTCCACTTGCCTCCACATGTAGATTGTTCGACATTACATTACAGAACTGAGTATTTGTAAGTTTTTTCCGTAAGTAGACTGTCTAGGTTTTTATGTTGGTAACGCCACGTAGCGCTCTGTATGAAAATCACTGACTGCTGTGTGCAGCCTGTGGTTGGTTCGCATTGTTGGAATATTCGGTATTGTAGTGTTGGGCAGTTGAATGTGAACAGCGCGTAGCGTTGCGCAGTTAGAGGTGAGCTGCCAGCAGTGGTGGATGTGGGGAGAGAGATGGCAGAGTTTTCAGAGCGGACGATCTGGACGTGTGTCTGTCAGAAAAAAGAAATGTGATTTTATATATATATATAATCACTTTTGAACACTATTAAGGTAAATACATTGTTTGTTCTAAAAAAAAAGACTATTACTGTTTGCACGTGTTGATAATTCAGCAAGGGACTGGTTAGCAGCATTGCTGGTTCTAAGGACATTCCGGAAAGTTTGTGAGTGCACAGGTGGTGGTTCATGGACTTGTTATATTATCCGCAAGACTCTTCGCTGGTGACTGTGCAGCCGCACAGTCGTAGCAGATGGCTGCTGGCCATCTCTACAAGGACTACAGTGGGTCTGCACCTTTGATGACCCACCAATACCATTATTTCTACAAGGACTGCAGTGGGTCTTCACCTCTGGTTGCCCACCAATACCATAATCTCTACCAGGACTACAGTGGGTCTGCTCTGTGATGACCTACCTACTAATATTCTTCAAAACCTCGACTGACTTTGCTGTGGGTTTGCTCTGTTGTGGCTCATTGCCTGTCTGCATGTCAAGAGTCAGCATTGTCTTTCCGTTGGAAGGACAACGCTACTTCTTCAAGACTGCATGGAAATCCACTACTTCCATGTGCATTTTCTTTTACTGTTCAGATTTTTTAAAAAACTGCAATTACTATTGTGACGAATCATTAGGACTGTCTTTATGAGAACAATTTTTGCTTTTGACCAACAGTGTATCAATAAGTGTGTGGATTTGATATCTTTGGTAAAGTAATTATGAAAAACTTTTTCAAATCTTGTTTGGGCACTGCCCAAAAGAATTTGTAAAATGTTTAGTGGCGAGCATGGGGGCTATGTAAGTAGGCTGTCTAGGTTTTTATGTTGGTAATGCCACGTAGCGCTCTGTATGAAAATCACTGACTGCTGTGTGCAGTCTGTGGCTGGTTCGCATTGTTGGAATATTCGGTATTGTAGTGTTGGGCAGCTGGATGTGAATAGCACGTAGCGTAGCGCAGTTGGAGGTGAGTCGCCAGCAGTGGTGGGTACGGGGAGAGAGATGGCAGAGTTTTGAGAGCGAACGATGTGGACGTGTGTCCATCAGAAAGGAAATTTGTAAGACTGGATGTCATGATAGATAATGACTTTTGAACACTATTAAAGTAAATACATTGTTTCTTCTCCATCAAAAACTTTCATTTGCTAACTATGCCTATCAGTAGTTAGTGCCTTCAGTAGTTAGAATCTTTTATTTAGTTGGCAGTATTGGCACTCGCTGTATTGCAGTAGTTCGAGTAACGAAGATTTTTGTGAGGTAAGTGATTCGTGAAAGGTATAGGTTATTGTTAGTCAGGGCCATTCTTTTGTAGGGATTATTGAAAGTCAGATTGCGTTTCGCTAAAATCTTGTGTGTCAGTTTAGTGTTGATCAGAGTAAGTAAAGAGAGAAATGTCTGAGTACGTTCAGTTTTGCTCAACTGCTTGAAAACCAAATAACGTAGAGGTTTACCAGCACTGTCATTTATAAATTTTTCTAAGGCTATGTTTCATACTTCCTCTTAGTGTGAACCGATGCACTTAAGGTGCTGGAACAAATTATCTGGATAGGTTTTTGCGAGACAAGTTTTATTTTTCCTAATCTTAGAATGATAAGCTGTATTCGTTCAACGACTGAAGGCATGTCAACCATATTTCAGAAGTCGGACTAACGCATTCAAGCTATGGTGATAATGGGCCAGAACTTTTTGTCCGTGACAAAGTGTGCCGTGGAGAATTGCATATTTCAAAATGACAACAGGGATGCACGAATACGTTCCTGGTTCGACAAACGTACAGATACACTATCGAACCTTGACTGAAGCGCCACAATGTGGTATCTTAATCCAGTAGGAAACTATTTGGATCAAGGTCCCCAGATTTTCGTTGTCCTACGGGATCTGTTCATGAGTCAGGGAGTTCAGCAGAATATGGCATATATGCCGAAACTAGTGCACTCTCTTCATCGTCGAGGCTATCTTGAGACTAAAGGCAGTGTCAGATTGTGATGTCACAGGATGATGCCGGCTGGAGGTGACTAATTTTTCTCCGAAGTGCTTACTTGACAGATGAGCAATAGAAAAGCGAACAACAAAGGTAGTTGCACGTCATGTAACACACGATATTTCTGTTTAACAGTCCAGGGACCACTAAAATTTGCCTTTATTGTTAATATTTAAATTATAGGACATAGATCCTGATGGAGGCGGTTCGAAATTGTGTTACCAGTTAAAAATTTTACATCATTTTAGCAGTAGAAAACATTTGCAAGTATTCCCAATTTGGACGATTCTCCGCGCTTCAGTGGAATAGCAAAAGAAGAAACCTTTGAAATAACTACGTTGTATATTGCTTTTCTAGAGGTGTGCAGACATTTCGCAAGTCGTGACATGAAAGATCACATGGAATGCGTTTCATTTCATTTTACTCTGTCGTCGGCAAAGGAAGCTTTCTGTGCCGTTGGTACGTCATACATTCATACAAGACATTCTTTCTCGTATTTTATTGTTCTTCCATTACAATAAAAATGCAGTGGACAAAAAGTTGTGAAAAGTCTCTTTTTGTGCATAGCGTACTTTTGTTCGGAATTGAGTCTGGAAAAAATTTTGTGTACTAACACATTCCCGTAACATATTATGAAATTATGTTATTCTTCAGTCAGGCGTGCTGAGGGAAATGTCGGGGCTTACATAATGTTTTTAAAGGGTTTCATCCGATGGAGCGTGCACTGCGCTAGAGAAAAATAATCGTCTCTAAAAACGTGTTGTGGAAGAATCAGAAACTGGAGTGAGGACTGACGGAATTAGGACAATGTTGAGGACAACAGACCTCTGAAAAGAGAAGAAACAGTGTACTGATTGCGCAAATGTTGAACCCGCAACAAATGTTTTTAATTATCTAGAAAAATTGTCTGTGTGTATGAGCACTGTACGAAGTTCATTATCGAGGGAGTGGTAGAATAGAATCAACTACAGTTCGTGCAGTTAACCAGATGTCATCAAAGTGGTACTGCTGGCCAGCGGCAGGATGCCTAATCCTTCACATCACGGTGGACACGAAACTTATTAATTTCATGCCCAAATTAATACCTACGTAAACTCAAAAGAATGGATAACTGAAGCACCATGGGTAGAAAAAATGACGTGAGGTTTTCTAGACGTGTGCAGTAGGAGAGGTAAGGATTTCAACGATCCAAGAATTAACAGTTAAAGAGAAAATTGTACAAACAGAGAGAAAATAAGGTATTAACACAAGTGGTTAAAAATTCAGTACATGATTTATGAGCATAGTGGGGCTCCCGTCGTGTGAACAGCAGACGACGGAATGATGTAGCTCTTACTGGCTCACGGTGAGCAATAATTGATTACTAAACGAAACTGGTTGTAAAGTCGTAGAACACCCAGGTGCTTTATGTGTCTTATTTTTAATAAAGAATCATGTCCCTGTTTCGGACGGTAGTGAGTGAATTGAATATTTTAGCTCCATTTGGACATTTCCGCACGTACTACTTCGAATTTATTTGTACTATTCAGAAAAGATTTTTGATCGAGGTCAACTTTCTGCACAGGAACGACAATAATTATCAAGCTTGTGTACACATAAAATCAAGAAAGATGCCACGCCACCTTAACCAAATCAGCGAAAACACAGATTGCAGAATCACTCGGCGTCTTCTTATGCCATGAGCTTTGTTTACATCTTTGGGTATGGATAAACATTCACAGCAAAAGTGAAGAAAATGAAAAGATTCAGGTGAACGTAACAAGAACAAACATAAAATTTGAACGTTTCCTTCTCTAAGACCGAAAAATAAAATTCTTTATTTAGTGGCAACCTCAGAGTCAGAATGAAGTGGGCAGTTGACATATTTATTTAATTGTGTGACAGGAGAGGTGTATAAAAATTAACAATCTAATACACTATCTTACGATACCTTGTAGCTATGGGTACTTAAAAGTATAACGTATTTTCGGAAAAGTAATAAACTAATTAACAGCCTTAAATAGTTTAATATAGTTAACAGAAACTATGAATTTTTGTGAAGTACAGATGACGTCGTTGTGGACGGAATACCATTTACATTTGCCGCTACATCTCCAAATTGAACTCTTTCTTAGATCTCTAACCAACTTTATCATAAACATTAACTATTTGCCGATAAGTATTTGTATTTCTCTTAATAAATTTCAAAAAATTCCCACTGAAAAAGTAGTTTTCAAAAGAGTTGCACATAGAGGCTACTACGTAATAGTGGCAAAATATGAAGCAGGGCTGTAAAAATGTAGATAATCAATCATTTAAATTTGGGCAAACAATATCTTTTATGTAGGAAATATACATTTATGGGAGTCTTCTTAATTCAGTCTCCTAAAAGAGTTAGTTATCAGTAACAAAAAAATAATAATTTAATTCCGTAGCAAATTGTTAAATTTATTGAATTGAAAACAAAACTCAGAAACAATTTGTTCTAGAGGTGATTCGTTTCACACAAGTTTATTTACGCAAGTCACAAATCCAGCCGTGGGGTTTGTCGAATACTAAGTATTTCTTACAGCACGACATGCCGCCTTGGACTTCACACAGTACCAACACAACCAACCGTATCCATAGCAAAAAGTCGAGCAATACATAAAGATCTAATTCTCTTGTATTTATTACATAGCATAGTTTTAGTCTTTGGTGTACATGTTCAATAACTACCGCATATTTCCGATGACCTGTTTCCAAAAATTAGGTCAAATCATGAAAACAACTTTTCTGCGACATAGCTCACACTATGTCTGGAGACGAAGTGTACTCACTACGTAGCATCATGGGCACACTTTAAAGTAGATCGTTCCTCACCTGGTTCGGAGCACCACTCGACGGATGAGAAATTACGGTATTCCACATTGGCCGACTATTGCATAATACATGAAGTTCATGGTTCAAATGGCTCTGAGCACTATGCGACTTAACTTCTGAGATCATCAGTCGCCTAGAACTTACAACTAATTAAACCTAGCTAACCTAAGGACATCACACACATCCATGCCCGAGGCAGGATTCGAACCTGCGACCGTAGCGCCTAGAACCGCACGGCCACTCCGGCCGGCCACGAAGTTCATCTAGGGGAATCAAATGTTGTGAGTTTTCATGAACCATGTATTAAGTTTTAAACGAAATTTTTGCACCGAAGTGAAGTTAACGAGATAACTTTAGTAACGAAGTAAATTTGACCCCCCTCTTGTGCTAAAAGTTTCAGTCCGAGTCATCAAAGTAAGTGGATTTTCTATCAGTATTCGGCATTTGCGACGCCATTGTATACTGCCTAATGTTGGTGTGGAAACTTAAATACAGATTTCACAATTGTTGCCGAAGAGAGAAATTGTTTCTCTGGGACTGCGAACCACAAAGCTCATAGTCATTTGAAGCAAACTCCCCATCCCGGCCGAGCCCATAAACTACAGCCTCCCGAATAATGCCTTTTTATTTAAATGGGGTAGTCTGGCAGGGCGACTCGTAAAATATGACCGGTTATCACATTGTTCCGTCCGTCCGCTCAGCCCCGTGTTCGGTGAAAGCGCTGCGCAGTGCGGCGACGTGCAATAAAAGCCGCGTTAGCGGCCGGCGAGAAACAGTCGCGATAAAACGTCCGCGGGAAACATTCGCTCGCTCGCCGTGTTGTTCTGCCCATCAAGGGAGCAATTCCATTACAAAGGCGAGCGCGCCGCCTGAGACTTCACAACTTCATTTCCAAAGTCTGTATGCGAGGCAAAGAAACCGGCGGCGAAAGCAACGAATGAAACCGCAGGCGCCTGCCTGTCCTACATCAAAGCGACGTCTAATCCCCCCTTGTTGCGAGAAACGGTACGCTTTTGATGCGGGAGCGAATTCAAACAGTAATATCCGGTGATCCCTTCGACAGTTCTTTTTGTATTATGAAACAGCTCCACTGGGAGACGCCCGTGTTCCGAGAGAGAGAGAGACAGAAAGGAATTGGTGGAAATTTGCAGATATCTGACGTTATCAAATCGAGGTTAGAGCGAATATTTACTCGTCAAAGGCGCGTTAAAAATTCGTTGTTGTTTGTATGTTTCGACGTAAGGCTTTCATTCGTGAGGCACAGATCCCTTATGGCGCATGGCAAAGGGGGGAAATGCAATTTATAGAACAGAATATTCAAAACTTCAGGGTACGCAGCCTGATAAGAAATTCAATAGAAAACCACCTCTTTACAGGTTTCCGACTCACGTCGTAAGTTCCACAGGATTCACTGTGTGAATGAGAGACGATTTTGTGATTCAGATTTCAGAATCTGCTTTTATTTTGCGTTCGGTAATTTAGAGTATTAATCCCTCTCTTAAGAAGATTATGTGTCGGATTAACAATTGTTATGAATCATAAGTGCTCGAAAACATGTATTAAATGTTACACGTTGCACGTATCCTAACCATAGGGGGCGATCAAAAAGTTTCTGTTTGAGAGCGTTGTTGCAACGTTTATGCAGTTCAGTGAGAGTATGGCGCGCATATATAAGCATCTACATGTCGGAATTTGGGCGGTTTGGCCCTCGAACGGTAACTTTTTGATCGTTTATTATAATTCCCTTTAGATAGTTGCTTAGGCGAGAACGCAGTATTAAAGGTGTCATATTTGATTCCTTTAACTTTTTTCCCAGAATATGTATAATAAAAATATTAGCAACGTAATAATAATATTTCCAATTATATAATACATAATATAGTTATGTGGTCTGTCATGATACTAAATCCAGTTTGTTTGTTTATTTGTTTATTGGAACTGACAAAGTACGGAATGAGGAGATCCTGTGCAGATTCGGAGAGGAAAGGGATATATGGTAAACACTGAGAAGGAGAAGGGACAGGACTATAGGACATCTGTTAAAATGTCAAGGAATGCCTCCATGATGCTAGAATAAGCTGCAGAGGGCAAAAACTGTAGAGGAAGACAGAGACTGGAATACATCCAGCATATAATTGAGGACGTAGGTTCCAAGTAATACTCTGGATGAGGAGGTTGACACAGAAGAGAAGTCATGGCTGGCCGCATCAAACCAGTCAGATGACTGATGACTGGAAAGAAAAGGAACTTAAGGACGCTAAACGGCTGACGTCGTAAGCTGCCAATTACGACATAAAATGGTTGTTTCTTAGTGAAAGCACCCCGTAGTTCTCAAAGTTATTTATTACGTAAGAGTCTACACGGCATTACTCTGTCGGTAAACTGTGATGGATAAAGACAGCGTGCCTGAAATACTAGGTAAAAAGTCACAAACGTAATGGAAATACAAAATGACCAGTTGTTTTCAAAACAACGTTCAATAAGAGTTTCTATGACAACCGGTGTTTAAAGTCGAAAATTAAGTCTTCATGACCGTGTTTTACAGCAAGAAAAGAGCGTAGCGTGTTCTACAGTGTTGCATGTGCTACTAAAATATCGGACGACTCAGATGACGAAAGTGGGTTAGAAAGTGGCGCACCTAATTATATGGACTGAAATTAGGTGGACGATACGTTATCTAGTTAAAATTATCTCCTTGTGACGAGATGGACGAGAGACGTTTACCCAAGCTGTTGGAAGGGCTTCAACCTCCCTGAGTTTCTTCCTGTGGATAGATGATCATTAATGATGGAAATTTCATGCGTCCGAAGGACAGAAGTGATGAAAAGTTTGGTAGTAAATTTGCAGCCTCACTGCCCTGGCGACCATTATCATACTTTCCTGAAACGATAGTCCAAACAGAATCCGATGTGTCGCTACTCTTGGTCCAGTGTACTTGTTAGTAACTTGATGATTCTGAGATGGCAATAGTAAATACTTAAACATCTGACCGTAAACGGAAACAAGTCCACAGAGTGACACCGGATCTTTGTGGCAAGGCGGATTTGATATTAGCTCCTAGGCCTTCAGAACCGCAGCAAGGGAGGTGGCACGGTAGTTACGGCATTTGCTTCGCATTTGAGATAACGGGAATTGAGATGCCCTTCATTCCATGCAGATTCAGATTTTCCTAAATCGCATGGCTTATGCCTCTGAATAGGACACGAACTGTCACTTTCCTCATCCTCCCCAAGTGAGAACTTGTGCTCCGTCTCGAATGACCTTCTCGGACACGGGATGCTTAACCCTGACCTCCATCAGTCCAACTGTTTTCGAATCTGTAGTTTTGCGGAAGCATCTATCGTGGGTTCAGTTTTAAATTTTTGCAAACATGTCCGCATGTCGATTTTCTTCAGTTACCTATCATCGATAGCAACTTCTTAAATTCTTCGATGCAAATGCTTTCAAATACTTGGACACATTCTTTTATTTTGCATCACCAGTATTGCAATTATGAATTACGTGGCTCTCAGCTATCAATATTGATACTGTTAAGTGATAGCTTTCTTTTAAAAGTATCTGTATCACAAATATTGCCTACAAACTTGACACTTGCGATTCTGAAGTTCCAAATGGAATAAAATGTTTGGTGGCATGTTGTCATCAAATCACAATAGAAGTCCACACCATGTTGGCGGCGCATTATGAAATGGCAGATGGGCGCAGCTTGACGCACGCTGGTTTGACAGGAATGCGAATCCCGACACAGGAGAGCACAGCTCAGAAGGAAGTAGCGACTGGAGTTGTCTGCCTCACCATTAGGTGTCGTCAGAGCCTCTGCTATTAGCGAAATGGACGGAGCACGAAGTAAGCCAGTTGTCACATGGACAGCAACTAGTTGAGTGGTTTTCCACGGGAGAGTGGTTGTTGTAGGTCTTAACACTGAGATCGAATCAAGCCTGATACACATTATAAGGAAATCGATGTAAGTGGGTATCAGTAATTCCGTTCATAAGTAGAAAAGATTGTGTAAATTATATTTAAATAAAATTCATTATTTCATGCCAAACAATACTGAAGAGCCAAAGAAACTGGTACATCCGCCTAATATCGTGTAGCCTCCCAACCCCGCGAGTATGCAGAAGTGCCGTAACACGACGTGGACTGGACTTCACTAATGTCTGAAGTAGTGCTGGAGGGAACTAAAACCATGAATCGTCCAGGGCTGTCCATACGTCCGTAAGAGTATGAGGTGGTGGAGATTTCTTCTGAAGAACAGCACGTGCCAAGGCACCCCAGATGTGTTCAATAATGTTCATGTCTGCGGAGTTTGGTGGCCAGCGGAAGGGTTTAAACTCAGAAGAGTGTTCCTGGAACCACTCTGTAGCAGTTCTGAATGTGTGGGATTGCCCAAGTCCGTCGGAATGCACAATGGACATGAATGGATGCAGGTGATCAGACAGGGTGCTAATGTATGTGTCACCAACCAGAGTCGTATCTAGACGTATCAGAGCTCCCGTATCACTCCAACTGCATACACCCTGCACCATACAGCGTCTCCACCAGTTTGAACAGTCTCCTGCTGTCATGCAGGTTCCATGGATCGATGAGATTGTCTCCTTACCCGTAAACGTCCATCTGCTCGATACAATGGAAACGAGACTCGTCCGACCAAGCAACATGTTTCCAGTTATCAAGAGTCCAATGTCGGTGTTGAAAGGCCCAGGCGAGGCGTAAAGCTTTGTGTCGTGCAGTTATCAGGAGTACACGAGTGGGCCGTCGGCTCCGAAAGCCCATATCGATGATATTTCGTTGAATGGTTCGCACGCTAGTACTTGTTGAAGACCCAGCGTTGAAATCTGCAGCTATTTGCTGCATGGTTGGACTTTCGTCACGGTTGTACGATTCTCTCCAGTCATAGTTGGTCCCGTTCTTGCAGCATCTTTTTACGGCCGCAGTGATTACAGAGATTTGACGTTTTACGGGATTCGTGTTACATTGGTGAAATGATAGTACGGGGAAATCCCCACTTCATCGCTATCTCGGAGATGCTGTGTCCCTTCGCTCGTGTGCCGACCACTTTCAAAACTCACTTAAATCTTGATAACTTACCATTGTAGCAGTAGTAAGCGATCTAACAACAGCACCAGACACTGGTCTCATATACGCGTTGCCGATTGCAGCGCCGTATTATGCGTGTTTACATATCTGTGTATTTGAATACGCATGCCTATACCAGTTTCTTTGGAGCGTCAGTGTATTTATATTTTATGTAATCACGATAGTTATGAAGCTTTAAGATGACCTTATTCTTAATTTTTACAAGTTTTACAATATTATGTGTCATACAATCGAAACAATGTCTGAATCACAGGTTGAGACGGTTCTGCGACCGTGTGGACTGCAGATTCCTCGACTTCCGCCATAGGGTGGTGGGGTTTCAGGTTCCTACACGCAACAAGCGGCTACACGGGTAGCAGGGGTTGTGTGGCGTGGGCTGGGCGGTTTTTTAGGTTAGATGGCCTCGGGCAAGTACAGAAAGGGCAACAGCCTCAAAGGATGCGGGGCACAGTCAGGACATGCGGGGACCAAGCAACAATCGGTATTGTAAACTGTCGAAGCTGCATTGGTAAAGTACCGGAACTTCAAGCGCTGATAGAAAGCACCGAAGCTGAAATCGTTAAAGGTACAGAAAGCTGGCTGAAGCTAGAGATAAATTCACCCAAAATTTTTACAAAGCCACAGACGGTGTTTAGAAAGGATACATTGCATGCAACCGGTGGTGGCGTGTTTGTCGCTGTTAGTAGTAGTTTATCCTGTAGTGTAGTAGAAGTGGATAGTTCCTGTGAAATATTATGGGTGGAGGTTACACTCAACAACCGAGCTAGGTTAATAATTGGCTCCTTTTACCGACCTCCCGACTCAGCAGCATTAGTTGCAGAACAACTGAGAGAAAATTTGGAATACATTGCACATAAAGTTTCTCAGCATATTATAGTCTTAGGTGGAGATTTCAATTTACCAGATATAGACTGGGACACTCAGATGTTTAGGACGGGTGGTACTGACAGAGCATCGAGTGGCATTCTACTGAGTGCACTATCCGAAAATTATCTCTAGCAATTAAACAGAGAACCGACTCGTGGAGATAACATCTTGGACCTACTGATAACAAACAGACCCGAACTTTTCGACTCTGTAAGTGCAGAACAGGGAATCAGTGATCATAAGGCCGTTGCAGCATCCCTGAATATGGAAGTTAATAGGAATATAAAAAATGGGAGGAAGGTTTATCTGTTTAGCAAGAGTAATAGAAGGCAGATTTCAGACTACCTAACAGATCAAAACGAAAATTTCTGTTCCGACACTGACAATGTTGAGTGTTTATGGAAAAAGTTTAAGGCAATCGTAAAATGCGTTTTAGACAGGTACGTGCCGAGTAAAACTTTGAAGGACGGGAAAAACCCACCGTGGTTCAACAACAAAGTTAGGAAGCTACTGCGAAAGCAAAGAGAACTTCACTCCAAGTTTAAACGCAGCCAAAACCTCTGAGACAAACAGAACCTAAAAGATGTCAAAGTAAGCGTAACGAGGGCTATGCGTGAAGCGTTCAGTGAATTCGAAAGTAAAATTCTATTTACCGACTTGACAGAAAATCCTAGGAAGTTCTGGTGTTACGTTAAATTAGTAAGTGGCTCGAAACAGCATATCCAGACACTCCGGGATGATGATGGCATTGAAACAGAGGATGATACGCGTAAAGCTGAAATACTAAACACCTTTTTTCCAAAGCTGTTTCACAGAGGAAGACCGCACTGCAGTTCCTTCTCTAAATCCTCGCACAAACGAAAAAATGGCTGACATCGAAATAAGTGTCCAAGGAATAGAAAATCAACTGGAATCACTCAACAGAGGAAAGTCCACTGGACCTGACGGGATACCAATTCGTTTCTACACAGAGTACGCGAAAGAACTTGCCCCCCTTCTGACAGCCGTGTACCGCAAGTCTCTAGAGGAACGGAAGGTTCCAAATGATTGGAAAAGAGCACAGGTAGTCCCAGTCTTCAAGAAGGGTCGTCGAGCAGATGCGCAAAACTGTAGACCTATATCTCTGACGTCGATCTGTTGTAGAATTTTAGAACATGTTTCTTGCTCGAGTATCATGTCGTTTTTGGAAACCCAGAATCTACTCTGTAGGAATCAACATGGATTCCGGAAACAACGATCGTGTGAGACCCAACTCGCTTCATTTGTTCATGAGACCCAGAAAATATTAGATACAGGCTCCCAGGTAGATGCTATTTTCCTTGACTTCCGGAAGGCGTTCGATACAGTTCCGCACTGTCGCCTGATAAACAAAGTAAGAGCCTACGGAATATGAGATCAGCTGTGTGGCTGGATTGAAGAGTTTTTAGCAAACAGAACACAGCATGCTGTTATCAATGGAGAGACGTCTACAGACGTTAAAGTAACCTCTGGCGTGCCACAGGGGAGTGTTATGGGACCATTGCTTTTCACAATATACATAAATGACCTAGTAGAAAGTGTCGGAAGTTCCATGCGGCTTTTCGCGGATGATGCTGTAGTATACAGAGAAGTTGCAGCATTAGAAAATTGTAGCGAGATGCAGGAAGATCAGCAGCGGATAGGCACTTGGTGCAGGGAGTGGCAACTGACCCTTAACATAGACAAATGTAATGTATTGCGAATACATAGAAAGAAGGATCCTTTATTGTATGATTATATGATAGCGGAACAAACACTGGTAGCAGTTACTTCTGTAAAATGTCTAGGAGTATGCGTGCGGAACGATCTGAAGTGGAATGATCACATAAAATTAATTGTTGGTAAGGCGGGTACCAAACTTGAGTATTGCTCAACTGTGTGGGATCCGTACCAGATCGGGTTGACGGAGGAGATAGAGAAGATCCAAAGAAGAGCGGCGCGTTTCGTCAGATGGTTATTTGGTAACCGTGATAGCGTTACGGAGATGTTTAGCAAACTCGGGTGGCAGACTCTGCAAGAGAAGCGCTCTGCATCGCGGTGTAGCTTGCTCGCCAGGTTTCGAGAGGGTACGTTTCTGGATGAGGTATCGAATATATTGCTGCCCCCTACTTATACCTCCCGAGGAGATCACGAATGTAAAATTAGAGAGATTGGAGCGCGCACGGAGGCTTTCAGACAGTCGTTCTTCCCTCGAACCATACGCGACTGGAACAGAAAAGGGAGGTAATGACAGTGGCACGTAAAGTGCCCTCCGCCACACACCGTTGGGTGGCTTGCGGAGTATAAATGTAGAATGTAGATGTAGAACAACGATGTAAACCACTGACATCTCTTTGTGTCGAACATAATCTTGTACTTCCGCGGAAATTTTGTAAGTAGTGGTGTCGAATCATGTTTTGTGCTGTACTAGGAAGGAGACATGTTTAGCTAAAATTAGTGGTTCAAGGGAGAGTACTGATGTTAAATGTAGGTAAACTGATATCTGAAGGGTCGAAAACACAAAAATTAGAATTGTAGATATTTCATTTAACTTCATTTCTTGTGATCCATTGGAACATTCAGAAGCCTGGAACCAGTATATACATTCCTCGTGCAATTATTTCGTGACTGCCGTATGAAGAAACCCCAAACTAATAAAGAGAGAGAAGTGGTAATGGCACACATTAAAGAGAAAATTGTTGGCGGAAGAAGTCTGAACAACGACTCTGAAAATGTAATAGTAGTTGAATACTACAGATCGATGATATAAATATACTTCGTACTTTGGAACTTCGAGACACCGTTTGCAATTTTAACGAACAATGCGTCGTTTCTTAGATATTGAACAGCACTACTGAGAATCAGCTTCATAATTTCTATTACAAGAGTACAATTTGATTACGAGCTGGAACGTTAGTTACAAATGTTAAATAACGAATTTATGTACAAAATAAATCAGAAGCAACAGACTTCGATAGCTAGGTATAATTCTGCTTAGGTTGGAAACAGGTAACAGTAAATATCGCTAATGTTGACAGCTTCGCTGAATAATGCACAAATAGCCCACAAACTAGTATCACCACCGAAAAGCTGGTGTAAGTCTATTTCTAATTTATGGTTAATTCAGTAGCTGTAAGTTCAATGTAATTTCTACTCTTTATGAAGTTAACCTAGAATAAACAAAAAAACTGTGTCCAATTTAGTGATAAACACATACACTGGCATTTTTAAAAACTCAGAGAGATCCGCGTGTAAATTGTTTACATGTGTAGTTTTGATACTAATTGAAGTATATTTGTAATATTGTGAGATTTTGCAATGACGGACTTCAAATGGTTCGGAGCACTATGGGACTTAACATTGGAGGTCATTAGTCCCCTAGAACTTAGAACTACTTAAACCTAACTAACCTAAGGACATCACACACATCCATGCCCGAGGCAGGATTCGAACCTGCGACCGTAGCGGTCGCGCGGTTCCAGACTGAAGCGCCTAGAACCGCTCGGCCACCACGGCCGGCTAGTGACAGACTGTACCTGTTTAAAAGCACTGTTTACGACGACCTATGAGTTGTCCGTACCAACACCGTCAGTCACAATGTGTCCTGATGAGTGGAGTGTCAGTTACGTTCAAAGTGTTTGAAATTTTTCTGGTCAGAAGTCGAGGGACTTTCAGTATTTCTCCAAAAAAAAATTGGGAATTTAGAGAAGTTTCCTGCAGTTGATCCTATCTCAGAAGAGAAGCCTGGTGTTTAACGACTTACATAATTTTTGTACAGGTTTGTGCACTTTGGAGAGCTATTCACAAGAGCTTGTCAGAACTTTAATTCTGAGCAGCAGTGTGATGCGCCGGACTTAGTGCATTCTTCATCAAGCTGGATGATCAGTCTGTCATTGGACTCACATTATTAAGCAAGGGTTAAATAATTTCATTACTGAAGAAAACACAGATCACGTTAAGGACATTCATGCATTTCATGAACCATAAACCTGCCTGCAGTTTCGTTACTATATAAGAAGTTACTAGAGTGGTAACAGGGTAATGAAATAGGTATATGACCGTGTCCTAGTCGCGTTTAAAGGGAATGGTATAAAAATCGCTTATGCACTTTATTACGAGTTTGAAAACGAAGAGAATGTTTAAAAAGAGAGAGCTAGTACTCTGTGGTTTTGTACACCATTTTGTTATTTAGCTCCAAGAATGGTCCGGTGGTATTTCAGGATAAACCTTCTCAAATGTTTGATGTCATCGTAATACAAAACCAACTATTGTAGACATACAACAAAAACAAAAGGTTACCGCTTGAAAACGATAATTTGTCACTGGATGTCCATACAATCCTGTTGAAAATCAGAGTCAGTCTTAACAAAAACTCTGATGGTGGCCATCACATTAAGAGCTATTTCTGCATTTTTGAGACACTGTCCTAGAGAAAACACACTTAAAGGCTCAGCGGAACAGAGCAGAAACATTAACACTAGAGAATTAAAGGAGAATAATATACCATTGCTACTAAACAAATCTTAAATTATACTCCTGCAATTTCTTTTCGAAAGAAATCGTAATTTATTGGTTTTGTAGCAGTTTGTTATAATTAATAGATCTACAATAGTACGATACATGCAAAATAAGTACAAAATGTACTTTTTATAGCCAATGGGAATTTTACTGCTCATAATATTACTGGAAATATAGAATATATTAAAGACAATATCCTCAAAGACCAACTCCTACTCAGAAATAGAAAATTTTTTGAAGGTTTGTCGCCTTTACCTTGCTCTTCATACTTGTAAATCTGATGATCTGGGAATTATCACATGCGCACGCTGATTGGCGAGCGCGGTTGGTCAAGCTGATCATTTTTTTCTTTTTATCCTCATTTTCTTTTTACGATGAAGGTGATGTTAGCCCGTTGAGCACCTGACGTTTTATCCCTATATCTTTATTATCACGACGTCTTTAGATTACGTTCCCTCAGCCTCCACTCCCCCCCAGGCTAACTACTGGCTTTAGGTATAGTTTTTAAGAGTTCCTCCTGCTGTCATAGGTAGCTTCATATATAAGATTCTTTACTAGCATAAGCAACCGTGTGCGGTTATTTCCATCTCCTATTTAGCTTGTCTCTTGTTCTATCCATTTCATTTTTTGATATACGTTGATCCACGGCTGGGAATATACGGGCTATTTAGCCCCGACCCCTGTATGAACTTCCTCGTATTCGCATGCGCATACGCATTCAATTAACTTCCCTTGTCTTGCGCATGTGCATAGATAGCGGGTAAGGCTTGTAAGTGAACGACCGTTTGTAGCTGCAGTTTATGGGATCATGGCCCATCGAACATAGGTCCGTGTGAGGTGGAGCGTACACCATTATGTTCAGTAGTGATTTTGACTTTGTATATATGTACTGTTTGTGTTTCCTTTTCTTTTTCGTTTATAAATGTATAGGTATGGTGTTCTTTTAATCATTGACAAGGTCTTCTTAGGCTCTTGTGGGTTTTATTGTTGTTCTGAAGAAGGTGTAGTTATCTACGCCGAATAAAACATTACATGTTCGTAATATTTACGACAAGAACACCAGAGTCAGCAAATTGCTGGAGTCAGGAAGTAAATAATTCTGTCACTGTTACAACAATGCTTACAAGAATTCACTCAAGAGCACTTACCGCTCGTGGGGTCCAGACTGCAATCGTAAACTTTACGAAGATTTAGTGATTTAGGGTTAATACACTGTGTGTTTGCTCAGGTGCTTCCTCCTACGACGAGCCCTAAATCAGCACGCGAGAGAGCAGTAAGAGGAGAAGGAGCCACTAGAGGTGTGGACGGCCGTATCTTCCGTGTAGACGCCACTAGTTCACTGGGGAGGGCTTCGGCTGCGCCGTGGATCCGCTTTCGGAGAAGCAGCGCGCCTGCTGGGCTGCAGTCCGCAGCGCACGCCGGTTCGGAGTTCTGCAGATATATATGGCGGCATTAAAGTCGGCAGCGCTTGTAGCCGATCCGAATAATCCTGGGCATTACCGTCGTTCTGTCTGGCAGAAATACAGGTGCGCACTCCTAGCAGTTTCAATTACTACTGCTCTTCTGACCATTAACATCAATTCTGCCTAGAAGCGAAAGACCAAACGAAATAACAATGTGTAACCTCTGCCACCTGCGCTCTCCGCCCCCGACCCCTCTTTCTGTGACTCACTATTCGTCACTGTCTTCTCACACTTTATAAATAGTACATTGGTTCACACAGTGAATACATTTCACTCTATTTCGACCGTCTATGCCTCATTTTCATTTATACGGTTATTTGGCTGAAAGAAACAAGTTTTTATTCTATAACATCTCGCTCAACTATCATTGGTAGGGGATTTGAGATGTGAAAAATAGCTCAAAAAATAAGATTACAAACGAAATACCGAAAAAATCAATTAATATTGTCGAAAGTGTATTGACAGTGAGTGCTCGTGCATTGTCCTGTATGAAATAGCTGTAGGTTTTTTCGTTGCACGTTAGTTATATGAACAAACATTGCTGTATATTCTTTACTTACCTAACAACAGTTATTTTCGATAAGAAAAAGGGTCCAATAAATCACGTTACTCTAGTTTCTCAAGAGACTCTAACTTTCACACCATGCAAAGAATCATGATGTAGCAGATAAATAAGATTATTTCACAATTATCCTCTTCACCATATACAGGGTGGTCCATTGATCGTGACCGAGCCAAATGCCTCACGAAATAAGCGTAAACGAAAAAACTACAAGGAACGAAACTTGTCTAGCTTAAAGGGGGAAACCAGATGGCGCTATTATTGGCTCGCTAGATCGCACTGCCATAGGTCAAACGGTTATCAACTGCGTTTTTTAAAATAGGAACCCTCGCTTTTTTCTTACTTATTCGTGGAGTACGTAAAGAAATTTAAATATTTTAGTTGGACCACTTTTTTCGCTTTGTGATAGACGGCGCTGTAATAATCACAAACATATGGCTCAAAATTTTAGACGAACAGTTGGTAACAGGTAGGTTTTTTAAATTAAAATACAGAACGAAGGTACCATACGTTTGAACATTTTATATCGGTTGTTCCAATGTGATACATATACCTTTAAGAACTTATCATTTCTGAGAACGCATGCTCTTACAGCGTGATTACCTGTAAATACCACATTAATGCAATAAATACTGAAAATGATGTCCGTCAACCTCAATGCATTTGGCAATACGTGTAACGACATTCCTCTCAACAGCGAGTAGTTCGCCTTCAGTATGTTCGCACATGCATTGACAATGCGCTGATGCATGTTGTCAGGCATTGTCGGTGGATCACTAAACCAAATATCAATCAACTTTGATGGTATTTCCGTAGATACCTAAATTTTGTATTGTTTTTAGGGTAGGGATCCGATAGATCATTTTCATGAATTTTTGCGAATACAGACAATTATGCGTCCAACGGTTAACGATAAAAGCAACGTTATCTTCGTAGAGGCGAAAGGAGCGAGCGGCTTTTTTCCGTACTTGATAACTGTTTGATTCCCTCGCCTATGAAGGCAACGGTAGTCTGCCAACAGTACACTGCGGCATCTGAGCCGGCTGCGTTTATGAAATACGACGCATAGTTTCCAAAAGAAATATAAAATATTTATCTATGAGAACTGGTTCTTAATTCAGTATTTTCGGTATTCTGTTTCCATTCATTATTGTGTCATGACCCCCCCCCCCCATCTCATCATTTCTATACTACCTCACAAACCCTTCATTCCCAAGTATTCACTTTGTCAATTTTCTATAAGAAACGATACGTCATATGCACTCCTGTAGTAGACTCAGTGTGAGATGATACCAGACGATTTCTGTAAGCTAGGTGCAGTTGCTTCGAGCGTCTGCAACGCGATTTTGCAAAACATCTCATGGGTAACGTCTCCTCATACCTCTGTAGACTGTAGATTAGTGTTTTCGCCTACAGCCGTTTGCGCTTCGCATTATTTGTATCATTCTCAATTGGACTTTCTTTTACTGGATTAATAATGATGCTTGTATAATTAGCAAACAGTGTCAGTTCAGCTTAGTGTTTCAGGTAGGAAGGGAGGTTGTTCACATATATCTAGAACAGAAGGGGACCCATGATTGAACCCTGTGGAACACCGAATGTAATTTCAACCCAGTTAGATGAAGTGGCAAACTTATTCAAATCACTTGACGCACATAAGGAAACTTTTTGCTTCCTGTTCTCTAGGTATGACTTAAAACACTCATATGGTATTACATTTATATCATAGAGTTGTGGGATCACTCATGGGGAAATCCCTGCAGCAGTGGGTGTTAGAGCTGCACCTTTTTTAGATTGAAGTCAGCTGATAGGTATTCCTGCTTAAGAGAAGTCTCTCTAAAAAAGGAACCACTTTCGACAAAGCTTAGGTACCGGAGTAATGAGGGGATTAGTATATTTCATCAAAATATACAAGGTATTAGAGATAAAGTTAGTGAACTGCTTATAGATGTTGACTCTGAAATTATTGGTATATCTGAACACTTCTTAAATAAGGAGATAATTCGGAGGCTTCCATTACTAGGATACAGGTTGGCTGGCAGCTTTTCTAGGAGCTCATTGAGGTGTGGGGAAGTAGCCATGTATGTGAAAAACGGCATCCCATTTGAGTCAATTGATGTTTCAAATTACTGCACTGAAAAGGTGTTTTAATGTTGTGCAGGTGTGGTTAAATTTAGTGGAGCTAAATTTCTAACTGTTGTTATTTATAGATCCCCAGAATCCGATTTCACAACATTTTTGCTAAAGCTAGAGGAGGTTCTTGGTTCACTTTATAGGAAATATAAAAAGTTAGTTATATGTGGTGACTTCAATATTAATTGTATAAGTGATTGTGCAAGGAAAAAGATGCTGGTAGACCTCCTTAATTCATATAATCTTATGCAAACCGTATTCTCTCCAACGAGAGAGCAAGGGAACAGTAGAACAACCATAGACATCATTTTTGTTCATTCCTCATTACTAGAAGGGCATTCTGTTAGCAACAAAGTGAATGGCCTTTCAGATCATGATGCACAAATTTTAACTGTAAAAGATTTTTGTGCTGCAACGCATGTTAAATATACTTATCAAATGTTTAGAAAAGCTGCTCCATTTTTTTAAATCAACTTTCCCCACAGAAAGAAATCCGGGGACGTCAGATCCGGTGAACGTGCGGGCCATGGTATGGTACTTCGACGACCAATCCACCTGTCATGAAATCTGCTATTCAATACCGCTTCAACCGCACGCGAGCTATGTGCTGGACATCCATCATGTGGAAGTACATCGCCATTCTGTCATGCAGTGAAACATCGTGTAGTAACATCGGTAGAACATTAGTAGGAAATCAGCATACATTGCACCATTGAGATCGCCATCGATTAAAATGGGGGCCAATTATCCTTCCTTCCATAATGCCGCAGCATAAATTAACCCGCCAAGGTCACTGATGTTCCACTTGTCGCAGCCATCGTGGATTTTCCGTTGCCCAATAGTGCATATTATTCGGGTTTAGTGACGCTTCGTCGCTAAATAGAACGCGTGCTGAAAAATCTGTCATCGCCACGTAATTTCTCTTATGCCCAGTGGCAGAACTGTACAATACATTCAAAGGCGTCGCCATGCAATTCCTGGTGCATAGAAATATGGTACGGGTGCAACTGATGTTGATGTAGCATTCTCAACACCGACTTTTTGAGACTCCCGATTCTCTCGCAAATAGTCTGCTATTGATATGCGGATTAGCCGCAACAGCACCTAAAACACCTACCTGGGCATCATAATTTGTTGCTGGTCGTGGTTGATGTTTCACATGTGGCTGAACACTTCCTGTTTCCTTAAATGACGCAACTATCCGGCGAACAGTCCGGACACTTGGATGATGTCGTCCAGGATACCGAACATTTGGTGAACGGTCCATTTTAACAAGGGTAATGTATCACGAAGCAAATACCGTCCGCACTGGCCGTATGTTACGTGATACCAAGCACTTATACGTTTGTGACAATTACAGCGCCATCTATCACAAAGGGAAAAAGTGGTCCAACTAAAACATTCATATTTCTTTACGTACTACACGAATATGTAATAAGAAATGGGGGTCCCTATTTTAAAAAATGCAGTTGATATCCGCTTTACCCATGGCAGCTCCATCTAGCGAGCCAACCATAGCGCCATCTGGTTTCCCCCTTCAAGATAGACGAGTTTCGTCTCTTTAGTTTTTTCGTTTGATGCTTATTTCGTGAGATATTTGGCCCGGTCACTATCAATGGACCACCCTGTATATACTGCACGGGCTAGCTATAGTGATGTCGTCGGGTTGGTTAGGCTAAGCAGTCACTTATATGCGATTCCAGTCTTTCTCTGTGTATTCAACTGATCAATTCTTCTCGGGTTATCAACCGAGTTTCGTACCCATCATCTTGGCAGTCACTTGGTTTCAGTTTCAATTTCTGCACAATTCTGTGGCCATATGCTACTGCCACCTCTTTGTGAAGCGCTCAATAACACATCGGATTTCTCGGACTTCTGTCCAAGTCGACGAGTAAATGTTCTTGGCGAAATGCAAATTCTACTGTACACGCTGTCCGAGCACAGGGCCTAAGTATTATGCATTGACTAGGGCCTGCCTAAGGAAGTTCCCAAGCTGGGGACAGCGCTTAGATTGCACGTTAAATAACACAGTGCTGCGTATCACTGTTAACGAACAACTAACACTGCTGGAGAAACAAACACGATACTGAAGCGGGCAGTACCGATAGTACACTTGATGCTCCTAAAATGTCGACGTTAAGTACCTTCGTTGGAAGACGTTTTCGGATGTGGGTACTTACCCTCAAATTGTGTCTCGGCATTTTATCTGCAAACCCATTATGTTTGTCAATATATTTCTGTGGCACTCTTATAGCGAATAGGAAGGGCTGCATCCGCTAATGACCATATAAATTATGAACGCCATCTTAAATGCGCATAATTGTTGTAAATTGTCGAAGCTGTGTTGGGAAAGTATTATAGCTCCAAACGCTAATAGAAAACACTGATGCTCAAATCATTATCGGCTAATAAATGCTGGCTAAAGACGGAGATGAGTTTAGTCAAAACTTTTGCTAAGGGCCTAACGGTGTTCAGAAAGCATAGGCTAAATGCAGTTCTCGGTAGCGTGTTTGTTGCTGTTAGAAGTATTTTATCTTGTAGCGAAATTGAGGTATATAGCTCATGTGAGTTATGTGGATAGAAACCTTTCTTGGCAACCGGAATTAAATAATAACTGGATCCATTTACCGACCTCCCAACTCAGATGAAACTAGTGCTAAAAAGATTCAAAGAAAACATGAGTTGCATTTCAAACAAGTACCCGACTCATGAAATTATAGAAGGAGGTGCGTTCGATTTACTGTTGATATGTTGGTGAAAATACATGTTTTAATCCGGAGGTACCCATAAAACATCATCCGAAATTGTGCTGAAAGTCTTATCTGAAAATTATTTCGACCATTGAGTTTTTGAATCGACTCGAATAGTAAACGGTTGTGAAAACACATTTGATATCTTAGCAAGGAATAATCCTGAGGTAGTAACGAACATCAAAACTGATCCAAGGATTGATGAACTCAGGGTTGTCGTAGCATGACTGAATAAAAAAAGAATGGTTCAAATGGCTTTGAGCACTATGAGACTTTAACATCTGAGGTCATCAGTCCCCTAGAACTTAGAACTACGAGTACTTAAACATAACTAACCTAAGGACATCACACACATCCATGCCCGAGGCAGGATCCGAACCTGCGAGCGTAGCGGTTGCGTGGTTCCAGACTGAAGCGCCTAGAACCGCATCGAAAAATGAATCTATTCAAAAAATCAGACAAAATTTGATAGAGCCTTCCTGAGAGACTATCTTCGCTACTTCGAAATTAATAATATAACTTTGAATTAGAAGAGCTGCATTCCCTCGGGAAAAATTATGTCTGTACTTTCCTCTTGCTTCCAGCCGTTCGCAGTACCAGCACAGCAAGGCCGTCTTTCCCCTGCAACTATTGAAAAGGCTCCTACCCCTCTTCAGGAACCATAAATTTGTGTGACCTCTCGACATATAGCCCTCCGTTGTAGTTGAACCTACGATACGGCTGTCTTTATCACTGAGGCACGTATGCCTCCCCACCAACGGCAAAGTCCATGGGTCGTGTAGACCGGATGTGGCTTGAGTTCATACAAACAATATCAACAACCAGTGAGAGATTTATACCAAATAAATTAACGAAAGACGGAGCTGATCCCCCATGTAACACAAAAAGTCAGAACACTGTTGCAGAAATAACTGAAAAACATGCAAAACTGAAACGAACGCAAAATGACCAGGATTTTCAATTTTCTACAGAAGCTCGAAATTCAGTGTTGACTTCACTGCGAGATGCTTATAGTAGTTCATAAAATAAAACTTTGTCTCGAAACCTGACAGAAAATCGAAAGAGATTCCGGTCTTATTGTAAAGTATGCTAGCGGCAAGGCACAATCAATATCTTATTTACACGATAGCAATGGAAATACTATCGATGAGAGCGCTGCTAAAGCATAGTTACTAAACACAGCCTTCCGAAATCCCTTCACCAAAGAAGACGAAGTAAATATTACAGAATTATAATCGAGAGCAGCTTCCAACATGACTAACGTAGAAGTAGATATTCTCGGAGCAGTGAAGCAACTTAAATCACCCAAAAAAAGCAAATCTTCTGGTCCAGACTGCATACCAGTTAGGTTTCTTTCAGAGTATGCTGATGCAATAGCTCCATACCTAACAATCATATACAACCGTTGGCTCGACAGGTCACACCAACATTCAAAAAAGGTAGTAGGAGTAATCCGCTAAATTACAGGCCCATATCATTAACGTCGATATGCTGCAGGATTTTGGAACGTACGTTTTGTTCGAACAGTATGAATTACCTCGAAGAGAACGGTCTACTGACATACAGTCAACTCGGATTTAGAAAACATCGTTCCTTGTTAAACACAACTAGCTCTTTACTCACATGAAGCGATTTGAAATTAATTCCATATTTCTAGGTTTCCAAAAGGCTTTTGACACGGTATCTCACAAGCGACTTTTAATCAAATTCGCGTTTATGGAATATCGCCTCAGTTATGCGACTGTATTTGTGGTTTCATATCAGAAAGTTCACGGTTCTTAGTAATAGACGGAATGTTTTCGAGTAAAACAAATAGACGGAATGTTTTCGAGCAAAACAAAAGTGATTATCACTGTAACCGATTTAGGAGACAACCTGAGCAGCCGTCTTAATTTGTTTGCAGATGATGCTGTTGTTCATCATCTAGTAAAGTCATCATAAGACGAAAACTAGTTGCAAAACGATTCGGATAAGATATCAGTATGATGTGAGAATTGACAGTTGACCGTAAATAATGAGAAGGGTGAGCTCGTCCACACTTGAGTGCTAAAAGGAATACGTCAGTCTTGGGTTACACGATAAATCAATAAAAGGCCCTAAATTCAATTAAACACCTAGGACCTACCATTTTTAACAATTTAAATTGGAAACAAAATACAGAAAATGTTGTGGGGAAGCGGAATCAAAGATTGCGTTTTATTGGCAGACCGCTTATAAGGTAAAGCAGACCTACTAAAGAGACTGTCAACACTACGCTTTTACATCCTCTTTTGGAGTACTGCTGCACGGTATGGGATCCTTACCAGATAGGAACCAGGTTTTAAATTGTAAGACATTTCCAGGGGCAGATGTGGATTCTGACCACAATCTATTGGTTATGAACTGCAGATTGCAACTGAAGAAACTGCAAAAAGGTGGGAATTTAAGGAGATGGGACCTGGATAAACTGAAAGAACCAGAGGTTGTCGAGAGTTTCAGGGAGAGCATAAGGGAACAATTGACAGGAATGGGGGAAAGAAATACAGTAGAAGAAGAATGGGTAGCTCTGAGGGATGAAGTAGTGAAGGCAGCAGAGGATCAAGTAGGTAAAAAGACGACGGCTAGTAGAAATCCTTGGGTAACAGAAGAAATATTGAATTTAATTGATGAAAGGAGAAAATATAAAAATGCAGTAAATGAAGCAGGCAAAAGGGAATACAAACGTCTCAAAAATGAGATCGACAGAAAGTGCAAAATGGCTAAGCAGGGATGGCTAGAGGACAAATGTAAGGATGTAGAGGATTGTCTCACTAGGGGTAAGATAGATACTGCCTACAGGAAAATTAAAGAGACCTTTGGAGAGAAGAGAACCACTTGCATGAATATCAAGAGCTCAGATGGCAACCCAGTTCTGAGCAAAGAAGGGAAGGCGGAAAGGTGGAAAGAGTATATAGAGGGTCTACACAAGGGCGATGTACTTGAGGACAGTATTTTGGAAATGGAAGAGGATGTAGATGAAGATGAAATGGGAGATACGATACTGCGTGAAGAGTTTGACAGAGCACTGAAAGACCTGAGTCGAAACAAGGCCCCGGGAGTAGACAACATTCCATTAGAACTACTGATGGCCTTGGGAGAGCCAGTCATGACAAAACTCTACCATCTGGTGAGCAAGATGTATGAGACAGGCGAAATACCCACAGACTTCAAGAAGAATATAATAATTCCAATGCCAAAGAAAGCAGGTGTTGACAGATGTGAAAATTACCGAACTATCAGTTTAATAAGTCACAGCTGCAAAATACTAACGCGAATTCTTTACAGACGAATGGAAAAACTGGTGGAAGCGGACCTCGGGGAAAATCAGTTTGGGTTCCGTAGAAATGTTGGAACACGTGAGGCAATACTAACCTTACGACTTATCTTAGAAGAAAGATTAAGAAAAGGCAAACCTACGTTTCTAGCATTTGTAGACTTAGAGAAAGCTTTTGACAACGTTAACTGGAATACTCTCTTTCAAATTCTGAAGGTGGCAGGGGTAAAATACAGGGAGCGAAAGGCTATTTACAATTTGTACAGAAACCAGATGGCAGTTATAAGAGTCGAGGGGCATGAAAGGGAAGCAGTGGTTGGGAAAGGAGTGAGACAGGGTTGTAGCCTCTCCCCGATGTTATTCAATCTGTATATTGAGCAAGCAGTAAAGGAAACAAAAGAAAAATTCGGAGTAGGTATTAAAATTCATGGAGAAGAAGTAAAAACTATGAGGTACGCCGATGACATTGTAATTCTGTCAGAGACAGCAAAGAACTTGGAAGAGCAGTTGAACGGAATGGACAGTGTCTTGAGAGGAGGATATAAGATGAACATCAACAAAAACAAAACGAGGATAATGGAATGTAGTCAAATTAAATCGGGTGATGCTGAGGGGATTAGATTCGGAAATGAGACAAAGTAGTAAAGGAGTTTTGCTATTTAGGGAGTAAAAGAACTGATGATGGTCGAAGTAGAGAGGATATAAAATGTAGACTGGCAATGGCAAGGAAATCGTTTCTGAAGAAGAGAAATTTGTTAACATCGAGTATAGATTTAAGTGTCAGGAAGTCGTTTCTGAAAGTATTTGTATGGAGTGTAGCCATGTATGGAAGTGAAACATGGACGATAACCAGTTTGGACAAGAAGAGAATAGAAACTTACGAAATGTGGTGCTACAGAAGAATGCTGAAGATAAGGTGGGTAGATCACGTAACTAATGAGGAGGTATTGAATAGGATTGGGGAGAAGAGAAGTTTGTGGCACAACTTGACTAGAAGAAGGGATCGGTTGGTAGGACATGTTTTGAGGCATCAAGGGATCACAAATTTAGCATTGGAGGGCAGCGTGGAGGGTAAAAATCGTAGAGGGAGACCAAGAGATGAATACACTAAGCAGATTCAGAAGGATGTAGGTTGCAGTAGGTACTGGGAGATGAAGAAGCTTGCACAGGACAGAGTAGCATGGAGAGCTGCATCAAACCAGTCTCAGGACTGAAGATCACAACAACAACAACAACCAGATAGGATAACGGAGTACATCGAAAAAGTTCAAAAAAGGGCAGCACGTTTTGTATTATCGAGAAATAGAGAGAGAGTGTCAATGACATGGTACAGGATTTGGAGTGGAACCTTGAAACAAATGCGTTTCTCGTTGCGGCAGTGTCTTCTCATGAAATTTCAATCACGAAATTTCTTCTCCGAAAGAGAAAATATTTTGTTGACACTGACCTACATAAGGAGAAACGATCGTCATAATAATCATAATAAAATAAGGGAAATCAGAGCTCGTACGGAACGATATACTTGCTAGTTTATCCACGTGATGATCGCGATTGCAGTAGTATAGAATTATTGTGAAGGTGGTTCGATGAACTCTCTGCCAGGCACTTAAGTGTGATTTGTACAGTAGTCGTTAGTGTAGATGCAGATGAAACGTTAACTAATGCAATTGTTAAGGCCAAATGTGCGAGAAGGTGTCTCTTACAGAAACACAATTTTTAAACATTAAAGGTAAAACTATCTCGGTGCGACAGTTGAAAGTAGGTAATAGTATCTGTGGATCAGATTATATTTCTTTGATAAATGACAATGTTATCTCATGATATCTCAAACACTTTACAGCTCTTACTTGACATACGTAACTGTAATAACGGCTTCAGATAGCAAAATGGATTAAAATAGTAAAAGGAGGGCCACAGGTAACGCGCATAATAGTATTAAAAGGCCACTTGCACTATGAACTGATACTGTGACTGCGAAAACATGTTCTTGAAACTTTTACGTGAAAGGGTAACATGCACAACATGTGTAACTTCAGCGTACAGCCTACCAGCGCTGTGAATAAACTACGCGGTCCGAGAAGATGAGAAAATATCGTTTTGCAAGTCTAAAAGCCGGCGGGAAGCGGCCCGCAGCACTTAGGCTGGCGGCTACCTTCCGGCAGGAATGGAAACGAATAACGGGACCGGGCCCACCCGCTCCCTCGCTTCATTAACCCCCAACAACACGGATGCTGCAGCCTCAGATTACGTTCCGCCCACTGCTGCTACACGCGCCTTTATCTCGCCGCCAATAGCCGCGCATAATTGTGTACGGAATCCGGTTTCCGGTGTTTGCCACAGTGTTCATGATCCTTCAGTGTAATATGCTTTAATTATCTTCGACATTAACAGGCAACTCAGCTGCAAATAGTCTAGTTACGTTCATGATCTTGTTCTACGTTATTTAAACGCAGCAGTTTGGCACTAACCTGAAACAAAGAGGAAACTTTTTCCTCTGTTACTCTCAGCTGTACTCAGTTTCCTTTTTTTCTTTTTGCTGTAGCGAAGTATATTTTTTTCAACGAAAAGCGCGAGTAAGCAGAGTGGGAAGGTCGAAATGTGGCCGGCACAATACGTGCATCTGCAGAAACAAAGTATATTTATCAGTCCAACATCCTCGTAAACCTCGAGGCCACAAAATATAAACAGTTGTTGCTGTAGTGTAGCTCAGCATGTGTTCGAAACAAGCGCTATGGAGCAGACAGAAACGAGGCGATTAGAAGACATTAAAACTCAGTACTACTGAAGACTCTTGCTGATCAGACAGTCTAGCCAAGAAAGATATGGAGAAGTCATACAACAAGTTAATGACAGTACAATATACTTCATGGGAGCCTAATGAACTGACAAAGAAAATTATGGTTGGAAACAAATTAAAACGTTAGTAGTTGGTGCAAAATGCACTTTAAAAGATGTTGGAAGGAAAGATTCGCAATTCTTAAAGGTCTATGAGTTACAAAACTGAATGTATGTGTGTACCACCTCTCCTTCTAAACCGCTGCTTCAATTTCAGCCATGACTGGTACAAATATTACTTAATGCATCGAAAGAAGCGCTGTGGGATTAAACCACCTTCCTCCCACAGAAGTGGAGGTAAAGAAAATAACTCTTCTTGCGGGACAGGCGTATTGTGCAGTTATTATCGGTATGCGTTTCAGGTGGCATACAAGCGGACAGCGTAGAGTTTTCAGATGGAGGCGGAAAGAGGATATAGATGTTGAGATGGATGGTGAGGAGATGAATACAGAGAGAAGGGCAGAGGAGATAAAAAGAGCGAGATGGAGATGAGCAGGGAGGGGGAGGAAGAGATGGACAGACCGAAGTATGGGAGGAGGAGATGTACAATGGCAGGGTTAAGAAGGAAGTGGATATAACAAGGGCAGTAGGAGATGTATAGAGAAGAGTAGAGCAGGTGTTAGAGAGAGGTAGGAGATGGTCACAGAGAGGTGGGCAAGGGGCTAATAGAAAATTGTAAAAATTAATACCTTGGCAGCGATGGGTTTCTCAGCTAGTATTAACATGTAAGGAAGATTTTAGTGCAGTGCTTATCCCGAGATGCAGACTGTAGGTGGAGTGCAACAGGAACGCTAAAATGCTTCAAATCAACACTATGGTCTAACGATCAATACAGCAACTTTACTTAATCAGTCCTCCTGCTCTCATAGGGTGTTTCACGCCTCCTATTAAAGGCTTACAGGGTTTGTAGAGGGACTTGGTACATACATCTCTGACAAAGAACCTATTTCTGAAAGTACGTCGTTTGTTTGTAAAATAAGTTAGAAGATCATCCGATCGTTTTAACATCTACCGCTTTACGGGGCAAAGACAAGCCATACCAGATATCAGTAGAATGAATAAGTATATCGACGTGTGGTTTTCGCCGAGCCATAACGGACAATAGGCAAATTTCCTTGTGTTCTCAAGGAATTTTTATCTTTTATAGCCACCGAATAATGACACCAACTTTATTTTTCTTTAATGAAACTGTATAGTTTATTTCCGTAGCATTTGAAAGAAGCTTCTTAGAGGGCAGGAACACTGTAACATGTACGGGAATTGATCAATTACAATCAAATAGTGCAGCAAATCACTGTCTCGCTGTCAGGAGAGGAGGTTCCACGGACGTCTGCCCTGTAACACCAAACGTAAGCTAACTCGTAACTCCTGTACATTTCTTATATTTAATTGTGCTCTTGAACCCCTTCAGTCTGCGCTCTGTTGTAGAAATCATGTAACCTGCTCGTAAAGCTACTGAACATTCAGAATGTATATGACAGTAGAAAAAGTAAATATCGTTTATTGCGAATATCGCCTAACTATTAGAGCAACAGTGGTGTTATTGTAGAAGTGTACCCACATCTCCGCACTCAAGACCTATAATTATAAACCTTATAAAATCGTTCAACAAACTGGAAATGAGGAGAATAAAATAAGCCATGGTGAAAGAAGAGCAGCTAATGAAAGAAATGAACGAACATTTTAGCATCAGTAACAAGAAATGCACATGTCACTAAGAGGCATCTTGGAAGTACGAGAGGTATCAGCCAAACAAGTATTCTGCGAAAACTGTATTCCATCACATTTCATCCTGTTCACATTTCGTTGCATTTACGGTTTCATGGCAACTACTTCTAAAATAATTCTCATTCTCCGGATCTAATCTACGAAAAGTGCAAAGCGATGCGGCACCTATTTGTACAGTTTTATTTTTGGGAGAAGCATCGTTTAGCAAATCGTGTGCAAGCTAATCTTTGCAATATACACTAACAGTCAACTGAAAATTGCCGCCTACTCAAAGAAGTGGATAAAAAATCGCTCTCGATCTATTAACGTTATGTACATAGTTTTCAAGACCCTCATCATTGGTACTATTTTGTTGATGTGAATTTAACTAGACTCAAGTATCTCAAGGTCCTAGAATAAGCTGCTTCCGCAGTTACTGGAAGACATCCAACCAGACATAAGGCTGTTAGTGTGGTACTAAAATGACGAATGTCCCCTCAACTCCGCGTGTGTAATGAGAGACCCTCTTGAGAGGACATTTGGTTAACGTGGTAACGTTCGTTAAGGGAACGAAAAATTGTCTGCACACTAGCCAAACATAAGTCTGCTATTATTTATATCTGTGGAGAAAATCGAAACAGTAGGTGTACAAGGAAACACCGACGACTCCCGAAGGCAGAAAATGCTGCATAACACAGACTGTGCTGCCGTTAACTCCAGATGAAATTCAGCGTGCAGTATTGTTTCTCCAGAATCATTTTACAGGTCAACATTTTGAGCACTTGGTATGATAGCTGTGATAATAAACATGTGACTCGTTCCTCAGTTAACAGTTGTCTTACATTTGGTATGATGCGGCAGACGTTTCCGGAACTTCTTCTCCTGAAGGCGGCAGAGTGGTTTTCGATGCTGTTGTCTTGATGCTGTATCATCAGATCCCATACTTGATACGTCGCTGAACTCCTCTTAGAAGCATCTTTCAAATTCCACAGTAAACGGTATACAGTTCCATTATAAAATAACAAAATCGGTGTTGTACCTCAGAGGTTACAAACGACAAAAGTTACTTTCGACGTCAGGGTATCCGCCAAATACAGTTTGGCGAAAATCCCAAGTCTACATATATTCATTCGTTCCGTACATGTTTGGGGTGGCCTGTGTTAACTACCTCATCCTGTATATGACGTCTTTAACTTTTGACTTTTGTTCTGCCTGTTGTGTTGGCTGTAGAGCCAACACCACGTTACTAGAGGAGGCTGAAATGCACGCGTTTTAGCTCACGCAGGCTGGAGTGAGGAGGGAAGAACTATACTGACGTGAGGTCTGGAACATGACAAGGAATGAGAGTTCAGAAAGCAGACATAATTAGTTTGATACTTAACTTTAATCCATTAATGATGAACGTCGCTCTTGACGGTACATGATTAACAATATTATCTGTTCATATTATAGTAAATGAATATGGCGCCTTGCTAGGTCGTAGCAAATGACGTAGCTGAAGGCTATGCTAAACTGTCGCCTCCGCAAATGAGAACGTATGTAGACAGTGGACCATCGCTAGCAAAGTCGGCTATACAACTGTGGCGAGTGCTAAGGAGTCTCTCTAGACTACACCTGCCGTGTGGCGGCGTTCGGTCAGCAATCACTGATAGTGGCGACACGAGGGTCCGACGTATACTAACGGACCGCGGCCGATTTAAAGGCTACCACCTAGCAAGTGTGGTGTCTGGCGGTGACACCACACCTGCCATCCGTCCTCTGTTGCGTATAGAGCTACGTGGAAATTTTTCATATGTTTTTTCTACGAGCAACTGAATAAAACAAGTTTTATCATGACGTACACTTCTCGTCTTTATTTACTGAAAGACTTCATCAGCGAAGAATATTCGTAATGCCACTCTACACGCGTGCTTGGTTTGCCGACTTTGAGGAGTTCTTCTGCTTCCAGTATTTAGAATTTTCAGTAGCAAAACTATTAGATTATGAGAATATGAAGCAGAAATGTGTTCATCATCTCAGTGTGGTGCTAGTGACAATTCGAAACACCGGAAGCAGACGAACTGCTTGAGTGGCACTTTTAGCAGTTTTTGTGACATAATCTTATGCGAATACGTATTGCCACAATTAATTTCCAAATATTAGGAACTTAAAAGACTTTATTTTTTTATTTTGCTTTTAATCGGGTATTTATGAGCAATGATGCATTCAGAATATGGAATATTAATTGTTACAAAGTAACCCTTTCCCAACCCCCGCCACCCCAATCCAGCTCACGTCAAAAAATAAAGAAGCCTATGGCAGCGAAAGTAGTGTGGTTAAATTTATCTCACAAAAAGATCGGCCGACCTAGTGTTTCTTTATGGCAAATATTTATAGCTTTGTTAAAAATTTGCTCAGTTTCGTGAGGTTTGTTTTATCGACAAACAGAAAAATATTTGTCACGAAGATTGCGAGTTTGGTCAGACTTATTTTTCTAATGTTCTTTCCTGTCCTCACTGAAAAAAAATAAGAACGGCTAACAGTAAACAGCGTTGAGCGAGATAACTAAAGAAAACTAACGTGCACTTTTTTAAGCATCCGTTCATTGGAATCTGTGAGAAAACAACACATTTAACAAAATATCCTTCACTGGGATAAAACGAAGTCATGGCCATTTAACATAATATTTTGGGCAACTTTATGTTATATTTATAAACAAAGTTAAAATGCGAAATAAAATTTTGTCTTGTTTACTTAACCATTCACAAGTGTCCTTAACTTTTATACTTTTCTTGTACAGTGCCAGTTGTTACCCTTGTTTATGCAACTATATGTGCTGTCCAAGAGCTATTCCAGGAAATTACGGAAATAAATTTTATCCTTTCCCAATAGCTGAAGAAATTTTTTTCAAACTTAATTCTTATACAGAATGGTCAACACTTATCACTCATTTATATAAACTTCCCTTCAATCAGTGCAGCTCGGGGTAGCCACGTGGTCTAAGGGCGTCGTGTCACACGGTCTGCGCAGCTCCCCTCGTCGGAGGTTCGAGTCCTCGCTCGGGCATGGGTGTGTGTGTCGTCCATAGCGTAGGTTAGTTTAAGTTGGATTAAGTAGTGTGTAAGCTTAGCGACCGATGACCTCAGTAGTTTGGTAACATAAAACCTTACCACAAATTTCCAATTTTTCCAGTCAATCGGCTCTTCAAATTTTTCAACATTAACAAAGAGTTTGCAAGGAATCTACAAACACGTTGTTCCCTCTGAAAAGGAAATAAATTTGTACCAGAACTAAAACTGTGAGTTATCTGTTTAAGACTACATCACTGATCTCACACATTCTAACAAAATATAATTCCTAGATCTCATCAAAATTCTCCAGCTCCATAACCGTTGACCCCTCATCCTTAAAATTAATCAAATATAAAAACATAGAGAAAATCATCCTGAATAAACCCAACCTACCAAAGTTTTTGTCTAACCGAACATTTTTGACTGCACATTTCGGCCTCATGTCATCCAAATCAATACAGGTTTGCATCTCTTAACGGGTCGTCATCAGATGAGCTGTTTGAAAAGAAAAAAACAAAATTGGATAGTAAAGTTAGGAATCTAAATTACAAAATACAGTTAAGTTGTTTACATAAGTACACACACTTGACTACGTTACATGCATGCTAAATATATCTTCCGATGAGGACTTGCTAAGTAGCCGATACCGGTAATGATGCCATTTGTTTGATCAGAAGGTGAAACTTACAAGAAAAATGTTGTTTATTTACGACTTGAGATGCATTACAATCTACTCCCTTAGTGATATAGTTAGGTTATTATGGAGTGATGAAACATTATGCATTGAGAATATAATCACGTGTGGTTGTCTCGCCTGTGGAGAGCACAATACGCCGTAACGGTCGGACATTTCCTTCCCTGCTAACAATGCGGCACTCGGGTTCCGCAAATACGATTATCCCCCTCAGGTGCCTCTTAACTAATTCGGTCCTTAGCAACGGTCCCCTCGAAGTCGTGACAGCCTCTCACAACAGCTGTGATGACCTAATTGCAAATCTCCAAGGACTGCAGTTGTGCTCCACCAGGTTCCAAGCACCGTTTGACTCCAGATACCGTAGGATCGTGAAGCAGGGTGGTGACTCACATCACAGCACAGTAATAGCGAGGCAGCTTGATGGAACCATCAGAATAAGAGGAATAAGCCCACGCATTGAATCTAACAGTGTATAACAACCTAGCTTCATTGTTTGCAAGCTCTTGTAATAGTTCAATGTTGTATTCGCGTACTGCGAATGTACTGGTCCCATTGAACGGACTGTGGATTTGTCTATGGCAATAGCAGGCAACGTAATAACTTCCATGAGCAGTTTGCTTTTCTTCTTCTTTCTTCTCATCTTGCTTCTAGTTGATCTGCCAATATAAGAGTGTAAGTTCCTGATACGACCAACTAGAACAGGTGCTAGACACATGCTATGTTGCTTGTGTACTTCTCTTTTCTCAGCTTTTTATCTGAAGGTGAGTGGTCATTGGACAGTTAAGGATGCTGGTGTCTTCAGGGATCAGTTGCTTAATATCCATAACTATGACAAGTCGAAAGGTGACTCATTGACGTTTAATGAGCTAGTGCAGATTCGCATCTCATATCTTGTATCTTATACTAACACAAGGTTCACGAAGTTTAGCAACGGACCTCTTAATATTTATACGTAAATGTATACAGGGTGGCCGGTCGGAATGGCCGAGCGGTTCTAGCAGCTACAGTCTGGAACCGCGCGACCGCTATTGTCGCGGGTTCGAATCCTGCCCCGGGCATGTGTGTGTGTGATGTCCTTAGGTTAGTTAGGTTTAAGTAGTTCTAGGAGACTGATGACCTCAGTAGTTAAGTCCCATAGTGCTGAGAGCCATTTGAACCATTTATACAGGGTGAAACTTCCTGGCAGATTAAAACTGTGTGCCCGACCGAGACTCGAACTCGGGACCTTTGCCTTTCGCGGGCAAGTGCTCTACCAACTGAGCTACCGAAGCACGACTCACGCCCGGTACTCACAGCTTTACTTCTGCCAGTACCTCGTCTCCTACCTTCCAAACTTTACAGAAGCTCTCCTGCAGGAGAGGAAATGTTCAAAATGTCCTCCGTTAGCGAGGATACATGCATCCACCGTCCGTCGCTTGGAATCCCTGATGCGCTGATGCAGCCCTGGAGAATGGCGTATTGTATCACAGCCGTCCACAATTCGAGCACGAAGAATCTCTACATTTGGTACAGGGGTAGCGTAGACAAGAGCTTTCAAATGCCCCCATAAATGAAAGTCAAGAGGGTTGAGGTCAGGAGAGCGTGGAGGCCATGGAATTGGTCCGCCTGTACTAATCCATCGGTCACCGAATCTGTTGTTGAGAAGCGTACGAACACTTCGACTGAAATGTGCAGGAGCTCCATAGTGCATGAACCACATGTGGTGTCGTACTTGTAAAGGCACATGTTCTAGCAGCACAGGTAGAGTATCCCGTATGAAATCATGATAACGTGCTCCATTGAGCGTAGATGGAAGAACATGGGGCCCAATCAAGACATCACCAACAATGCCTGCCCAAACGTTCACGGAAAATCTGTGTTGATGACATGATTGCACAATTGCGTGCGGATTCTCGTCAGCCCACACATGTTGATTGTGAAAATTTACAATTTGATCACGTTGGAATGAAGCCTCATCCGTAAAGACAACATTTTCACTGAAATGAGGATTGACACATTGTTGGATGAACCATTCGCAGAAGTGTACTCGTGGAGGCCAATGAGCTGCTGATAGTGCCTGCACACGCTGTACATGGTACGGAAACAACTGGTTCTCCCGTAGCAATCTCCATACAGTGACGTGGTTACCGTTACCTTGTACAGCAGCAGCTTCTCTGACGCTGACATTAGGGTTATCGTCAACTGCACGAAGAATTGCCTCGTCCATTGCAGGTGTCCTCGTCGTTCTAGGTCTTCCCCAGTCGCGAGTCATAGGCTGGAATGTTCTGTGCTCCCTAAGACGCCGACCAATTGCTTCGTTCTGGAAATCTGTCTCGATACAAACGTACCGTGCCACGGCTATTGCCCCTTGCTAATCCATACATCAAATGGGAATCTGTCAACTCCGCAACTGTAAACATTGCACTGACTGCAAAACCACGTTCGTGATGAACACTAACCTGCTGACGCTACGTACTGATGTGCTTGATGCTAGTGCTGTAGAGCAATGAGTCGCATGTCAACACAAGCACTAAAGTCAACATTACCTTCCTTCAATTGGGCCAACTGGCGGTGAATCGAGGAAGTACAGTACATACTGACGAAACTAAAATGAGGTCTAACATGGAAATTAAGCGTTTCCGGGCACATGTCCACATAACACCTTTTCTTTATTTGTGTGTGAGGAATGTTTCCTGAACGTTTGGCCGTACCCCTTTTGTAACACCCTGTATATTAGTTGCATGTTTGTTCGCCCGTACACATCTCCGTAGTCGTGGCAATGTCATCTCGAAATGACCAGTCAAGTAGATACAGCCCTTTAGATTGTTATACCTGATAATTTTAGTAATTTTAAAGTATCCGAAGAGGTAATTTGACCGTATCCGAAACAGCTCTCCGTTTTATGTGTTCCCAGAGCTCTTAAGACACAACCTACCATTCAATGCTTTTACTTTTGCTCTCATGTTGATTTTCATTAAGAGATTCAAGGTAACATTACCTAATCCTTAAAACAATGTTAGTCACTCGTATCTATCTAGTGAAACCATAGATTCACCATTTTAATGGTAAAATATGTCGTCACCGAAACTCACAGAAATACTTATAGCTCTTGCCAGATTACCATTCTAAATACATTTTTCAGTAATTTGTTGGTTACGAAATTGCGTTACTTTAATAACAGCATTAATATGCGGTAAATATTTCCTTTTAGTAAATAAATTTGTGAATATTAATGTTTATTTCTCGTTCAAAAGTTGACACTCTTAAGTGGATCTCTCAACTTCAATAATATAAACATATACTGCACATGACAGTCAGTTACTGAAATTAACATACTTTTAAAACGCAATTTGAAAACGTAGAGGTACAGCATATTTTCAATTAGTGCATAAACTAATTTCAGTTGATAATTATGTTTCAAATATATCACGGCATGCGACAACATTCTGTAAATGTAACAACTAATGTCATCTGTTAGTAGCGTGAGGAACTATTCACATAAACGCAATTTTTCTGCCTAAACAAGTTAGTAATCGTAGATATTAATATTTTTGGGGTCAGTTCTTTCTTCAGCTAAGTCGTGTTTCTTTCTGAATTGCTGTCTCTCGATAACTCTTTTCGTTCACGTTATACAGTTCAAGAATTAAATACGGCACATAAAACTTGTCTTTTTTTATCGACTGTTTTTTGCCACCCTATTTCAAAAAGTATTTTTTCTGCTAATCGAAGTTTGGCACCACGGCATGAAGTCCCTTTACACACGTACAGTTTCGCCAATGCAGAGGGATAATAGATTTATTAAATGCATATTTCATCAGTGTAATTATTTATGTACTTTCGATTCATGGTTATTAATACAATTAGAACGTACGATCGCATCAGTGATTACCACATTTATTACGACGCCAAGCTATTAACTCAGTGCTTACGTGTATTACTTCATTAACAAACCTATGTAAACCACCTAACCATCACAGAAGTCTTTTTTCTCTCCAATTTCAAATTATCAGTGAGAAAAAATAAACATGAAATAATATTCATGTATGCACTTGAAACTTCGTTATAACAAGGTGTTGGGTAGTCCGATGTATTTACCGTCACATTCCTGAATAAAATGGTGTAATTAAATAGTAAATCTCAACAAGCGCTTTATTTGTGGTAACGGTAAGGAGACGAAAAAGTTAAAATTGTCCTGAACTTTGGAATTACACATCAATAAACTGTAAATGATGGTAGCAGGCAGAAAATTTGAACTAGAAGCCACAACTGTGTCTAGCGTGTTGACAACTGGTCGCCGCGGAAGAATAGCATAGCGACAACGGAACAGCTAGGTGGGAAAGAAACACTAATAAATACTGATTTCCAAGCACTATTTTCAATTGAACAGGAAGTTATAACAAGGTAAATTGCGACTACTATGTGCTTACAAATATAAAAAAGGGCCGGAGATTAACTACTTTGATCAACGAGAAGTAATGTTTTCAGTGATGGATCATAAGCGTGCAATTAATGTAAAGACAGAACAGGAAACGAGTCGAAACAGTGACGGCAGTAAACTGATGCGAGTATCGTTAGCAATAATATCTGAAAGAAACAGTGAAATAGACGCACAAAGGGGAAAAATACAATCTTTGTTAAAAAACATTTGGAAGCTTTACATGGGGGTTAGATGAGGTGCGTTAAAGAAAAATATGAACACTATGTAAGAAAAGGTGTACTCGTTGGAGAATAGGATTGATCGCGAAATGAAAGCTGTAGAAGAACGACAAAAAATGGAGAAAATCGAAGTTCTCACAGCGCTTGTTCAGTCAGTGGAGCTGGAAGAAAGTAATACTAATGAAAATATGTAGAACTGAAGTTCACGAGTTAACCGAAACATGGGCGTAATGTGTATGGAGTGAGGACAGATGCTGATGGAAGAAACAAATCATTGCACGCGTCCATCTACAAGTGACTTTCCGAACTGAAGGTACAAGAGGTAGAAAGATTGAAAATCATTACTTCAAAAAGTTCAGAAAATGATGTAATGTTAGAGAACTGTTGTCAACTGATCAGTATTTTTCCGTTTAGAGGTGACTATTGGGAATATAGGAATAGATCCTGAAAATTTTACCTCAGTTACGGATTTTATTTGTGGAGTCATGTATAGAGAGGTTTTCGCAAGGACATCCAGAAACGACAAAACCAGAATTGCAGAATAGAGGCTTAAAGATGACGTTCGGAGCTGGTCTATTGAAGCTATTTTAGAACGTAGTACTTTGGAAGAATTTTTGGAAAGTTATGAGAAAAAATTGGTCACACAGCAGGCAGATGGGATTGTGTAATGAATTTTTAGACGCACCTCCGTATAGATTTGGGAGTTATAAGGAAATGAAGGTGTATTGTGAATATCTCTATGGAAAATTAGACCATTTTAACGTGTCAGTCCCTGAATAAAATTTATGACTGCGCATAGGAAATTTCAATGGGAAGTAAGAACATATACTAGTGTGATAGATTTTAATTTGAGGCAAACAGACAGCTGGAACCAAAGTGGTGACAGAAATTTTCGTGATATTTCTGGGTGGTATAGTCAAGGGAACCAAAATCAAGACTACAGTGTAAAAATGACAGGAATAAATAGATGGAGAAGAGGAGGAAATGATAACAGCCAGAGGACAGGCACAAATAGATATTAGGTAGAGGCATATAATGATGGAGGTAATGTGGAAATACCTGCAGCAACAGTGAGGGGCCTATCTGGTGTGGGTTATGATGCATGTCCACTGATCACAGGTAATGGCAATCTACTGCTGACAGTAAAACCTTTACAATAAACAACAGATATGTGGTAAATATAGAGAATAAAGATAGAAGTTGTCAGTGTTACAACAATAGAAACAAAAGTGACTGGAAAAAGAAACAAAAATGTTGTAAACTGGAATGACTAAGTCTCAAATAAAGGAAGTTGAAAATAATAAAACAAATAATTTGTGCTACGTACACAGAGTTTGCCAATGTAATAAAGGAGCTAATCTGCATGAGGACTGGCTTACAGCAATAGAAAAAATGAGCATAAGAGTATAATGACCAGTAATTTAAATGAGATACATTGTGATTAAGATGTAAATGTATGAAGTACCATTCATATATTTCCTCTTATGAGATGATGCGTAATGACGGTGTGGAAGAGATGGATAGGTTAAGCAGTAGTCTTAAGGAAATTCAGAAGGAATTGCGAGAAGCAGGAAAAGGGAGGCCAGAAACATGTGTAATGGACAACAGTGAAGATAGTGAAGAGGGTAAAGTAGAGTGCAGAGCGATGATGATGAATTAAGTGACAGTGGAGAAAAAACAGAAAATGATGTTGAAGAGGATGGTAAGTAGGGCTGTCAAGTAGATTATTTTGGCACTTCTGAAATTGATGAAGGACAATATAGTAAATATACAAGCCGTTCAAGATAAAAATGATATGCAGCGTAATGAGAGCGATGTATTCTGAGTTTTGAAGAGAAAAGGTCATTTGTGGAAAAACTATTGTCAGCGTACAGAGTCTATGGGAGAGGAGGCTGTGGGAGATGAATCAACAAAGGGAAATTTGAAGACGGTTTACGGAGAAGTGTAAATACCACTGTGGATATTAATAAGTTAACGATATCTGATTGAACAGCAGAGCGAACTTAACGGAATTTGTTGAAGGGGGAAAAATGAAGGCGAGCTGTATATAAAAAAGGGTAACCCCTAACAAAGATTAACCCATATGTTCATGCAGGTTGACTGTGAGATCAAGGAGACTATTTTCACATTGACACAATACGTGAGGACTCCATCCAATAAACTATCTTCTCACGCCTTTAAGTGAGCACAAAATGAATTGTCTGTTAGTCGTTTGCTGTGGTGTATCTTGTTTCTTAATAAAAGCCCCTCTGGTTGCCTGCGAGAAACAGCTCTAGGGTTATCACGCACCGGCCACGAGCAATGGTCTCAGTTTGTCCTTACCATAGCTTGTGCAGTATTTCCTTCAATTAGTGTTTACTATCTTGTAGGTATGTGTCACTACATCATGGCGTATTCTACCGAGCAGGAGAGGAAAATGTGACAGCTGATTATAGAAGCGATGGCTGAAAGTAAAGCTGATGAATCCGAAGATGAAGCAGTCGATTTGGCAGAAATCTTGGATCAAGAATGTAAAACTGATTTCGACAACAAACGAGAACAATCCGCTGATGAAATAGGAAACATTGAATACGGTACAGATTATGAAGTGTTTGTCGGTACACACGGAACAGTATGAAAGTCATGCGGGCCGCCAAATACCTGGTGCAAACTTCCTCGTGACGTTGTAACTCATTTACTGGGTATGAGAAGAGCTGCAAAAAGTGCTATAAGCGTTTACAGTGCTGAGAACTGTTTTTGATGAACAAATTATGCACATACGACAACTTGTTAACTGTTCTAGTTGGTTCATTCAAACTACCGAGGGGAAAACTTTTTCGGAGAGAGCTACCCAGTAAACTAATAAAGGCGGAATGAAGACTTAGTGGGATACTTGTGTTACGCTGGTGCAATATGTGCCCTTCACTATGTCCACAAGATTTGTGGCGAACATATGCCAAAAGGAGATGAAATATTTCACCTCACCTAGGGATTAGCAGAATTAGTTTTCTCCTTTGGTGCCTCACTCGGCGGAAAAGAAACAATTTGTGGGAGAGAGAAAACATTTCACATGGCTGCGGAAAGAGAGGTTTTCAAACAAATTATCAAAAACTCTCACAAGGCTCATACAGTTTATGAAAATGTGGCAGCTGATTAAAAATTAGAAGCATACCGTGGAAGATATAGATTCCGCTAGTTCATCAATTAATCCAAATAAAAATGGAATAAAAATTTTGCAGCAGTGAACGGCAGGGCGTCTTACATATTTAACATGAAAGTGAATGTTGGGCAACAGCCTCAATATCTAACCAAACAAGACGTCAGGCCAACTGAATTTGTTCAGAGACATTGCTAACCTATTATTAACACAGGCCACAACATAACTTGTAACAATTATTTTACAAGTTACGAGCTTGCAAATGCACTGACAACACAGAAGGTGACCGTCGTTGTTACTCTAAGAACAAGAGGCAAGTCCTACTCGGACTTACTATCACTAAAAATCGACAAGAAAACTCATGTCTGTTTGGCTTTCAGGAAAATTACACCTTCGTTTCTTATGTGTCGAGAAGACTTCTGCCTACTATGCATCACGATGGAAATGCTGACGAACCTACAAGGACTGAGTAAAGAAACACAAATGTTCACATTTTTGTGACTTAAATAATGGTGAATGTACATGGAATGAGTGCAACATATAATGCAGCTAGAACTGCAATAAGATTACCAATGGTTGTATTTTATAGCATAATTAACACAGCTGTGATACACGCCACTATTATTTTCAAAACAAATAAGGAAAAACAACAGAGAAGTAGAGAATTCTTTGGGTATAGCTCTTTTCCGTTTCTACAAAACCTTCTTCAGGATAGGACAAAGTCCAAAACTTTGCCAAAAAAGGTATCTGAGAGAACTGGAGAACATTGTGGTGTGAAAAGTCCTGTATTGGAGGTAACTGCTAGTTCATGAGGATGGTGTGTGGACTGCATAAGCAAAAACAGAAAAGCTGAAAGAAACACATTTGCCTTGAACATTCTCTTACTGTGTTCTGAGATTGTATCAACTAAATATCCCATTTAATGGGTGCATTATTTTGATAGCAGTTCATTTATGTGTATCTCCATTTTTCGTACACGCTTTTGGCAAAAATAAAAAAAAAATAAAATGTTTTAAGTCGGTATTAAAGTGTTTGGTAACGATACTACTACGTTTGCTAACAATCTTCCCCCTAAAATACATCACAACACAAATTAAAAGGGAAGCAATCTTTGAGTGACCGTGAGGTCCAATGTCTACATTGATGGAAAGTGGTTCAAATGGCTCTGAGCTCTGTGGGAATTAACTTCTAAGGTCATCAGTCCCCTAGAACTTAGAACTAATTAAACGTAACTAACCTAAGGACATCACACACATCCATTCCCGAGGCAGGATTCGAACATGCGACCGTAGCGGTCGCGCGGTTCCAGACTGAAGCGCCTAGAACCGCTCGGCCGCCCCGGCCGGCATTGATGTCGAGATTCCAGGCATGTGCACACCCAGATTAACATTTGTGGTTTAATGGACCGGATTTTTTTAGACACTGGGACTGAAATCACAGCTTTGTCAGACGGATTACGGGAAAGTTTCAAGAAAAAGCTTCTATAAGTGCCAGTATCTGGAGGAAGAGTAATCAGTGCTTCAACAAAGTTGACCACAGCAATAAGAAGACAAGTTTAGCTGACTTCTGAGACTGAGAGATGTGAAATAGAAAATGAACTTGGGTGACAACTTATTCATGTTTAAATTTAATTTTAGTGGTGGACTTTACATGTAGGTTTAATGATAAAACTGCTAATGAAATGTGGACATAAACCTTTTGTATGAATATGTTGAAGCATCAGTAGAGTTCCATGAAGAAGTGATATATTCAGACTATGAAACATATTGCGTGACGATGACTATGATTCTACTGAGTGCCTATTAATGAATATATGATAGAAGATTATGAAGACCATACAGAAACAATTACTGTCTAGATGGAATTCTTTGTGGAGAAGACGTTAATGAATATCAAAGGGTTCAGTTTCATTATAAATGGGTTAAAATTAACAGAATATTTTCTGACGAACTGGGGAGTTTGAGGAATTTTGAATCTCAGATGAATACAAAACCAAATACTTGCTTGTTGTAAGAAACGTAATGGATTGGAAATGGTACAGATGGAAATGTGACCAAGTTAATTGACCTCTGGAGGATTTGCACTCTTTGTGAATCATATGCTTGGAGAGGAGAGGGCTCCAAGCAAACCAATGCTGTTTGTCAGTTTCATTTTTCTATGCTGCATTTTTTCTTCTACTGTCCATCAATCTGTTAAAATGACCTTTCACATTCATAGCTATGTCTCATGTTAACAGGTATTAACTATGGTGTGTTATGAGATTAATTAAGCATTCAACGTTTTTGAGATGTTATTAGTATGTGATCTCGGTCTTATGTCATTGAGTTTCTCAGGATGATGCAAATTTCTCTAGGTGAAGTACAAGGTGTATAAACTTTGCTTCCGCCGTTTGCCGCTAGGTGGCGACAACGGTAAGTAGCGGTCGAAAGAAACAGCTCGCAGACGTCAGGCAGTGAGCTTGGACCTCGGTCAACATAACATCATTCAAACATTAGTCGATTTGTGTCAGCATCATCAAGTTGTTCTTGATTGAACATGTGAGTTTAAGAGCCTAATTCTCGTCATTTGCGGGAGGTGTTCCTGCTTTGTTTAAATATGAAGAAAACAGCGGCTGAGTCTCATAGAAAGCTCTGAAGTAAGTATGGTAAGGACGCTGTTAGTGAAATAACGTGTCGTCAGTGGTTTCAACGCTTCACGAACGCTGATTTTAACGTCGTAGACCGGCATAGTGGTGGGAAAGAGAATTTTTTCGAAGATGTAAAATTGGAGACATTGCTGAGTGAAAACTCGCGTCAACCTCAAGTTTAATTGGCACAATTAGTGGGAGTGACTCAGCAAGCCATTTCAAAACGTCTCAAGACAATGGGCATGTTTGAGAAAGAAGAAACTTGGGTCCCGTGTGACCTGAAAGCAAGAGACGTTGAACGGCGTTTGTGTGTGTATGAATAGTTGCTTCAGAGGCAAGAACGAAAGGGGTTGCTGCATCGCATTGTGTCCGAGGTTCATTACGATAACCCTAAACGCAAAAAATTATGGGGATATCGCGACCATGCTTCCACGGCGACGGCCAAACCAAATATTCACGGTTCCAACATCATGCTGGGACTAGCTCGGTGTCGTGTACTACGATGTGTTAAATCCAAGTGAATCAATCACAGGTGCTCGTTATCGAACGCATTTTATGCGTTTGAGTAGAGCATTAAAAGAAAAACGGCCGCAATACAGCAAGAGCCATGATAAAGTGATTTTGCAGCACGACAATGCTCAACCACAACGTTGCAAAAGAGGTCAGAACGTACTTGGAAACGTTAAAACGGGAAGTCCTACTTCATCCGCCGTATTCTCCAGACATTGATCCCTCTGACAATCACCTGTTTAGATCAAAGGCGCACGACCTGGATGACCAGCACTTCCGATCTCACGAAGAAGTCACAAATTGGATCGATTCGTGGATCCCTTCGAAAGATGAACAAATTTTTCGACACGGGAATCGTACACTGCCCGAAAGATGGGAGAAAGTAGTGGCCAGCGGTGGAATATACTTCGAATGATACATGTGTAACAAATTTCTTTCATTAAAGCCTCAAATGTTTGGGGGAAAATGGCGGAAGCAAAGTTGTACACTTTGGTCCTCTAATATATATCAAGATGAAAGATGTGACTATTTTATACATGCACCTAGTACGCATTTGCATCGGTAAATGGAGTCAGTTCATGGTGTTGGAATGAGGCCAAGAATGTACAAGGTCAGTTAATGATTAATTTCAGAGAAGTTAATTTGTCCTGTACCTGATTATATACCTTGCCATTAAACTGTAGAGGAGGAGGTGATTACAGAAGAATTACAAGGATACTCGAATATAATTATGTTAGTTGCTATTTAGAATATGTTAAAGTAAACATACTCTATATAGGACTTTAAAAATAACATCAGTGTAAATGTGCTGTGCATAATGATTCTGGCTAGCCAAAAGGTTTTTACTATTTCACAATATGATCATTTGTTTTCTATATGTGCAAATATACGTAAAGCGTGAATGGGAAATAGTAGTGTCCCAGTCAGTTGAAAGATTGTAAAAACTTGGCGTGGAACTAAATACATAGTAAATTGATGCTGCAATGGCTGTTCAGTGTATGAAGAATAACTGAAGTGCAGAAGATATACCCAACAGCAATAGGGAATTTTAATTGCACACTTTTTCCAGGGATTACTCACGTCAACTTGCCCCAGGTGAAATAATATATTAATCGAAATGACTAACATACAAAGCCTATTTTGCAGTAAAGCACAAAGTAGCAGACGCAGACAAAACAAAAGGGTTCATACAAGAAGTGGGCATGAGATACACTCTGCTGCAAAGAGGCATCAAGAAGTAGTTTCATGCACCTTCTCCATGCTGAGAAATTATTGAATGACAGCAGAGTGATGTGAATATACAGAGGATAATTTCATTTACAGAAGAGTGAAAGAATTGTCTGTTATTAGATGCGACATAAATGGATGGATCAAGACATCGCCGGCCGCTGTGGTCGAGCGGTTGTAGGAGCTTCAGTCCGGAACCATGTGGCTGCTATGGTCGCAGGTTCGAATCCTGCCTTGGGCATAGATGTGTGTGACGTCCATAGTTTAGTTAGGTTTACGTGGTTCTAAGTATAGGGGACTGATGGCCTCAGATGCTAAGTTCCATAGCGCTTAGAGCTATTTCAACCATTTTTGATCAAGTCCTGTTGAAACTAAGTAACAAGCATTTTTTTAATTTGGGAAATTACAAACATAATTTTTCATTTCAATATCATGAAGAATGTTAGAATGAGACAGCTAAAAATTTATTTTTATTTGAAAATCATTTGAAGAATAGTCCTACACTTTGCTTTTTATCAATAGTTTTCAAATTCTGCTTCATGCATTTTAAATGTGAATACGATAGTGATATTATGTAATTAAACGATATGTTTTGTTTATAATACAAAGATCACATTAACGTTCTAGTTGTCAAATACACATATAAAGACAATCAGTTACTAATATTAATATACATTTAATACCCATACTTTCAAAATATGAATGTAGGCCTACAGTATAAATGGCATTCATCTATTAGTTAATAGTTTCAAACATTACTTAAGTATGTACCAACAATCCATAAATGTAAGAAGTAACAGCATGCGTTATTAGACTAAGGAACTATTTTCATAAATGTCATTTCTGCATATGAGCAAGCTAGTAATTCCACATATTATCTTGTTTTGATCTTATCATGGTCATAAGTAAATGGCAAGCATTATACAAAGATTTTATCTATGGTAACAGCATTCAAAATGGTAGTCTGTGTCAATCGATTGTTATTGTGTGTGCTCTGATTGCAAACTATGGGCTTTTATGATGATAAAGGATAACTATGATATTCAAGAAGAATAGTTTGGCTACTGTGAAATAGTTAACATAACACTGCAAGAGAAGAAATGGCATAGAATATAAAAATTGTTTACCTGCCACTGAAACATGACACCTACAGCAACAATCCAGCTAATCCTGTTTGTTTGTAAGGTGCAATGTCCCAATAACTGTTTTCATTCACATTCTACAATTTAAGAATATGGTGCCGATAACCTGCTTCATTTATTGGCTGTTCTTTTACAACCTATTTTCATAAAGTATTTTCACTTCTCATGGAAGTTTAGCACTAAAGTATGAAGTCTCTTACAAATGTACTGTTCCTCCACTGCAGCAAATTAATAGATTTATTAACTGCACAGTTTAATCTCGATAAATATTTATGCTTCTTAGTTCATTGTTAGCAGTATAATTTGTATGTACGGTCGCGTGGGTGACCGCCGTATTTATTACGCTGCCAAGTTATTCTGTGATTCAGTGCCACAGTATGTTACACATTAGCAAACCTACATCAGCATTCCAATTAGCGTGAATGTATTTTTTCCCGCTAATTTAAAGCCATCAGTTAGTACAAATAAATGTGAAATATTACCCCTGCAAGTACTTGAAACTTTGTTATAAGGCAGCGTTGAGTAGTCCGAGGCATTCACAGTCACATTTCTGTACAATACAGGATCATTAAATACTAAATTCTGACGACCGCGTTACAGTGTTCTCTCAAAATGTGCTACTGTGGCACTGACTAAACTGTGACTAGGTGTTCTCATTTCACATTCTCTTGCTCGTATCAACACTAAGAACAGAAACTTAATTTATTACTTCCATTGAAATGCAGTGGATGCAGAGATTTGCATCCTTGAATGGGTGTTTTTTTTGCGGTTATTGTCTGTCGCTTATTTTGTGAGTTATGTTGTCGACTCTACACATAAACCGTTATTCGAATGTTGGTTCGTTGGTGTGTACGGTATGAGATAAAATGATGTAGCAATACAGGAAGTACTGGCTGAAAAGAGAAAGGAGTGTCATGTTCCACTGTTGGCTATGGATCCCCGAGGCGTCATTCAGCCACTTAGTCGTAAAGGGTTGACTTCCTCCTTGCACAATGACTTTTTTCCATGGCATGTACGAGTATTACGGCTGAAGAGTATGTGTTACGGCTAGGTCAATGTAATAGTTGAGGTACTGTCTGGTGCCTTGTTTGAGTTTTATAGTGCTGGCATATGACGTAAACTTTCCGAATACCGCCAAAGAGATTGCTGGGCGTAGCTCCCTCATTTGACACATGGAGCACTATCAACACTGTCAGATTCCCTTGCTTCTTGAAAGACGAAGATTTGAGGTTCAGTGACGGACATTGGCACCGATTCTCATGATTGAGGAACTGTACGCCATCATTCTCCTCCACTTACCTGCGAAATATTGGTCATGAACAGTCTTCCATCTACTGGTTGAAAAAAAAAAAAACCGTAACACACAATATCATGTAAGTATTGTAGCACTTCGATGTGCAGTATGCATTACTATGTCTACTCAGGCTTGGCACTCGAGCCCAACGCATATCCAGAATGTACGGAGTTTCATACCAGTATTCAACCGAAACAGGCGTGCTGAACTGTTCTGGTTCGAACAATGGGATAAGCGTACATAAAACACTTGGTTGTCTGTAAATCCTCGCTAGGCCGTTACAAAAGCAAGTCCAAGACGCTTGCGCGTAGTTACAAGATTGGAGGTGTCGCCTACAGTTACTCCGCGATATCTGGACATCTGCATAATTCAGATAGGCCATAGCGTGCTTACGAATCTGAATCAGTCATTGTTTCTGCGTAATACATATGACTCTCGATTGAAACTACTTTTTTGAGTGTGCTACTTTTTCACTGTTTATGTTGAATAATCAGATTAAAATCATTGCTCTTCAAAGTGTGTGGACTACATTCGTAACAGCACTAACCTCTCATAAAAAGTACGTTGTCGAATACTGTGTAAATTATTTTGAGCAAAACTATTACCAGTTGAACATTCGCTCGTATATTTGTCGCTGTAGTAATTACTAGAACTAGGAGCTTTATTTAATATTTGCGTATCAGCCTATCATGGGTGTGAGGATACGCTTCTGTGAGTTAATGCGCTCCTTTCATCTCATATGCTACTTCCGCGATGATTTGATTTGTATGCGTCGTGTCACGTGACTCTGTTGCTATTCAGCTTTACTATAGTCCTCACTCACATCTTGATTATATCTACGGTGATTTTATTTTGTCTTCACAGATTTTTTTCTCTAAAGTTATTCATCTGTATTTTGAAATGGTATTAGTTTCTTTCTTCACTTTATACATAATCTTATTATTTGCCTTAAAAACCACTCAATAGATCTCGATCACGAGTAGTCTGACTGTCATAGAAAGTAAATTATGGGGCTTCTTAGTTTACTATTAAATAGAAACGTATCTCTGCTCTGAAAATTGTGTTTCGTAGTCAACCTAAACGTGGTGGTACTTATGGTAGTTCTTTGTAGATCAAACTCAAGCTTCTGGGTAGCAGTGTAATTCAGCTCTTCAGTGATATTCATGACTTGTACTCAGTCCAGACGTTTCTCATTAATTTGAATTGAGATGCATTAAAGGACATATCCATTTACTAAGATCCACAGTTATTACTTAGATGATTTTCTTGAGGTTGGTTTCGTTGCTTCCTATAGAGGCATGCCAGCAGGCTGAGCTAGTCGGTAGAAAATTAACTTACGAAAGGATTCTGAAAATATGGTAAATCTCAAGTTACGAATTGAAGTAAAGTATCCCGATTTTTAAAAGCTTGTATTCTGAAACTATTCACACATCATGACGACACAATTTGAAGTAGTTATTCGTTCAATGCGTCTGCTTTCTGCAGCCTCACAAAATGACTTAGGCGCCATTCACCACCATTTCCCGCTAGTGAGTACGATTCAGCACAATTGCCCACTAAGTCCATACGCAATGAAGAAATACTAAGTTACCTGAGAAGTCAAAGAGTTTACATCTCTCTCAGAGACAATCATTGGCACATATGAAGAAAAACACAATAGAATTGATTTCATTATATTTCCTTTAAATTTTAACATTGTTCTGAAAACATGATCTATAAATTATTAAGCAATAAATAATTAATTTTAGTTGACACAGATTTTATACGAGCTTCTCTTATTGCAAAGGAGACATCGCCGTCCGCTGGTATACGAGGTGTGGCTAGGAAAAAACCGGACTAGTACTGGTGAAACAATAAAACGAATGCAATAAGGCTGAAAGTCGCGTGGCCTGTCACGTGACTCTCGCTCCGCCTACTGCTCGAGTTTCATCTGCCTCCTGCACTCAGTCTCCCCGTGGCGTCTGTTTTAAGTAGTTGACGTTTTGTCTGTGCGTCGGAAAATGTTGAGTGTACAAAAAGAACAGCGTGTTAACATCAAATTTTGTTTCAAACTAGGAAAATCTGCAAGTGAAACGTTTGTAATGTTACAACAAGTGTACGGCGATGATTGTTTATCGCGAACACAAGTATTTGAGTGGTTTAAACGATTTAAAGATGGCCGCTAAGACACCAGTGATGACACTCGCACTGGCAGACCATTGTCAGCAAAAACTGATGCAAACATTGAAAAAATCGGTAAACTTGTTCGACACTTTCCTTGTCAACTCCTGTTAACTTAGACACTGCTCTGATTGTTAAACGGCGATCTTGTCGAACAAGTTTACCGATTTTTTCAATGTTTTCATCAGTTTTTGCTGACAATGGTCTGCCAGTGCGAGTGTCATCACTGGTGTCTTCACGGCCATCTTTAAATCATTTAAACCACTCAAATACTTGTGTTCACGATAAACAATCATCGCCGTACACTTGTTGTAACATTACAAACGTTTCACTTGCAGATTTTCCTAGTTTGAAACAAAATTTGATGTTAACACGCTGTTCTTTCTGTACTCTCAACATTTTCCGACGCACAGACAAAACGTCAACTACTTAAAACAGACGCCACGGGCAGACTGAGCGCAGGAGGCAGATGAAACTCGAGCAGTAGGCGGAGCGAGAGTCACGTGACAGGCCACGCGACTTTCAGCCTTATTGCATTCGTTTTATTGTTTCACCAGTACTAGTCCGGTTTTTTTCTAGCCACACCTCGTAGTAGGATTCTCAATACACCTTGGGCTTTACTACTTTACACATGTTGAAAATTCCGTGTTCATTGTGAAGCCGTGTTAGCCAGATGTACTCCGTAACTCACATATTAACTACACGCATTTAGCTGCGTAACTGATGCTTAACTCACTTTTCGACACCTTTATTTTATCAAGAGCTGTGTTTTGACTACCCAAAAGAACTCTGCAAGTTAGTGTAATTTTTATTTTTAGATTTCTTTATTTTTAACGAATAGCTCTATCTAGTATTGTAAAATAGGTGTTAATATTATTAAAATTATTTAGCCTCAACATAGATGTTAAGTACAATACATTTTATATCATTCACAAGAAAATTCAATACTGGTCACGTGCAAAATTAAAAATTTACGTTTTCGTATTCACTTCAGTAAATTATCAGTTGGCCATAAAATAATAAATAACACTTTTGACCTGTTCAGCCAAGTACAATTCTGCACAGCATACATTTCACAGTAACGGTTTCTTCTCTGTGTACAGCTGTCTTGCACTTTACAAAACGGAATCTTGGCTTTCTGATTGTTTCTCTTGCAATCTAGACAGTGCAGTTGTGTTGGTAACTTGAAACACTGGGAATGCATCATTGTCGGTATTTCAATATCACATGTTTCAATGTATGTTGTCACCATTATGTAGTTTGCTGACATTTCTAGCTGTTTTCTCCGTGTTTCCTTTGCTGAGTCCAAATGCCAATTCAGCCATGAAGAGTTTCCATCAGCTCCGATTATTCTCCTGCCATTTAAAAAATCTTCATTTGTACAGAATATATGTATTCAGTGCTGTAATATCAACTATCTCCAAGGAAAGACTTCGTGGCCACCCCCTGGTTATTATCACATAGTTGTATTCTCTTTTCATTTTACCTCCATTATCTACAGTAAATTTGGCTTGTTGAAATGATTTCGAATTTGTATTAAATTTTTTCATCGTTTACTTGGCTCTCATGATGCTGTGTGGATAGTAAGTTCATCGGCATTCCCCTTTTTGGATGGTAGAAACTATAGTCAAATAATTTGTGAAAGTAAACATTGAAGATTGAACTTCTTTCTTTCTGACTGGCAAAGATGTCTTCGGAATGTCTCTGTTGCTGGAACACAGGCTAGGAACCAACGTCATGTTTAGTTTTAGTAGTTCAACAGCCAGGGGGAAACTAAGGAAAAAATTATCACTTTCCACACCATTATCATTATTCAGAAATCGTTCCATCAGTTACAAAACAACTCCTTGTCCTTTATTGCCTTCTCGAGCATTGTCAACCATCTCCTTTGAAACATGGAGCCATAGTAAACAAGATGTCTTCACGTCAGCACAGACCAAAATTTTAATGCAGCGCCTGCCAGGATTACTCTTCATACAAACCATAAAAGAGCAGTTTCCTCGTTATGTATTCAATCGTTCATCAACAGTAACATATTCATGACGATAGGAGTTGTTACATAAGTTAAACCGAAGTATGCCAGACAATATCCTGATGGCTTGTAGCTTGTCTTTAGTGTCTTCAGTTCTATGTGATCCTGTACCTCTGTTGTCGAATCGTCAGAATTTCAGTATGGGCAAAAATCTTTCTTGAAACTTCAGTGGAAAAGAAAGGTTGCCGTAAAGCTACATTGCCTCCGTACACATCTGAAGCACTTGTGAGATGTCCATGAGTTCCACCAGTAACTATAAGAATTCCTAATGCAGCATACTCTTTAGTTGTATTTGTGTCCCTACGTGTCTTTTTGTTGGACGAATGAGTTGTATTCCAAACACAAAATTACTTATTAGCTTTCCCGATCATTTCATCGCCAGCAGTTCTCACGATTTCTGGTGAAATAAACAACGAAAATGACTGTCATTGTTCTGATTAATTTACCGTCATTCACTGGGTCAGGTGTTATGTTCAAAACATTTTCAAGTCGGCGACGCCCAACTTTCGGTAATTCACCGGAAAACTATAGCCCAGCACTAGAAACAAACACATCTACAGCGTCTTGATCTTCTTCCTCTACTTGCTCACGTGAATGTATATTATCATTCGAAATTTCATAATTAGCTTCACCTGATGCTGAGATATGGTCTTTGTCGAGAGGTTCAATATAGTCATTCAGTTCATTCAATGTCACACTTATTTTCACCTTCACTGACATAGGATTATCTACAATTTCCTAAATTTACACTCTAGAAAGTCATTTGGGCGTCATTAACTGCAGTTGGAATCTGGTCCCCCTTCATTTCAGCTAACAGTGAATGTCTAATTCAGTTTACTAATAGTAACCTGAAATAATTGGAAACAACAAATATTGAGTTAAAAAATGATTTAGGTAAAACTCATTAATGAAGATGAATGAGAGGAATATTTCGTAAAACCTTCATTTTTAACAATAAGAAAATAAGACACTTCATATCAAGCGGGGTAGCCTCTAACAGTCAATAACACCTAAAAAAAAAAAAAACCAAAAAGTTTGGGTTTCGTCATGAGAGTTAATACAATTTCAGTGATTTTAGAAAAAAGTCATGATCCCCCACGAATATAGCCCTTCAGGTAAATATATTATGAGGAAAAAATTAACATGAGATAGCCAGAATACCCTCTTGGTAATGGAAGGGTTAAATTAGTCTATGTAAAACGAAATGATGAGGTTTAAATATCCGAAACTAGCAAAAGCCAATTCATTGTCCCTTCAAGACCTGTCCATTTGTTAGAAAAACGACCACTCAAAGATCTGCCGGCGAGTTGATCAACGAGATCGACATCTGCTCATTATTTAGGAAACCGATCCCTCAAATCAACTCACGCTTCTGCACTAAAGAGAGCGAGGTCCTAGAAGACGACGATGGTTACTTACGGCTCGAAAACTAAAATATCCCTGGTTGTCGACCACAGCTATTATATGCATTTTAAATGAAATCATCACCACCATTTCACTGTAAGTTTTTAATATTCATTTATTTCACTGTCGCGATTTCGAGTGTAGAGCCATTTTCAAGTGCAAGGTGGAAACTCCACCGCTCGTTTCACTGCTTCTGACGTCGCCTTGCTCTCTGCTCAGTGATGTAAATCCTAAATATCCTTTTGTGAAGACTAAGGCGGCGTCACAAACAGCGAAACGAACTACGAAATTTTCACCTTGCACTTGCAAATAGCTCTACAGCTGAAAGAGCCACAGTGAAATAAGTGAGTAATAAGAACTTACAGTCAGTGGGCAGCAATTATTTTATTAAAAAACAAAATATAGTCGTTCTTAAAGACAGTAGGGATCATTAAACGAGGATTTCATAGGATCTATCTAATTCGCTAAATTTAAAATGATAGGAAATGTTCATTAATATGATTTTGGCCTCTTCTAGGCTTTGGAGGACTGAGTTGATCATATTATACATCAGGTGTATGTGTGTGTGTGTGTGTGTGTGCGTGTGCGTGTGCGTGTGTGTGTGTGTGTGTGTGTGTGTGTAGATATGTGTGTGCTATTATATCCTCCGTTTCTGGTATTCTTTAAAGCTACTCCCATTGTACATCATGTTTCCAGGCATGAGTTGGCTGTCAATGTCAGATATATGAAACTTCCCTCATTAATGTAGCTGAGATAACGTACGTAATGAAGCAACTGATTTGTATAACATATCCGCCATGTCACGAAGTAGCGAATACGGATGGGTTTAATATTTTCACATTGCGGGAAGGGGGCGAGGGATGGTTTGTTAGCGGCTGCTGGGGAAAAGAGACTTCCTTTTTAATACTCAAAATCATTTCTGTTTGCAGGACATTATTAGTATTTCCCCGAATCACAGTCAGAAAATATAAATGTGGGGGCAAAAGCATATAAGGTAAGTCTAAGTCATCTCTCAAATATTAATGAGATTTGATGCGATCATTTACCAACTCATGTAAAGATACCGAAGAAACTAATTCTACAGGGAGATGGGAGAGACCAGTTAGTGTACATATGTATGTACGTATCTATGTATGTACGTGAATGGGTGTGTCTGTGTGGGTGAGGTATCCGACGAGTGCATGAGGTGAATATGAACCCCCCAATTAACTTTTAGGCAGTTCTGAAGAATGTATGAAAATTGGGTTCATTTAAGGAATCTGTGATTTCTTTCGTTGTGTTACACAGTAACGACGTTTACCTAGGGTAAGAATGCAGATAGAAACAGAAGGTTCCTTGAATGTCCCTATAATTGTTCTTACAGACATGTGTTCCAAAAGAAAATCTCCCATATTATTTCTAAGCTCCCTGGCAGTTAAAACTGGTCTGCTGGAACATGACATGACTCGAAACCTTGCACTCTTCACGCAGTGTTTTCATCAACAGAAGCGTCCACGCATGACTCAATGCCCACCCTCACACATACCCACACAAGAATGGAGAAATCGTTGATAAAACATATTAGGTTTTTAAAGTCTTTCAAAAAATAATTCTTTACAGTGCACTTAGCTTACTAACGATAACGAATCCATGGATCTGCAGTTCCATTTTAGAAATTACTTCGGTTGATTAAGTCATCATCAGGAACTTTGCGGTCTTTGGCCAGGTCCGTTTTGCACATAAACTTCTATTTTTATAAATATTCCCACCACCGCTCTGGAGCCAACTCATTCAAAGTCCTCCGCTTCTTTCTGCTAACTCCACTCCTTTCAGACATCTATTCCTTGATCTTCCTCTTCTTTGGAGCCTGCGATGATACATATGAATCGATTTTGTGGTTGAATTATCAGGACGACAGAACTAATGCTTCCATACCTTAATCATCACAGGAGTGCATCACATTCATATCATGTCGTTTCGGTAGACTATGATAAATGTTCTGTGTTCAACACTGCAGAACTTGCAAGAATTATTACAAGTTCAAAACACTCGCTAACTCGTGAAAATTTACCAGTCCACGTTAACTTTTCCTCAAAATCTTGGAAGTTCCCGCCACAGACATGCGAAAATTTCACAAGTCCCCTATCTCGTACTTAGAAAGATTTCGAAAGTTTCAGATCGCCATTTACTCGCCGCTTTTATATATGTACATCTACTCTGCTCCAGCTCAGAAGATGGAATGTCCAGACCAAAATGGAAGCCGAATTTTTAAGCCATTGGTCCATCGTTTTGAACGGTGTCATACAATACTTTCCATATAATACATTAACAAACATATGTATTATATCAAACACGTACGTAACCACGTAATACAGGCAAATTTTCTCAGCCGTCGATACCGTCCTCAGTTTTCTGTTGAGTCTTTTTGTTTTTTCACTAAATTACTGCTATCTTTATTTAAATTTCTGTCACAATTGCATGTAATTTATGCTGGTCAGTAGTTTCCAATTTAGCCGTTCATTTTTTAACCCAGGCCTGCACTACAAGTGCTAAGAAAATCTAGATTCTGCTTGGACTAATTTTATAAGGTACATGATACATTCAACAGATGAAGCTGCACTGAACTGCTTTGCAACTTGACGGCAGTTGAGATTGTGTGAATTTGTTTATGGAGATGTGAATAAGCCAGCCAGGAAGCGAGGCAGTTGAGGCTGAGTGAATTTGTTTATGGAGATGTGCATAAGCCAGCCAGGATGCGTGGCGATATGGGTGGTTTGAGCAGAATCGTGGCAGTCATACAGGCACTGGGTCATGGCCTCGCTGAATGGTAAGCAGTCCAAGTCTCTGTCACCGACTGCAAGCTGAGCTTGATGTAGCTGCAGTTAGCACTTGTGATGACCTGTTCCGTAAGCCATTAGGTTAGGGCCACGTGTGGCGGTGCCAGCTAAGCTCAGGGAAGAAGTGTTAAAGGAACTACATAACCATGTATCTGAGCAAAGAGGTCAGAGGGCAGCGAACCGGTGGGCAGCAGAACGGCACTGGTGCAACGGGTGAAAGAAGGCGTGCACCAATACCTAAAGAATTGCGTCCACCGTGGAGAACAAGTGGGTAAGAGTCATAAGTAAGTACCATTATAAATATTAGCACAAGCAACAAAACCATTCAAAATGATAGCTATTGACGTGTTCGATGCGTTTAGTTGGACTCCAGTGGGCAACCACTTCGTTTTAAAGATTACTGAACACTTTTCACGATAAGAAGAAATGATCACCATCCCGAATCAACACGCAGCTACAGTGGCAAGAGGCAGGATCAGCAACTGGTTACTTAGCTTTCGTGTACCGGAGGTGGTAACCACAGACAAATGAAAAAAAATCATATTGGGCTTGATGGAAGAACTGTGTCATTCTCTATGACCTAGTCCACTGCACCCACAAACTAGTGGTAGAATGGGGTGCGTGCATTATAATATTGGTAACATGATCTAAACTCTCACCACAATGATTTTGATGTGTACTGAACATTTGTCAAGGCAGCTCATAACTCAAAGTTTCACACTTGTACTGGGGTGGGTCTTAGGAGAGGACACCCTCAGCATTTGAGGTGATCAGGCCAAACATTGATACAATGCGGAACCAGCATTGAGTCTAGCACCTTTCTACAGGAAGTATGTTGGCATGAGCAGAAACTGAATATCAAACCCCTGGAATGGCTACAAGTAGTGAGGAAGCACACAGGGAAATGACCATAGAAAATGACCATAGTATAGGGTAGCGTAATAGTTAATGTTGTTAAGACTTTAAGCCCCTAAGGGTAAAACACAAATGTTTGTGACAAGGTATCAGGGGCCGTACCAACTGATAAAATCATTAATCAGTGTTAGGCTTCAGTTTCCAAGTAAATCGACAATGGCCCATATTGGACACTTACGACCATTTCAGGGTGCTGCGGATTCATTGCCATTCGTATGAACATCCGTAGCGAAGAGAAAGATGTGACAAAAGGGACAGCGTGAAGATATTGTGCGATCTTTGCGGGAAATACCATACAGATCAGATCCAAGGAAATGACGAATAATGTTGTCTATATTTTGAGTCATGTTTGGTAAAATTATAGGTGCACATGGTGTGATTATCGAGAGCACCATGGTGTCATTATGGCGAGCAGCGTGGTGCGACGGAGAGGGTGCCCAATTGTAGTTTTTGTCTAGAGTATACGGTTGTGTAGGCGGAATAAATATGTCAAGTGTCACATGGCCTTGCCTAAGGCTAGAAGAAGGGTAACTGTAGTTCACAGGTTGCTGTGCACCGGGGATGAGCTTAAGGTGTGAAAAGAGATCACACAGAAGGCTTGTGAGCGTAATGTAAATTTGGAGAGTAGTCCAAGTCTCTGTCCCTGACTGCAAGCTGTGCTTGATTTAGGTGCAGTTAGCACTTGTGATGACCTGTTCCGTAAGCCATTAGGTTAGGGCCACGTGTGGTGGTGGCAGCTAACCTCAGGGAAGAAGTGTTGAAGAAGCTACATGACCATGTATCTGAGCAAAGAGGTCATAGGGCAGCGAACCGGAGGGCAGCAGAACGGCACTGTTGCAATGGGTACCTGCCTATTTAATCCTGTCCGAAGCAGTGTCTATCATGAAGTAATGTGTCAATTGCATCAACTACTCATTTCATTAATCACGAAGCAAATTTTTAGGTGATACGGGTTCTGTAGGAAGTTGGACGCTGCGGAAGAACCTGCAGCACGGTCGACGCTATTTTACACCTCCGCTACGCTACCTGTCGATCTTCACTATCACAACCTGCAATGCACATTGTGGAGTCTATCCAACCACAAGTTAGTCACTGTTTACAGTTTCTGCTGACTAGGCCGCAAATAAAACAGGTCACTTGCTGTTCAAACATTCTAATTTTTTGACGTTATTCGAGCTCAGCCCATTTTCAGAACATGAAAGAGAAAATTCTTCATACAAAGTGTGGAGTCACGTGTGTCAGTCGTCAGCAGGATTATTCAACTGTTGAGCACTGATGCTGATGCCTGCCCCACGTTAACACGAGCTCAACTTCTTTTACACTTTGACTGACTCCGATTACCACTACAGTTTGATTAAAACTATTTTATAAAAATTTGATTGGATTGTCCTACAATCAAGTAGGCAGCTGATACTTCCCCCCAACCTTGTCAGTTAGCTTGTAAAATTTGGTAGCTATTCACTATACGAAACACGTGAAGATTCGGTGTAAGAACTTCCACCAAAACACCCCATAAACTATTATGATTAAAATGGTACAGACCTGCCTATTTAATTCTGTCCGAAGCAGTGTCTATCATGAGGTAATGTGTCAATTGCATCAACTACTCATTTTATTAATCACGAAGCAAATTATTAGGTGATACGGGTTCTGTAGGAAGTTGGACGCTGCGGAAGAACCTGCAGCACAGTCGACGCTATTTCACACCTCCGTTACGCTAGCTGTCGATCTTCACTATCACAATCTGCAATGCACATTTTGGAGTCAATCCAACCACAAGTTAGTCACTGTTTACAGTTTCTGCTGACGCATCTGGAAATTCTGCGAAGCATTGTAGACTGGATTATAAACTAAATCTAAGATTCATAATAACAGGCAAAATACTAAGAGGTAATTCATTTTGGTGACCAGAAGAAGACAAGACACATTGTGAAATAGGAAAATTATAGAATTAATATTAGACATTTTTCCCATAACATTCCCTTTTTTAGTATAATATGCTCATAGTAGTGTTTTATTGTGGTATGTATGGTCAGGCAGAAAAAGAAATCGCTGATATGAACCTTCTCAAAATTAAATTTAAGTAAGTGTACACAATGAGTTGCCCCCACGCTTCAGTGGTATCTGGGTCCTATAAGAGTATGAGACAGTCTGTAGACCTGCCTTTTCGATTTTTGAAGTAGTCTTACTGGCACAACAAAACGGAACGAATATCCTGCAGGCAGTGAACAGTGTGGAACAGGCTGTGAGTAGGGAAAAGGCATTGGCTCATTTTTCACAAATGTTAAAAAGATGCAGCTAATTTTCAAACACCGGAAAGAAGAATTATTGGAAACCTTAAAACAAGATTTATCTGATAGTTTAAGGCAGGAACTATACATGCAACACCAAACTTTAAAACAAAATTTATATGAGTATGATAAACTGGTACTGTTTGTGCATTGTCAAACCTTAAAGCAATGTTTTTCCGAGAGTTTAAAGCAGGAAATATACAAGCAAAACGCAAGGAATTCAGACGTCCTTATGTACAGAGATCAATGGAGCACAAACTAAACTCTGGAAACAGATATTAGATTCTCATAATGGCTTGCAGGTTGGAATACAGGAATTTTCAGTGTCTCTTTATTCTCTACTTAATGAGATTACTGAATTTAGAGTCACACACAAAGATCTTCCTGAAGTGGTTAGTAATCTACATGGTGAAGTGATGGAATTAAAGAAAGTTCATAAAGACTCTTTGTAATGTTGCTGGATTAACTAACCATGTTTCACAGTTGCTCCATGAGCAAGACCGTGTTCTACCCCAGATGAATACTGCACAGAAGGAGAAATTAGATGATAGCCTGGCTATGATTTAAGGATAATCAAGTAATCGGCAAAGTGCAGGAGAAAGTCGGCTCAGCTGTAGAGATAAATATATAGCACGAAGATAGTTTGTATAAAGAAATTACTGAAGATTAAAGGAAGTAAAAACACATATAGGAGATGATTTTGGCCAGTGGTGGAAAGAAATAAATCATCATCCAGAAGCAGTGATTCATGAACTAGTTGGGTCAAAGGGAAAATTGTGTACTAATGAATCTGTTTTAAGTGATGTCGAAAGAGGAGTGTGTGTGTGTGTGTGTGTGTGTGTGTTGGGGCTTACGGAGGCTTAATGTCGAGGTCATCAGCACCCTGACAAACATTAAAAGAAACAAATGGGGAAAAATTAAGTGAAATGGAAGCATACACGCAAAGAAATCGGGAAAAGATGCAAACAGATAACATTCCATCGCATTTGCTCCACAGTATCAAACTATACCTAGAGATCTGTATTTGGCAACCCAGTCACATACAGTTTGGGGGGCTAGAACGAATTAGCTGCTCTTTTGATGAAAGAGAAACTCATTAAACACTAGCAGTTTCACGTGTTCAATCCGTAACGGAAGACAATTCATCCTGTCGTTTTTATTCGTGCATTTAAAGGTGTATGGCCACTAGTGTGCGCTGAATCACAGAAGACTGGTGGATTTTTATATGCTGATAGTGCACTTTGGGCACTAGATGCAGCTGAGTCATGCCATACCTTCTTCTGGATCACATACTATGTTAAAGTAAATGCCACTACGTCTCACATCAATATGTTATTCAATAATTATTATAGGGGCCATAGCAGTAATAGTTTATTGATGTTATAGTATAATTATGGGTATGTCATACATGACGAACTTGTACAGGATCTGCATCCACGTAAACTCAGCTCAACTAAAGTACCTCAATCTGTTATGCATACCGAAATAGAAGGTTTAATTGTAAATGCTATACTGAGCACAGTAGCATGCATTAATGCATTATCGATTACATTATTCCAAAGGATTCAGGAAATGTACCGTATTCGAACTTCTGCTGTAATAAAATGTTGTATAGTTGGAGCTGTTTGAGGACATTCTCGATCTGTAAAATGGCAGACACAAATGAAAATAATACTGGGCAATATGGCAACATTTTGCACATTCCTTGTGCTGTCGAATTTAGTTGTCGATTGTATACTGCAGCTAGAGTCACTGCAGGAAAGGGACTCAATGATAGACTTATCTTCAGGCAAATTGACATTTTCAATTGAAGGAATCACAACCACAGTTAAGCTACTGGTAAAGGAACGCATCCATGGAAAATACTGCCTAGGATCAGTCATTAAATAGATTAGTCAAGTAGCTACAGGTAAGTCTGAACAAATGCTTGCAGTCACAGACACATTGTCAATACACAAGCAGATTAAAGCCAAGATTGATGAATCAGTTGCCTTATTATGTTCAAAGGAGAGTGAGTTATTAGAAAGTTTACAGAATTACACTCAGATTTTTTGAGGAGATGCTAGGCATGATTACTGGATATGTTTGCCATCTAAATGCAAAGCCTCACTCTATGTATTAATAGAGCCACTGTGCGACTCCATGGGCACTAAGAACCACTATTGACTGTGAGGTCAAGAGTATGTTAGGAGGGGAACTATTGAACCATTAGATAGTCCATACTGTAGCCCTCTGCTGATGACGCAGTGTTCAATTGGTATTAGATGCATGAGAAATCAACAAAATAATTATACCTGTATGCCCCTGACCATGTAACATCGAGGAGCTGATACAAAATTTTCCTGGTGCTAAGTACCTAACCAGTGTAGGTCTTAGGTCTTCCTACTGCTGGTACCACTAGACAATGAATCTCACAAATTCACTGCATTCATATATTTTGGAAGACGCTACCAATTTTCTACCTTATAATTACGATGGAAAGTGAGCTGTGGAATGTTTGTATAAGCTTTGGATGATGTATTAGCTGTATAGGTACATCAACAAGCTACCTTATTTGCTGATGACTTGTTAATAGTATCATGAATCTGGAAGGAATATCTCACTATTTTGCGAAAAGTTTTGAACCAGTTTTATCGTTATAGTGTTACTGCCAGTCTTAACAAGTTAAAGTTTGGTTTGCTGCAAATAAAACCTATAGGTCATATAATCTTTTCTACTGGTACACTACATCATAACAAAATGATAAACACAATTCAGAATGCACCTTTACCAAAGAACTGTAAACAGCTTACAAGATTCTTAGGGCTGGCCCCATTTTACTGTTGTTTTCTCTTAGATGAAGTTAAGAATGAAGAATCTCTCTTGAGTTTGCTCAGAAGGGATTTGCTATAGTAGTGGACTAGTGAGTGCCGGTTGGATGTTTGAAAGGATCAAAACAGTTCTAATTAACTCACCATTATTGCACCATCTGTTAAAGAATAATGACTTTGGACTAATGACAGAAGCTTTGTCCTGTAGGGTACCTTCCTGACATTTTAAAGTACAAAAACTACAAGCAGTGTCAATCCTTTGTGCAATTTCATTTGCTAGTTGCATTTAACTGACTGTGAATAGACTTACTTCACTGCTGAATTAGAGGCTCTAGCAGTTGTCTGGTCATTTAGAAAGTACCATTACTGTATCACTGATAATCACACAATTGTACATTGTGATCATCAAGTGTTAAGTTTTTCCCAACATGTAAATTACTCAGCCCTCGCCTACCTAGATGGACGATGATTATTCAAGGATATGAATTTAAGACTACTTGTATGAATGATCGTGGTAATCTGTTTGCTGATGCATTTTCTCATTTTCTAGAATGATTAAGCGAGAATGAAGAGGTTGATGAGCATACATCTGAATTTTAGATTCTTATAATGGAATATTCAACCTACAGGAAGTAATATTTAGAAATGTGACAATATGCCTGCTTACAGAAAGAAGACGTGCTTTAGATCCTGGATCTGAGTGACGGAACAGCTGGTATAGGAGCTGAACCTCAGGATTAATTCCTGATATAAGATTTATAAAGGACTGTTATTTCATATAGATCAGAAACAATTAGGAAACTGGTGTACGTGTATTTCTGCAATACATGAAGATAAATTAGTTTAATATTCACTCCATGCTTATGGTCTCTGTGATGTTATTAGATGTGCTGAGACGCTAGAAAGATAGCGTCAAGTTCCCAACTCTAGAAGGAAAGTTCAGAAGATACTGAAGTCATGTCACAAAAGATGAAATCATCAAATCAAGGATCATGGTGTCTGCTACATTTTATGGTAATTGAAAGGCCATTGCAGATTGTCTGTTTGGATTTGATGAGACCCCTACCACTAGGAAGGGTAGGGATGAAGTACACTGTAGGCTTTCATGGCTTATTTTCAAAGTACATCAAGCTGTATGCCTTAAAAATGGCAACATGTCACCCAGTAATTAACAGGCTCACTAGGGAAACATTATGTACATAGGTAAACCTGAGGCATTGTAATTTCATAAAGCAGCGAAATTTCCTAAGAGGAGTTGGTATTAAGCAATCCTGATGTCATGATACCTTCCTCAATCGAATACAACAGGAAACCTATTCTGTAAAGTGAACTATTTTATGAGAAAATACTGTCATCATCGTCAAACGATAGGATCCACTACTTCAACGGTTTGATAAAAACTTGTAGCAAAACAACTCTGTCTGAGTCGATCTTGACAAGGCTGGAGACGAAGGAATGTCTTAACAGATTGCCAAGAGCTTCAACTAACAATAAGTCATCGCAACTAAAAAACAATAATCACTCTGACTTCCAGAGAACGTCAGACTATATGATGAAGTTATCTAGTAAGTGTACCAGTTTTAAGTTCCTAAGAAATCAGAACAAGAAATGCCAAGTACCTTATATGAGACCATTCGAAATACACATGCTACAGGCTGCTGCCTAACTTTCAGCATACCTAATGAGTGACCGATTTAAAGACTTTTAACCACATTAGAACTTAAGAGCTACAGCGTTTGAGTATTAGCTCAATGGTCTTCCTCTACAGTAATGTATTTTGTATTTAGATTTAGCCATAAGCCATAAGATTTTATTTTTTTAAGACACTGTTTCCTCAGTATATGTATAGTTATGTATGGATACAAGTCACCAATTAATTGCGTTTTTTTGGAGTAAGAGAGAGAAACAAAATGAGCAATTTAAGGAAGAAAAATATTATGTGTTACCTAGCTAGGTTTTTACAGCGTATTAAGAACGCTGATGTTTTCTTAATCAGTTTTCTTTAAAGTAACTAGAACCAGTTTTCATGTAGTTACCTCACCAGTGATCTATATATGAATTAAATAATAATAATGATGAATTACTGGCTGCAAAATTAGTCATATGAGGGTGTTTGGGGATTTCTGTTTGTATGGTTATGAATTTTTCTTAATTAAGCTTAAAAACCCAGTACTTGGTACTAGTGAAAAGTCATTACGTGTGTGTATGCACGTTCTTGTCTTTGTACTCTAGGAAACAAGTACATAATGCTTAGGTTCCAACTGATTCGTAAATTAAAGAACCCTTAATATCGAGAAGACGAATGTTTGGTTGCGAACTGAATTCTAAAGACCTTACGAATGAGAATTAATTTCATCTCCAGTTGATTCGATTATTGGTGTAGTATATCCACAGATACACCATTTAAGTACTGAAATGCGACATTTAGTTGAACAGTTACCTAACAGTGATTTATCTGAGGATTTACTGAGTTGAGTGATTAACATCATATGAGCAGGGCAAAGTATACATCGAATATCAAGTGTGCCGAAATCTGTACATGAATGTTGTTGTAGTGCCATGTAATGAGGAAACAACTAAACTCTTGAACTGATAACTGCCATCGTGGTGGAAGAAAGACATTACAAACTAATTGTACTTGTGCCTGATGAAGCAACACCTATAATTTCAATGTGAATATCTTCTGAATTGAGGTGAATCGAAAGCGAGTGAATGATTACGCACATTAAGCTGTTTCTTCCAACATTTCTTAACAAATCAGTATTTTCTATTTCTCATCTGACTCTTGAGTTGTTTTATGTCAGCTACCAATGTTCATGGTGTAGGTGCATGGAGTCTGGCTCTACCTGAGTGAGAGTGCTGCCACCTCGCCGCCCCATTCCACACTCAACCAGTTATCACATACCACAAATCATTTCATGGTGCAAGTGTATGTTCCCACTGCAAAGCCGGCCGGTGTGGGCGTGCGGCTCTAGGCGCTTAGGTCTGGAACCGCGTGACCGCTACGGTCGCAGGTTCGAATCCTGCCTCGGGCATGGATGTGTGTGATGTCCTTAGGTTAGTTAGGTTTAAGTAGTTCTAAGTTCTAGGGGACTGATGACCTCAGATGTTAAGTCCCATAGTGCTAAGAGCCATTTGAACCATTTTTGAAGCCCACTGCAAAGGGCGGGGAAGGCTGTGTAGTGTCCCATTTTCTTATAGGGAATGACCATTCAGCGTGTGTGAGTGTGAGGATTTGTTAATTATGGTAATTATGTATATTGGTCGACATTAGTTGACCAACGATGGTATATCTACGGCAGATATAGTAGATACTCTATGCACGTGAGTTACTTCACGAATCCAAATCGTTTTATGTAAATGTATGTACAATATTGAACTGTGAACAGAAAGAGCAATAAAATTCAAAGTCGTCATCACGAGGCCGCTGGTGAGACTCCAATTATATCATCCACGCATTTTATAAATCAAAAAGTAAATTTTCAGGTGGTACGGATTCTACAGGAAGCAGGATGCTGTGGATGAGCCTGCAGCACGGTCGACGCTATTTCCGACCTCCAGAACGAGATCTGTTTAGCTCTATTGTCTGGGCCCGCATTGTTCATTGTAGAGTCCTTCCGACCACAAATTAGTCTCTGTTTACAGGTTCTGCTGACGCACCTGGGAATTCTGTGGAACATTATAGAATTAATTATAAACTAAACATAATAAGCATAATTACATTCAATATATTGAGAGAGAATTCGCAGTGCAAACCTAATTTTAAGTTGATGAATTTTTGGAGCAGAACTTGAAGGAGGTAGATCGAAAACTGATTTGAACCTTTGCAACACACTCTAATAATATTTGTTGCTGTGTGTTCTGCAGGTTCCTAGCTGAGACGATTACGTCTCTGCTGGCAACGCTCCATTGTCTCTTTGATAGTTGGCCCGGTGCTAACATGACGAATGATACCTCATGAATAAGAGAAAATAAAACCGTGGTTTTCTAGATGCTCGTTGCGTTGGCTCTGACTTGTCACATTGTCTAGTTACACCATAAAATAAATATTCACTGCTTCAAAACAAAACGAGAAGGGACAAATCGGGTGAACTGAGTATTGTGAACACTGATGTTCAAGAACAACAGAGGACAGCGAGGTGAAATTAAATTTTCCGTTTGGTAGGCCTGTTCATTTGCACATTACAGAATTAAATTGTTTAAAATCTCAGCCCTCATACAGACACAAATAGAATTTTGAGGATACTGGGCCAGACAATACACAGTTCGCTGCCCCAAATGACGACACTCCGTTTCACTCGTGAGTGCGACGCAACATAACTTGAACTGTCAGCGTAAGTACTTTATTTCACTCGTAGGTGCAACGCAGATTTGCTTAAACTCTCCGTATAATTACAGATAACAGGTGGACATCTTCAATAGAATTTTATAATGAGTCATAGTATAGAAGAATTTCACAGTTTGCTTACTGTTGCCTCAGAAGATTTCTAAGAGTTCTGTAGCTCTGATACGTCGTAAGTCATTTTGATTTCTTCTGCGATAAATCTCCAGAGTTTTCTTTCTTGCAATCATATCTCTTCTCCTTCCCCTACCTATTTCTTTGTGTAACGACGTTCTCCGTCTAAAACTTCAGTGATAATACAACCACACAAAACTTCTCCTATTTCTCAGGAATTAACGAATCTTTCACAGTTTTACTCTCATGCACTACCACTACATTAACGCGCGATCTCGTCCCTCTTTGAACACCACTGCTCCTCAACCACCTCTCCATCCATAATATTATGCACAGATATCTAACGTTCCTTCTGGGCCGAAGCTCCTAAAATTATAACGAAATTACATACATACATGGAAAAAATATTACGTAACAAACAACTATATTGATTTTGTATATCATATCACGTTGAATCTATACTCAGAAAGTAATTAAATGCAAGTGACGTTAACAGAGAAAGAAAGAAATGTATAGAATGAAGAAAAAAACATATACAGACTTCATCAGTGTTCTTATATAACCGTAAACGGTTAGTAATTGGAGATGCACACACAATATCATAGGTCAAATACGTCTATTACTGTGTAGCTCCATACGTAATACGAAGACGTTTCTTTCTGATGGTATGACGATGGGATGTGCCAGGAGCACCTCAACAAACTAGAATTTTTGAACAGCAAGTGACAGAAGGTTTAGCAATCTATTCCTGTTTCATAAGTCTCTTCAAACAAGAATCAAGACGAAGGAGATTCCAGTCTTAGCATTACTTCATCTCTTCACCAACGGTGGAGTGGGGGCTGTGCAAGAGCAGCGACTTGACGACGGAGTGCTTTCTGCCAGGCAAGAGGATGTGGCTATCACCAGTCATCGACGGACACCGAGACTGGCACTGAAGGCCTGGAAGGTAGGATACGAGGCTGGGAGACTGGAATATGTGTTGGCAGGATTGTAACGCGAAGGGGAGAAGAGAGGTGTATTCAAAGACATATGGTTGGAAAGGGGGAGGCGGGGGTGGAGAACAAGAGAGTGCGATAGATGGAAAAAGTTCTACGAACGATTACTGGAACAAATGCAATTAGCAGCTGTCGTGGTGCCGCACAACTTGCGGAGACGCAGGAGGTTGGTTTGAAGCTAGGGGGAGGATGTTGAAAATGGTATACGAATCTACAAATGAAAGGGACACCATGAGGATAAACAGCACCATAGAAAGGCTGAAGGAAATGACAAAAGGTAAAAAGGCAGTGGTGGAGTGCTGTACTACGCAGTTAACAAGTTTGGAACAGGAAGCGTTGAACTAAACGCGTGCGTTATGGAAGTTCATGACTGAGGTAAGGGTATATGCGAAGCCATCGGTTGTCACCGTAACAGGGATCTGGAAATTCTCCAGATCCGAGTGGATGTGTTGAACCCGAGGGTAAGTGTCGATACACTGTCACCGTAACAGGGATCTGGAAATTCTCCAGATCCGAGTGGATGTGTTGAACCCGAGGGTAAGTGTCGATACGCTGCTACAGTCCTTGTCCGACAGCATTTAGGGTGCGGGAAGGGAAATGGAGAGTTCGAAAGGAGTCATTCTCCAGTAAGTTGGTTGAGCAATACCTGATTATTTTGCAGAAAGTGCAGACTGAGTTGCCACCAGAGTCTGGACTCATCTCAGAGCCGAGCAAATAAAATTTTCCTTTGCACTATCCCATACCAAAAGGAGAAGTTAGGGTCGACCAAGCACTATTATATGTGTTGGAATGGTTTCTGGTTGCTAACACACAGGGTTTAGATGTTTCACATTTCACTCTTACCCATCTAGGTGAGGGACCAGGAAAAGTTTTCACACATCAGAACAAGTGAAATCTTGCAAACATCTGAGGATGGGGCTACACCTACTGCAATGACAGCAGAGGAATTCTAGCACTGTCAGACGGAAAGGATTGCAATCTGGTCAACTTTCGGAAACCCGACTGGCATGGGCACATGTGAAGTTAACTTCTGCCTAGGTAAAACAATCGGGCCAGTGTTGTCTACGTAACATTCTGAAGCCCCAGTCCTGCTTCCATACTTCATAAGGGGTTACATTGGATGTATTCTGTGTACGGCACCGTTGTGGTGGAAGCAAATTGCTAGTGTGAAGGGTAGGCCCACAGGGGTAAAGAGATTGCTATTGCACGATAATGAGTCTTCCCAGGAACAGTCTGAGTGATAACGGAACAATCATTCAATCTGTGAGCCAATGTAACAGGGATTAAAAGGTTGAAAAGAGCCACCGCACTCTTGGCCATATCAACCGCTTGAAACGCTCTCAGCACAAAATTTGTCATATAAACATAATATGCTCAAGTCAGACCTGACCCTCACCACGAGGGTCATTGACCAGTAATCGAAGTGTGCTTGGTCGTGGGTCGGATCTCGCCACTGCTTAAATTTTGAATAAAAATCATCAACAACGTCGCCGAAGACTTTTAACATAGTAAGTCACCCTCGTTCTGCCAACGGCCTTGTGAAAGAGGTTCAGGGCACTCTCTTGCCCTTGGGGTGAAAAACTCCCCCTAAAAGGCGGTAGAATCGACAATGATCAAAGGCAAGAGGCTGTAGAAAGCAATGGACCTGTGGGCTGCAATTGAAGAAGTGCCATGGTGATTTTTCAGTGGGCAAAAGATTCCGGATTAATGCCTCACTCTGGTCTTTGGTGGGGGGGGGGGGGGGGGGAGACTGCCAAGGAGGAGGTAACTATGAGAAAAAGGTGTAATAACCATTGACGAGATAACGTTTTACGAGTCGCGGCGTGGAATATCAGAAGTTTGGTCGTGGTAGGGAAGCTGAAAAGTTTGAAAAGGGAAATGTTAAGGCCCACCCTAAATGTATCGGGGGTCAGTGAAGTGAAATGTAAACAAACAGAATTGCTGCTCGGTGCAGGGTAATATCAATAGCAGCAGAAAATCGTTAACGGATGGAGGATTCGTAATGAATTAGAAGATAGGGAGGAGAGTGAGTTACCGTGAACAGTTCTGTGGGACGGTTTTTCTCATCGCAATCGAGAGCACACAGGTACTGCCAACTATATTTCAAGTAGACATGGCGACGCCGCAAGCGTAAGATGAATGGATGGAGAGGGTATATGAGGATATTGAACGGATAATTCACTACGTAAAGGGAGATGAAAATCTAATACTCATATCTTATGGTTATACCACTGTGATAATATTCAATTTCAATTACAACGTTTGCAAAGGTGTTTAGAAAATTTTATGTTCAGCTCTTCGTAGCGATGTGAAGCAATTTATCGGATGAACAAATTTGTAGCAACCTGTTAAATCAATGTTTCGTAGTCCTACTTAGTTAATTTATTCATACATTTTTCATAAACTTTGTACACGTGTTTCAAAAGAAAATACAGCGATTCATCCTTACCTTAGCTTGATTTACTTCGTTTCCAGTTTTGCGCAAATCTCCAAGCTGGCATGCACTGCGGCACGCCAAACATGTCGCAATACGTCTAAACGGTCGGGGCAGGACTGCTTTCATTTGTCACTGACCCTCGCGCGCTCTCTGGTTTGCAAACAGTGTTACTACGCCGAAATGCGCGTGCACAAATAGCAGTCCCTTGCTGTTGTGTCAGCGCAGAGGACGTCCGCTATTTGCTTTGAAATCACTGATAAAGCAACACGTTACCATGGATTTGGAACGTTTGCTTTGGTTTAACTGCGTCTTTCACTATTGTTACGGCTCTCCACGCTATAGAAAACGCTAATGCAACTTCATTATTAGCAGTAAGCTTAATCAACGATTGTCCAGGGCGAATGCTCGTGAATCACTGCTGTTCGCAACTAATCAGATAAAGATTTTTTGGCGACTTCAATGTTGAGTTGAAAGGATGCGAGAAAGTGCTGGAGACATGTGAACAAAGCTTTTTTCCAATGTGTATAGTTATGCATAAGATACATTGAGCCGAGTGCATCAGGCCTCTGTAAAATGGTATCTGAAATGTAAATTTTTTGAATAATTAATAGAATATGCCTCAGTCTTTTAATTAAGACTAAAATACATTAAGAATTAATTTTCTCTGTATAAATAAATCTGTCAAGTAGGGAGAAAAGCTCACGATTTAATGGGAGGAATGTATTCTTTTGCTGTTCCGGTAAAGAATCTTCAGAGAAATGTTTATCTATCGAGACTGTAAAGCAAGTTGAAGGCAGTCGCCGTAATTTGTTTTTCGATCATACAAAAGCAGGAGCTTTGAGAACTCTCTCTCTCGTTTGTTTTCGATGGCTGTTCCACAAAATGTAAGTGTCGCTCTAGTATCTCTAACGTTTGGCCAAATAATTACGATGATTTAATTTCAAAAGCCGTGTTTTAATTAAGACTGTACTTTCCCTTTTCATTAATTCCACATATTAAATTATTATGCTGCATTTTAGAACTTTTTCAGACTGCAGCGAAAGAGAGTTGCCGACGAATTGTTTGGTGGCCACAGCCGCACGCTACTAGTGTTCAATTGGTTATTACTATATAAAACTTTTATTTCAGCGTCCCTGAGACCTCTTTTGCTGGCCTTTTCTATCGGTATTTGGGCAATGTAATTATGCAAACTGCGTAATTTTTACATCGGTTATTGGCATCTTACCAATGCCGTCGGTCAACGTTCTCGTCGGTCTGATGGGAATCTGATGCTGGGTGGCGGAATTTATAATTTCATTATCTACAGGGAAAAATTTTCTATGCATCATTTCACCATTTTAGAAGTTTTACACTAGCAAAAGAGATTAATATAGTATTACAATACTTTTTTTAAAACATACCAGTAACATTAAACATCCTATGGTTATTGATTGGCAACGGGATCTTGTGCGTAGCCTACATGTGTAAAATGTGTAACGTGTTAATAAAATACAAGCTTTTTATTTTCTCCCTAAACAATTTTTCCACGCCATTTCCCTGCATTAAACTACAGAATCCAACAGAAAGTTGTAAGTATAGCCCTTAATACGGTGATAAGAGTACATTTTCTCTTGAAACTATATTCGCTTAAAAAAAATAAAAATAAAAAAAATACATTTTTCAGACGTTCACTTTCGTTGTTAAAATATGCCTTTAACGTTAATGTTTCACTCGTTGCTAACTTTCTAAATGAGAAAGACCTTGATAAACTCTCACTTTAGTCAGAGAGACCATACGCTTACTGCAAAAGAAATTCTTCATACGTTGCAAATGAAATATGTAACTTGAAATAAGTGAGAATGGATGAAACTCATTAGACTGAAACAAATGGTTATGCAGAAGTTTAAAACCATTAAAGGTTCAGTAATGTGGGCTCAGTAACAATGTAGGATGTCGCACAAAACCTAAGACCAAAAACTAGTTGCTCTTTAATGCTTAGATAAAATGTTTTCATTTACGAAGAAATTAAAAGATACATTAAAGTTAGATTTCTGCCAATGTTAAATAATTACTAGGTTAGGTACACACTGAAAAGCGCTTCCTAAGAGGGAGGAATGGGGCAAGAAACTAACAACAGCAATGGGTAAGAAAATATTTACTTAAGTGACGGTACAGCAAGAAACAAATGTGTAGAAAGTATATTTTCCCTTCAGCACAATTCCAACTAGTAGTTCCAAAACGTTTTTTTTGGGACGTTACAGAATAGATGTGAATTACAGGAAGTAGCAAAGTCGATGTCAGGAATTTCCTAGCCCAGAAAAACACCTTGAAAAGGACATAGACATCAGAATTTTGAAGAAATAAAAATTTAAGCTGAATAGTCGGGATCAGAAGTCTTCTGTAAGAATGAACATCTGAATTCTGTGAACGATTAGGAGTTGTAAAATTAGCATAATCACAGGAAATCTAATATGTAATATTGAGTTGGTGGTTCTAATACTTTTGCGAAAGGATAACTGGAAAATTAAATTGCCAAATTACAAATCTTCTAAAACAGAGGAACATATTTATACATTTGGTTGCCTTCACGAATGCTCCTATGTTTTTAATTTTTTTCGCGGTATCTCTATCTCTTTCATCTCGCTCTCTCATCTCTCATCTCTCATCTCTCTCTCTCTCTCTCTCTCTTTCTGTCCCTCTCTCCCCCCCCCCCCTCTCTCTCTCTCACCACTTTTATTCATTTGAGAACAGGCAATTTTGATATTAGGTACTTATGCTGCAGTAGCGTTTTATTTTGCGTTTCACCTGAGAAACAGATAACAATTGAACCACAAAATCACAGGCTCATACACACAGAATTTCTCGACAGTCGTTGCTTATCGTTTAGTAATACAAGCCTCGTAAGTGAAACGGATGCAATGATGGACAATGTCTAGTAATGACTTGGTGGTGCTGGTGTTAGTCAATGTTGTATGAAATAAATTTCAAATTATAAATCTACACTAGGATATGGCTCAAGGAAGCAGTCCCTTTATATTTCCGTCTTTGCCTCTTAAGATAAATTGCACAAGTCTTTTAAGCACATAATCTCCATTCAAGCTCACTTGTTTATAAAGTTTGGACGTTACAAGCGTACGTACTTAACGGAATCTTGTACAGGGTGATTCTAATATGAATGAAAGAAATGAGGGCTGGTACAGTAGGTCGTAACAAGCATCTTTAGCACAACAACCCATGTACAAATCCCTTAACATTCGGTGTTACGCGCCATTTAACAGTGTCACGCGCTGCTGGAAGGTAGGCCTACAGCGACCAATCCTAGTCGAAATGTTAGCAGGTCTTCCAGGCAGAGCCACATTTTGTACTTTCTTCCGGCATTTGCTGGGACGCGAACGAGTTGCATTTCGCACTTCAGATGTCTGTCTGTTGCGATGTCGGACCCCTTGCGTCACCTGTGCACACTGCAGTCTGGTTCGCTCTGCGTCAGTGTGTTATTAAACGGAGACAGTCTTGTGTTTGATACCTCACGGAGCGCTTTTCTTGGGAGTAAAGGTCACACTTGCACTGTGCTTCTGTGGTGGCGGATGGAAAGGTTGTCTGGGCTCTAAGGTTGTACGGTTAGCAGTTACTGAATCATCGTGTGCTTTATCCGCACACGCGGACACAAGTGGCTATGTGAAAGTTTCTTGTTACGATCCACTCTCCCACCCTTATCATTTTTACATTCATTTGAAAAATATCATGTACATAAGGATATTGTCATCTAATTTATGGGTCTTTTGGTACCAGTCACATATCAGAAAGAATCGTAAGTTTTGTAGATGGATTTCAGGTGGTTGCAGAAACCATTATATTTCGGTGGTTATTTTCTCACGTTACACACGCATCTGGTAAATCCCTTGTCCCTGTACTACCTTTGTACTGGGATTTCTGAAGATGGAAATAATTCCGAAACGCATCACGCATACTCTGCGATCAATAAAGTCATTCTTCACCTGCTGTATGACTTTTTATGGGACTTATCCAGTTTAACTACTCATTTACGCATATTCATTACAAGCTGGTTGAGAATTTTAAACTGGAACTATTAAAAATAAGTGCTACTGGCTCCACTCAATGCACTAATGATGTCAACCAAAAAAGAACTTTCAATGATTAACTTCACTGACACGTCGTGAAGTATTGGAGAATATTAGCGGAGGAATGGCATGTAAGGATGGTAACGTAGCGAAGAACGCTAAATAAACTTTAGAGGGGCTAAGCAGACGGTAGCAAACGTATGTAGACATGGAGCTTAGACGGAAGTTTGACTCTAATGCGCACTGCGGGAAAACTGGAATCGAAGGGTTTGAGATCTGTTTATACAGAAGCATGCTGGAAAAATAAGATGAGGAAGTTGGAGGTTCTCCGCGAAATCGGTGAAGAAATAAATATGTCCAAATACTTACAAGGCCAATGGGACATTAAGACATCAAGGAATAATTTCCGTGGTATTGTAGGGAGCTATAGAGAGTAGAAACAGTAGGGGAAGACAGATACTGGAATTTGTGTGATAAATGTTTATGGAGATTGGATGTAACAACTACTTTCAGATGAAAAGTCTGACATGGGAGAACAATTCGAGGCGGACCACAACAGACTAGTAAAATGACTGATAACAAAAAAACGATAAATCGGAACGTGCTCTGGTACGACACTTCAAGACGAAAGTATATGTCTGGAGGGGATGAAATATGGTCAATTTCTAAAATCTGTAGGGGTGCTTCTGTATATGTGTGCATTAGATTTACCTGAATGCTTAGTCAACAAGAGTACAATACACGAACAGCAGTGACCCAGGCTCCATTCCCACTACAGACACAAAATTAATCTGGAGGTTTCTGTCAGGTGACATAACTTTTGATGGTATTGCAAGGGTCACTGCTGCTAAAACACTAATGACAGTGAAGAGTGCAGATTAATAACAAATGATACAGAAATGGTATTAAATTATTGGCTATAATTGGGAGAGAGTGGGAGTACCTAAGTGCTCAAAGGAGGCACTACTAACAAAAGTCATGAAATAAAGATAAACTCTAAAAATATTTGGTGCTGATGGATGTAAAGCAGTTGTAATTAGATATATGGTGCAATACTTGCCTTACCGCTTATCTCACAAGAAAGGCAACAGTAATGGAAACCTATTCTTGTAGCATTTGTTGGTTCTAAACTAAACTCTGACAGTTGAATATACTATTTCAAATAATGAAGGTGACAGGCATAAAATACAATGGGCGAACTTATAAAGAAATTAGACTGAAGCTGTGAGATTCGAAGGTCATGAAAGGGGAACGATACTTCAAAAAGGTGTGAAACAGGGTTGTTTTATCGATTGTGTTATACAACATGTATATGACGGCTATTTTTTTTAGCAAGCTCTGATCGGCCGCGAAATTAAAACCACAGAAAAAATCGGATGAAGTTTTGCGCAGATGTCTTGCACAGTGCTTCTGGTATACTCGTCTACTGCGTCATGTTGCACTTTTCAGTTCTGAGCGTATGGTGAGCAAATACAGATGCCTACAACGATAGTATCCCGCCAAGTGTGAAGTACGTGGTGTCATACGCTGATGGTTCCGCCTGATTTCATGCATCCCAAATAACGTAAATGTCATGCTTTACAACAAAGTGCGGAAGTGTGGCGCATACTCACAGCAGATGCAACATAGATGTTCCTGCAGCGATTTTTGATGTCAAGTGTTTGATCATCTCTTTCTTCTCATCAACTGCTGGCTATAATGACAGCGTTTTGGCACAGACAACGAAATGCAGACCAGCTTACAGCATTGGCGGAAACCGCACGTGGCTGCCTTCTATGACGATGGTATAGTAAAGCTTGTGTAAGGCTGCTATAAATGTTTGAGTCAGAGTGGCGACTATTTAAAGACGCAGCTAGAATGTAGAGGTAACTGATTCAAATAAAATATTTTTGATTTTCACTGTGGTTCTCATTTTGCCACCTATCGGATCGTGATAAAATAGCAGACAGATATTTCAGAAGGAAACTAAGTTAACGGTGAAGAAATAAAACTTACAGGTTTGCGGATGACACTATTATTCGTTCAGAGACGGCGCAGGACCTGGGAGATCAGCTGAATGGAATGGATTATCTCATGAAATGAGATTATGAGATAATTATCTGCAAGAGTACAACAAAGCTGATTGAATATAGCTGAATTACACCTGGTGATTGTGATTGATATTGCTTTGGAATTAAGAAACGAAAATACTGAAAACAGCATGTCTGTTTTAGTATAGGGGCAGAAAACTGACAAATGATGGTAGAATTAAGGAGGATATAAAATGCAGAATGTCTCTCCATACAAAGGTGGGAGTGAATAAAATATTTTGGCAACTGGAGGAGAAAATCAAGAAATGAAATTTCCTTGGAAGTCTCTGTCGTAAAGAAAAACTCCTTTGTTTTAGTGATTGGCACCCAAACTCGCTTATCATATCCATGGTACTCTCTTTCCTACTTCGCGATAATACAAAACGAGCAGCCCTTCATTGAGATTTCCGGGTTCCTCCGTCGGTCCCATCGGATGTGGATCCCGAACCACGAAGCAATAGTTGAGAAGAGGACAGAGAATCATAGTGTAGACAGTCTCTTTAGTATTCCAGTTACAGCCTCTAAGTGTTCTACCAACAATTCATTGCATTTGGTTTTTTCACCTACCCCCCCTCCCCCCAACGTAATCTATGTGATCTTCAATTTAGGTTATTAGTAATTGAAATCTCTAAATATGTAGTAGAACAGACTGCCTTTAAATTCGTGAGATATAGCGAAATTTAATGGATTCCATCTAGTACAGTACTGATGTGTATAACTTCGTAAGTTTCATTACTCAGAGTGAATACAGAGTTTTGTCACAATATAGTTATCTTGTCTAAATCATTTTGCAGTTGGTTTTGATCATCTGATGACATTATAAGACTTTAAATGACAACAGTCTAAGAGGGCTGCTCAGATTGTCACCTAAATAGTTCATGGGGAGTACGAACAGCAGAGGGCCGAGAACATTTTCTGAGGGACGCCAGAGGTCACTTCTGTTTTACTCCATCACTGTCCGTCAGTTATTGCGAACTATGAGCTTTCTGACAGGAAATAATGAACCCAGTAGAACAACTGGGTCGATATATCATAGACACTAAAATCTCTTGTGAAGAGCAGTACTAATAGCCTTCTGTAATTGCAAAAGTATGGAGTGAATTTGAAATCCTCGTGTGAGTGAAGAGCCAATTGTGTTTCATAAGCACAATATTTTCTTCGTCCATGTTGGTTACTTATCAATTTATCATTTTCTTCGACGTAATTCATAATGTTCGAAGACAGTGTATGTCCCAAAACCCTGCTGCAAATAGACGTTAGCGACACGGATATGTAATTCAGCGGATTACTTCTGTTCCCTTTCTTGAGTACTGGTGTGACCTGGGCAACTTCCCAGTCTTTATTAGAGCGGTTTTATATCATTCAGAAGTATGAAGCTTTTGTAATCAACATACTACGAAAGGAACTTAACTGGTATACAATCTGGTCCGGAAGCGCAGCCTTTGTTTAGTGATTAAAGGTGCTTCACTACATCGAGGGTAACTACTTCTAATACATGTAAGCAACCCTTGTTGCCAGCTGTTCGTGATTCTAATTCTGGACTAGTTACCTCGTTTTTCATGGGGATGGAATTTCGGAAAAACCATGTTTAGTCAATCCGCTTTACTGGTACTATCATAAGAACACAGTACCATTGCTGTCGTGCTGTGAAAATGATTTTGTCTTTCCGCTCTTGTACTGTATGTATGACCAGAATCTCTCGGGATATTCTGCCATTTTTCTTGCCAGAGTTTCGTTTCGGAAAATATTAATAGCATCTCTCGGTAAGGTCCGCACTAAATTTCGAACTTCAGTAAGAAATCTTAATGATACTGCATTCTTTTCAATTTCGTTTAGTTTCTTCGTTGCTTCCACAACAGTGTTCTGACATGTTTTGTGTACCACGTTGCATCTGTATTGTATGCGTGGCAGTCCTCAAAATAGACTGAAATGAGTCTTATCCATTCATAGCTACGATCAAGTTTTCTGTAGCGATACTCAAATCTGTGGCTTCCCTGTTTATCAAATATCATCCTGGGGTAATTCATACAAGTTTTGAGCACTGAATCGCTAATTGTTATATCTCTATGTATAAAAGGCAATGTCCTGACTGACTGAGTGACTGAGAGACTAACTCATCATCGATCAGCCCAAACCACTAAGGATAGAAACTTGAAATTTGGAGAAGCTGTGTATCTTGTACTTGGACGTCCTTTAAGAAAGGATTTTTCAAAATTCCAGCTATTAGGGGGGTGTAATAGGGGATGAAGGTTTCTTTTGAAAATTATCGCATTTAAGACCATTTTGAAGCTGGGCCTACGAAAATTGGGGTAATTTCCTCACTCAGAAATAAAGAAGTACGTGTTTCAGCATTTTTGAAAATTTAATCCTATGGGGATGAAATGGGGGATGAAAACTTTTATGGAAATACTTCATTGTACAAGCATTTTTGAAGCTACATCTATGACATTTTCAACTTTTGTTGTCCTCTCTTCCTCAGTTGCGTGTAATATTACGGTATACTGATAATTTTTACATTTCGACCGTATAACTATAACGGAATGACATACAGTTTCCGTGCCATACGCGTTTCGCCTTTCAGTCTACCTATAGGTTATAAACAGTTCTGTTGGTTGGTTTTTGCTATGACGGACTAGTATTTTAAATTCTACTTACAGGTTTCGTGGACGATTTTCTACATATTAAGTTTCTGTTCCATTTTTGGTGCTGTTCCTCTTCTTGTAATTTCCGCTGCGGGTTCTTGTTTTCCACATTTCACAGCACTAGAAACTGAACACTTGTTTTGATGCCATGTTTCGGTTTGTGTTGCCGACTGTTGGATGTTATTGCCAAAGATCGAACGTTATTGCCGATTCTCGAGTGTAATTTTTGAGATGTATGGAGCAGATTTTACTATAACGTAAGTAAGCTTCGAGTTTTGCTAGGATCATGCGAAGTACTTCAGCATCTGAGATGAGCTTGTAGGGGAGAGCAGAGACGAAGCAAACCATTGGTCTTAGCTATTACGAGGTGCTCACAGCCGAGATATGATAATAGCATGGAGCTGACTGCTGAGGAGGGTATTTGTTTTGACTTTCGAAAGGACACCAAGTATTCCTAAATTTACTACCCAAGATTTCCCATTTTTCGGAGAGCACTTCTTGAAAAAAAAAAAAAAAGATAAACGTATCCTCGTATCCTATTAACAAAACTTTCCTCTCGAAAGCCACGTTACGTAACTATAATGTATATCAGCCTGAAAAAGAACTGCATGTACTTTGACAATCAGTCATTTACACGATAGTAGTTTTCTTTTCGTGGTGCCGCAAGTGTTCGTAAGATTATCAAAACTGAAGTGTGCATAAACTGATTTCAGAGAAATGGTGAATGACTGTTACAGTGATGGGAGTATTTCTATTTTCTGAAGAAGTATATACTAAAAGCGCTTTAGAATATTTGCCCTGCCCACATATCTATATTAAAAGAAAATACAAGCATAGTTTTGCAAGGACTGGTTGATGCTAAATACAAGTTCATAAATAAAAATGTTGCTGGTCGCTGAAAACAAAACGGTCGTGGAACATTTTGATTTCCAATGTTGTTTCTTGCTAATGTCGAACGGAAGAAGTCATTCCAAATTGCGGTGTTTTGGCAAATTACGGTGCAACCACACAGTCTGACATGTAAGGTTATCAAGCTCATCCACTCGTTAAAACGTAACGTAAGGCATGAGTCAGGTGTTGACAAAGAATATGATAAAAGTAGGTTATCACGAGTACGTTTGTGTCTTTGGTGTATGGTAATATTTGCTAAATGTAGAAAATTAGCCACAGAGATACAAAACTCTGTTTATGTGCCAGATGCTATTGTTGAATGTTTTGCTTACTGCATGATTCAGTAAGTGACGAAGGTACTGCACATTATCATACGAAAAACAACTTCACGACCAGTACATGTGTCAACTAACCAAGACCAAATCAGACAGTAGAAACTTTAACACTTATGTTTGTCGGAATCCTATATAACTCATTATAAATATTACTAAAGAAACAAACTTCGGCGTATTCGTGACATTTTCAACGTAACTCTAACTTAATTCCAAAATTTGTATAAGATGAATTTAACTGTGAAAGTTTGTGTCTTTCTGGTTCGGCAATGAAGCCCTGACAATTACTTCTCCGGTCACACTTCGGATATCCATACTCGAAAACGGAAAGATTATCGAAGCTTATACCGCTGCCGATTTGCTATATGTGATTCAGAGCGGTGGTCCGATTCACACACTGCTATGTGAATAATGCTTACACCTAACCCATGACTTCTACGTAATTATTCCCAAATGTTCTACCCGATTACTTAACACACTAAACCATCTCGGACTAACCACCGATTTTAAATTGACATTGAAACCGCTTCTCTAACCATCTAGCAAGAATCTAAGAGAGTCGTGTGACTGGTTTGATGCCGCCCACCACATATTGCTCTACTTTGCGAAACTTGTCACAAGAGTAGCACTTGCAACCCTCGTATATCCAAAATTATTTGATGAATGTATTCCTATCTCTGTCTTCCTCTACAGTTTTTACCCTCTACGGATCCCTCTAGTACCGTGGAAGCTATTCCCTGATCTCTTGACAGGTGCCCAATCATCCGGTTTCTTCTTCTTGTCAGTGTTTCCATATATTCCTTTTCTCGCCGAGTCTGCAAAGAGTCTCTAAATCCCTTACCTTCTGAGTCCACCTAATTTTCAACATTCGTCTGTAGCACCATATCCCAAATGCCTCGATTCATTTCTGTTCCGGTTTTCCCATAGTCCATGTTTCTCTGCCATACAATGCCAAATGTACACTCTCAGAAATTTCTTCCTCAAATAAAGCCTCTTTTGACACGAGTAAACTTATCTAGGCCAGGAATTTACTTTTTGCCAGTGCTAGTCAGCTTTCTATGTCCTCTTTGCTCCCTCCATGATGCTTTATTTTGCTGCCTTGGTTATAGAACTTCTTAACTTCGTCTGCTTGGTGATCCCCAATTTTGATGTTAAGTTTCTCGCTGTTCTCATTTCCGCTGCTTCTCATAAGTTTTATCTTTCTTCGATTTACTCTCAGTCCTTTTCCTCTAGTCACTGAGTTGCTCATTCCGTTCAACAGATCCTGTAATTGTTCTTCGCCTTCACTGAGGAGAGAAATCTAATTAACGAATCATATCATTCATATGCTTCAATCTCGAATTTTAATCCCGCTCTTGCACTTTTCTTTTATTTCGTCATTGCTTCTTAGAAGTATACATTAAACAGAAGGGGTGAAAGACTACATCCCTGTCTTACACCCTTTTTAATCCGAGTACTTCGTTGTTGGTCTTGTAGTCGTATTGTTCCCTCTTGGTTCTTGTACGTGTTGTATATCACCCGTCCTTCCCTATAGCTTACCCCAATTTTATTCAGATTTTAGAACATCTAGCACCTTTGTCGTTGTCGAACGCTTTTACAGGTCGACAAATCCTATGGACGTGTCTTGACATTTCTTCAGCCTTGCCCCCATTATCAGCCACGACATCAGAGCTTCACACGCCACGCTACACACCTATAAATTCTTAATAACACCAAATGTCTCCTATGCCATTGTTACCTGGATTCTCAATCCACCAAAATTCTACGACTCCTTCCAATTCCTCGGAAGTCAAGAGTTCAGCCTAGATTTGCGGCTTCGTCTACCATACTGCATTGGTATCCTGTATGAAGTTATTGAGTTCTCCCCTCTGCTCTCCCACCCTTTACCTTGGGATACTCAACACTGGACGTAAAGTTGACACCAGCAACACCACCTTCTCCGATTATTAACGCTTGTACTCTAACCCGATGTACCGACGTAATGTGGCTCTCTTACACCTACAGACTCTCCGCAGCAATTTTAACTGCCTGGCTTCACCTCATCACGAAATCCGCCCAGAGATCTACGCATCGTTCCACCCCTTACAGAGCATTCCCCTTCGTGCCAGTGTCATGCTACCTGTTCATCTATCCCCGCCACACTATAGACTATCTGACAAGATAAGGAAGGCAAAAATCAGAAAAGAACTATGACATAAGGGTATAAATGAACACATCAAGTAATCCATGCATACTATGAAAATGGACGTCTGTATGTGTGTCCTAAACCACTGGACTGATTTAAATCAAACGTGGTAGACTTATCCCCCACTGTCAGGCAAACATCTCTCCGGTGGTAAGAAGCACCTACCTATTATAGTTCTGGAGATTTGACGTCGTATGCTCTGAGATGACTGCAAAATGCCAAATGATGCATGAAGTGTTAACACGTTTATTCTTTACTACAAAGACACTCCTACAGTCGAGTCAGCTTAACAGAAATCCGTGACGCCATGCAGTGTCTTCAAAAGCTCTCAACTGCGAAGCGCAAACGGTTGTAGGCGAAAACAACAGTAGTCTACAGAGGTGTGAAGAGGCGTTGCCTATGAGATATTTTGCAAAACCGCGGTGCAGACGCTCGAAGCAACTGCGTCTAGCTTACAGAAAACGTCCGGTATCATATCACACTGAGTCTGCTACAGGAGTGCATATAAGGTTTCGTTTCGAATAGAAAATCGGGACAATGTCTACTTGGGAATGAAGGGATTGTGAGGTAGTATAGAAATGAACGGGGGTGGGGGGTGGGGCATGTCACAATAATGAATGGAAACAGAATACCGAAAATACTGAATGGAAAAACCAGTCCTCATAGATCAATATTTAACATTTTTAGGAAACTATGCGTTGTATTTTATAAGCGCAGCAGGATCAGATACCGCAGCGTACCGTTGGGAGCCAACCGTTACCCGCATAGGCGAAGGAATCAAACAATTGTCGATAACGGAAAGAAGCCGCTCGCTCTTTTCGCCGCTACGCAGCTAACATTGCTCTTATCGTTAACCAATGGATGCATATTAGTCTTTATTCGCAAAAACACATGAAAATGATCTATCAGACTCCTACCCTAAAAAGAATACAAAATTTAGGTATTAACGGAAATGCCATCAAATTTTGAAGGGTTGCCGAAAGAGAATGAATAAGAAACCGTTTATTACGAAACTTTGAGCTTTATTTGAGTACAGTATTACCAAATATCTTGTAACTTTCTTGGGATTGAATAACTAACTCTCAGTTTTATTGGTCCATATGAGAAGTATTATTGCTCATAATGAATTACACACTCTGTAAATTACTTGACTGTGTACTTAACGTACACTTTTTGATAACCTGTAGAATGTGAAAAAAAACTTTGTCTCATCTATGTGGGCACATGAAGCATGGTCATTTTCTGCTTTTTTTCCTATCTTCGTCTACTGACGAGCCGTGTTGTGAATTGTAGAACTTTCTCCTCCCCATACGATAAAAATTCTCCTGATGTTAGATCTACCTTTAGCTACATGATAAGTTGCTGTGAATATTAGCAGCAAGCATTTATGGGCAATACATCTAATACATATATCTAAAATAGAAAATATCTTCTTGACTGTATGAGCCATCTGGCCAAGTGGGCCATCTCGTGATTTACGTTCGTTATAGAAAAGCATTGACTCACCGACTTCTATGTCCTGTATTTACAGAGGTGCCGTGGTGAAGGAGATTAGCAGTATCAAAATTCTGGTCATCTTGACTACATAAAATCTAATGGCCACACTGTCTTTCAAACCAAAATGACAACGATGAAACTTCTCTTGATGTGAATGCCATCTCTTCCAGAGATACTTCCTTATTGTTTTGTTACAGTATCTCTGAATGGAGCAAGAGGAACTTTCATGATACTGTGTATACGTATTCTGCTCATTGGTGGCAGCGGTATACTCTATTGAGTTCCACCATCACCGACTAGGGAATCGCCAACTGCATAATCTGTATCACCTCAGTCTTCAGTGGTTACTTCATCTGAGAGATAGAAAACGCGAGATAAATGTTGTGCGGGCCATCAGCGTCTCGATATCAGGTATCTCTCTTACGAAAGAGAGCTTCTTCCTCAAGCCATTTAGTACTAGTTGATACAAAATTTCCACCAATTGTGCTGACTTCAGATGATCTTCTTCTGTTTATTGCAGGTAGTGCTGTACCATGTTCAGTGGAAAGAAGAAAATTGTTTTACATTATTACTCTGTTTGTAAAACTTACCTTAAGGTCATTGGAAGTACACTACTGGCCATTAAAATTGTTACACCACGAAGATGGCGTGCAACAGACGCGAAATTTAGCCGACAGGAAGAAGATGCTGTGATACGCAAACGATTAGCTTTTCAGAGCATTCACACAAGGTTGGCGCCGGTGGCGACAGCTACAACGTGCCGACATGAGGAAAGTTTCCAACCGATTTCTCATTTACAAACAGCAGTTGACCGGCGTTGCCTGGTGAAACGTTGTTGTGATGCCTCGTGTAAGGAGCAGAAATTCGTACCATCACGTTTACGACTTTGATAAAGGTCGGATTGTAGCTTATCGCGATTGCGGTATATCGTATCGCGATATTACTGGTCGCATTGGTCGAGATCCAATGACTGTTAGCAGAATATGGAATCGGTCGGTTCAGGAGGGTAATACGGAACACCGTGCTGGATCCCAACGGCCTCGCATCACTAGCAGTCGAGATGACAGGCATTTTATCCGCATAGCTGCAACGGGTCGTGCAGCCACGTTTCGATCACTGAGTCAACAGATGGGGACGTTTGCAACACAACAACCATCTGCTCGAACAGTTCGAAGACGTTTGCAGCAGCATGGACTATCAGCTCGGAGTCCATGGCTACGGTTACCCTTGACGCTGCATCACAGACAGGAGCGCCTCCGATGGTGTACCCAACGACGAACCTGGGTGCAAAGGTCATTTTTTCGAATGAATCTATTTTCTGTTTCCAGCATCATGATGGTCGTATCCGTGTTTGGCGACATCGCAGTGAATGCACATTGGAAGCGTATATTCGTCATCGCCATACTGGCAATCACCCGGCGTGATGGTATGAGGTGCCATTGGTTACACGTCTCGGTCACCTCTTGTTCGCACTGACGGCACTTTGAACAGTGGACGTTACATTTCAGATATGTTACGACCTGTGGCTCTACCCTTCATTCGATCCCTGAAAACCCTATATTTCAGCACGACCGCATGTTGCAGGTCCTGTACGGGCCTTTCTGGATACAGAAAATGTTCAACTGCTGCCCTGGCCAGCACATTTTCCAGATCTCTCACCAATTGAAAATGTCTGGTCAATGGTGGCCGAGCAACTGACGCCAGTCACTATTCTTGATGAACTGTGGTATCGTGTTGAAGGTGCATTGGCAGCTGTACCTGTACACACCATCCAAGCTCTGACTCAATGCCCAGGTGTATCAAGGCCGTTATTATGGCCAGAGGTGGTTGTTGTGGGTACTGATTTCTCAGGATCTATGCACCCAAATTGCGTGAAAATGTAATCACATGTCAGTTCTAGTATAATGTATTTGTCCAATGAATACCCGTTTATCACCTGCGTTTCTTCTTGGTGTAGCAATTTTAATGGCCAGTAGTGTATTTTGACAAATGAGCAATGTGCTTAGCTCCAAAAGAGATATCAGTTGCGGCTTTTAAAATACTTCTGAATTCTCAACAGTGAGTATAGCTCTGCAGAACTGATAGACTAACTGTTATCAGCAACTTGCTGCTCTAACACGTCACTTAGATCAGTAACAAATAAACCACTGGAAAGACTAACTGTTTGCTAATGAGTCCTTTACACCCCTGCCATGTATCACAGATGTGCTACAACAAAGAATGTTCTTTTTCCAAAGAAAGGCAATATTGTTCTAACGATTACACAGAACATCAATTAAAATACACTAATTTGGAGACAATTAATTGGGAAAATGTAAGGTTGCCGGGTCTAAGAGACCCTTGTTATGTATCCGAGAGTTAATCTCAACTCCAACGTGTACTTGTCCGAACATAGCGGCTGGACGAGCCAGCCGGGGCTGTTCCGCAGGCAGCCTAATAAGCGCTGTGGAAGCGTTATCCCGGGAGTCCATTACTTCCCGCGAGAGGCGCTGTATTTACGGCGGTCGGCGGCAGATCGGGCGGCTATGTCTCCCGACCAGCCGAGATTGGGAGCTGTGGAGCGCGGCGCAGGTAGCGGCGGACAACTCTGACAGCACAATCAGGAGGCAAACTCAGACAAACGGCTGCGGTTGCGGCTGCAGCTGCCGCGGCTGCGCCGCCGCTGGCGAGGCACGTCTTAGAAAACGGTTGCCACTGCCTTACACAGTAGGAGGAATGAAGCAAACTGTACTATACTGGGCTGGTTAGGCTTTATGATATAGTGCTCCTTCTTACACCTCACTTTGTAAGTGTACAGAATGCCTCATCTCATGTCTCAGCTTCAATGCCCTACAACAAACTGCGCCTATACTCTATTCATCGGAAGAAGGATCCTGATGTAAACGAACATTACCATCGCGATTAGTCAGCCGTCATAGTATAAGTTCACGTGTTTTATTACGCCATTGGAAGTAAAACATATTAATATACTTAATATTTTGAACTATGCTACCGCTAATGAAACATTAAGACGTTCTAAAGCGTTAATAGACAGCACTGATTTAGCCGATCAGAATGCTAAATGCATGCGCCGTGCATTTCGTACTTCAAATCTCAGGGCAGAGTAGCTATCTTTGAACAATTCTGTGCACGAAGTTACGGCTACTTCTGATCAGTAAATGTGGGCTTGGTTTGTAAATATTCTCTCGGTTTCTCCTTCAGACATGAAATACCAATACACATAGGTTTTCACGTTCTTTTTAACAAATTTGAGAAACGTGGTATACTATGATCATAAAAATATCACCAAATCGATGCTGTTGTGGCAGAGTAGTGGATATAGTAAGTGACTCGTATACGCAAGATTTTAGATTCTACTCCACTGTAAGCTAATTTTCGTTTTTAATGTTTATCGAAATGACATCCTATGTTGTACACTTGAGAGTAATTGGAGTCTGCGAAGGAAAATTAACCTTTCTTGACAATGCGCTGCCAGCCTCATTCTGTAAGTGGTGATCTTCTTATACAAGGGCATTCAGTTGTATACCTCATTATGGGGAAACATCCAGGGCGTAGGGGGAGAAACATCCAGGGCGTAGGAGGGGGCACAGTAGCTCTCCCGTTCTGAGTAGAGAAAAAAGGCGGGAAGTCTGCCTACCCTCCCCCCCCCCCCCCCCCCCTGTCTCCCGCCAACGGCTTCTCAACAATCACGCGAACAGGCACTTTGGTGCTTCTCAATAGTCCTTTTGTGCTAAGGGACTGTCCTACTGACCATTACCATCTGCTACTCCGTACAGGAAATGGGCATCTGCCAACACCAGAAATGAGTATATTTCCACTGATTGTAACAAAAACCAATTCAAAAGAGGTAAGAGCAAACGCGGAACTATACACTGAGCAATGTTTACATCAGGATTGTTCTTATGGTGAATAGACTATGTAATTGCAGGAAATTTTTGCGCATGATGTATATAGAATTGTGCTGGTACTACCCCTTGGTGTCCTTTTTTGGTCGATTTCAGTTCATTTTCAATACCTCGACCACATCTGAATGAAGAAAATGTTGTACTGTCGTCCTGAATGAAATGATTTCGAAAGAAGAAATTCACATGACTAAAGAGATACTGGACGGATCAGCGTTTCAGCTTCCTCTGTGTCAGCCTCCGTCTTGAAGCCTATATGACCACAGCGAGACAGTACGGACTGTTTGTTTGACGCTTATCCATGAGGCCATAACGTCTTAGGGTTATTTCTCCTGAGATTTGTTAAAACAACTTTCTTTTCGGATTTCGTAGATGCATGTCATATTGATCTCTTTACGCCCATTTATTTGTCGGAGAGGTTTTTCTTGGGCGACATCAAGATCTCTTTGCTCTCTTGGCTACCTTCTAACGCAGCTATTGAAGCAAGATGGGTTCAATGCGTTCAACACAACATCATTCGTCACTAACCAATCTAAGATGAATCGCACAATATTCTTGAATTTCATCCGGTCACTTTCCACAATTTATTCGGCAGAAATGAACTTTTAATGTTTGCTTCCGGGTTAATTTGCAGGCTGATCTTGCTGAAATCATAAAATGAAATGGTAGGAGGAAACTGCTCTTCCAAGGAGAACCCAACAGCAGCCTACAGGATGACTAGGAATCAATTTCTCCTCTAGTAGCGTATAAAGAGTGTACAGACATTAACGTAGATTTTGTCCATACGCTGGGGAACAAACACATGCCCCCCCCTCCCCCCGTCACCATTCCGCAGGCATGTCTGCACACTGCGTCGCTAGTGATTCATAGAGCACGCTGTGAAAGGTCTGTATAACTTCATGAAACACCATGTAACTGCTTCTTGTGACTTAGTCTGTTCTGCAGAGAGGGGGATCGCCAGCTTGCTCTTCGGTTGGCAGACCTATGAAGTTGGAAAGTGCTTGACCACAAACCGTGAACTGTCTTCCCTCCCGCTTCTACCTTCCACCCCTGCCCTCTCCACCCCATTACACCCTCAGACCAGCATTTATCCCTTAACAGTGCACCCTTAACACTGCACTGACACGTGATACACACATTTAATATTTAACCTTAACCTACTTCATTTAATAGTAAACTGTAATTTTGTACAATTATAATAATCTGCAGGTTTTCCATCGCTTGCCATGCGGTAAGTACAGTATTAGTCCCAGAGAAAAATTTTCTGGTAGGAAACTTAATGTAGTTCTACCCTCGAGTGGTCGCGCCAATATTTGTAACGTCAGTGGTGACGAGGCTGACTCTGTCAACGAGCCATCGTGCTCTTTTGAGGCAGGATAAATACTGCCTTAACATGCTTGTTATTGTAAGCAATTTAATATTTGACTTTATTTCTTCTAAATGCGTAGTTACAAAATCTAATGAAGGCGTCCTAATCAATTATATAACAATAACTTCCTAACACACGTACTAATCTCATATCACACGTAGTTTTGTTTCTTATTACATGTTACACGTACTGCATTTAGGGTATTATATTCTGGTTATTTTTTGGACGTAAGGAACAAGGGTGATTTAGGTTGTTTTATCTGTGTGCATTGGTAGTTTAGTTTTTGAATTTCTGGGTGTTGATTTAATATTTATTGGACACACAGAGTTCTCGTGTTTTCGTTTGTGTCGGAAAGTAACCAATTTTGTGACATTACACGATTCCTAACAAAGAGCGAATTAATTAGTCTTACATGTGCGCTTTGGTAATTTACGTTTTGAATTTCTGCGCGTTACTTTAATATTTATTAGACACAGTTCTTGCTTTTTCGTTTGTGTCGGAGAGTAACCGGTTTTGTGACATTTTACAAGCTTGTAAGCAGGAGCGAAATATACAGGGTGTTCCATTGATCGTGACCGGGCCAAATATCTCACGAAATAAGCGTCAAACGGAAAAACTACCAAGGACGAAACTTGTCTAGCTTGATGGGGGAAACCAGATGGCGCTATGGTTGGCCTGCTAGATGGCGCTGCCATAGTTCAAACGGATATCAAGAGCGTTTTTAAAATAGGAACCCCCATTTTTTATTACATATTCATGTAGTATGTAAAGAAATATGAATGTTTTAGTTGGACCACTTTCTTCGCTTTGTGATAGATGCTCTACTTTGGCACTCCCTAAATTATCACAACTTAAAAAAAGTAATTACAATAAACCCCAGCTTAGGCAATAAATTGGAAACAAAAACGGTAAACAACAGTTAGCGACTGACACAGAGGAAGATCATGCTTATACTGCCGAACAATTGCAACTGCCATTACTCACACTAACATTCAAATGATACTGATAAATACACAACTAAAATATACCATGACATGCGGGAAAGGTCTATGTTCAGAGCGAATTGTCGGGTAAGATCCGAAATGATGACAGAAAAATGTTCAACATAAAGTTCTTGTCATACAGTTTTCCTCTGTGATCCCCCTGGAGTACCCTGTTCAGTCCTGAGACGTCGTGTGCCAGACTTAATCCACTTGATTTCCAAGGCTATTCACAAGAAAGCAGCTAGGGATGGACTGCTGGAAACGCACAGGAAAAGAACAGGAGACAGAAAGGCATCAAGAAGAACTTCCTCAATCGGTCACGATATAGAGTAGTGCGGCAATGTACCACACTTCTTCCATCACTGGCGATAGTGTCACAGCTCTCTCCAACACACGAAGACTGTGCGAACTCGACCACCGTGTGGACACGGCATGTAAACACTGTCCCGTCAGTAAAGGAAAGATGCTCTAACGTATAATATCGATCCCGCACATTCGCAACGTCTCAATTACGTATAAACAGAGCGTACTTATACCGTTCCTCCAACCCATCGATCGTACATTTCACAGACTTGGCATAATGCTCTTTGCATACAAACATCTCACACATAAACAAGAATCCTTTTTTCTGCCACGTACAAAACAGCAACTTTCTTTTTGTTTGGAATGCTTTCAGTTCTCGAGTTCCTTCCGATTTATAAGGAGTTAGAATACTTTAAGGCCATGTGGAAGCTTTGGAATGTGCCATCTTGTAACTAAATGAACTTCCACAAGCTGTCAGGAAGCTATTTCGAAAATATTTGTGCAACTTCTTATTATTCGAGGCACGGATGGTGAAAACCAGAACAAGATGTTTTGATTTCTGGACATCAGTGCTAGGAGTTCCGGTGCGCTTTTCCTTTTTTTTTTTCAGAGTTCCAATGTAAGTGTTATTTTACTCGAATAGTGGGATTGCCACTTGATAACTGCCTGGTTACATGAATTATCAAAAATAAGATTCCGATTGTTTCCTTTCAGAGTTTGTGCCAGACCATGCACAATATCATGTTGTTTATTTGATTCACTGTGTCGTCCACCTGGTTGTTTTCCTCAGTAAAGATCAACTGATGCTGTATAGAACGTTTTGACATCACAAGCAGCAAAGAATTTCAAGTCATTGCCTGATTTTTTTGATGTATATTGAATGAATGAACATCTTCCTTTAAAATGTGTCAAAATCTCATCTACTATTTCTAACTCTCCTTACAATTAATGGTAAATTTATCAAAATATGACCTGATTATTGCTAATTTACCTTTCTCACACCTTTGTGCTCTTGTCAATTATTCAAAAAATCTTACACTTCTGAGGAAAAATGTGGACCCTACAGATGACATATAAGCTCTAAGATTCATCACACTAAAGCAATTTTACTCCACAGTTGTTCAACATTCTTTTTTATTTCCACCACTCGAACCACACAAAACAATGGTTCCAATGAGAACACAGATCTCATCCCAGGAAGCTTTCTTTACCTCTATCTCTAGAACAGTTGTTTGTGATTACATGTTTCTGATATGCTAGCTGGTGTATTCCGTAAGTGAATTAATCATGTCCTCACTAAGAACCCAGTTGAATGCTATCACTTTTCGCCTAATACGCTAAGGGGAACTCATTGTACCAGTAAGAATTTATGGTATATTTTTTGAGGGTGTTCGCTGCTTTGGCTATTACACTTTCCTTCGGTTACTTAGTTTTACAATCTTTAGCAACAAAATATCCCCAAATAAAATAAAAATTGTCGTCATCATTGTCTTATTCTCCTTCATTAAGTTGCGTTTCCTCTTCTTCAAGAGCCACGCGGCTTAGCCGCTCGGTCTTAGGCGTCTTGTCACGGTTCGCGGGGCACCCCCGGTCGGGGGCATGTGTGTTAGTGTCGTTCTTAGCAGAAGTTAGTTTAAGTTAGATTAAGTAGTGTATAATGCTAGGGACCGAGAACCTCAGCAGTTTGGTCTCATAGGAACTTACCACAGACTTCCATTTCTTCTTCAAGACGTATAAAAGTCATTTTATATTTCTGATTGACTGTTATGATCACTACCTAGTGTTTGCTCGATACCATCAGAATCTTTATTTAGAAGCCTTTCAGTTTCCTCCTCCAACAACACCTTTTAGAATAGGGCTCTAAAGTATAAATAAAAACGAAATATAATTGATAAGGAAAGGACTTTACCCAGAAAACTATGGTATAGATAATTAACATAAATCCATTATAACTTCATAACCTGTCACGTGACTGATTTTGGATACCAAATACATAGCGGACGAAAATAATTTGCAGTTATTGCCTACGTGTGGCCGTCAACAACACATGTGACTGACAGAAAAAAAAAATGGTTCAAATGGCTCTGAGCACTATGGGACTTAACTTCTGTGGTCATCAGTCCCTAGAACTTAGAACTACTTAAACCTAACTAACCTAGGGACATCACACACATCCATTCCCGAGGCATGATTCGAACCTGCGACCGCAGCGGTCGCGCGCTTCCAGACTGCAGCGCCTAGAACCGCTCTGCCACTCCGGCCGGCTGACTGACAGAGATTCAGCTCGAATGTAGATAAAACCGCCAGGTGAGAAACAACGAGAAATTTGAATTCAGTGCAAAATGATGAACTCTTGTTGTCTAAGTGAATCATCGCGAGCGCTCGAGAATTAACTGAATTTTTCCCTTGTTCGACCTTTCTCGGTCTTTTTTGACTGGGCTAACATATACTATATATTTGCTATCGTACAGAAAAAATATTCTTTAAGTTTCACGCTGCATTATTATTCTATTTACGTATGGTATTTTTGATCATAGTATGCCAAAATAAAAGGAAATGAGCTATACGCCAAAAAGTTTATCTAATTGTGTTGGTTGCTGTTCCAACCGACAGGATACAGGGAATGTGTTTTTAAGTCGTTACCAACAATTCATACTTATCTGCAATACTTTTAACTGGGCAGTTTACATGATGTACGTTTCCATTTACGTACACACTTCTCAGGCCGCTTTACAGTGTGCCGTGAAGCGTTGTTCAATGATTTTCTGCCCAAATACATTTGCTTATTGGGCGAAGGGCAAATGGTTGTGTGCATCCCTCTACAGTGCAACCTAATTTCTTTTATTCTGATGATCCCAACATGAGGAGAGCGAGTTGTCGCGCAAAGTGCTGCACGACATGCCTCAAATACCAGTTCTTTAAATTTTCCCCAAAGGTTTACTCGGGAAGTACGTCGTCTTTCTTCAAATACCTACTTTAAAATTCTCGGAACAACTCTGTTAAGTTCTCCTACTGGCAGTTACGATTTCTTACGATCCTAGGAGAGAGTCTCTTAAATCATTCGAGGGTTGATGCCACGCGTGATTTGATAAAGAGACCAAATGATTAAGAAACACAATACAATCGCTTATGGTATTTCCTTACTTCACAAGAACCCTTCCAACAAATTCGTCTTCCATGCAGTTTCAGCGTCCACCATATTTTATATATTAAAATTTTATTTTCGTAGGGTCCACAGCCTCAACGTGTTTTGAGAATTAAAACAAGCTCCAAGTAGGCTTTATCACTATTTTACTTCGCTTCTTCGTAATATCTCAAAATTTTGGAATGTCCTGACATGCCTTGGGCAGTCTATTTACCACTCCGACCCTTTCCTCTCGAAGTTAGTTTCCTGCAGACAGAACTGCCGCTAGTAGCGATCACTACTCAGCTCCATAGTGCTGAGTCTGCAAGTAATTGCAGCACTGAAGATGGAGAAGCGGTATTCATTGGCAAGCTGAGGAGCACTTTTGACTTTATGACTGTCCTCGGTAGATGAAGACGGCACCACCGCAATTTACCGGCTTTTAAGCGGACACTTTCTCCATGCCGCGCCCATTACAGAGTGCCGCCCACATTCAGACTGAGTTATTCCGCGGCGCCGGCTGACAACTGGACTTGCCAGATAACGTAGGGCGGCCCATTTAAATAAGCAGTGCGCTATTATTCCTGCTCGGCGCCGTTGTTTATGAGTCGATCCATCACGCCCCACGCAGTCCACTCCTCGCGGCGCGAAATGCGAGCCGGCGGTCGAACCTGGGCACACTAATAGGGCCAGGCCAGCTCGTTATTTAAAGTACGCGGCGTCTTGCGCCGCCAGAGAGGCAGTTGCCCGCTGGCGTTCTGCGCTAGGGGACACACCGGCCAGGGTGAAGTATTGGTGCAGTCGCAAATGTACTGCTCGTTTCATTTGTTTCCTTTCCGACAAGAGGAATGCTTAAAGCGACAGTCCGCTGACATATTTCCGCAGCGGAAAATATCTGCGTAAACTCTGCAGTGAGGTCAACAGCACCAAATAGAATACGCTCAACGTGCAACTTACTGCCGATGATCATGTGACAATTTTACCTGATCAAGACCATCCCATGGCACGACATTTATTCTTCAGTGGTGACGGGATCCCTGTTCAGACAGCTCCTATCGTTCAGGATTGGTTTCGTGAGCATGAAAATTAATGGACCACCACAGTCACAAGATCTCAATATTATCAAGCATTTATTGTCTACTTTGGAGACAAGGGTCCGTGATCGTCAGCCAACTCCATCGTTGTTGTCTGAACGTGCCAGCATTTGGCAGGAAGAATGGTATAAGGTTTCCTTGAAAACCATACAGGACCTGTGTTTATTCATTCCGAGACGACTGAATGCTGTTTTTATCTCCAAAGGTTTTCCAGCACTTTGTTAGGCATAGAAATGTGTTTTCGATATTCCCATATTTTTGTCAGTCTCCCGTATATTCACACATACAACCACATTAGCTACACTTTTTCATGTCGATCAAGTCACCGACTTAGTTCACTAATCACTGAACAACTATACATAAACATGCAGTCTCCTACACTTTCTTCGTAGGACGTATCATAGCAGAATTGAATTAGTTTCTGTTCCATGGATCTGAACAACGTTCTTGGGGAGATTTCCCTTCGTTGTTAGGGTAATGCCTGAACTACATATATCTTCTCCAGTTCTCCCAACTGCGATTCCTTTGCCTCACTATCAGATTGAAACGTATTAGGCCCAAATGTCCTTCAGTCGTCAGGGGAATATTACCTGAACAGCCGGTTCTAATTTTGTGTGTAAGGGATGAAAGTAATAATACAAAAAGGACACACAACTAGCCGCAGCTACACTGCCACATACAACGAATCACTGTGTTCGTAATGTCAACTATCGTAACAGCAGAATATCTGTCTGTGAAATTGAACATGTCCTTGCGTAATTTTCGTTCATCTTATGCTTTGTAAAAGCAACATAATGAGTTAAGTCTTCTTCTCGCTATCCTGTTGTCTCAGACCGCTAGCCGGAAGGGAACTACATGATTTTTTCCTCTTTATATTAGTTTTAATAACAAACATAATGAACTTAAATAAATTTTCATTTATTTTCCAAGTAGCCCATTCCCCTTACTAATATTATTAGAGGTTTGAGTTCGTGTGTTCCAGCTAATAAAGCCATTGGAAGTTAACGTTTTGGTGATGTCTTTATCACGTAACATCAGCGTGTAGTCGGAAGTACAATTTTGTCTTTCACAAGATGAACCAGCAGTCTATTCTTTCTTTTACAGAGTCAGATTTACGCTGCTTTTGTTAAAATATCATTTATTGCATTGAAATTTAATATTAATGCGGTCGTGCGTGACGAAGGTTTTCCACTCTCCAATGACAGTATCTGAATCTGGCTTTCAGAAGTATTTGAGAACGCATGTAAACTGTTGTTTAGTGGACGGAGCTGGATTTCAACATGAACACTAATGCAAAAGTTCTGTCTACTCATGGCCATCCTAAGCTCTCGCTATCGTCAATACGATGTACCCCATCTCTCGAACAATTAACGTTCAGAATCTCACTTTATCGTTTTATATTTTCATTCCTTATTTTGTTGAATACATAACATACACACGTGCACAAACGCAACACGTACAAAACTTTTAAGCGTTGTTTGGGACATTTGATATCACGGTCCCACAAATAAATTAAAAGTCCCAATTCCCCAGTTACGACAATCATTTTCGTGAGGTTACCAGGCGAATACCGAGCCGTAAATTCCCTCCGAAATATTTCCAGTTGGGATTGCCTCTACTCCACTCTCAGCCTACTGGGATGTCTAACTGGAAATAATACATTTTGTTCTTCAGCTACTCGCTCATTTCTCAGATAAGGAAAAAAGGCACTATATCGATCAAATTGACTTTACGCTATATACTCATAAACAAATGCGCTATGCTTTTAACTTTGTGCGTGAAATTGTCTGAGAATGAAATCAATGAAGTTGAAACGCTTTCCATGCCCCATTAACGAGCAAAATGTTCGGGTGATTTCTTTTTTTGCAAATTTTTATTTAAAGTTTCTCCTTTGTAAGGTTTTTTTTTGGAAACAATATGTAAAAGTTGTTAATTAGCTAACTATAGTAACTTGAATAGTAAGACAGTGACATTATTCTGAACGTTGTCTTCCTTCCATTCGCTACTAGTCATCTCGGGGTCGCTGAAGAGTCTGTGATCTATGTCTCTTGCTTTTTTCTGCCCATTTTCCAGGATCGTTGTGCATTGTGGATCACATTATGAGCTGCTATCAGGTTTTCGATGAAGAGTGTTACACCTTACATGATGTACATTGTTCTGTTCTGAGTGTATTTTGAAACGTATAACATCTTTTTGTGGTAGGCTGACTTGATACCCTCTAGCCGGTCGAGATTTGAGTATGTAACCAGTCTCCGTACAAGCTCTATGCTTTACATTGTTCTTACTGTCGGGGCTGTTCTTATGGACAGTAGACTCTTTTTCTTTCTCTCTTCCTATACTGTCTTCCATATGATTGCAAAAGGGATGATGTACAACCTGCAGAGTGATTTGGGAGGTTTAGATTGCTTGTAAGGCATACGCCGAAAATAGTAATTCTCTTTCATTTATTTATTCTTACTCGGCAGTCGCTCCAGGCTATAATCAGCTCTCCTGTTATTTCATAGAACAGAAGCATTACTTTATGATGGACCCAGTGGCTCATTCTGATCCTTAGAGCAGAGAATGGAAAAAATTCCTTTTTAAGCAACTTTGATCCCATCATGAACCGTAATACTCAGAAACCATAGACTATAAGTAAGGATAAGCTCACAATAGTCAGTCGGAACCGCGTTTTTATTATTCCTGCAAATATAGATTTCGGCTATAAATAGCCATCTTCAGTGTATTTTCATTACAATTCAGCAGATTCGCGGCAGCTCATGTCACCCTATGTTCTTACAAGTCTAGAGGCAGAAGAACCCTGAGGCGGTTGTTTACGGCAAGTACAAAAAATGGCTCTGAGCACCATGGGACTTAACATATGAGATCATCAGTCCCCTAGAACTTAGAACTACTTAAACCTAAATAACCTAAGGCCATCACACACATCTATGCCCGAGGCACGATTCGAAACTGTGACCGTAGCATTCGCGCGGTTCCGGACTGAAGGGCCTAGAACCGCTCGGCCACCGCGGCCGGCCGGCAACTACAACCGCCTTAGTTTACGTCACGTACAGGACATCACTGTTCCTGTAGATATTGTACGCTACCCATCTTATCCATACCTTATCCCCGTTTATCACAGAATTTCGAACACCTTGCATTTCGCTTTCCAAATTTTCTAGCTTCTTTACCACGTTAAAGCCTCTGACTCGTAGAACGTTATCCTTTCGTAGGTCATTCAATCTTTTTTCTCACAGTCACCTCCCCCTCGGCAGTCCCCCCCCCCCCCTCCCGCTCAGAGAACGGAATAGGGGACTAGTCTGGAATCTTTTGCCAATGGACAGATCATAGTGACACACTGTGACAGCAACGTCACGTCTTCGTATGAAGCAATTGCATAAAAATTGAAATTCACCATATCCAGTAATTTATGGCGTTGTGCGACAAGTTCGTTTATTTGGATAAAAGCGTATGGAGCCTGAAGATGGTTCAATGAAATGCCGATACTGGTTTCTTCATAACAAGATTAACAATGGAAAAGAAATCTTCGTTTCGCTTGCACTTCGATTCCGTTGGATACAGAAGCACACTTCATGCTGTAATGCCACTTCCTCGAACGAGAAATGAAAATCAAAAATTAGCTCCAATATTCCCAAAGATTTCCCCAAAAACAGTTCCAAATTCCACGAAAAATGAAGAAGCAAAGAAATTTCCAGTTAACATTATTATTTGGATATTAACCAGTAATTGAATCAGGAATCTAATACTTAGTAATTTATTAGCATACGAAAGAAAGATAGGATTCCAGTGAAATCAAACTCAAAATTCTAAATCATAGTAAATCGCAAAATAATTATAATTAAAGTTCGCAAAGTAGAACCAACGTTCCCAAAGAATACTCCGTGTGAAAACTCTTTGAGATTCGTGCGTAATGGCTAAGGATAATTCAATCCATTGTCACTACGTTACGAGAGTTAGCCGAAGCAGGTCATACTTTTGAATGCTCGTATATGTAGGGCAATTAGATTGTTTTTTTCAGAAATTATTATTGCGATCTACTATGATGCAGTGAAACGATACTTTGACTTCAAATATTACGTTATTTAGAATTCAGATAGAGGCCTTGCATATATTAGACAGAAGTGACTTTTAACTAGATACACCGAAGTTAACACTATTTAGGAAGTGAACACAGATAGACAATTTCATTTGTAATAACTAATGGAATAGACAATTTCATTTGTAATAACTAATGGACTATGGAACTTGGCGATAGTTACGAAGCATATAATTTATAATTCCCCCCAACACCTGGGAAAGCTTCTTCCTCACGGCTCTGTTAGGAATTGACTAATATTGTGTAATAAACCAGCATATCGTGTCAATTCACGCAATTATCATTCAGGTTTCTCAATATTATTTATAGAAATAACGTGCTGCGATATTATTTGACTGAAGCGCTTGTATGATTTGCCAGAAAACGAAACCTATCAATTATTCTACTAAAGCCGAGCTTCGACCCATGGGAGTACAGGATTTTCTTAACCAAGTGTCATGTGACGTAATGGGTCCTTTACCAACTTCCAAAGGTAACTTTAAATACGTGATAGCATTTTATAATATATTTACTAAGCTAGTGAAAATATACCCACTGAAATCTGTGAGAGTGAAACCCATGGTGAGAATCTTGAAAGAAAAGTACGTTGTCCAAGATGGAAAACCACAAACACTACTAACGGACAATGCCTATTTCTCGTGTAGGGCTTGGAAGGAGTGTCTACGCGGGGAAGGTGTTGGGAACATCCAGATTGCCAGGTTTAATCCAAGGAGTAGCCCTATTGAACGGGTGTTTCGTGAATTAAATCAATTTATGAGAACATATACTTCTCACCAACACTATCGTTGGGTTGAGTATCCACAAAAATTTGAAAACACATGTAATCATTTACCACACAGGATTTCCTCCTTATGATCTTTTCTTTGGATGTTGTCAGTCTAACCAATGGAATGAAGATTTACCTAAATCAAGGGGACCCCGAACGTTCTGTACCTCCAATGTTAAATGTAAGGAACATTTTCTTATCAACTATTAACACCAGAATGATGAAACCTTTTCAGTATAATATTACTTATATCTAATACCATGTACATATGGATTTTAATTTATTGGTGTTTAGTGGAAAGATATTAATTATTTTGTTACTGAAAATAGTTGACACATTTTTGGCATATTATCTTGGAAATAAAATCTGTTATCAATTATCTATCACAAAAACATCATGACACAAGGTGTATTTTGGCACTGTTTAAATTCCTTGAAAATTTTAAGTCTTTATCTCTAATAGTTTAGCAGAAAATGTTCGTTATATGGCAAAAAAGTGTGTTGTTGTGGTCTTCAGTCCTGAGACTGGTTTGATGCAGCTCTCCATGCTACTCTATCCAATGCAAGCTTCTTCATCTCCCAGTACCTACCGCAACCTACATCCTTCTGAATCTGCTTAGTGTATTCATCTCTTGGTCTCCCTTTACGATTTTTACCCTCCACGCTACCCTCCAATACTAAATTGGTGATCCCTTGATGCCTCAGGACATGTCCTACCAACCGATCCCTTCTTCTAGTCAAGCTGTGCCAAAAATTTCTCTTCTCCCCAATCCTATTCAATACTTCCTCATTAGTTATGTGATCTACCCATCTAATTTTCAGCATTCTTTTGTAGCACTACATTTAAAAAGCTTCTATTCTATTCTTGTCCAAACTATTTATCGTCCATGTTTCAATTCCATATATGGCTACACTCCATACAAATACTTTCAAAAATGACTTCCTGACACTTAAATCTATACTCTATGTTATGAAATTTCTCTTCTTCAGAAACGCATTCCTTGCCATTGCCAGTCTACATTTTATATCCTCTCTACTTTGACCATCATCAGTTATTTTGCTCCCCAAATAGAAAACTCATTCACTACTTTAAGTGTCTCATTTCCTAATCTAATTCCCTCAGCATCACCCCACTTAATTCGACTCCATTCCATTATCCTCGTTTTGCTTTTGTTGATGTTCATCTTATATCCTCCTTTCAAGACACCATCCATTCCGTTCAACTGCTCTTCCAAGTCCTTTGCTGTCTCTGACAGAATTACAATATCATCAGCGAACCTCAAAGATTTTATTTCTTCTCCATGGACTTTAATACCCACTCCGAATTTTTCTTTTGTTTCCTTTACTGCTTGCTGAATATACAGATTGAATAACATTGGAGAGAAACTACAACCCTGTCTAACTCCCCTCCCAACTACTGCTTCCCTTTCATGTCCCTCGACTCTTATAACGGCTATCTGGTTTCTGCACAAATTGTAAATAGCCTTTCGCTCCCTGTATTTTACCCCCGCTACATTCAGAATTTGAAAGAGAGTATTCCAGTCAACATTGTCAAAAGCTTTCTCTAAGTCTACAAATGCTAGAAACGTAGGTTTGCCCTTCCTTAATCTAGCTTCAAACATAAGTCGTAGGGTCAGTATTGCCTCACGTTTCCAACATTTCTACGGAATCCAAACTGATCTTTCCCGAGGTCGGATTCTACTACTTTTTCCATTCGTCTGTAAAGAATTCGCGTTAGTATTTTGCCGCTGTGACTTATTAAACTGATAGTTCGGTAATTTTCACATCTGTCAACACCTGCTTTCTTTGGGATTGGAATTATTATATTCTTCTTGAAGCCTGATGGTATTTCGCCTGTTTCATACATCTTGCTCACCAGATGGTAGAGTTTTGTCAGGACTGGCTCTCCCTATGCCGTCAGTAGTTCTAATGCAATGTTGTCTACTCCAGGGGCCTTGTTTCGACTCAGGTCTTTCAGTGCTCTGTCAAACTCTTCACGCACTATCATACCTCCCATTTCATCTTCATCTACATCCTCTTCCATTTCCATAATATTGTCCTCAAGTACATTGCCCTTGTATAGACCCTCTATATACTCCTTCCACCTTTCTGCTCTCCCTTCTTTGCTTAGAACTGGGTTTCCATCTGAGTTCTTGATGTTCATGCAAATGGTTCTCTTATCTACAAAGGTCTCTTTAATTTTCCTGTAGACAGTATCTATCTTACCGTTGGTGATACTCGCTCCTACATCCTTACATTTGTCCTCTAGCCATCCCTGCTTAGCAATTTTGCACTTCCTGTCGATCTCATTTTTGAGACGTTTGTATTCCTTTTTGCGTGCTTCATTTACTGCATTTTTGTATTTTCTCCGTTCATCAATTCAATTCAATATATCTTCTGTTACCCAGGGATTTCTACTAGCTCTCGTCTTTTTACCTACTTGATCCTCTGCTGCCTTCACTAGTTCATCCCTCAGAGCTACCCATTCTTCTTCTACTATATTTCTTTCCCCCATTCCTGTCAATTGTTCCCTTATGCTCTCCCTGAAACTCTCTACAACCTCTGGTTTAGTCGGTTTTTCCAGGTCCCATCTCCTTAAATTCCCACCTTTTTGCAGTTTCTTCAGTTTTAATCTACAGATCATAACCAATAGATTGTGGTCAGAGTCCACATCTGCTCCTGGTAATGTCTTACAATTTAAAACCTGGTTCCTAAATCTCTGTCTTACCATTATATAATCTATCTGATGCCTTTTAGTATCTCCAGGATTCTTCCATGTATACAACCATCTTTTATGATTCTTGAACCAAGTGTTAGCTATGATTAACTTGTGCTCTGTGCAAAATTCTACCAGGCGGCTTCCTCTTTCATTTCTTAGCCCCAATCCATATTCACGTACTACATTGCCTTCCCTCCCTTTCCCAACTACCGAATTCCAGTCACCCATGACTATTAAATTTTCGTCACCCCTCACTATCTGAATAACTTCTTTTATTTCATCATACATTTCTTCAATTTCTTCGTCATCTCCAGAGCTAATTAGCATATAAACTTGTACTACTGTAGTAGGCGTGGGCTTCGTGTCTATCTTGGCCACAATAACGTGTTCACTATGTTGTTTGTAATAGCTTACCCGCACTCCTATTTTCCTATTCATTATTAAACCTACTCCTGCATTACCCCTATTCGATTCTGTATTTATAACCCTGTATTCACCTGACCAAAAGTCTTGTTTCTCCTGCCACCGAACTTCATTAATTCCCACTATACCTAAATTTAACCTATCCATTTCCCTTTTTAAATTTTCTAACCTACCTGCCCGTTTAAGGGATCTGACATTCCACGCTCCGATCCGCAGAACGCCAGTTTTCTTTCTCTTGATAACGACACCCCCTTGAGTAGTCCCCGCCTGGAGATCCGAATGGGGGACCATTTTACCTCCGGAGTATTTTACCCAAGAGGACGCCATCATCATTTAACCATACAGTAAATCTGCAGAGTGAACTTGTGGAAAACGAGTTTCAAAGTTTCACTGACATTTTAGTGGAGGGTTTCACTGTCACTAGACATCTCCCCATCTAGCCTTCTTTTCACACCTTTCATTCTTTGTCTGGCTTGCCTCTCAGACTCCTTTTCTTTCCTTTCAGCATCTCATTTCATCTCATTGTCTATCGACAACATTTCACTCTCCATGTACTTTCCAGGCATCACATCCAACTTCTGCAGCACATTGCACTTTAGAATGTTACCTTTGTTGTACGTAGCAATGGCATCATACACTCCAAAATGAAGAGTATGAATTTCCACAAACATATTTTTTGGGATTCTAGTCCAAATTACATTATTCAAACTCTCATTTTGATTTTGTGTATGTCCATGGAGACATTTTGACAAAAGTTCAGTTGCAGAAAGATCTCTGAAAATTGGTTTTATAGCCTTCATGAGAGTTTCTGGTAGACCGTGATGATGCTTGTATGCACCTTCAGATCCCTGATATTTGTTGTACTTGCACCAGGAATTGGGTCCCTGGGGCATAGTCCATGTAGTGGTTCCTCGTCAGTCAATAAGGTGTGGTAGTAAAGTGCTATTACAGCCTTTTCCTTTGCATCAACACTGTGAGTATTTTGTCTTATTGCCAGTCCATAGTCTCTCTGCAATCTGTTGATTACCTCGTCTGTCAGTCTTTTAGCTCCACCCAAAAGTTTTCCATCACTGAGTACTTGGCCTTTCATTGTGGTCTTGAGTCGACGCCGCCTTGTTCCCATACGATTCTGAACGTGACCTATGCACTCCTGTTTAGTAATGGTAACATCATTTCCGTAAGGTTTCAGCCCAGATACAGCAGCAAAAGACTTCGAATCACCATCACCCAGGAACTGTAGGTATCTGACCTTGTACCACAGAAGAGAGCGACTGAAAATGTCTTTCACACTGGAAACTTCCATGGCCCCACTAGACCCACTGTAATTCCTTCGACAGTTTTCCACATGCTCATCCTTCACTCTTTTAGAACACCTACAGTGCTTGGATTTAATTACAACATCTATAACTTTTGTAGTATCAGCACTTGTTGCCGTTATTACCCCATTATGTGAAGTGTGCCCGCGCTTCTGCAACGTACCATCTAGTGGGACAGTCAGGTCCCGAGGATTCTGAACATCTGGAATTTCTTCATTCACCGCCACAGCCTCCTCCACTGCTTCTTTCATGAATTCTTGGGCAATATCTTCAACACATGATCCAAAAATCGAGTTATGTTTTGAGAATTTCGTTGGTGGTTGTTGTAGATTCATTACACCACAAAACATTTGACCAGCAGAGTATCCCTTACCGATTGACCTTAGAGCTTAAGCACATCTAATATTTACACCATAGTACTTGCTTTTCTCATTAGCAGTTTCACCTTGGCCTATTTCGACATATTCTGAGTTCCAAAATGAAACACTGTAGTAACAACTAGTACAATGGAGACATAGTTCTGCTGCTAGTCCTATGTGTGACTTAACATTTACTGACATACTCAATTTGCACCATTCCTTACACAGTACTGAACTGTCAATCACCTTTGAGAACAATGAAATGTTAATTATTTCGTTCACATTATCCTCACTACACTTCTCCAATAAACTGCAGTATTTTTCAGTTGATCCATGCAACTTCTTGCTTGTGCTAGAGACAGGAGTAGATTTCACTTCATGAGTAACCTCACATTTTCAGAATCATTTCCCAAGGTCGGAGAAATTGTCAGTTCCACTAGTGTACCTCGGAGGAGGCTTCTTCCTCTTGTAAATTCTGTTACTACATCGAGGCATATTTGATAAGTTCCAGTTACGCAATAGAAACTCAACACAAATCGTGCAATAACCACCGAATGCTCAATGTAAACTACAGTATCCAAAGACTACAATACGCAGACAAAACAATTGCCTATCAAATCGTGTGGCCAACATGATATAAAGTCTTTGGAAAGACCGGAACTTTTGAAAAACGATGTTATCAATGAACATGTATCCATGGAAATTCAATGTCGCGGCATGCCACATTATTAAAAATAATATTTTCAATACTTGGAGTTGCGCTACAGGTAAGATTAATATGTCATTTTAAAGAGGAAGGTCTGTATTATTTTATTTCACAATAAACTGAAAACCCAAAATTTCATAATTTTTTAGGTTCCAGGTTCCCTTAAATGAAACCATACCAGTAAATAAAACGACACTTCATAATCAAGTACGTGTTGCTATCCAGCACCACGCTCATTTAAGAAAAGCATATTATGATAAGCACATAACAAAATCTATTAAATACCGAGTAGGAGATAACATTATTCTAAGATCTCATCCAGTCATCGGCTATAAAACGAATGGCAATAAAATACGAGGGTCCTTTCAGGATAACAAAAATACTTCATCCTGGAATTTATATTCTGTCGAATACAAAAGGGATGACCAAAGGAATGTTTAGCCATCAAGATTTAAAACGGTTTTGGTCACATATGTGACTTGAAATATATATATATATATATATATATATATATATATATATATATATATATATATATATATATGTGTGTGTGTGTGTGTGTGTGTGTGTGTGTGTGTGTGTGTGTGTGTGTGTCAATTACCACATTATTTGTGGATTATTCGATACATTTTATCAACTATACCAGAAAAGACATCCATATTAATTACTAGTTCTCCTTTCACATGTCTGTATGTTTCCAATGATAATAGAAATAGCATAAAAAAGAAAAGTTATTCAGAATATTATCCATGTTGCTGAAGAAATAATAATTAGAATGTTTTATGTTTGTTGAAATGAAACTTATTTATGCAAACACAAATAATAGATATAGTTGTAAGAATTTATTTAAGTAAGAATGATAACAGTGTTTCAGTATTAAATCAGAAAAGAACTATTAGATGTTTCTATTTGTTGCACACGTTTCAGGCTATAGAACGATCTCATAGAGCTATATGACTAATGACTTGCCTTATGAACTCAAGGGTAATTTCCTATGTAAGTAAGAGACACATACATTTATACCTTATTTATGACTTGTGTAACTATTAGTAAACTTAGATTGTATGAAACCTTATTTATGAACATTTAATGGTACATCGATTTCCGTGTTACGATTGACCACTAATGAATGGTAGGAGTAGGTATGTTTTCATAACGAAAACTGATTAAGCTGAGTTGTTACAATCACAGAACACGTGTAAGTGAAAAGTGTCGTATGTTAATTCATGTGACGTACTGAGGTAGGCGAACTATAAATACAAGTCGCTGATAGACGTCATCCCATTGAAATGGAACACGATGGTAGGCGAGTCAAACTTCTCTCCCCAGACAAACTTAAGTACTTATGAACTAATACCAAGTACTGAAACCAAAGTATCATTTAATAAACTTGTAATTGAATCACGTACAGATGGACCACCCGAAAATATCCTGAGTGTTGTGTATTCTAAATGTGATCGGGTATATTAATGAGATTTTTGTTCCATGTCAACTGTTCGAGTACAGAAAACCAATAGCAGCTGTCACATGACCGCTGTGGCCTTCACGTCACGCCAACCCTGCCGGTAATGGAAGTAAAACTGCTGGGGGGCCCTGAAGTATGCGGACAACCTTCGAAAAAAAAATAGCTGCTTCCTGCTACTTCTCGTGAACATCAGAAACTTTGAGCCGCTGTCTAACGACCACTTCTCACGTAAAAGAAGACACCGTGAGCAGAGGAGGCTCACCTGTTCATTCAACACATTCATAGTCTATTCGACTAGAAGAACTGTGTCGACTGCTAGCCATTCAAGAGGCATCCAACAAGAAGAATTGTGTCGACTGCTAGTCATTCAAGAGGCAGCCAACTAGAAGAACTGTGTCGATTGCAAGCCATTCAAGAGACAACCAACAATAAAATATATGTCTGTTGCTAGCCGATGAAGAGGCAGCAGGCAAGAAGATCTGCGTCTGCTACTTGTTAATGAAGAGGTAGCATATACTGAAATGATACGTCGATTGAGTTCATGCTGCCTATACAACTGGAAGGCAGCAGAGGTAGCAGATGATCAGGCTGTGATCCCTGCGCGCACAATCCGGTTTAACTCTCTTGCGTGCTAAACGTCCTGATGGGGAGTTGATCATCACTTGTAGACCATCGTTCCAGACGTCATGTCTGCACACTCACCGGACGTCGCCACGAAGAAAGAACAAATTTATAAAAATTAACTATTTTATATTTATGATATAATGAGATTAATTTTGATGCTTTTCATAACTATGACAATATTTAATATTAGTTCTAAATTACTTTATGCTTGAAATATTTAAGAGTGAAATTTTTAAACAAATGAATTCCTTAGTCCTATATAATATTGGTGGTGAAAAATTTAAATTATTAGTTTAGAATTGTTGAAATTTTTAGAGGGCAATATTGTTAGGCCCATATTTTAAAAACATTTGTACAAATGGTATTCTATGATGACATAGAATGTATTTAGCCACGAGAAACCAACTAGTACCCAAATTTGTCCGATAGTCAGAGCACCCTCTTGTGTATAAAAAAGGGAATTCACTGATAATCGTCCAGGAGTCGAATGTAATGCAACTTCCTCGGACGAGAAATGAAAATCAAAAATTAGCTCCAAAATTCCCAAAGATTTCCCTAAAACCGGTTCCAAATTCCATGAAATATGAACAAGCAAACAAATTTCCAGTTAACATTATTATTAGGATATTAGGATATTAACCAGTGATTGAATCAGGAGAGAGTTAGCCGAAGCAGGTCATACTTTTGAATGGTCGTATATGTAGGCACAATTAGATTGTTTTTTCAGAATTTGTTATTGCGTTTTACTATGTTGCAGTGAAACGATACTTTTACTTCAAATTTTACGTTATTTAGAATTCAGATAGAGGACTTGCATGTATTAGACAGAAGTGATTTTTCCATTATATAACCTGAAGTTAACACTATCTAGGAAGTTAACACAGATAGACAATTTCATTCGTAATAACTAATGGACTATGGAACTTGGCGATAGTTACGAAGCATATAATTTATAATTCCCCAACACCTGGGAAATCTTCTTTCTCACGACTCTGTTAGGAAGTGACTAATATTGTGTAATAAACAGGCATATCGTGTCAATTCACGCATTTATCATTCACGCTTTACAACATTATTTATAGAGATAACGTGCTGTGATATTATTAGACGGAAGCGCTCGGTGCTTATATAGAAACTCCTTGAGTTAGCAAATAATAACACTGTTACGACTGATTATAGATTTGAGATTACAACCAGTCTGTAGGGAATGTCGCTGGAACTAATTTGAACTTATCATTAATATTTAAATAGCAACTGATAAATCGTCGATTATAAACGATTTAATTACGACGTTTGGTGAAGTAAACATCTTGCACAAGTCTCGAGTTCAGTTCATCAACGTTCTGTATGTAACGTCGATACCGATACATAAGAAATACCGATCTCATTGCTCTACCACTGAGTGTTAGACAAGACCGAAGATTCGAGTCAACGTTGCAATGCGAACACCAACAATAACGTGCTCACAACCACATACGACACTGTTGTGACTACGACTGACACTGGCAACGTATTGTATAGACGCTGTTCGTGGTCACATACAACAGAGCAACCTGCAGGTTGGCCTTACATCTGCATTTATATTGAAGCATGGATTTCTCTTGGTGTTTCAATATATATGTCTAATCCTTGCTGGGATTTGGAGCCACGTTTTGAGGGTTAATACCTGATCGTGATGTACATATTATCATCTACGATTTCATTTTTGGAACAGCTTAGCTTTGAGAGAGGGTGCCGTTTCCAATGGCTAGGCGATGACAGACACGAAGCATCAATTTAGATGTCCACTCTCAGCTGTTATATGACAAAATTAACCTGAAGGTGAGATATTAAACTTAGAAAGGCTACTTCAAATTATTATTATCATCGTCATTTATTACATTTAAGGCTCCTTTAAGTCCAACAGCAGAAAATAAATGAAATAACCACACTACAAAAGGACAAAAAACGACACTCTATAAAACATTGTAAAAGAACACATAAAAAAGCACATAAAAAGTAAGTCCGTCAGTCACAACACAGGAGATATCTACTACAGACGGCAGTTCATCGTTGTCGGTCGGTAGCTTCATTTTCCACCGAAGTCAACTCTACTTCTAGATAGTTACAATTCAATCCTTTAGTCGTCAGTTTGGACGTCCGCTTGAGTATTTTTCAGCAGGTCCAGAATGGATGACTTGGCATCGGAGGGATCTATCAGCTCGAAGGCTGTAGCCTGTTGTGCACTAAAATTCAGTTAATATTTAGCTTTCAAAGCCGCTAGTACAGTACTTCTTCCGATCTTCGTTTCCTTTAGTAAATGGGATATTATAGGCAGGTACATAGATCTTTCGAAGTACCTTCCTCTCGATGGCACGAATTGCTTCTTCAATTGTTGCTGATGTCACCCAGGTTTCACAACCATACAAAAGTACCGTTCTAGTGTCATGTACATTTGGAACTTATTTTTCTGTCAGTGGTAAGTTGAATAAACTATTCACACTAAAGAAAATGTGACTGGGTTTTATTATTCGTTGATGCATTTCTTTCGTCACTTCACTTTTCTTAGTCAGTTGGGAATACAGATACTTGAACTCTTGAACGCGTTCACAGGTATAACCATCGATAACAATAAAAGGAAGGAGAACTTGACGGCGTGGTATAACGATATGTTTGGTTTTATACTCATTCACCACTAGCCCGATTTCCTTCACATTGTGGAGAAATCGGGAAGTATCAGCGCACCAAGAATTACAAAATCGTCAGCAAGTGCCTGAATTGTGTCTGCTCCCACCACCTCAGTTTCTTTGATTCTATCACTGTAACTGATTACGTTTTCCAAGGCCAAGTTAAAGTATTGGCACAAATGTATGTCCTTGTCTCAATCCATTTCTTATAATGAATGGTGGCGATATCTGGTTGCCGAACCGTACTTAACAAGTTGAATGAGAGTAGCAAACAGCAATTGATCTGATGTGTTTCGATGGCATGTGAAATTCTTCTAACATTTTACATAACATACTTTTAATAAAAATACACTAACTATTGACTAAATGGGGTGCAAATTTTGTGCTTTCATACAATGAGCCAATCTAGACACAGTGAGCTCATCTACAAAATGTCTTAACGATAGCTGTCACTTTCCAGTCTAAAAAGCGGCCAAGTGTTTGATATGCAGTCCTGCTTACGTACTGGAACGGCCACTATCCATTATTCAATTCCACTGCGTAACTAATAGTTACCCCCACAGTGCATCTTGTAGTTCAATCAACAAACGTGTGTTTTCTATGACGTAAAAGTGACGCCAGTACAAAGCGACTTTTTCCCATACCGACTCAAAATTAAGTGACGTTCATCTAGAGGAAAACATTCCTTCATAATACTTAAATAACTAGTACTGTAATTTGTATTGTAATTAGCTATACGCAGCCAACCCGTGCAGGTATATGGCAACACGTTTCGACACAATATGCCTGCCGGTACTCATCTGAAATGCCTAACCTGACGTAAGCTATTAACATAACTTCTCTGAATGAAATGTGGAACAATGTTGTACTCTGCATGATAACCCAACGTCAGAATACGAAGCCACAATAAGGTCTGTTCAGTAAACTCACAAGACCCATTAAATAAATTGAAAACTAACAAAACATTTTAAAAGAAAAATTATTAATAGGGGAATTAATTCTTTCTGGTTTTTTGAATGACAGCCTTTAGTAAATGCTTCAGTTGTCGAGCCAGTGTGATGAGCAATGGAGTTAATTTTAATTTATTACTGCAAAAAAATTTGTAGCTCTGACTGACGGCCGGCCGGTGTGGCTGTGCGGTTAAAGGCGCTTCAGTCTGGAACCGCGTGACCGCTACGGTCGCAGGTTCGAATCCTGCCTCGGGCATGGATATGTGTGATGTCCTTAGGTTAGTTAGGTTTAATTAGTTCTAAGTTCTAGGCGGCTAATGACCTCAAAAGTTAAGTCGCATAGTGCTCAGAGCCATTTAAACCCATTCTGACTGACGATGACAGTGCGGGTTGTTTCATTAACCGAATGACACGCGTTATTAACTGGGAATAGGTACACGATCCCGGGTCATTATGAAACAAACCACAAAATTACAATTATAATACCACAGTGATATTATTTAACTAACACACACTCTGGGACTGTCTTTCACGCACTAAACACTCTAAACGATATTCCTTGTAAATTGTAGACATAATGATTTTGGTGGTGTCTGATGACGATCGTCTTTAACAATCCACCAGGTTCCCATGATAATGTTTCTGGCTTGGTGGGCCGGACGTGTGGCCGAGCGGTTCTAGGTGCTTCAGTCAGGAACCGCGTGACCGCTATGGTTGCAGGTTCGAATCCTGCATCGGGCATGGATGTGTGTGCTTTCCTTAGGTTAGTTAGGTTTAAGTAGTTCTAAGTTCTAGGGGACTGATGACCTCAGATGTTAAGTCCCATAGCGCTCAGACCCATTTGAACGATTTCGCTCGGTGTACATGGATCGACAGCAGATGGGCGATAGAAATGTCAGCGAATAAACGCACACATCAGACAGATTTTGGGAAGTCACACACAACGGACAGTTTTTGGATAGTTATGAATGAAGATGAATGCATAAGAATTGTGATGCATAGCTATATATCTGAGATGTCGATGAAGAAGAAATAACCGACAGTTCTGCATCAATCCAGCTGTTAGCAAACAAATAGTTAAGGGGCAGTTGAGAGAGCACAAGTCACTCTCTCAGTTATTTTCTCATTCAAGGGTATTCTTTAATGTTGTTATTACAGTCTAGGTTTCATTTTTTGTGAGACGACAGGAGTTATCAATATGACCAAGCATTGATGGGAGCACGTACATTAATAATGCGTGCTAGACCTTTATGGTAGCTGTCCTTCAAATAGCAGTTCATGGAGTTGAGAACAAGCATGCAGTTTGGTTATCTAACATTAAATCTTGCAGTAGACATTTGGGGCGTGGAAGCCCCATACAGCTGTTAGGGAGAGGAACATCTCAAAGCACTTACTGGCGACAGAATGCCGGTGACAAGAATTTCTCGCACCGGTGTGCAGACAATGCTTTCAGCCGAAGAGGTGGAGAACTGCCTAACTGGGCCTGTCTGTTAAGTGTTTCTGGCCGCCTCAGGGATAGGGAAGCAGAAAAGAAAGTGGTTCATCTGGCTAAGACGTTTTGACAGTGTCGTAAACGTCCCTTGTATAAAGAGCTGACATCCATTAAAATCAGCGAGATTCTAAGTTCACCTAGCACTGGACGCTGCAGATGGAGCCATTAGGTGGTGTCGTCCCTCTGCCTGCCGATGTTTTTGGGAAGCCTCAGGCCTTCGGAAGAACTTTAGGGTGGAACGCAACACTTGTGGCGGCTCTGAAATTGTCCGTGTTCGAATATCAAAGCACTTCTCTTAGTTTTGCTGAAGCATCTGGTCGGACATGTTGCAACCTTCTCTGGAGAAAAATGTGTTGTTAAATTTAGGCCTAAACGAAAACTCAAAACACGTCACCTATAGTGGCCGTGGCATACATAATTCGGGAGCATAACGTCTTCTCCCCGTGTGCGGAAATTTAGGCGTCAGGGATTCGTTGCTTCTCCAACAGGGAAAAGAATATTATTAACTTTGGTTAGGATTGGCCGGGACGTAGAGCAGACGAACTAGAGTGGAGACATGGTACTTGTGGAGACTTTTGATTGCCTTGAGACCATACAGGTCTTTATGGGGACTTTTGGAGTTGAGGGAGTTTTTATGGCAGGGGACAAGCGAAGAAATGGGCTTATGACTGTTGTCTGGATAGGAGATTCTGGTCTTGAAAGGAGGATATAAGACGAACATCGACAAAAGCAAAGCGAGGATAATGGGATATAAACGAATTAAATCAGGTGGTGCTAAAGGAATCAGATTACGAAACGAGACACTTAACATACTAGATGGGGTTTTTGCTGTTTGGGCAGGAAACTAACTGATGATGGCATAAGTAGAGAGGATAAAAAATGTAGACTGGCAATGGCAAGAAAAACGCTTCCAAAGAAGAGAAGTTTGGTAACACCGGATATAAATTTAAGTGTTAGGTATTTGGAGTGTAGCCATTTGTGTAAGTCAAACATGGACAATAAACAGTTCACATGAAAAGAGAATGGAATATTTCGAAATCTGTTACTACAGAAGAATGCTGAAGATTAGATGAATAGAACTTTTAAGTAATGGGAAGCTACTGGATAGACTTGAGGAGACAAGTAATTTATGGTTAAATGTGAATAAGTGAAGGGTTGGGTTGATAGGACACATTCTAAGACATCGAGACATCAAGCGAACACCAATTTAGCACAGGAGGAATGTGTGTGAGGGCAAAAGTCATAGAGCGAATCCCAGAGATGGATACAGCAAGCAGATAGTTTGCAGTAGTTATTCGAAGGTGAAGAGACTCGGAAAGGATAGAGTAGCATGGAACAGCTGCACCAATCCGACCTTTATACTGATGACCACAACAACAACGACAAATACTATATCAAAAGGAAAAAATTGAGTTAAATCATTAATTAATAAGATAAAAATACATAGTAACTGAAACGCCCTGCTAAGCCCTCAGGACAGGACGGGTAGTTTAAGTTGTGGAAAGGGGCCAAAATAAGGGGCTGTCAGTTACACTCGAACATACAACCTTTATTTGATCAAACATTACGAGAGCCAAGAAAATTTTTTTTTTTTAAAAGAAACACAGGTTTAGTTTTGGAACTTAATTAGCGGATGAATCCGCCGTACAATCTCATGCCTCAAGGGCAAGACCATTTTAATTTAAAAACGGCTGAAAGCCAGTAACTTAAAGCTCAACCAAAATCAGAAATTTAAAAGGCAAAGCCTTATCTCAAAACAGGTCCTTAGTTAGGCTGAGGGCCCAAAGAATCTCACACTTCGAGAGCAAACAAATCAAAATCGGCTGAAGGCCCAACACTTAAAACTCAATAACATTAATTTTAAAAAAGGCCAAAGGCTTTACGTAAAACAGTTCTTAAATTAGGCTGAAGGCCAAAACCATCTGACAGCTTAAGAGCAGAACAACTTTAATTCAAAATCGGCTGAAGGCCCAAAGAATCTGACATTTTAAGAGCAAAACAACTTAAATCCAAAATCGGCTGCAGGCCCAACACTTAAGACTCAATAATATTAATTTTAAAAATGCCAAAGGCTTTACGTAAAACAGTTCTTTATTTAGGCTGAAGGCTCAAACCATCTGACGCCTTAAGGGCAAAAGAACCTTAACCTAAAAATCGGCTAGAAACCATACAAATACAAACAACAAGAAAAGGCAGTACACCCAAGGGCGCTCAGGAGTTCCGAGGGTCGTCCTGGAATTCAGACACTAACGCTCGGTTAGGTGAGACAGGCAGTCAGCCCAACCATTGTCGATCCAACGACAACCCAACTGACAGACAGTCAACGGACCCACCGACAAGATAACCTCCGCTTCACCCGACCAGCACACAACAGGGAGTTCAATGGAACAACGTAGAAGATATTGGCGCCCACAACCAATTATACATTGAGCTGTCAAACTACACACCGTGCTGGACAGCGACAACACGGTGAGGAAAATACACTGCCTGAATTTATGTAAACGGCCAGGGCAGGTAACCAGAACGTTAACGGCCACAAGGCGGAAGATTCCGCTTTTCCCGGCGGAGGTTCGAGTCCTCCCTCGGGCATGGGTGTTTGTCTTTAGGATAATTTAGGTTAAGTAGTGTGTAAGCTTAGGGACTAATGACCTTAGCAGTTAAGTCCCATAAGATTTCACACAGATTTGAACGTTTTTGAATTCCGCTGGTGCACTTCAGTTCAAATAACCAGTACAGTTAAACTCCACCAGAGGGTGGCTAAAATTTGCCAACTCGAAAACATAAGTTGTTGCTCGCGGGAATATCCCAGCAGCCGACAACGAACTCCAAACGACCCAGTGTGAACAGTCATGACTTGCTAGTAGATTAAGTTAAAACTCAACTTTCATGTCCAGGATCGGTGAGCCACGAACCTAGCAGCAATGGAAACAGCACCACACACTCCGACACTGCATAGAGGCAGCCAGCGGGCACCGTGGAGATTTCCTCGCTGCTCCACGCCAACCAACCAACTACCCGCACCCTGCCCAGCCGGAAACTATAAGCGCCAGGCCAAAGATAGTCCAAGGTGCGAATATCGATACACACTGCTGTTGCAACCCGCGGAAAGAGAGTATAACAGCATAACCGCGGGAGACTGAACATAGAATAGCAACCAAGGTTTAATCCAACCCACAGCATGAGCCTGCCACGGCTCAGTAATTAAATTTATTAACTAACGACTACTTACCTGTTATTAATTAAGATCTCAGTCGTCTATTAATTTCTTTTACTTCAAAATCACATACCCCAGGTTTATGGCCACTGGGTCTAGCACAAAGTATCTGGAGTCCGGAGGGTCATAATATGGTTGTGTGGTTAAAATCTGCTAGCTTCCGTGTTTCTCAAGAAATCCCCACAGATACGTGCGCTCTGTCTGTCTTCCATCTCTACAGCTGCCCCCGTTATTCCAGCAGGGACATATACTGCGACAACGGCGTTGGTCCAGTCTTCTGCTTACCTTCAATATGTACAGCGATGTATCGCAGACGACGGCCATAGAGTACACAAAAGCAATATCTTGTCCCTTCATAGCTTATCGCCGTGTCACGGGTAGATGAACACAATTCTGCATTGCGATCTTATATTTATTTCTTTATAACGTAAGATTGTTTCTCCTGTCGCCCTTTTAAAATACATACATAAAATAATTTGGTATCACCTCGGTTCCAAGAGTTCCGGAAACTGTAAAGAAATTGGAATACAGATCAACATAAACATCATTTCCTCCAGTTTTTATTGCTCATGAAAACCACACATTGCATGTTGTACCACCATATAGCGAGACCTTCAGAGGTGGTGCTCCAGATTGCTGTACACACCGGTACCTCGAATACCCAGTAGCACATCCTCTTGTGTTGATAGATGCATGTATTCGTCATGGCATACTATCCACAAGTTCATCGAGGCACTGTTGGTCCAGATTGTCCCACTCCTCAACGGCGATTCGTCGTAGATCCCTCAGGGTGGTTTGTGGGTCACGTCGTCCATAAACAGTCCTTTCCAATCCATCCCAGGCACGTACGGGGATTCATATCTGGAAAACTGCTGGCCACTCTAGTTGAGCGCTGTTTTCCTGAAGAAATTCGGAAGATGTGCACGATGGGGGCGTGAATTGTCGTTTATGAAGACGAATGCCTCGCCAATAATCTGCCGATATGGTTGCACTATCGGTCGGAGGAAGGGATTCACGTTTCGTACAGTCGTTACAGACCCTTCTATGACCACCAGCGACGTACGTCGGTCCCACGTTATGCTACTGCGAAATAACAGGGAACCTCCACCTTGCTGCACTTTCTGGACGGTGTGTTAAAGGCGTTCAGCCTGACCAGATTACCTCCAAACACGTCCCTGTCGATTTGTGGTTGAAGGTATAAGCGACACTCATCGGTGAGGGGAACGTGATGCCAATTCTGAGTGGTCCACTCGGCATGTTGTTGGGCCCATCTGTACCGCAGTGCATGGTGTCTTGGTTGCAAAGATGGACCTCGCGATGGACGTCGGGAATGAAGTTGCGCATCGTGCAGCCTATTGCGCCATTTTGAGTCGTAAGACGAATTCCTGCGGCTGCACGAAAAGCATTATTCAACATGGTGGCGTTGCTGTCAATGTTCTTCCGAGCCACAATCTGCCAGTAGCTGTCATCCACTGCAGTAGTAGCCCTTGGGCGGCCTGAGCGAGGCATGTCATCGTCAGTTCCTGTCTCTCTGTATCTCCTCCATGTCCGAACCAAATCGCTTTGGTTCACTACGAGACGACTGGACACTTCCCTTGTTGATGGCCCCTCCCGGCACAATGTAACAATGCTGACGCGAGCGAGCCGTGATATTGACCGTCTATGCATGGTCGAACTGATATCACGAGTCGTGTATCTCCTTCCTGTTGGAATGACTGGAACTGATCGGCTGTCGAACCCCCTCCGTCTAATAGGCGCTGCTCATGCATGGTTGTTTACATCTTTGGGTGGGTTTAGTGACATCCCTGAACAATCAAAAATGGTTCAAATGGCTCTGAGCACTATGAGACCTAACTTCTGAGGTCATCAGTCCCCTACAACTTAGAACTACTTCAACCTAACTAACCTAAGGACATCACACACATCCATGCCCGAGGCAGGATTCGAACCTGCGACCGTAGCGGTCGCGCGGTTCTAGACTGAAGCGCCTAGAACCGCTCGGCCACTCCGGCCGGCTCCGAACAATCAACGTGTATCCACAGTCAACGTCTGTTTTCATGTGTTGTGGGAACCGGGGTGATGCAAAACTGTTTTTTATGTGTGTGTATCTCCAGCTCTCTCCTGAATACGTGAAGCTCTCGCTTCTGATAGCGATGTGCACTGGAACAATGGCGAGTCAGTGTGTATTTTCCTTTTGCGGAACAGACGACTGTAATTTAACACCGTAACAGCAGTCACTTTAACCAGTGATCCCTCAACTTGTCTACCTGCCCATGGAAATGCTAAACTGATTCTGCCCTCTGACAGTGGTTGTTGTTTCCAGCCGACATTGAGCTTATCACTTTTATAAGAATCTTAAATAACAATTGAATGCTGAGAAAAATTTATCAGTTGTGGCTCCGTCTTTATTATAGTCGATTATTGATGAACGATTAATATATTCCGCTCAACGGCTCCTCCAACTCCTCCTCTGTCTGCCTCAGACTTATAGTCTCATCGGAAAACATTAGTATCTTTATTTATTTTCTCTGAACATTAATTCCAATTCCAAATCATTCATTGATTTCCTCCACTGATTGTTGAAAGTATATATTGAATAACAACAGGAATAGGCTACAATCCTGTCTCACTCCCTTTTCAACCACTGTCTCCTTTCCATGGCCCTCCACTTTTATGTCATCTGATTTCTGTACAAGTTGTAAACAGCCTTTCTCTAAGTGTATTATACCCCTGATGCCTCCAGCCCTTAAAGAGAGTATTTCAGTCAATATTGTCAAAAGCTTTCTCGAAGCCTACAAACGCTATAAATGTAGGTTTGCCTTTCTTTAACCTATCTTCCAAGAAATGTCGTAGGGTCAGTATTGCCTCGCATGTTCCAACATTTCTCCGGGACCCTAACTGTTTTCCCAAGCTCGGCTTCTACCAGATTTTCCATTCTTCTGTAAAGAATTCGTGTCAGTATTTTGCAGCGAAGACTTATTAAAATGATAGTTCGGTCATTTTCACACCTTTCAGCAACTGTTTTCTTTGGAACTGGAATTATTGAAATCTTACTGAACTCAGATGTTATTTAGCCTGTCGCATACATCGTGCACACAAGATGGGAGTTTTTTTTATCATGACTTGCTCTCCCAAGCTATCAGTAGTTCTGACGGAATATCGTCTACTCCTGGGACTTTGTTTCAACTTAGATCTTTCAGAGATTTGTCAGATTTTACTCGCATTATCATATCCCCCATCTCTATGCCTTGTAGAGACGCTCCATATACTCCCTCCACCTTCCAATTTTCGCTTCTTTGTTTAGAACTGGTTTAAACATCTGCGCTCGTGATATTTGTATAGATCCTTCTCTTTTCCCCAAATCTCTTTAATTTTCCTTTAGGTGGTATTTATCTCTCCCCATAGTGAAATCTGCTTCTAAATCCTTACATTTCACCTCTAGCCATTCTTGCTCAGCAAATTCGCTCTTCCTGTCAATCTCATTTATCAAACGTTTATATTCTCTTTTGCCTGCTTCATTTGCTAAATTTTTAAACTTTCTCCTTTCATAAATAAATTTCTTTTGTGTTATCCGAAGATTACGACTAGGCCTTGTCTTTTAGCTACTTGATCCTCTGATACCTTCACTGTTTCATCTCTTAAAGCCACCCATAGTCTTCTACTGTATTCAAATATGAAATTAAACAATATTCGCAAACACAGGAATGCTTCACAGTTGGTAAATATGCACTGGAATTGTATATATGTCCTAATAACTTTCTTCCCCATCTCTCTGTCCATCTTTTAGTACCCTCTCTCTCCCTCCATCTCTCTAGTCATTTCCTCCCCTCCCCTCTCTGTCCATCTGTTCCCACCTATCTCAAATCTTGAGAAATATTAGTGGTTAGGTAATAGTCTTTTAAAATGTCTGGGTAAATCGGGTGGGCTCATTGGCCCACGGTGTGAGAGAGACCTCTCCAGCTGCAGGATATGTGATGATTGTAGCTCCAATGGCAACATGTCACAAAGTTTTATTCTATGTGTTGGAAAGTGTCGGACGAGCCAGATTCTGCAGTATTTTCTAATCTTTAGCTGTCTAACAACATTTACAACTTTCCTGTTTTTGTTTAAACAGATTGCAGGAAAGAAAACGAAACCACACATTTTCACTGCAGAGCACAGCATTTCCTTTCACGCAGTCACTTGTAATATCAAGCCTGTACATTATAGTTTTAAAAAAAATATTTATTATCTGTTTGTCAGAATATCCGAAAATTTAACATGAAGAAGTTTGAAGGAAATTGGACACAAACTTTTATTAATGTTTGTACCAAGTTTCCCCTATATATATATATATATATATATATATATATATATATATATACGGTAGCTTAAAAATGTCCATCGGAGTGTTTATTAGAGGACTGAAGTAAATCGGCGGATAACTTTTCGAAATTTTTGGTAACAACATTAAATACCCACTTGGAAATACGTAGTCTATGTCCATCAGAATATTTATTAGAGTATTGTGTTGACGTTTGAAGATAATGGGACAAGACATTTTCGCTGAAAGCTTTCCCCCTTTATATATTATGCGTAAGTTAATAAGCTGTGTATATTAAAACTATTTATGGATTATGTCCGTCCGAGAGAAGTGTATCGTGTAAATATTTGAAGTAAACGTGTCAAGAACTTTTCAAGATATTTGCTAAACCGAATTGTCTGTATATAGTAGTATAGATAGAATGTTATAGTCTCCTTAGTTCGTAAGTAGTAGACTTACTTGTCATCCAGTTATAATTAAACAAATAAATGTTTTAGCAGTTCTGTTATTTATGCTGAATAATTGTGTCTGACTGCGGGAAGTCCGTAGGTTCCCAAGCTCAAGAGTTCCGTGATAATATCAGTTCTGAAAATTGGGCACAGGTGAACCGAACGTAACAGGGAGCCTGACATGAAAATAACCGAATAGTGTCATTGTTCCAGTACAGTAGTCATACTGTGACCTAAATAAATGAAATCTGACTGTGATTTAAATGTCGAACTTCCTATCAGAATAATGTTCCGCTACGGTCAAGGAATAAATGACTCTCCCCATGTCACATATCATACATTAAATAAAAAGAAAACTATACTGTACTGTAATTAATGGAAATAATCATCAAATGGTAACTGATATCCCTGAATACAATAAAAGTGATATCGTTGAACTGAACATCTTAAGTATGTTCTCCAATATCAGCTTGCTAACGTTTTCTGAGTGTAATCAATACAAACTTCGTTGCTATTTATCCAGACCTAGCGCAATAAAAGAATTACAGCAGTCAATTACGAAGACGGGTGTCCAGCTAACTGTTCTCTCGTTTCCATGTTTCCTACAAATTTCCTCTAAGCAATTAATAACAGAATTTTTCCCCTGTTGCAGGTCTTATCTCATAACTCAGTAAACATTTTCAGGCGGTCGTTTCAGTGCCAAGTTTACAATTAACACCTCGCAAGGGAACAAAAACATGATTGTACATGAATTTAATCGGACCGTCACAATGTCTTTAGCCTTATTCAGCTGAACCAGCATGCGAATGCCGTTGGAGTAGATGCCTCGTAGCCTTTCTGTTCAGTTTCCAAGGAACTATGGAAGGCCACCTACACACAGCAAACTTACTTTGCAATTCTTTGCCCTTATATGTTCCAGTCGATGCAGTTAGTTACATATTTTACATATTAGGTCCAGAGCCTGAATTAGTTTCATAATTAGTCTTAGAAAATTCACATTAAAATAATATTTACATATAGCATATACTCTAAGAAAATAGCACAAACATTTTATTACGGTTTCAACTACGTTGACTGATTAGAACTTAGCGTGTCGCCTCTCATAGATGTCAGCATCATATTTTTCTGAGATTTCACCGTCCTGGTTGCTACATAGATCGACCGAAATTTGCGTAACTGGCAGTCGAAGCGTATCGTAACCGTGGACTGTCCTTTTCTAAAACTTTTGGTAGTTACGGTCACGGACTGTCAGCACCTGGTCACGTGTTTCAGTCTGCCAACGGCCATCCTCCGCTGTCCGTGTGGTAAATGATGTCTCAAAGCCATGAGATTCAGCTGCCTAATCCTGAGTAATTATACTATAATTAGCTACATTCCTTAGACATGTAAATTACTACAATACTTAAGATAGCTATAGCTGTTCTTGCATCGAATCGCTAAACTGTTGTACAACAAATTTCATCTTTCGTCTGAATTCAAAGCCTTCGTTCTTTAATTTAGCTGCTGAATGCGTTCTGGGTACTTATTTCCTTTCATATTCATGACACGAGTCGTACCTTCAGTCATATCAAATGAATACAAGTTCTGTTTCAAATAGGGAATATCTGACACCCTACATCGAACGCGTAGACAAACCACTAGGTACTGTGGCCTACAAATTTTAGAATGTGTTATTCGAACACGATCTCATTGCCTGAAACATTCCCTTACTGAAGTTGCTTGTGCTTTCTGTTAATATTTAAACGGTAGTTGAAAAAAATGTGTGTGAAATCTTATGGGACTTAACTGCTAAGGTCATCAGTCTCTAAGTTTACACACTACTTCAATTATCCTATGGAGAAACGCACACACCCATGCCCGAGGGAGGACTTGAACCACCGCCGGCAGGAGTGGCCGTGCGGTTCTAGGCGCTACAGTCTGGAGCCGAGCGACCGCTACGGTCGCAGGTTCGAATCCTGCCTCGGGCATGGATGTGTGTGATGTCCTTAGGTTAGTTAGGTTTAATTAGTTCTAAATTCTAGGCGACTAATGACCTCAGAAGTTAAGTCGCATAGTGCTCAGAGCCATTTGACTCGAACCTCCGTCGGGACCAACCGCACAGTCCATGACTGCAGCGCCCGAAGACCGCTCGGCTAATCCCGCGCGGCAAACGGTAGATGAATTCACACGCATTAATAGGCGGTAAATGATTTTGCAACAGTTTATTATTCGTCAGAACCTATGTCACAACCTATAGAAGGTCCTCATTGTTTTCAGAGTGCCCACCATATTGTTAAATTCAATATCACTGGCGGAAAAATATCGCAACACCAAGAAGGGTCAGTGCAACATAAACCAAAATTGGTAGGCGTGTTTCTACCTCTGAAAGACGTTGTCTATTCGCATTTCAGGCCAGTTGCATAGTAGTAGCTCCGCTATGAGACGCAAATCAGGTTTGCTTTAAACACACGCTGTAATTATATTCGACAATGGACGTGGTGAGTTGATGTTAGGCAAGAACGCCTTTAAGGCGACAAGAACGCCATTATAAACACTTTTGAACCGTCGTGTAATAGGACTTTGAGAAGCTGTATGTTACTTCTGCGATAATGCAGAAAGATACTTTACAGGAACGTAGCCACTGTGCATGACTGCTGGCAGCAATGGTCTCGAGAATGTGCTGTAGCAAGAAGACTGGTTTCTCAACGGGTACATGACTTAACGAAAGGAAAGGCCACCGTGATCGGGATAAACGGCTCTGGCACGTACTACGCCCTGAGGCGTTCATTCCACTGACCCCAAATCGCTGCCATTTGCGACTTCAGTTTCAGTGGTGGCAGTGATAGCCGGGTCTTGGTTAGAAGGGGGTCTGCAAGCAACCTACACGTGGAATCATGGCTTTGGGTGCTATTTCGTATGATAGCAGGAGCACTGTCGTGGCTATCCCACGCACCCTGCTTGCCAATTTGTACGTCAGTCTGGCTATTCGACTTGTGCTGCCATTGACGAACAGTATTCGACGGGATATTTTCCAAGGGGATAACGCTCGTCTACAAATCGTTGTTGTAACCCAACATGCTCTGCAGAATGTCGCCGGCCGAAGTAGCCGTGCGGTTAAAGGCGCTGCAGTCTGGAACCGCAAGACCGCTACGGTCGCAGGTTCGAATCCTGCCTCGGGCATGGATGTTTGAGATGTCCTTAGGTTAGTTAGGTTTAACTAGTTCTAAGTTCTAGGGGACTAATGACCTCAGCAGTTGAGTCCCATAGTGCTCAGAGCCATTTGAACCATTTTTTTGCAGAATGTCGACATGTTGTCTTGGCCTGCTCGATCATCAGAGTTGTCTCTAGTCGAGAACGTCTGGGACCTCATTTGACGTCGACGTTGACAAACTAACTGCAACAAGCTTAGAAGTCCACCCCAAAAACTGCACGTTTGCATGCTTGCGTGCAATATTTTGGCGATTGGCCTGGTTATTAATGTAACAGCATATTACATTTCCAATGGATTATCTCGCGCTTAAATTAACCTGTGATCTTACAATGTTAATCACTTAAATACGTTATCTAGAGAAATGTATTTCGGAAATTTAATTACTTTAAATTAATTACTTTTTGGCGTCGCGTTTTTACCCGCCAGTGTAGCAATTTAGTTGGTAGTGATAATTATTTTGGGCAGTATTCTGATCAGACGGCCATCAAACATGGGACAAAATATACTCTCTGCAGTTAATAAAACGTATTCTGTCTGCAGAAGGCACATATAAAATAGGAATTTCAATGATTAAGCTGTATGTCTGCGATATTATGTGTTCTGCTATGACATCTCTGTGACGCCTTACTAACTTCCGGAATCACTGACAGAGGACCTCGTGCACAGATGTAAAGACTTAATGGGCACTGGCGACAGCAAACACTAAGCAAGTAATCCGGCAAGAAATTAACTGGCCATTGACCTCCCTAGTATAACGAGTCTTTTGCGAATTAGGAATGACCTAAAAACAAGTAATGTAAAAAATAAACATAAATCATAACAGCTCGGATTGACGAATGGAAGTGCTTCACTTGGACCACTTATGATCATTTCGTATATTTTCCCTATTACTTATTCCCCGTATTTGCATTTCATTTGTTCCCCCAAACGTCTTAAAGCATTGTCATAAACCTGTAATGAAGTTCACTCACATCTAACGCGCTCATAACTTTTACTAACTGGAGTTAAAATTTTAAAGCCTCCGACGGCGAAATTACATTTTCTCAAAGGAAGTAAGTCAAGGATCCGTCTTTTTTTAAGACTTTTCATCAAGAAACTGCCTCAGAATCTCACAGAACTCTGATGAGATTTTATTTAATAAAGAGAAGTAGTTGAAACTTCCAGTCTTCTGAAATTAGGCCCAAGAGAAATTCTCGAATATGGGCCGCCAAGTGCATCGGCGTTAATTATTTGTACAAGTATAATGCGTTACAGCATGGCATGTGACGTGAAATCTCGTTTTGTGCAAGTTATCATTACAAAAACAACTACTTCTAACGAGAAGAATATCTAGATATATCGTAGCCACAATAGTTGGTTGACGCACGGATGGAAACGATATGAAACAATGGGTTCAAATCCTCTTCCAGTCATCCAGAATTAGGAATTCTGTGATTTCCCTAAATGCTGTGATGGTTCCTTTGTAAAGGCATCGTCGAGTTCCTTCCCCATTCATCAGGGCTTGATGCTCCGTCTTAAAATGACCTTATGGCGTTAAACTATAAATCATCCTTCGCTTCCTCGATATGAAAGAAACCATTCTCGGATAAACTGACAGGTTAATCTTCTAGTATTCGTACTGTGTTGACGCACGATTTACCAACTGAGAAGAAGGTGAGTAACGCAGAGGTTAGCTGGATAAAAATGAATACTGAAATTCGTCAATGACTACTTGACCTAAGCCAACAGTGAACTTTCTCTGGAACAGTCGAAATACGAAAGTGATTGATGGATTGTGGAATTTCTTGTGGACGATTTTACGTGAAGTACAATGTTCATTATTTTCTTCAATTTTCTGATTAAAGCGAAAGGTGAGGGAAAATTGCTCTCAAATAGCACTTTCATTTCTTTCTCTACCTCCATGCTGGTCCACACCATGTCGCTCAATAGAGTTACCATTCTCGATGTGGTGTTTCTAATTTATTTCATTCTCAATTTTTTCACCAAATTGGAAACTCATGTCTACGCAATTACCTGTATCTTTGAGTCTGTGTCTTTATCAATACTCCCAGTGCCCGGGGCTTACGTTATAAGGAAAAACATTCTGAATCTGTAGTTACAGCATGTCAAGTCACCCGAGCGGTTATGCGAATTTTGGTGCGCCATTCCTGAACGATCGTTATTATTGGCTTCGCATGTCGTAAATCACGCAGGTGATTATTTCACCAAAACGTAACGTTCAGCTAACATACCGTATTTTCTGGGTTTATGTATCATTAGACGTAATGGTTATGCACAGCCACGTGCATACCTGTAATGATAATGAGTCACATTGAGTCTGCAACATTATACGGTGTTTGCGTTCCTGAAAACAGTCGTGTCTATCGGTGGCTGAAAGTCTCCGTAGCAAATCTGTTCTTTAGCTATGATAACACCATGGACGATAATGGGAGCATATTTCATGTCTGTAACAGACGAAAGGTTGCTTTAAAATGAAGATCTTTCTCTTTATTTCTGAAACAGCGTTTTCCATTCTTCGTAAGGTGTCACGTTTTCTTTATTCCTTTATTTATTACTATTTCTTCTAGACCTGTCCTCCAGCACGCTACTGTAGGTAATTTAATAACAGAAGCACTACTACTTGTAGTCAGTTATCGTTCACACTGCAGTCACAAGTTTATCTATAGCAAAACGAAACGTTTAACATAACATTATGTAATGAAATTATATTAAATTGCTATAAATCCACCACAAACTAAAAATAAGGAACTGAAGCTTATTTGTATACTAGCTTTTATATGTTTTCACGGTTTCATGTCTGTGCCGGGAAAACTTCCAGTCTTGTCAGACCCTTGTTGCGGGTGGCAAATTCAGTAACAACATTGTCTCTCATCTTATGGACATCGTCGGGCTGGCACGTGTCTCGGCAATACCCGAGTCGTGATCAGGCCTTGCGGCTTACCTCTGTTCCAATACTAAATACTACATATTAACAGTAACAGTTCTGTACAAAATAACCGAATTCGTACCGACGACATTTGAAGACAAGCTGACGTGAATCACTGTCAAGACTATATCTACATAAATCCTCTGCAAGCTACCATGTATTCCGCGGTGGAAAGTGCCTTATAATTTTATTTAAAGTTACTCACTTCTTATGCACGACGAACTGATTACAACAGCGGCCTGAATAGCCCCTATCGCTTAGCGAACGATCCGGCTCGTAAGAGGACACAACCACGTCAAGAGAACGTAGCGTCGCATAGCTCAAGTCCAAAGTACACACACTCGAATTTTAAGCGTTTAAATCATCCCAACAATGTCTCTCAGCCGTTAATGTTTTGAATAATTCGTAGTTCGTATTGGCAACTTAACCGTTACAACCATAATTGCTACACAAGTGACTGGCAGAGAAAACATAACAAAACCAGTTTATTATGTTGCATTGCAGACGACTTCTATCAATCGGGACTTAAATTCATTGACAGAAAATATTCAACAAAAAAATTCGTGAGGCACAGTTCATACCATAATTTTTGAATGAAGTGTATTTTATAAACAATGAAGCAGTGTTTACTGTATTCCAAAAATGCGTAGTGTGCATTGAATAATGAAAACAAACATTTCCCTTATGCGTGGCACACCTGATAAAAGAAGAATTAACGCTTTCCGGGGACACTTTACAGTAATTACTTAGTTTTATTTAGGCAGGATTGTAGTGAAGAAAGCTGTTGTTCTGCATATTGTTCTGCGTATAAGGCGTTATTGATCCAATTCGTAAAACGTGATGATACAAACTGATAACATAGAAATGACTGGAGTTTAACAATACATTTATGATAAACATGAAATGACAAAGACTTATCAGAAGTTATATTGTCCAATAGCTTTTTTTCCTCTCGTAATGATAAAATGCTATTTGCACGCAATTCTCATGCAAAATCTGACTGATTGGCTCTATACATATTACTTCAGGGGATAGCAAAAAGCTGCGATTTTGTCTACAGTACTAATTGTTAGTGAGATCTCCTCTACACGTTTATTTGAAGTAAACTTACTAATTTTGCAACTTCCCTTTCCGTATAATTATGTGAATCTGTTTAACTATGTCGAAGAAATCTGGAAATGAGTTATGTTTATCTCACTCGCAATTCAGAGGGTCTAGTCCTTTAGGCTCCCTCAGTTACAATGCACTGACTCTCACGAGCAGTTCTGAATCTTTGGAACAGATTTTCTTTCAGCCTTCAGTGAGTTTCATTTGACACATATTTGTAGTTCGTATAAACAGCCTATTTCTTCATTTACACAATTGACGTTCAGATTTTGTGAAACGAATCCGGCTTTTGAGACAGCATAGCTTCAAGCATTTTCTCCCTCCTTCGTTTAATCTAAAAATTTACAGGCTTTCTTTGTCATTGAAAGCTATTATTCTCCATGATTTCTTTAGGTTAGGAGAGTATTTTATTTTTTTCTCTGTACTTCAATTAGCACAACAATCATCGTTCGAACCACAATTGACGGAATCATAAAGGTTACTTCCTCTTTATTTCAATATTTCTACAATTCCTAACGAAATGTCGACATCATTCTATTGAATGTCTAAGAATTAACTAACAAAAAACACATACGTAACGCTTCTGGAGAAGTAGATGATTGAGACTGCATACCTCATTCTTGTTATTTTACCCTTATGATGTAGAAAACATTAATTGGATGCCACATTACTGTGAAACTCTGGAACCTGCATAAAGACAGATGTTGTTTGCGAGCATGAAAGCAGAAACTTGATGACACTGCAAAGGTTACTGCTTGTTTTTATAGATATTAAAGGAATTTCAAAGTCGAGCGAATACTGACTGTCAACAACTGTGTCAATGAAACTTTACAAATTACGATCACATTGCCCCTGTTATCTACTTACCGATGTGCTCTAAATGAAGACCATACGATTTCTATGTTACGCATGCCGTCTACAGTCAGTGTAGGAGTGTACATTTATCCAGCCACATAGGGAGTTACTAATTTGGCAATATTCAACACAAAAAAAGGAGTTGTGGAGTATCTTAACAGCTGAAAGTCTGACATTTTGTTTCTTTCAGTGTATTCTTCCTGTATAAAAAAATTCAGGGCAGGTGTCGACATGTTGGATTTCACTGTTCCTTCGTCAATTCTATGAGCTCTGTGTGTGTGTTTGTAAACTGCTACGCAGATACCTTTCCTGGAGTTTGGTCTGTAATGTTTTTAGTTTTTCATGTACAGCGGTTCCTCATCTGAACCTCTCGTGCTTACTGTTTTTCTAAAGACATCCAGTATCTTTCCCCGTTCTTAATTAGAGGAACTGAAAATGGTACTTTTATCAGTGGTTAATTTTCTAAACCTCGAGTCAGACGCTATCTTTACGTGATGCCATCTCTCTTTTAAGAATACTGATAGCGAACATGACTTCGTCCTGGCCAAACAAGGTGGTACTGTAACAGTCCTTCTACTCTGTCTGCATATCCTGTCGAAGACACTATTATGTGCCCTCTTCCATGATGTCATCGGAGAAAGGCTTGCTGAGCAGATACTCCGTTGAATCTCTTCGCTCTTTATTCATTGTATTATCTGCACGTTGAGGAGCAGACGGAACCCTGGATGGCTTAAATTGGATTTGAACCCAGAGATGGTGGTTCAGTTACAGTCGTCGATATTGCTCTCCGTGAATTTTTTCAGTCTCGGAATGTTGTGATTCAACATTTGTCTTTAACATTTTAGTCGCCCATTCCATTCCTCTCCTCCTGCGGTTATAGGTATGGCTCTCAAGTTAGAAATCTCTATGTCCTAACGTATTTTGGGTGGGCTCTGCATTTTTCAAATTGATATTTGCTTCCTCTGTAGTACGCTTCCACTAAAGAGTGCGAGCGTATACTAAATGCTAAGATGTAACTTATTGCCACAGTGTTGCATGTTTGAAGGTAGACCGTGGGTGAAATTCGATCCCCATTTGACGGGCATTAAACCTAAAAGTTCAAATTTCTGATAAACTGATGCTAACTAACATAACATTTCCTACTAAAGCCAGTGGCTGCTCGAAAACACAAGTTCACAGTCGTTTCGCAAATTACTGAGCGAGGTAGAGCAGTCGTTAACCAACCGGCCTCGCATTCGGGAGGACAACGGTTCAAACCCGCGTCCGCCCATCCATATGCAGGTATTCCGTGATTTCCCTAAATCGCTTCAGGCTTCAGGCCGGGATGGTTCTTATGAGAGAGCACGGCCGATTTCCTTCTCCGTCCTTCCCCAATCCGAGCTTGCACTCCGTCTGTAATGACCTCGCTGTCGACGGGGCGTTAAATTCTAATCTCCTGCTCCTTCCTCTGTTTCTCGAATTACTCGTTTGTGGACCCATACTTAATCTCACGTTTTTATTTCTAGTATCGTATGTCGTAACCTGTTTCAATTCTTACGGCCAACACTGCATATAAAAATAACTACTGTGCTGACACTCACTCTGAAATTTTAATAATTTACTTGAGTGCTTACTTCGATCTCCTACAAAAAAAGTCGGATAGCGTCCCTTTTAAGATCAAAGCAGTATTCATTAGAGTCTTTGAATTCATGCACTTGAGGATTCAAATACACTAAGAACATCAAATTACGTGTACACTAAACAACCTTAAAAACTTCTGCTCATTAGCACTAATACATTATTCTTTGAGTGTATCAGCTAATTGCTTTATTTGTTGCTGACGAAAGAAGGTAGAAATGAGGAAGTTAAAAGTATGGAGAAATATTGTTCAAAATTACGTCATACAGAACGTACCAAGGAAGCACCACATGGCGATAAAGTTCACAATTTCTGCTATTGTTGCTACTGCCGAACTCTGCGAAGAAAAAGTAATAAAGAATAATTGTCTGTCGATAAATGAAACGGATTGTTTCATAGATTTCAGATGTCGTGCTGGTGGGATATAAAGTATACCAAGGAATGTGGTACTGCGAAATATAAATCTTAGTTTAACGTCAGAAACATAACGTTAGTCCATAGACACTTGACTGGCATTTGGAGAAGCACGTCTTACATCTTACTAAGGTCATTCAGATTTATTCTTTGTTTCCGTCTCCATATCGATTAAGAGAGTGCTGCATTTCCTGTTGTATGAAACGGTAGACTCCCTTTCACATCCTTGTCGTGTCTAACCTTGTACTACATTTTTAATGGCCTTACTGTGCGTCGAATTTCTTCTTTGTCAAATATCTTAAACGTAAAGTTCAACGTGATCACTTTAGAGTTCGAAATATGTTAAGAGTGAGGCGTACTGCATACGATTATCGGTTTTACATCTGTTACGACTACTCCGCAATTAGCAGTTAATGCTCGGCGGAGATTCCATCGTGCATCACTCTGACTGCATTCTTAGGCTCCTGCGGACGTTGTCATTGTTGGTGAAATTCTTCACGGAATGTGACCGCACTGTCAGTCCGCTACAGTGGCCGAAAAGTCGGGGTATTTCACATATTCGCAATACGACCACACACCCTGAAGAATTTTATCAACTTTGAGACTATTCGTCTAACGTTTCGCTCACGAATAACATGTGGGAGAAATGACGATTCAGCAAAAAGAAAGTATCACATTAAGATCACTTTGGGAAAGAATTACACTGATTAACTCGCAGCTGAATCCATTTACGTCATCAACGTAATCTGTACAAATTACACGCAGTTAATCCACATTCTGTAGATAGCATAATCCTACCATTCGTGCTCCACCAGAGTTAAATACAAATAGACGTGTCTGCAGCATTTGAGACACTGTACACTGGGTTCCTTGTATGTCTCTCCACTACATCAATTTCCATTTTGTTGGACACGCAAGTACAAATGACGGTGCTGTGCGAGACAGCTGTAGCGCTTTGCGCAGACGCTGTGCCCGGTAACAAATGAATAATGACAGTGTGGCAGCCGGGCAGTGGCCACATGACCGTGAGTGATGGATGTGCGAGCAACAGGTGCGGTGGCCACCAGGCAGAATCATGCTGCTTAAAGCAACCGGCCCACGGACATCTGGTTAAGACGAGATTATCTCAGGGCGGGTTGCCGACTCGCTCGTCTCACGCAGGTTGGTGACGGCACGGCACGGGCGCGTATAAGGTAGCGATTGTGCGAAATATACAGATCAGAGGTTCAAGAAATTGAATCTTCCCGATTGCTTTTCTAATTTTATTCCAAAAAAATGTAAAATTCTTCACTGTCCTCGAACAACTGCCATCAGTGTAGCCATCCATCAATCCCTTGTTACTTACTATTTTGCAATATCTATCCCCTAATCTTCACAGATTCAAGGTCGTTTGAGACAAATACTAGGTAAGCTAGTACCGCGAAGAAGGAGTCCCAATTGGGAATATTTGGTAGGGGGTTTTAAGATCTGCCATTACCTTACAGCCAAGGGAAACATCCTGAAACCCTATTCAGAATTCGGTAATTGTTTGTGATTTAATTCTGAAAGAATATTCCACAGATAAAGGTATGGAAGTTTAGCTTACGAGGGATAGTCAACAAGCTTTAATTACCACCTCAAAAAAATGGTTCAAATAGCTCTGAGCACTATTGGACTCAACGTCTGAGGTCATCAGTCCCCTAGAACTTAGAACTACTTAGACCTAACTAACCTAAGGACGTCACACACATCCATGGCCGAGGCAGGATTCGAACTTGCGACTCTAGCGGTCGCGCGGTTCCAGACTGAAGCGCCTAGAACCACTCGGTCACCCCGGCCGGCAATTACCACCTCAATTACGGTTTCATTCCTTACCTAAAAATGCATCCCTCGATGCAAAAGCTTTTCCTGACGACAGTCGGCTTCGCGGAAGTTAATTGTAGACGACTGCAGTCTGCTTCTTGAGGGAACGCTCCACCTAGAAAATCACGTCCTCGTCATTATGGAAATGGCTGACATGCAAAGTTTTCTTCAATTGAAAGAAGACGACAATGCGGCGATCGGTAAGAGGGAATGGGCGAGGAGAGTAGAATACAGGAGAGGTAGTGGAAGGGCGCCAGATATACCCGGTACAGTCCTATTAATGTGACCACCGCCTATGTATGACGTCAGGTTGAATTAACAGTGGAGGGCACATAAAGCGTGTCTGGGAGGACGTGGAAGATAGCAAAGTCGTTGTCGTAAAGTGGATGTCTGACGTCCAAAAGGGCATGATCATTGGCTTCTTGGTCAAGTACGGAAGCATTTCCAAAACGGCTATGTTTGTAAACTGTTCACGTGCTGTGTGGTTGAAGTATACGGTCCGTGATAAAATGGTGCTATCAAAAACCATCACCGTGGCAACTGCGGTGCGTCACAGATCATAGACGACAGTGGTGAACTTAGTGTGCACGAGCGAATGGAGGAGCAACCGTTTACCAAGTGATCACCCATATGAGCTAAGGGGTACGAGCAGTGTATCCTCAGCGACCGTTCAACGAATGTTGCACCTTGTGAGCATCTGCAGGAGGCGCTTGGTTCATGCACCCAAGCTGGCTGCTGTTTATTCTGTGAGGAGATCTGTAATTTGCACGTTTAAACTGCCTGCAACGATCGTCGGAGTGGTCCAGGCCGGAGGAGAGAGCGCTACGGCCTGGAGTACGTTTTCATGTCATTCCCTGGGTAATCTCGTCATTATGGAAGGCACAATGGATCAACACAAATATAAGTCTATCCTTGGGGACAATGTCCTTCCCTGCGTGCAGTTTATTTTTCTTTGGCATCACATCATTTACCAGCAGGACAACGCAACGTGTCACACCTCTCTCGTGCAGGTGCGTGGTTCGAAGAGCACTAGCTCCCCGGATTTAAACCCAATCGAGGGTCTGTGGGATCACCTCAATCGGGCTGTAAGCTCCATCAATGCTCAACTGAGAAACCTGGCGCAATTGTTCACGACATTGGAACAGATATGGTTCCACACCCCTGTCGGTATCTCATTAATGGACCGGCCAGTGTAGGTAGCCCAAAGAATTCCAAAATGTATCTGTGTGCAGAATCAGTTAGGGAGTTATTGTGGAGCAAAACGACTTCCCTGGTCAAAATCCATAACTGATTTTCACCATTTCTACTACGACGTCGATTGTGACAGTTCAGTCTTCGAGAAACAGGGTCGCCATTTCTCTTGGGATCCTGGTTCTTTAAGGAAATATAGTCTCCCATTTTGTTAATCTTTCAGGCTGGTCTGACTACAGTGAAAGTGAGTCTATCACGTAGCCACTGTGTTATATGACGATGCCGTGAAAGTACAGCACTCTGAGCACAGATTGAAATGAAGCACACGAGCGAACCCCCACCTAGTCCACGAAGAGGAGGCTAGGCGCTGGACGCTTGTTCCACTGTGCCCATACGGCAGGTGCGAGGAAGTGGCTCCCGGCTACAGTTACAGCCATCAGGTGTCTGTCCAGAATTGATCTGCCGACGGAGAGTCGTGTCAAAGTAGCACGTCAGGAGATGGTCAAGTTCCACCGGGAAGAGGCGGTCCGCTCTTTTGCGTGTGTGCCGACTGATGCTGTCGCTTCACGGACGGTTTGATACCTCTATCATAAGAACATGTGCATGACGAACCATAGCTAGATAAGAGATATACATATCAAAATAAATTCTAGACAAAACAAATGGGGGCACGCTGAACCTTGTAACATAATTAATTTAGCAGACACTCAGAACAACGAAGTACCACTTATATTTAGAAAAGTTATAATATTTTATGTATTACTTTTAGGCAGCTGATCGATGGCTCAAAAGAAAGATAACTCAGTTCAAAATACTATCCTAATATCGAGAACTGATAATTAATGTTTACCTAAATGTTATTAGCTGTTTCCTATATTTGGATGTAATTTTTGGGAAAATATTGTAAATGCAAATTACAACTAAGAAACACAGAGCAGTACGAGAAAGTTGATTCCAATGTGAGTTGCTGGAGGTGCCACAATCTACGGTGTACGTAAACTGGAAAAATCAGTGTTAAACCACATCAAAAAACACGCTCTCAGTTGGAATCGCATAAAATGACGCATTAAAATAGCCCCGCTCCCAACACCTAAACGATGGTGACCTACACTTTCTTAGTGATCAGTGGAAGTGAGCGTATCGATGATCATTAGGCTCATCTATTTTTCCGAGAGTATTCCATGACTTCTCTGGCGGCCCGAGAGAATTCATGGCCTGGGAAGGCGAATTAAGCGGCTCCACCGTTGAGTAGAGAGAAATCGCCGACTGCAGTGACTGGGGACAATTGTCCTCGTGGCTGTTACCTGGTCACAACATCGGGAGTCGGCTTGGCTGATGGCTGTGTGTCTGTGGCCGCGCGGGCGACCTGCGTGTACGTTGGTGTCGATTTTCAAGCGTCAAGGAAGACAGCCTGGGCAACTCCAGTAACGAATGTAGACGGGTTGTCGCCCCGAAAAGAGATCATAGTGTTTAGTTTATGAACATTGTACTCGCTGTTATGTGGAAGGCGGTTAATTAGCCTCGTTTGTATGTTCGGAAGTCAGACATTTATAGTTGCTGTCATCGGAGTAATAGTTGATACACATTCAATATCAAACAGATAAGTGGCCAAAGCAACAATAATCCTGCAGTTCGGTCATTCTAATATTCTATCTTCGCCTGGGTCAAGTTAATAAGGGTTATGTGTGTTAACTGGATTATGTTTGTTCGGATTTGCTGTCTTAATTCTGTAAAATTTAACAGTGCTTTACCGGGAGCAATTATCGTCTACAGGGGGAGCGACTCTTGAAAACTAAGTTTTCGAAAATTGCCACAAATCGCAGTTTACATTTTTTATTATGACCTGTTTCGTTCTTCAAATGAACAAGAGCATCATCAGAATACACTGTAAAAATTAAAAATTGAGACAATATGGAAAACTTACGTTCACATTACGTAAAATACATATTCTGCTTCCAGTGTGGTGACGTACGTTTAAAGTTGGCTGACAGCATTAAATATTGCCTTTGCAGTTGCCTGACAGCTCTAAGGATTAATGTGTCTGTACTATAGTACTTAAACTTAGGTTTAAAGTACGTTTAAAGACTGTAGTAAATGTACACATTGACACTGATAGCGACAAAGATGAAATTGACTATACAACATTACTTGTAACGTCCATTGCATAGTCTATCTACAGATAATTTGCAACTACAGAAAACGGAAGTTTCTTTAATCGCCTCTTTTATGTACTTGTGTATAGAAATCGCAGAGCTATACTAATCTGCATATGTTTAAAAATCAAGTACGTCTGTAAAAATTAAAATATCTTTCAAAATAGATTATAAAAGGTACAAATTTAGAGATGCCTATACGAAAATGCATCAAAACTGTAGTTTTTAAAAATACTTCTTTTGGGATGATACGACAAGTGTTAGTCAGCCAACTGTAAAGGCAATATTAATGCTGTCAGACAACTTAAACGTGTCACCACACTGGGAACGGAATTATATTCTTCACGTCATGTCGATGTAAGTTTTCTATATTGTCCCAATTTTACCTTTTACATTGTATATTCTGATATTGCTCTTGTTCAACTGCAGAGCGAAACAGGTCATACTAAAAAATACAAAATGCGACTTGTGACTGTTTTCTAAAACTTAACAGTTCTTATTTTAAGCCTGTGGGCCGGCCGGAGTGGCCGAGCGGTTCTAGGCGCTACAGTCTGGAACCGCGCGACCGCTACGGTTGCAAGTTCGAAACCTTCCTCGGGCATAGATGTGTGTGATGCTCTTAGGTTAGTTAGGTTTAAGTAGTTCTAAGCTCTAGGGGACTGATGACCTCAGAAGTTAAGTCCCATAGCGTTCAGAGCCATTTGAACCATTTAAGCCTGTGTTTTATCTCTTGCAATACTGCCACTGTTTTCTAGGCTGTAATTACTGTTCTTCTGAGAGCTTTGCTGTCAGGCCACTCAACTCAATCTGATGCTACTAGGGCAGATAATCTCGTGAAACTACTGAAAGTGTTTAACATTCTGCTCGCTGAAGCGTGGCAGTTCACGAGCTTTGGTACATCTACATTGTCCTTTTAAAAGAAAGGGAAATCAAAACTAGTGACTAGTTTTGTTTTCTGTCCCTTATGTCCGTAACATAATTTCTTGACGTTGTAAGATGACTGATACGCAACTTCAGTATTGCCACTTTATAGTAAAATTGTCTACATACATGTATTTTTTTTAAAAAAAAATCTTCTCTTGTGCAATTGTGACTGAATATCAGTTCCTTCCATTTTATTAATAATCTTCTCCTGATCAAGCCTTGGCTTTTCTTTTAATTTTATCTGTGTTGCTAAACTGTTTTATTATTATGGATGTGCCTTAACTAAAAATTTTTGAAGGGAGTTATTCTCTTCGCGATGTAAGTCGTCTTCTGTGCAGTATTGCGCGAAGAGCTTCATACGTTGAATGGTCACTGTTAAGTATGGAGAGAAGCCGCATGCTCGTGTGAGACGGTGTTTTCAAAAATTGACAGTGTTTAAAAATAAGGCCTAATTGTGGGTACTCATTTGCTCGGCTGGTCCAGTCGTGTAATATCCAAATTTCTGGGGCATTAGGATGTGCATGGGAACGTGAGCGTAGGCATAGGCGTCTCCGTCAAGGTTCCAGTGGACCACATCTGACCACCAGCAAATCTCGCCGTTTTGTGCACCAGGAACTTCGTAACCCTTTACAATTGCGCCTGCCATCCCAGAACAAATAATGATCTCCGTGCCACGTTCTGTGTCATCCCACACAATTGGTTGGAGACTAGCATAAGCCAGACTATGGAATTACAGTCCCGTGCGTAGGTTGCCGTTAATAACAAAACACCAATGACTGCGTTTGGAGGTGTTATGTCACCGGGGTTAACCTCGTCGTGGCTTACACTACCAAGGATGACCATCATCGGAGGGTATGGTGGTGACATGGGAAGAGGTCCCATTCTTCCAATGTTTTGCAGATGAACAGTGACTCTGCTGCTGGTGTCATGATGTGGGGAGCCATCGGGTATGGCTTCAGGCCAATGGTTCAGGAAACACTGTTAGCGCAACGGTATGTCACGGACATCCTGCGTCATTATGTGTTACCTCTTACCCGACAATGCCGTGGTGCCATTTCTCAACCGGAGAATGCTCATCCACACAGAGCACATGCTTAATTAATTTTTTGCGTGATGTTGGGGTACTAACAGGCCAGCAAGTTCCCCATATCTGTGCCCAATAAAACATGAGTGGGACCAGCATTAACGGCCGGCCGGGGTGGCCGAGCGGTTCTAGGCTCTACAGTCGCAGGTTCGAATCCTGTCTCGGGCATGGATGTGTGTGATGTCCTTAGGTTACTTAGGTTTAAGTAGTTCTAAGTTCTAGGGGACTGATGACCACAGAAGTTAAGTCCCATAGTGCTCAGAGCCATTTTGAACTAGCACACATACACACACATACATACACACACACACACACACACACACACACATATATATATATATATATATATATATATATATATATATGTATATATATATATATATATATATATATATAATAAATAGAGTTACAGAAGCTGTGGGTCAGCTTTCTTCAGGAAGGGATAGAACGGCTGACTCCATTTATCAGTCACTGAAATAACGTAAAATACTCCGAAACACCGTGAGTTTAGTTTCATCTCCTACTCTCTTCCTTGGTGCTTCACTTATAGTCGAGCCTGCTCGCACTGCTAAGCTTCTGTTTGTCACGGTTCTCTATTATTTATACCGCTGTTTTCTACCATTAAAAGTGACGTTACCCAGAAACAAATACCATCAGACTCGATCTGTGTAAAGGTTAAATTGCTATAATTCAATTTCATACTCAGGTATACCAACAATCGTTCTTGTGGTGTACCATTTGCTAGCTACTAGAGTTGGAGACGGACAAGTGACAGCCGTACACGAAGTATGCTCCGGCAGACACCATAAAAGGCCTTGAGAAAAATACATGTCAATGCAGACGTAGATGAGACAGCTTCTGTAATCTTTTATTGAGACAGAACTTTTCACATTACACCGAAGTGACTATTCTGATTCGCTTAAAAGGATGTCGTGATGAATCAACGGTTCCCTGCTCACTATATAAGTGAACTTACTGCCTCTATAATTAATATTCTGTAGCTTTCGTCAGAATATTGAGTTTTGTTGCAAAGGTACAACAGCACAAAGCTGATAAATATTGAGCCGCCCTAATTTCAGATGGATATGTCACTGTGAAAACTTTCAGTTATGTAGCAACTCATGGAAATTAGTAATCATCAAAGAATTACAAAATCTCATCAGTAGAAAACAGTTATGCAAATTCAGGAACTTCGTGGCGTCGCTAACTGTAATGCTTACTCTCTTTAATTTTACGCCAGAAAGTTATTTACGTTTATTGATTACTGAACGCTGTCATACTGCTTGAAAATTATTATAATGATATAGGGTCATTCAGTAATAACTATCCTATGAGTTACAGTTGCGTGAGTTGCAAAGACAAAATTTCGATTGTAAAGAATGGCAACGTTCATTATATGATTTTACTAACTTATTGGTTTCACGCAAATTCAAGTTTTATTACTAGTCATTAATAATGACTGCTAATCACTGTGGGGTATTACTACTATTATTTGCTCAAGACGTTAACAAACAGTTCTGACTGATTGCACTGACGTAAAATTGATAAATAATTAATCCAAGAAAAATACTCAAAAAATATAGTTTACTGAATCCCGCTCTGTTAAGAACTGCCTTTCAAATTTCTGTTTACTGGAGTTGACCACTTCTGTTAGTTGTTGTCTTGCAAATTACTGAAATTTGCATTACTATCATTTCGTTCAAGAAACAGTTCAACAGTTACTCAATCATCAGGACTTTCTCCGATCATCAGTAATGGATAGGGTGGATCCTGCTTAGGTATTTCGTCTTGGATAAAACTGAAGGCCAACACTTCCGTGTAATTCGGTATAATTCAAACAAAAAATGAACGACGACACGGGCTAACCGTGTACAGATCACCCAAGTAATTAGCTGGATCTTACTTCAGGTTGTGATTTTGTCGTGCAATGTAAGGCATTGTTCGTTAGCAATGTGTGTCACAGGCTCTTCTTATAGCTCCTTAACAAAAGAAATGGGGCTCACAGTACAGTTCATGTTCATTTGCAGCCTCTTGCGATAACTATACGGTGCCCATTTAATGCCAAATACTTCGCCCGTCCAAATCAAATTATTCGTCGAGTCATTACATATTTTAGAAACATTGCGTTACGACCATTTCTCAACAAAAGATCCGCTACGAGAGGCGATTCGACTGTCTCTCTCAACACTCTCCTACAATATCATATGGCCCTGACTAAGACAGCCTGTCTGCGTATACTAGCTTACAACTAACATTTATTTAACTTAACAATAAGGAAATATTTCATTTAATCCTAAAAATGTCAGTACATTTATTTACAAACTTTGATTCACAGAAAAATTCACCGAAAGGTAAAACAGTAAGGAGAGATTTGGTAGGCGACAGAGTTTTTGTGTTGTAAATAGTGCGACAATATCCAGATCATGCAATATTAGTTGGAGGCGACTTCAATCGCCCGAGTATAGACCGGGACGTCTATTGATCTATTGCATAGGGTACGGACACATGGTCTTGCGAAATGGTTTTGACCACGTTTTCCGAAAACTGTCCTGAACAACTACTTTGACAGCTCACACACAATGGAAATATATTAGTCCTTATAACTATATACAGGCGTGACTTTATCGAAGGTGTCAGCATAGAGTCAGGGAATAAAGATCGTGGTGTCATAATAGCGACGATGGTCACCAAAGTTAGTAACTCACTCATGAAGGCTAAGAGAGCATTTTTGCTGAAAAGAGCACATAAGCAGTTCAGGTTACCTTCCACTAGGAACATGGGTGGACTCAAAGACTGTGATATGACTTTAAAATGATAGAGCACAGCAACCAGTCTTCCTTTACTGGCAGGTTTAATTCGCCAATCTAGATATCGGCTAGGCACTAGTCTAGTGTGGCTTGGCACAAACCGATATCTAGACTAGTGAATTAAACCTGGTAGTAAAGGACGACTGGTTACTGTGCTCTATCATTTGGAGGATAAGCAGTTGTTAGCATCCAACGTAGACATTTGATAGACCTTATTTGGATCCATTCTGATCGATGTAGAGGGCAGAGTTTGAAAGCATTATGAATCGTACTCTGGAGAAGTATGTACCGAGTAAATGGATTAAGGACAGAAATGACCAATCACGGTTCAACAACAGAAGTCGAAAAATACTGAGTAAGCAGGGAATATTGTACTCTCTGTTCAAAAGATAACTCGCAAATGACGACAGATAAAGGCTAGTCCGTGCGTCTGTTAAAAGATATGTGTACAAAGCATACAACCACAATCACTGTCATACCATAGCAAAAGACCTTGCAGAGAACCCAATAAAAGTTTAGTCGTATGTAATATTGCAGTCACTCGTTAATCAGTTCTATGTGGCATCGGAAAACAATAATAGGTAAGACGAAGTTTTAAATTTCGCTTTTAAGAAATTGTTCGCGTAGGAGAATCGTACAGACTTCCCGTCGTTCGCCCATCGCACAGACTGCCGTATGGTGGACATACTAACAGACATCCTTGATTTAGAGAAACGCCTGAAAAGTTGAAAATAAATAACTCATCAGGTCTGAATGGACCCTCTGTTCGGTTTTACTGACAATACTCTACGGCATTGGTCCCTTACTTACCTTGCATTAATCGTAGATCTTTTGTCCAGCGCTAAGTCCCACGCGACTGGAGAAAGCGCTGGTATTTCCTGCGAATAAGAAGCGTAAAAGAACGGATCCGCAAAATTACAGGTCTATATCCTTAACACTGCTTCTTCTGCAGAATTCTTCAACATGTTCTGCTTTAGAATATAAGAAACCTCGTTGAGACGAGGAAAGCTTCTTACCACAGATCAGTTAGATTTTAAAAATCAACTCTCCTGTAATCTCAGCTTGATCTTTTCTCACATGATATCCTGCGAACTACGGATGAAAGGAAACAGGTATATTCGATACTCCTAGATTCCCGAAAAGCGTTTAAAATGGTTCACCACTGTGGACTCTTGAAGGAGATACGAGCATACGCAATACGTAGGTTCCTAGAAACGTGAGCGGCTCGAAGACCTCTTAAGTAACTTAAGTAACAAAAGCCAGTACATTTTCCTTGACAGCAAGTATTCATTTGAGACAAGGGCACCGTCAGGAGTGTCCCAGAAGTGTGATAGGACCACTGCTATTCTTTATATAAAGGATGCTTCATAAAAGAACGCCGGATATGAAAAGGCTGCTAAATTTTCATTTGTCGATTGGTGACTTGGTTTTGATTCGTTTCTATTTTCAGGAACATTCCGGTTGTTGACTCAAGCTGAATTTCCCGTACTAAGTGGTTGGTGGGATGATTTGAGAGAAGGGACCAAATTGCCTTCGGTGTCTAACCATGGAGCAGTTCACATATGCGCAACGTGTGCTGATAGTGAAAACGTTTTATCAGAATCAAGAAAGTTATGCATCAACAACCAAGAGACTTTGTGCAATTCTAGGGGATTATGAGGCACCGAATGAATCAACAATTGGCAAACTTATGAAAAAGTCCTTTGAGGCGATTTCAACAGTAAACAAAGTCCGAAGTGAGCAGAACATCGCAATGTTGTGCGGCTATTAGAATAATGAAATCAATTCGTCACCGTTCCCAACAATTGGGCTTAAGCCTTTCTTCAGTATGGAGAAATCTCCGGCATGATTTCCATTACCACCCTAATGAAATTCAATAGACGCAGCAGCTCAAAGTGACGGATGACCAGAAGAGACGACAGTTTGTTGACTAGGTTCTGTGAATGCTGTGTCATCCGTAAAAGACACAGCCAGGGCAAAAACACGACAGGCGCAGAGATGTGAGCTGGTGCCAGTGCCTTAGAGACTCGCCACTTGCTCGAGTTGCACCAGCGCCACAGGCGGCGCTGAGGATGAAGATATCGGCTTCGCCTCAACTGTCGATCGAGTACAATCCGCCAATGACCGTATGACAACGGACAGAAGCCTACTCGGAATGCAGATCACCATCTCTCGCCCACTTTGTTATAGATAATCGTCCAAGGCTGACTTAGACAGGGAACGTCGTTTAGTGAACTCTTAGAAGTGAATAGACCTTGTAAATTGCGTTTGCTAATTACAGGCGAAATACCCACAGAATTCAAGAAGAATATAATAATTCCAATACCAAAGAAAGCAGGTGTTGACAGATGTGAAAATTACCGAACTATCAGTTTAATAAGTCACAGCTGCAAAATACTAACGCGAATTCTTTACAGACGAATGGAAAAACTGGTAGAAGTGGACCTCGGGGAAGATCAGTTTGGATTCCGTAGAAATGCTGGAACACGTGAGGCAATACTAACCTCACGACTTATCTTAGAAAATAGATTAAGAAAAGGCAAACCTACGTTTCTAGCATTTGTAGACTTAGAGAAAGCTTTTGACAACGTTAACTGGAATACTCTCTTTCAAATTCTGAAGGTGGCAGGGGTAAAATACAGGGAGCGAAAGGCTATTTACAATTTGTACAGAAACCAGATGGCAGTTATAAGAGTCGAGGGGCATGAAAGGGAAGCAGTGGTTGGGAAAGGAGTGAGACAGGGTTGTAGCCTCTCCCCGATGTTATTCAATCTGTATATTGAGCAAGCAGTAAAGGAAACAAAAGAAAAATTCGGAGTAGGTATTAAAATTCATGGAGAAGATGATGGTCGAAGTAGAGAGGATATAAAATGTAGACTGGCAATGGCAAGGAAATCGTTTCTGAAGAAGAGAAATTTGTTAACATCGAGTATAGATTTAAGTGTCAGGAAGTCGTTTCTGAAAGCATTTGTATGGAGTGTAGCCATGTATGGAAGTGAAACATGGACGATAACCAGTTTGGACAAGAAGAGAATAGAAGCTTTCAAAATGTGGTGCTACAAAAGAATGCTGAAGATAAGGTAGGTAGATCACGTAACTAATGAGGAGGTATTGAATAGGATTGGGGAGAAGAGAAGTTTGTGGCACAACTTGACTAGAAGAAGGGATCGGTTGGTAAGACATGTTTTGAGGCATCAAGGGATCACAAATTTAGCATTGGAGGGCAGCGTGGAGGGTAAAAATCGTAGAGGCAGACCAAGAGATCAATACACTAAGCAGATTCAGAAGGATGTAGGTTGCAGTAGGTACTGGGAGATGAAGAAGCTTGCACAGGATAGAGTAGCATGGAGAGCTGCATCAAACCAGTCTCAGGACTGAAGACCACAACAACAACAATTACTGTGAAGTTTATCTACGATTATTTGCAGTTAGCCGTCGAGGGCTTTTTATTTCTGTTATATTACGAGCGGTGTTGCAAGCTTCATTGTTCAACAAGTCACAAAGATATCTAAACCCTTTTAACTCATTTGTGTGACTTTGTTAGTAATTTGTTAGTGTTGTAGAACCTTCGTTCTCCTATCCCGTTACCTGAGCCTGGGTATAGCTGAGTAATAGTGGCAGGAAGATATTGTCTTAGCGGTGCACTGCACCAGAAACCGTCTCACGAACCTCACAACCTCGGCCTACCGTAACGACAGTGGCATCTCGGCCTCCACAGCAGTAGCGACGAGGCCTTTACAAAAGAGAGGACGACTGCTTCTCAAACAAAATCGTCTTCACTGATGAAGCATACGTCGACTCAAATGTCTTTGCGAGTAGTCAGAGCTTCCATATCTGGCGTTCAGAAGACCCTTGCGTGATCCAATATAGGAAAACGCAGCCACAATGAGTGACAGTTTGGTGTGGTTTTTCGTCGGGTGGCGTCATCGGCTCTTATCTCTTTCGTCAGCCAATGGAGACCGATATGGAGACCGTTACCGTACTATGATAAGGGTCTTCTTGTGGCCTCATTTCGAGTGATGGACACTGGTGATTTGTATTTTCAACAGGATGGCGCCATCTGCCATACTTCCTGCGAAACAATCCAGTTGCTCCATGAGCGGTTCCCGGATCGCCTCACTTCACGCATAGCCGATCATCAATGGCGACCAAGGTAATGTGACTCAACTCTTTGTGACTTTTTTTCTTTATGGTCGTCTTAAGTACATAGTACTTTCTAATAAACCAATAAACTTCCATGACTTGGATGTGTCAAAACCGGAGCTCTTTTTGAGCCACCCTGTAGATAAAACGTCTGACAAACAGAGTGAGCAGCAGTCTGCGGCTGTTTGCTAATTACGCTGTGGTGTGGGGGAAGGTGTCGCCATTGAGTGACTGTAGGAGGATACATGACTACTTAGACACAGTTTATGTTTGGTGTGATAACAGCCCGTTATTTATAACTGTTAAGTCAATGCAAATGAGTAAGAAAAACAATCATGTAGTATTCGCACACAATATTAGCAGCGCGCTGCTTGACGCAGTCAAGTCGATTAAGCATCCGAGCATAACGTAGCAAAGCAATATGAAATAGAACGAACATGTAAGGGTTGTAGTGGGGAAGACGAATGGTCTTCTTCGGTTTATTGGGAGAATTTTAGGAGAATGTATAGCATCCTACTGCAAAAAAATTCTTGAGTTATTCTCAAGTGTTTGGGATTCCCACCTGGTCCGATTAAAGGATGACATCAAAGCAATACAGAAGCTAGCTTCTTATACGTTCGACCAACATGCAAGTATTGCAGATATCCCACGTCTACTCAAATGGGAATTCTGGACGAAAGACGGCATTCTTTTCGAGGAACTCTGATGACAAACAATAGCTGACTGCAGACCGATTCTAATGCCGCCAGTGTCATTTACGCGTAAGGACCACGAATATAACAAGAGAAATTAGGGCTCGCACGGATGCATACAGACAATCACTTTTGCTTCGCTCTGTTTGTGAATGGATCAGGAAGGGAAATGGCCGGCCTTTTTGGCCGAGCGGTTCTAGGCGCTTCAGTCCGGAACCGCGCTGCTGCTACGGTCGCAGGTTCGAATCCTGCCTCGGGCATGGATGTGTGTGATGTCCTTACGTTAGTTAGGTTTAAGTAGTTCTAAGTCTATGGGACTGATGACCACAGATGTTAAGTCCCATAGTGTTCAGAGCCGTTTGAACCTTTTTTTTTTTTTGGGGGGGGGGGGGAAATGACTAGTTGTGACACAAGGTACCCTCTACCAAGCACAATACAGTGGCTTGCATACTATGGAGAGTCACTCGCTCTAATGAATGTAGTACTTTACAACCTGATAATAATATGTCGTGTGTGACCCCACGCTAGTTCAACTGGATGCCATTTCAGTGACTTGCAGGTGCTCCAGGCAACGGCACCCCATTTTCCCCGGACGGAACAAGTACTAACCGAACCCATTGTTACTTTACTTGGGTGGACGAGCGGGAATGATATTATCAACGTGGCAAGGCCGTTGGCACTTCATAAACTGAAGTGTATTAATTATTAAGCTCGTGAGAAATCACTAAAGCTAACAAACAGAAGTGATGAAGGCACTTTGTCGGGCCTGGCCGAGAAACAAAGCACAATTACAAGTCCACTCATTTCACTGAGTTTTGATGAATCAAATAATGCTGCCATTTAAACAAAAGAATATTTATGACCACGCAATTGACAAGCTAGAAGTTCTCAAAGAAAAATCAACATTTAATAATTTAATATTAATAAAAGAACCTGATCTTCCGAAAAACAAGGATACACATGGTCAACATAGATCAAAAAAGTATCTTAAAAATCAACAACGGTTGCCCATTGGGGACTAAGACCCTTTTTGTAGTCTGGGGGAAGAGTATGGGGGTGTTTTCCGTTACTGAACCTAGCCAACAGCATGAACTAATGAAGCGGGAGAGATCTGAATCGGAGATCAACTTGCGTACACACTCTCCCTCTCCTGACAGCTGGATAGATGAATATCTGTTAGTAACTCGGATACTACGTTCTCTGAAACTTGTCGAGGACGTGCCCAAACCTAAAGTGCAACCAAGCCAATCCGTAGAACCAGCATAGCCATTTCAGAAGTCAGAGCACTAAAAGGTTGATGGAACTTCAAGAAAAATTTCGTGGAAACCCAGTGAATTCGACGAACAACAACGGCCACAGCAAACTGCACTGCTGGGTATGCATGGAAAGCGCTATTAAAATTGGTACTACAGTACTCGGAGGCAACGAAGCTTCTCTGACCACTACCAACCCATTTAAATTCACTCACACACGCATCCATCCTTTACAATAATTTATCAGCGATAGGTGGAGAAAGGAGACAGAAACATCAGGAAGTAAGTTAAAAAGACGATCCGTTCCAAGATATTCTTTTAAAAAGTTCTTAATCAGATCACAGAACAACACCTGTGAGTCGTTTTATTAACATAGAAAAGCACGATAATTGAGATAAATATGAAATATGACGAAAAAAGACCCCTTTCATTACATAGTTGCTCAAAAAATTTATCATCAGAAAAAGGAACAAGTAGTATTTTCCTTTTTTCTCTTGTGATTTAGCCACAGGATGGGACCTGAGCTTGTGGGAAGAGCATACAGTAATGACATTAAGTTCTCATAATCACACTTAAGTTTCTTTCTCTTATAGCCTAGGAGCAATACAAAATAAAGTCGGACTTACAACACTACAAAAAGAGAAAAATTAAACGAAGAACGTTCGACACAAAATGAGTGCTTAATGAATTGAAAGGAGGCAACAATTCATGGACATTACAAATGATATACAAGATATGACTACGTATTTTAAAAGCAATGTGACATATCATTTGTTCAACAACATAGAAATTTCGCCGATGTGAGTATTAACGATACCACATTCAGGACATGATTGGGTAGAAGAATTCATTTGAAGTATATCTCTGTTGTTTGCAAAGAGAAGAAGTAGCCAGAAATGAAAGAAACGTCAGATACACACCAAGGCAGTAACAATGGGCCGATGAAATAAGTAAATCAAAATAATACTAGATGGCTCCAAGGTATCGTTAGCAGTCTATACATTAGTGCCCAATTCGAAACTCGTGAAGATCTACTGAAAATCAACGAATGGTGTGTAGATCGCAAATGCCCACATTCAGTTGAAAACTTGGTATCTTGTGGAAATCTGGAAATTTACACACCATGCTGAATATTCAGTGACATTTCGGGAATGCAGATGGTGACGATTTTCTACCAAACACCAAGAAATCAGTGACAAGTTTAAAATATATGTATAGTTATACACCTGGAGTGATTTACGAAAGAACAGCCACAGAAATCTGTGTACGAAAAAGGCACAAACTAGACAGATTCATTGAAAGAATTCTAGGGAACTCTCCTTTATCATGAGTTAGGTCGCTCGTCATTCTGTTGGTTCCTGAGTATTCTTCAACTATGTGGCATTCTAAGGAAGTGTGATTACCAAAAAAAAAAGAACAGGAATTTCAAAGAAATGTGAAGTTTCTCGCGAGTTTTCGTAGCTAGAATTAGAACGATTTACACAAAGTCTTAAATTTCATAGACATTCCACGACAGCTGAAAAAAAGAATATACTGTTATCTTTAGATAATTTACATGTAATGCGACTATGCACACACGTACTGTTTGACGCTGCACAGCTGTTGTAAATATTGCGAAAAGGGTTCACTAACTGGGAATACATATTGACACCACCTGTGCATTGTATTAGTGACATATGAAAATTTGTGTCTGGGCAGGACTCGAACTGAAATGTTCCACTTATCGTATTCGGTCGCCTTAACAACGTTTTTTTTTTTTTTTAAGAAACCTTCCTGGCGCCATAACCATAACTTGGGTACTCGAGTAGTGCTAGTAAGTGTAAGAAAAACGTGAATCTAACGAAAATTATTATTTATTTTGCAAAAATTCTGAGAAATCACAATGGCACTTTTAGTTATGAACTGAAAAAGTTATTTTCAGGTTCTTTTCGAAATGTGAAGTTACCTCTCAAGGATAGGATTCGCTAATGAAATTTCTACACAAAGTTTAAGATTGTTATTGACTTGGCAGAATGGCTGAGAGCCGTGCCCACTCAACTTGAATAATTATCCGTTAGAATGTTGCTAGGTACGGTCGAGGCTGTCGCGTGTGAAATGCAGTGAAATTTACTGTTGTGGAGGAAACATGGGGCTCGCAAGAGCTGTAGCGCACAATACCGTAAGTTGCGATGATTGCTGTCTGCGCCGCTCGCTGCTGACAAAAAAGATAACTCTTGTTCTATCTGGATTGACCTTCGCCAATCGAACTCTCCCTACACCTTGATGAAGTGAAGGACTCCTATTCGCCCGTAGTGTAACTATTGACGTGGTACACCAGTCAGATAACCAGGCCACCGCAATGCCACTCAAAAATTCCCCCCATGATCAACGACTGTGGGGTCGGAGCAGAGTCATCGTCTGTTTGTACTGCCTCTGGCAGCAGTGTGGGATAGAAAAACAAAACATCCATAGCTTCGTCGAGAGGAGTCTACGCTGGTACCGACTGATTCAGAGAGGGCGCAGTAGGCAGCGCCGCCGCGAACGCGTAAGATAGAGATTACATAATGGGTGCCGTAGAAAGAAGTCTCTGAACGGCGTCTGAACCAGTCTTCGTCAGAGACATTCCTAGCAACAACCAGAAGAACAGCACGGCTGGCCACCGTACATGACGTCAGCAATAGCCAAGTAGGAAGTCAGGTGTTCAGTTTTTACCTGACGGATACCATTGAAGACTCGGTAGGTTTTGAACGTCTTCCACGTTCCAGCAACGTGACTGACGACGTTGCCATATGATTTAAGGGTGGCCACCACTGCGTCCGACGGTACCTCAAACAGGAGTTCGAAAACCCTCAACATTTGGAGGCCAAATGAAGCGTGATCAATCATGACAGTCCGCACAACGTTGGCGCACAGCCCCTTCATTCGACAGCTTTAAGTACACAGTAATGATGAGGCTCGAAATATTAATTCCGAAAACATCTTGTTGCGGGAGACGCATTTTGTCCCGTATAAACCGCTCTACTTCTTACGCCGTCGGTCATTCATGGTCCAAATGAAGAGTTAAATTTAATTGTGGCTTGACGGTAAGAAAACTACGATGGTCGATGTAGTCGGACTCTTTAAGACAAGCCGCTACGCGGAAGTAAACAAATGCGCGCTCGCTCGCAAGCAGCAAAACAGGCGAGACGCAAACAAAGTGTGTTCTACTCACCACCGTCTACGCAAACAAAGTGTGATCGACTCATCACTGCCTGAGGCAGACTGAAACCACTTCGGCTATCTGTGCACGTCTTTAAGACTGACCAAACTTACATATATCCTGTTGTACATATTTTCTACGCTCGCAGTGGGGAAGATAATGTTTTAATTTCTTTTATTATCGTGATTGTAGTCTCTCAAGGCATATATGCCTATGATTTATACAAAATTTATATTTACATAGCTTCTTACGTTACATTACAATGTCCTTTAGATACGCATGCCTAAATACGAAACATATATTCCAAGAGTTTTCTATTTTTAGTAAGCTTTTGCTACAGAAGATGTAGTACCGGGCATGGAAATAACTGCTAAAGGTTATAAATTTTACTTTGGCACCAGGAAACTACATGAGTGGAAGAATAGAAAGACGACATCTTGATGACTCCTGTCCAACCCATCACTGGAAAAATGACTTCTACAAATAACCAATCACGTTCATACGACATAGTTGTACATGTCAAAGGACAAATAAGTTCATTCCTAATAGCTTGCAACATAATGATACACTTCTGGGGCGTCCTGTCAAAACGGTACTGATCGAAAGCTATTAGCGATACCATTAATATAGTGTTGAGGGGTGAAACGCATATGAATGTGTGTGTTACACTTCTCTGCGGATGTTACTCGTCGTACAACTAAATGTGACAATGCTCTTCCGAGCGCATCTCTGTTCAATAATGTTCGTAACGCAGACTGACAGGATCTAAGCGTGCGTCATAGTTAGGCGAGTAGCTGAGTGTTTCATTACAAATTACAAACCGATGTCAATCAGCAGTTAGCAATGACCAGAAATCAAAGATAACAGGAGTTCAGCAGACGTTCTTCGTTACATAGATGGCTTTTCATAACGATGACGGGCTTCCTGCAATTACAATGAGATCATCAACCAATATAATATATGTTGCTGAGTGATCCATGATGATCTTCCACAAATGTCATCACTAGATTTTTCTCCTCCAGTGAGCTACTGTAACCACCCAAACCCAAGTAATTCTAATGTCCTTCTTGTTCAGCCATCAGCATACTCACCTAGACATTAAATGCTGTTCTCGCCTTATAGAATTGTTATTTAAAATCGCACTCCTTCCAGTCTTCCATTTTTTCTATACGTCACGGAGGAATGATTAAGCTGTACTATTCATTGTAAATTAACTCTTTAGTTCGTTTCACTCACTCGCTTGTATGCTATGTGATCAAAAGTATCCGGACACCTGATTGAAAATGACTTACGAGTTAGTGGCGCCCTCCATCGGTAATACTGGAATTCAATATGGTGTTGGCCCACCCTTAGCTTTGATGACAGCTTCCACTCTCGCAGGCACACCTTCAATCAGGTGCTGGTAGGTTCCTTGGGGATGGCAGCCCATTCATCACGGAGTATCGATGGCGGTCGGTGAGGCCTGGCACGAAGATGGCATTCCAAAACATCCCAAAGGTGTTCTATAGGATTCAGGTTAGGACTCTGTCCAGGCCAGTCCATTACAGGGATGTTACTGTCGTGTAACCAATCCCCCACAGGCCGTGCATTATGAACAGATGCTCGATCGTGTAGAAAGATGAAATCCTCATCCCCGAATTGCTCTTCAACAGTGGGAAGCAAGAAGGTGCTTAAATAGGCCTCTGCTCTGAAAATTCCACGCCAAACAACAAGGAATGCAAGCACCCTCCATGAATAACACGACCACACCATAACGCCACCGCCTCCGAATTTTAATGTTGGAACTACACACGTTGGCAGATGACTCTCACCCTGCATTCGCCGTACCCACACCCTGCCATCGGATAGCCATATTGTTTACCGTGATTCGTCACTCCACATAACGTTCTTCCACTATTCAATCGTCCAATTTTTTACGCACCTTACACCAAGCGAGGCGTCGTTTGGCATTTACTGTCTTGATATGTGGCTTATGAGCAGCCGCTCGACCATGAAATCCAAGTTTTCTCTTCTCCCGCCTAACTGTCTTAGTACTTGCAGTGGATCCAGATGGAGTTTGGAATTCCTATGTGATGGTCTGGGTAGATATCTGCCTATTGCACATGACGACCCTCTTCAACTGTCGGCGGTCTCAGTCAGTCAACAGACGAGGTGGGCCTGTGCGCTTTTGTGCTGTACGTGTCCCTTCACGTTTCCACTTCACTATCACGTCGGAAACAGTGGACGTAGTGACGTTAAAGAGTGTGGAAATCTCTCGTACAGACGTTTGACACAAGTGACACCCAATCACCTGACCAAGTTCGAAGTCGTGAGTTCCGCGGAGCGCCCCATTCTGCTCTCTCATGATGTATAATGACTACTGAGGTCGCTGATATGGAGTACCTGGCAGTAGGTGGCAACACAAAGCACTTAATATGAAAAAGGTATGTTTTTGGGGCATCAGGATACTTTTGATCACATAGTGTAGATAGTTGTTAGCTAGTCTAATGTAGGTATTGATTTTAGAAGGTAAATCGAATAACATAATATGCTAATATAAAAGCAGAAAGGTAGCATTTGAATACACTCCCACGTTATTTATGCTCCACTTTTTATCTAAAATGCAACGGAGAACGTTATCCATGGGGCTTCATTCTATTTTATTAGGAATTCTCAATTACCTTTATGTGTTTTCTCAGAAAATCTGTGATTTATGTAAAGTATTGATCTGTAATGAAACACTGGACTTTATAATTAACTTCCAATGTATTGTAAGAGGTCTGCAGTTTCGTTAAATAATGGAAATGAATCCCCTGTAGAACATCGACTGTATTCAGTTGGAAACGTGCAAAGTAAGAAGTAAATTACAGAAGAATTAGCCACAAGCGATTGCGAATATTATGCCTTACAGAACACAACAAAGTCATCGTGAACCAGCCAGGCGAGATGTGGAGGAAGGTGACACAGTAGCACATAAGGCAAAGAAGGCAGAAGATTTTCCACTCCAGCAACTGTGGAAATATTTGGTATACGTGACGCAGTACATAGCACAGCCCAAGCAAGTGCAGCCGAAGGGCATGTAAACACCCAGCCATGATTGTACTGAAATCATCTTGTGTCAGTATCACTGCCCTAGCACCACCAGCCTGTGATATTTGGGGTACCTTCCGGAGTGTCGTATCTAGGGTCCGCCATTTCCAACCCATGTCTGGGCATCATGCCCTTAGACACGACATTAAGCAAAGCTGCTGCGGCCGCAGGGCTACCCGATCCCTGTAGCATAATAGCGCTCCAGCCACAACGCTACAGTAGTGGTTCGCGGTCGCTGCATCTCTAGTTTCCGCCAGCCGAGCGGCAGTGGAGACATCAGCCATCCCTCGACCGCTGCCGAGTCCGGGGATCTCACTGACAGAGGCGGTGGCGTTTCGCCACCGCTCGGCCACGCAGAACTCTTTCAGCATTGCTGGATATCAGGCATACATAGACACACACACACACACAGGAGGCAACTGGATGCACCAACCACACGTCTGATACTTGTAATGAATCATAGCAGACGGCCGTAATAACGGAATTTAAACACGGAACAGTCTCTCTGATTGTAGCCTGCTTCATGCCTCATCTTTATTAAAGATATGATGGGGCATTTGAGCAATATATGCGGCTTTGATGATCTTGTTCTCGTCAAAAGATGAAGCTAATTTAATATTAGATGTGCTTCTTACAGTCCTCTTTACTGTGCTTAAAAGTCGGTAGAAGATGGAGGAAGATTTGATTACACTTTCATATCTTACCTTCACGATTCACGATACAATAGTTTATTATTAACGAAAAGAGATTCTTCCCGTGATCATGAGTGTTGATTGAGTTTGCTTGTAGGCCCTCTGCTGTTCCAAATTAATATAAATGATTTAGGAGGCGATCTGAGCTGTCCTCTTAGGTTGTCTCCAAATGGTGCTGTCATTTACTGTCTAGTAATATCACTAGAAGATCAAGATTTATTGTAAAATGATTTACGTAAGATATCTGTTTGGAGCTGAATGTGGAAATTGAGTCCAAATAATGAAAAGTGTGAGGCTTCCCATGAAACGTTAGTGAGAAAATTGATGGGACGTGAAACATGCTGAAGTGGGCATGGAAAAGTAAGACTTCAAAAGGTCACTAGTATCAGCAATATCTGTAGTTTTAAAACCTCATTTCAACAGCAACTTTATAACAAGAAAGGCAGCACAATTTAACAATCCAGAGAAGTTACGCACATAAATAATCATTCACTTAAACTAATACGAAAAAAAAAGAGAAACAGAGCAAGAAGCCTTAACTGCCCACATAATATGGGTTCAGTACACAGAAGTTAAACTTCACGAACACATTCTGCAATTAAGTATTTAACGTTTTTGGAATATATAATAATATAGTACAGTGTGATTCAACTGCCTCTACATATAGAATTTATGCAGTCCGCAAGGCCTTCAAATTTCACGTGAAAAATTTTCCTTTTCTCTCGCTTGCTGTGTGGAAATTATTCGTCCTACAAAACACTGAACAGAACGTTTCTGTAGGAAATTTAATGGTGTTAGGTTTTGTACTACTGAAGGAAAACGCGTTTGAAGGTCACTTTTGTAGGTTTTTGTTGAATACTTCGAAAACAGCTGATAGTGAGAAAAAAAAATATCCCAGTAAAAAATTTAACTACATTAAATTTCCTACTAAAAGGTCCTTTTCATTTTGTCTGTAGGACTAATAGTTCGTGTGCAGCTAGCAATAGACTACGATAATTTTACGCGTAAAATTTTAAGGCGTTAAAGGTTGCATAAAACCCAAGTGTAGAGGCAGCTGAATAACGCTTTAAATATAATCTCCTGACATTAAGGAAAGTAGTTTTCTTAAAGTACCTGATTAAAAGGACAAAATTTCGGCTGAAAGAATATGCGATGCTAATTGCATTTTACATGTTTTGACACAATAGTTACATGTGTGCACCTGTAATAGAACTATAGATCAAGTACTGCAATAAAATATTGAAGTATCAACATACATAAGCAACTGAAAAAAAGTCTTAATGCTAAATTGCTGAAAACCAGAGCACGGCAAAAGCTGTTACCCTTAAGCAGACAAAGTAAGCCAACTTATACGAGATGCTAACGCAATTATCAGGACCGACAGGAACGCAACATTCTATTCTAGGACGTGACCTACAACCGTATGAGTCAACAAGGGATGCAGGTCGAACAACACTTAAGAAACTCAACATTGGGACAAAACCAAAATATATTCAAAACAACGCAGTTCAAACTCTGCTTCAACACACTCTGATGCCCTGAACCCACTGCCACTCCATTACGAAAAACTTAAATTGGAACGATCGCATTTATAATATTGTGGGAAAAGCGAAAAAAAGACTGCATTGTATTCGCGAAACACTTAAAAGGCGTACCAAGTCAACTAACGAGATTGCCTACATTATGCTTGTCCATCCTCTTCTGGAGTACGGATGCGTTATATATGATGTGTATCATATAGTATTAATGGAGACACCGAAAAAGTTCAAATAACCGCAGCTCGCTTTGTATTATTGCGAAATACGAGACAGTCTCTTGGATATGATATGAGAGTGGGGTTTGCAATCATTAAAACAATTTTTTTTTGTGATATATCGACTTGCGTTAGAGTTGCAAACGGTGTTTTCACTGGTGACTATTCTCTAACATATTCGTTCAATCTCTAACCATTACTTTCAGTGGAAGGTACAACTGTATTAACAAAAAATGAAATACCATATTTTCAAACTTTATGCATCCACAAATCACAGCAGTAAAATAAACCTTTTTGGTGTGCCTACATTTTTAATCTTTCACTATTCATAGTACATTTCTTTTTACATAAGCTCAATATAACATATGTTACTTTACTCTATTATGATTGTCTTGATACACTGAAAATTTCATATGGTTCTTCAGCTGCTTGTACGTAAAAATTTGGTTGTTTATAATCTGTTCATACGCTCTGGTTCAGAGATCATAACGCTACAACTAAATACATAGATGCAGTGTTGATAAAAGTCTCAGATATTATTGCACTATTTTATAAAATACTGATACGTAATATTACTGCTCTTCTTAAGGCTCAATCATTTTAAAATGAGCACCAAAAAAATGTTCAATTTAATATCAGACTGTTTGTTCATCAATTTGTTCGGCTACCTTACTATACATTTAGAAATTTTCCATTCTTGAAGTACGTCTAAGTTCAGTCCTTTCGGTGCTACGTCTGAAATTTTGATAGTGCTCTCAGTATCACCTGCTCTGTATTTTGTGCTTCGCAAATGATGATCAGAATCAGTATTGTTGTTTGGACGAATATGTTCCTTGAATCCAGTTATAATATTTTGACCAGTTTGGCCTATATAGAAGCGGTCACATGTTTCCACACTGTAATCTACACATACCAGATGAGAGCACTTTTTTTTCATTTTTTGAAAGTTTATGTTTCAGTGTAAAACTTAACTGATGTGATGTTCTAAATCCTATTTTGTAATGTTTAGGAAAGCTTACTCCAACATCATAGTCTGGCCATAAAATTTCAAAGTAATATACATTTTTCTTCCTTGCGTATTCTTTTTGGCTTTTGCATTTCTTGAGACTGTGTGTGGCTAAGGTTCTCTTAAGAAACTGACTACTGCTACTTGCTTAAGGATGCATAACTCCCGTTGGACTTCCGATTCAAAAAGAAAGCTTACATAGGCGAGCTACCATACGTCTTTTTATGATGTGGTGGGTAGTTGGAGTCGCATCTTTTTACTGCTTTTAAGTGTGTGACCTTACGACAAACGGAAAAGTTCTATCCTTGTTATTGTTAAGTCTAAGAAATAGCTTTTCTTTTACTACTCTTTCCCTAAACTGTACTTAATACTGTGATACTGCTTGTTAACATTTATGTGTATAGCATGCCTCCCCTCCCCCCCTTTATGAAAGTGAATATATCGTCTGCAGAGCCTTTATACATAATCGACTTTTGTGTCAACCTACGGAGCCTTTATACATAAATAACTTCTATGTCAGCCATGAATTATTCTGAAATGCCACCGTCTCTGTACTCCTAATAAATAAGTCTGAAACTAATCACCAACAAAAACAGTATTTGCAAATACACTCCTGGAAATGGAAAAAAGAACACATTGACACCGGTGTGTCAGACCCACCATACTTGCTCCGGACACTGCGAGAGGGCTGTGCAAGCAATGATCACACGCACGGCACAGCGGACACACCAGGAACCGCGGTGTTGGCCGTCGAATGGCGCTAGCTGCGCAGCATTTGTGCACCGCCGCCGTCAGTGTCAGCCAGTTTGCCGTGGCATACGGAGCTCCATCGCAGTCTTTAACACTGGTAGCATGCCGCGACAGCGTGGACGTGAACCGTATGTGCAGTTGACGGACTTTGAGCGAGGGCGTATAGTGGGCATGCGGGAGGCCGGGTGGACGTACCGCTGAATTGCTCAACACGTGGGGCGTGAGGTCTCCACAGTACATCGATGTTGTCGCCAGTGGTCGGCGGAAGGTGCACGTGCCCGTCGACCTGGGACCGGGCCGCAGCGACGCACGGATGCACGCCAAGACCGTAGGATCCTACGCAGTGCCGTAGGGGACCGCACCGCCACTTCCCAGCAAATTAGGGACACTGTTGCTCCTGGGGTATCGGCGAGGACCATTCGCAACCGTCTCCATGAAGCTGGGCTACGGTCCCGCACACCGTTAGGCCGTCTTCCGCTCACGCCCCAACATCGTGCAGCCCGCCTCCAGTGGTGTCGCGACAGGCGTGAATGGAGGGACGAATGGAGACGTGTCGTCTTCAGCGATGAGAGTCGCTTCTGCCTTGGTGCCAATGATGGTCGTATGCGTGTTTGGCGCCGTGCTGGTGAGCGCCACAATCAGGACTGCATACGACCGAGGCACACAGGGCCAACACCCGGCATCATGGTGTGGGGAGCGATCTCCTACACTGGCCGTACACCACTGGTGATCGTCGAGGGGACACTGAATAGTGCACGGTACATCCAAACCGTCATCGAACCCATCGTTCTACCATTCCTAGACCGGCAAGGGAACTTGCTGTTCCAACAGGACAATGCACGTCCGCATGTATCCCGTGCCACCCAACGTGCTCTAGAAGGTGTAAGTCAACTACCCTGGCCAGCAAGATCTCCGGATCTGTCCCCTATTGAGCATGTTTGGGACTGGATGAAGCGTCGTTGCACGCGGTCTGCACGTCCAGCACGAACGCTGGTCCAACTGAGGCGCCAGGTGGAAATGGCATGGTAAGCCGTTCCACAGGACTACATCCAGCACCTCTACGATCGTCTCCATGGGATAATAGCAGCCTGCATTGCTGCGAAAGGTGGATATACACTGTACTAGTGCCGACATTGTGCATGCTCTGTTGCCTGTGTCTATGTGCCTGTGGTTCTGTCAGTGTGATCATGTGATGTATCTGACCCCAGGAATGTGTCAATAAAGTTTCCCCTTCCTGGGACAATGAATTCACGGTGTTCTTATTTCAATTTCCAGGAGTGTATGACGAAAACCTTAACTGACATACTGAAAATATATTGAATTGCTAATCTTGGTACCACACAATGTTGGAATTACGTAAATGCGTTTTTAACGAAATTTAAATCACCGGCTTTCTCTTCCAAATGAGGAAATATTTTCTTTGCCATCCACTGACCCGGAAGAAATGTTCATTTTAATAAAAAAGAGGAATCAGACCTCGCACTAAACGATTTAAGTGTGTTTTATTGCGTGCATATTCGATGGGGGCACGGCAGAGAAGTAGTCTGAAGATGATTCGATGAACTTCTCCTCGGCGCTTACTTGTGAATAGCATATCAGTCATGTAAATATTGACGTAGATGCATGATTTCCCTGGTGTGACGTCACATTCTGTTCTAGTTGTTCACTGCCGCCGTACTACATTTCGGTCCTTTCAGTCTGCAATACATGAGTATTAGAATTGCAGAATTGCGTCCCTTGGATAATCATGACAGAGTGGGACAGCTGTCACAATAATGTTCTGACAACTGGAGAAAAAGCAGTTGCCGAAGGTACTGCTGTGAGCTGACAAAGTTAATCCTTTCTAAACTTCTAATAAACCTATCAGCATTGATCGCAATAGGTAATTTTACTTATGGTGACCAGTTCTTGTCTTCGCAGATCATTTTCAACCCATAGGGAATCACCTACAGTGACCCATGTAGACAATGGAGCTGTAGTGTACGCCGGAAAACATAGTCACTAGCTACTCAGTGTCTGTGCAGTTAACTGATAGCGATTCCCAATGGTCTGGAGATGGTCTGTCAAGTCTGAAATCATTCACCGTAAATATACATCGTTTTGTGGTCAAGACTGATCATTTTATTTAGATTTATAGCACTCTTTTTTCTAAATATTTTACCAAAAATTATTACCTTCCCGAACTGTTTCTGAAAAAATATTCTCAAGGTGCAGCATCACATATCCGCCTCCGTAGCTGAATGGCTACGGTCTGGCTTTAGCGGCCGCCCGGAGCGGACGTGCCGTACTTCCGCCTGAGGAGCGTGTGAGCTCGTGTACGTTTACATTGCGACTTAGCCTACGCGCGGGCTTCGCGCACTGAGATCATGGCAAGGAAACTTTTGCCCGGAATATGCGCGACACAAGGCCTTAGATGTGCCCCCGTGATGAGGCAAATATCCTGCCATCAGAACTTCTGGTAATTCACCTCTCGATTCTCAGCAACAGCGTTTACTTTGAAATGATCAAAGCCGATGTGTGCGAGTGCGTTTTGAATGCGACCAGCAGGTACTCCATTCCTGTCACATTGACGGTAACGTCGGCGTGGTCAAAGTCGAATATGTGGGACTTGGTGTTAGAACCATTCGCGTGTTCGAACTGCCCTTCGAGGTACCTGCAGAGGACGTCGCGGTGGCTTTCCCGCCATGTGGCGCTGTCCATGGCCATAAGGCAGAACGCTGGGCCAACTTCCACACATACCCTGTTCTTAACGAGGTGCGTCAGATCACAATTGATCTGCCCAGTCATGTTCCGTCTTATCTGACCATCAACAGATGTCGGGCCGTAATCGTGTACGACACACAGCCACGTACTTGTTCTGGATGTGGAAAAGAGGGACACAGCAGATCTGAACGTCTGCAGCAACGGGTAACGTAGCTACCAACTGGAGGCGTAGTACTTCCCTCGTCGTGTACGGTACTTCTGGACACAATTTCGACGGCGATTAAGGCGTCGCCGGCCACCCGACGGCTCTCGGAACCAAGTGAACAGATGATGGCTAGGTTAACGCTCCTTCCTGAGCCGTTTGCGGACGGACTGGCGATGTGACTTCCGCCATGTCCTCAGTTAAGGTGACTGCTCCGGCTACGCCCGTGGCCGACACAGATGCCGAACTTCTTGGGACTCCCTCCCATCTTCGGACACGGAAGGACGCTCCCCTGAACGACGCAAAAGGAGGCGACGTACGACGTCGCAACGGGACTCTTCGCCCTGTCCAAACGATATATTACCTGCCTGAGCCGTGAATGGCGGCGTCGTCAGTGCGTCTGTGGAACAGCAGCCCTCAGTGGCTCTGTCATCGACGGAACGGAATGTTACTGCTTCTGAATCCCCTACGGAAGAAGGAATAATACCATCAGCCGTTGAAGATATGGATACCACGGCCACCAGAGCCAACACGGCCGTGGAGCGAGGAGATCCCGTGCAGGAGTCTTCATCCCGTGCAGGAGTCTCCATCCCGTGCAGGAGTATCTACCGTTAGGAGAGGCCACCTGCTGATGTCAACATCTGCGCCGTCCGAGTGGCGCCAGCGGCTCCTGCTGCCGGGTGCACCTGCATCTTCACAGCAGCCATCAGCAGCCCCTCACCCTGCAGGGGCATAGCTCCACGCATACCATATGGCGACACTGAGTGCCAACGGCCGAAAGAAATGATATGGGCTTCGGAACTAGTCATCGCATTGTTACAGAAGGTGCATTTAGCTGTTCTACTCCGGATAGCGGGATACGACTTCTATGCCTCTCAAGGCGATCACTTTGGCCATGGAGGGGCGGTCTGTGTAAGCGATGGTTAAATACCTCATGTATTTCCCGTCTGCCAGGGGTATGGCTTTTACAATTCACTCCACGCTTATCATTATGCGCCTTCTGGCATTGTATCTCGGCGTGAAAGAGCGCGATTTCATGCAGAAGAGGTTGCACCACTGTTCATACTTCGGAATGAACAACTCTCTTTGGAGGGGACCTGAATTGCGTAATCGACCGGAAAGATCAGTACCCGATTTTACAGGAGCTGCGTCTCACCGCCCGCGATCTAACGCTACGGGTTACTTGGGACGTACGGCGCGCCGACGACCCGAGATTGACGTTCCTTGCGAATCATTCATTTATATCTCCCGCAGATTGGTTGATGTAGTGCTCGATGTAGAGCGCTGGCCTTTGGTGTTCTTTGATCACTGCGTATGCAGACGCACATTGATACTTCTCTTCCAGGAGATTTGGAGGAGTCGAACACCATGGAAATTCAACATTGAGCATCTGTAGGATCCTGATTGTCGCCAAAGTATCACCGAGACGTGGACATGATGAGCACGGCGTCTCCGATCCAGCGTTTCCGTCGTGGACAGTTTGCGAAATAATCCAAACCGATGCTCCGGCACACATACCGGGTGATGAAAAAGTCAGTATAAATTTGAAAACTGAATAAATCACGGAATAATGTAGATAGAGAGTTACAAATTGACACACATGCTTGGAATGACATGGGGTTTTATTAGAACCAGAAAAATACAAAAGTTCGAAAAAGTCCGACAGATGGCGCTTCATCTGATCAGAATAGCAATAATTAACTTAACAAAGTAAGACAAAGCAAAGATGATGTTCTTTACAGTAAATGCTCAATATGTCCGCCACCACTCCTCAACAATTGCTTTAGTCGAGGAATAATGCTGTGAACAGCACTGTAAAGCATGTCCGGAGTTATGGTGAGGCATTGGCGTCGGATGTTGTCTTTCAGCATCGCTAGAGATGTCGGTCGATCACGATACACTTGCGAGTTCAGGTAACCCCAAAGCCAATAATCGCACGACTGAGGTCTGGGGACCTGGGAGGCCAAGCATGACGAAAGTGGCGGCTGAGCGCACGATCATTACTAAACGACGCGCATCTGTCGGACATTTTGTGAACTTTGATTTTTTTTGGTTCTAATAAAACCTCATGTCATTTCAAGCATGTGTGTCAATTTTTACCTCTCTATCTACATTATTCCGTGGTTTATTAAGTTTTCAAATTTATACTGACTTTTTGATCACCCTGTACATCACTTAACAGCAGGCAGGTGGTCGCTTGGTACAGGCGCACTACAGACGTCTACTTAGTGCCGTCCATGACCTTGATGGTCAGACACCTTTCCCAGAAGTACAAACTGAACGCAGCATGATTAACGCGAAGCTACTAGCGATTACTCGCCGGAAAATACAGGCCGATGTAGTAGACCTGGCGTGGTGTGGCGAGAGAATCCCTCCACGCATCATATTGTGCCGGATCGCAAATACCGTAACCAAAACTTAGTCACCGAACTCGTAGATCATCGTGCGCAGCGCGTCACCTGCCAAGCGGACGAAGTCGATTTCTTTGTCGAACATTATCACCGAGTCTACTGTGCCGATGATGGGGCCGTCCTGGACTACGATCCCATCGCAGTGGACGTTTAGGGCACCCTAACGCTCGTCGAGGGTTTTACGTTAATGGAACATTTCACTTCCGAGAAAGTCACTACCGTTACCTTCAGTGCTGCCCTGTGCAAGTCACCAGTCATCGACGGACCCCCTACTGAATTTTATTGCACGTTTTGTGGTCTCATGTCTGCTCGATGGACGGAGATGAACTGATTACGTCTGCAGCTTCGATTCGCCAGGCTTTGTGGAGGACATAATTGTTCCCGTTCATAATCCGAAACCTGGAATTACTACAGACCACTACCACCCTATCACCTTATTAAATAATGATTACAAGATTTTTGAGCGATTATTGCTGGCGCGCTGCAGACCCCGCTTACCACGTGTTCTCTCTACCGTGCAAACTACGCCAGGGGGCATAGTTGACGTCTGTACAGCAACTGGAGACTGTCATGTCGCGATAGCGCTCGCAGAGGGGTGCAGAAATCGTGCGGCGACTTTTGACGTAGATTTTGACAGCACGTTTGACATGGTGCGCCATGTCCTCCTCCATTCTGTCTTAGAACGGATGGGCTTCCCTGCCCTTTCCATCAGCGTTCTTTGGTGGCTCTTTAGCAGCGCGCGTTCGTTGGTCCACGGCAAAGAGTCTGATACCGATTCAACGGTGTCAACACTCTCCTTACGCTGTTACACTTCCCGATATTGTGCATTCGCAGATCACTTCCCGCTGCTGCTTAGTTCTCGGACGTCGCACGGATCCTCGACACCACCACGGCTCATGGGAGAGTGGCTGGAAGTGTGGTGAATGTGCGCTAGTCCACGGTCGACTAGTTGCAGGCTACCCCAGAAAGATCTGGCACGCCTGGCCTGTGTCCAACATCTTGGGATCACCTATATGTCGCCAACGTGCCGTACAGCAGCAGTCAACTTTCGTTAAGTTTTGAGAATTACCCATTTGATTATCAGTCACAGCTCCCTATGCAGTCTCGATCCTTTGTAGAGTGATGCCTACCTGAATGCCTGTATAGCATCCAGAATGATTCACATTGCGCAGATTCTACCGCTGCCGATTAGGATAGGACGTTGTATTCAAGCGATATTCAGATATTTTATGAAGGCTGGGTCCATTTGCGAAGTACACTATGACACACTCACTCGCCCCCCGCGTGCAGGAGGGCTTGGTCTTACGAACGTCCGATATTGTGCGGCAACACTTTACATGTCCATGATGCGTAAACAATGGAGTAGTGTCGAGGCATTCATTACGCACTGTTTATTTGCCGTCCTTGTGCCAGTATCACTCTCCCAGCCGGTCGCAGTCGGTAGTGTTAGGCCCGCGTTTGCACACATCATAGCCTTCATTGTGCAATTCAGTAATATTCGCACTGAACTCCCATGAAGACGTCTGCTGCGGTCGAAGGGTTTCTACGTCTTTTTCCTGCGCAGTGTGACCTGTACCGTCGCAGAAAAACAAGCTGCAGTTGTCGCAGTGGACTGTGATTTGGCGCCACATTCATCACAGCTTCTTGTTACTTTGCGAGAAGTGTTCAGTCTCTCTAGTTTTTTTTTTTATTTTTTATTTATTTTTTGAAAATTCGACAACTGACTGCAGTCACATTCGAACATTTACGTGTGTCTTTGCTCCGTCATGCTAGAACTAGAAGCTGCTTCTCACTGTAAGCAGTTCTGTTTCCTACAGTTCCGTACATGTGGTGTGCTAAATCGGTGTGTTAGGTGATAAGGTTACACGTGCTTCAACTTTGTGTAAGTTGTAGGATATAATCACTAACGATCTCAGCTTACACACTCCGGAAATCCTTTGATACGTCTAAAAGAGATAATATGTGAATTCATGTTTCCAGATGTAACTATTCCGACTGTTAAAGAATACATATTGCAGGAATAAAGTGGCGCTGAAAGCTATAGAACATCACCCTACCAATGTTTTAAATACTCCAAGATCGGTTCTTCTGTTGACAAGCCTTGTATTTTGTACTGAGTATCTTACGTTTTGTACCACAAAGATTACACCGTGGTACTCGAGAAATAAATTTAGCTTCTAGCTGGTCTCTTCATCTATACCTTAACATTACTAGACATTCGCATCCACCGGGCTAAAATTATGTCCATATTATGTTGCGAACGTTCAGAAGCAGTATTACATCTCTGTTATGTAGCAGATAGACGCCACTTGATATATGTAAAATACTTCGAACTTGCACCTTATAAACCCTATTAACTGCCTTCACACTACGGCCAATGGCCGGCATTTCGATATGTTCCTTTCTTCCCTTTGGGAAGGAAACATAAACAAAAACACTGAAAGCGAAATATTTATAATAAAAGCAATATTTGGATAGAGTTTCGTTAACATTGGATGAAAAATATCGATTCATTTTGACTGGTTATTTGCTTGTACGCCAGTGCTGACAAATCAACAAGCTGAATTCTTTTATACTGTCCAGAAACCCGCCTTCGTTCAGTGCTCTTGTGATAATAGCTTAGTTGTCTTATTGGTATTGATTAGGTACTGTAAGTTGTGAACCGTGATCTTACGAGAATATTTGTGTAAGCACGAGTTATGCAAACAATAAGCAACTTGCAGCGTTTCCTTGTCCTAACGTCAGTTAGAAAATATATCGAAGTATTTTAGTTTAGAGTGAAAAATATCCATTTTTTCTGATCCCAGCATTTCTACTTGTATCTGTCACTATTACCTTACGAAACAGTTCTCAATGACATGACAGCAATATGAATCTCTACAATGGATGTCCAAGTTGAAGCAGTTTGTGTTTCAGTTAATTATTTACTACAGCGTGGCTTGATGTGGCCAGTTTCAAGAAGGAATACTACTTATTAAATCTGTCCTAGCAGCGCTATTTCAACCAAATATTGTTGAATATAATGAGATTATAAGCAGGTATTATCGTAATTGCTGACGTTCTTGTAGTGCCTGTAGTTTTACACACGCACTCGCCTCCGCGTGTAGTGCCAGCAAAATTCGATACTGCAGTGGAACTCGACAACGATGCAGCCGTTCGAATACCGCAGGTGGAAGGAATTTTCGTACCCTGGATTCGCTGGCGAAGGGCACGGTATTGACAGCGCACAGTTTCCAATCAACAGACAGTGCGCTGATGTCGTGGGCTAATTTGTAAATCTCTCAGCAGTGTCCCATGAACTATGTCAGATAAGCGTTATGGATAATATCTGTATGTATGGTTCTCCAGTTTTCATAAATTTTTATTTTATAGGCTTTTACTGAATTTATAATACTATAACTACAGTGAAACTGAAACTTCCTGGCAGATTAAAACTGTGTGCCCGACCGAGACTCGAACTCGGGACCTTTACCTTTCGCGGGCAAGTGCTCTACCAACTGAGCTACCGAAGCACGACTCACGCCCGGTACTCACAGCTGTACTTCTGCCAGTACCTCGTCTCCCGAGTTCGAGTCTCGGTCGAGCACACAGTTTTAATCTGCCAGGAAGTTTCATATCAGCGCACACTCCGCTGCAGAGTGAAAATCTCATTCTGGAAACATCCCCCAGGCTGTGGCTAAGCCATGTCTCCGCAATATCCTTTCTTTCAGGAGTGCTAGTTCTGAAAGTTTCGCAGGAGAGCTTCTGTAAAGTTTGGAAGGTAGGAGACGAGGTACTGCCAGAAGTAAAGCTGTGAGTACCGGGCCTGAGTCGTGCTTCGGTAGCGCAGTTGGTAGAGCACTTGCCCGCGAAAGGCAAGGGTCCCGAGTTCGAGTCTCGGTCGGGCACACAGTTTTAATCTGCCAGGAAGTTTCATATCAGCGCACACTCCACTGCAGAGTGAAAATCTCATTCTGGATACAGTGAAACTGTCTAGATTTAGTGATTGTGAAGTCATATGCCATGATCGCAATAAACATTGTATTGTGGAAGACCGGTTTCGGAAATATATGTTACCATCGTCAGATCTTCGTACAGGTTATTATAAAATATTCGTACAGATAATTACAAACCAGTACGAAGATCTGATGATAGTAACATAGTTTTACCAAAACCGTAATCGGCAATACGTTGTTTATTGCTGTCTTGGCTAAGATGTTTTTCTTCTCCTAAGAAAGTAAAAAAGGGTCGCCCCTTCATGCTCAGTGTGAGTAAACTAATTAATCCTGTTTCTTGTTTCACAGACAACACGTTTACAGAGATTTATTGAACTACACAGACACACAAACACACACACACACACACACACACACACACACACACACACACACACACACACATACTGATTCTCCCTGAAACTCCTAAATTAAACAATTACATTTATATCTTTTTCTGAAATATCGGGTATTCCAAGGTCGGTGGTAAATATTTTTATTGACTACCAGTTTCGACAGCTCTGTAAATAACGTGTTACAAGATCCGTTGAAGATAGCACAGATCTGTCGAAACCGGTAACCAATAAAAGATTAACGAGCGATCTTACCAAACCTTATATTTTCAGAATACTGTAACAATTCAACTATCTCCCATATGTTGCCACGATGATATGTGTAACGTTTATGTACCATGACATGCACACTTAGAGGACCTACTTGCATAAAAGAAACAATATATTTCTTAGAAGACAAATGAACTACGCTTGATGGCATTGAAAACTCGAGGGACCATTGGAAAACTTGGAATGCAATATCAAAAATCGTACTATCAAATTATCAATCTCTCTTCAGCGGTACGTAAAGAAACTTGCGACCTGTTAATGAGTACTAGTTGCTCATGTTTCAATGCTTTACATATTTGTTCGGAGTTCCAAAAGTGACATGATTTTTTCGATTCGAACGCGCAATCTTGATTCTATTTCTCTTTCATGACGGGATTTGTGGGCCCCCACTGCCTACGTCTAGTGTTATCCCATGTGAAAGTGTGCGAATATTTTCTAAATATCTGCGTATTTTTTAACTAAGGCAGGACGTGGGTACCAGCCCAATATTCATCTACTCGGATTGAGAAATCGTCTAAATTAAATGCTGGCCAGCACAGTGGCCCTCGTTGTTGGGACCGCTTCTCTGGGATAATGACTGCCATGATTTCTGCCTTTTAATGAAAAATGTGATAACTTGCCAAGAGTAGATTGTTTTGAATGACTGATGAGAGGTAGCATCTAGTGGAGGACGCATTATTTTTGTATCTGTGACCACAAGGGAAGAACACTTATTTATGTGCCACCGGTAATGATGGACAATAGTTTACTAAGTCGATATGAAACATGAGTAACAGGAAATTAAAAAGTGACTGCTTGATGACAAGAACGAAATAAAGAATCACTTCTAGTCAGCAAGAATTAAGGTTACACTATATCCATTCCTAAGGAGGTTCAGTCAGAGTCTAGGTTTAATCACTGAAGAAAGATTATCTCACAGCATTCGTAAATGCTGAGTCCCAAAAGGCAAGAGTCGACGGTGAGCGATGGTAGCACCTGGTGAGAGCTGATCCGGTCGAGGATGTGAGGCAGGCTGCGTCCAGCAAGGCGGTGGTCGGCGTGTGAGCGGCGGCTGCGTTGTGAGTCGTAGCGGCTCGTGGAATTTAAGGCGCTGGACTCACGAGGCTGTCGTCGGTGACAAGCAACGGCCGCTCCGAGCGACAGCGAAGAGACTGGGGAGCGTGCTGCTGGCCAAGTACTTCTAGCTGCCAATGGTGATGCTTCTGGTTCGGCTGCCTGCAGGGACGGCAGGTGTCGGAGTTTGCAGAACGACTCAAGTTGCAACACACGGAAGGGCTAGTTGGGTGTATATCGGGAGGATGATTCTGTCTGCGCTTGCGGAAGCAGACATGAACAGTTTCCAACCGGCAGTTGACAAGCCTAGTAAATAGGCCCGTAATTGTTGTGCCGACTGGAGTGGTACTGGTGCCGCAGTGTTGTGCGGTGCTCTCCATAAATTAGCTGGAAAATATGCTTACGTTTACTGCGCGCAGATGTTTCCCGACGGCCGGGCTGTGCCAGAAGGCTGTATGTGGTGCGGTACAGCCGAACTGTCCGGAGGTCCGTACTAAGATACCGCAATTAGCTAATAGCATTACGACATCTTTCGACGTGAAACTCGTCATTCGCATTAGCTAGAAACCACAGAACACTGATGACGGATATATCCGAGGTACCCACTGAGAACGAGCAGGTCGTAAAAGGGTAGATCTGTCAGGCCCACTTAAAAGGTTAAGAGAGTACCGTAATAAGGTTATAACACACTAATTTTCAAATAGTAACGCGTATTTTCGCAAGGTTCCCTCTGGCTGTGCTGCAGCGTGTGACTGGCGACAGTCTGTAAAAATCAGACGGAACGCGACAGGGTTGCCAGACTTCACCCCGTCCACCCCCGCCCTCCCCGCGAGGCCAGCCGTCGGCCGCCGTCTTATTGAGTTGGGCGAGAGTTGAGCGCCGCCTGCCATGAGAGACGCCGTAACTCGCGGCCGTTCGCAATCTGCTGCGCATTTGTGGCGAGTCAGAAGAATTACAGTCGCCTCCTGACGTTCATTAGTGCCACACGGGCAGGAAGTCGGGCAAGAGTTGGGTGGACAGCCCGGCCAACTCTCATCCGCCCCCTGCTGTCAATGCGCCAAGAACGATTCTCGAAGAAAGCCAGTATCGATTTTCTTACTTACTGATAATGACTGAGAACTGACACTCAGAGCCGGCACACAGTTTTAATCTGCCAGGTAGTTTCAACTTTTTATTCAATTAATCACTCAATGTAATATATTTATGTAGAAAAGTTTGCAAAAATGATTCGATAGAGTTTTCGCCAGTAATGGGTTAAACCTAACTAACGTAAGGACATCACACACATCCATGCCCAAGGCAGGATTCGAACCTGTGACCGTAGCGATCGCGCGGTTCCAGGCTGAAGCGCCTAGAACCGCTCGGGCAAGTGCTCTACCATTTGAGCTACCGAAGCAGTCTGCCAGGATGCACTTGCCCGCGAAAGTCAAAGGTCCCGAGTTCGAGTCTAGGTCAGGCACACAGTTTTAATCTGCGAGGAAGTTTCATATCACCGCACACTCCGCTGCAGAGTGAAAATCTCATTCTGGAAACATCCTTCAGGCTGTGGCTAAGCCATGTTTCCGCAGTATCCTTTCTTTCAGGAGTGCTAGTTCTGCAAGGTTCACAGGAGAGCTTCTGTAAAGTTTGGAAGGTAGGAGACGAGATACTGGCAGAAGTACAGCTGTGAGTACCGGGCGTGAGTCGTGCTTCGGTAGCTCAGATGGTAGAGCACTTGCTCGCGAAAGGCAAAGGTCCCGAGTTCGAGTCTCGGTCGAGCAGACAGTTTTAATCTGCCAGGAAGTTTCGCATCAGCGCACACTCCGCTGCAGAGTGAAAATCTCATTCTGGAAACATCCCCCAGGCTGTGGCTAAGCCATGTGTCCGCAGTATCCTTCTTTCAGGAGTGCTAGTTCTGCAAGGTTCGCAGGAGAGCTTCTGTAAAGTTTGGAAGGTAGGAGACGAGATACTGGCAGAAGTAAAGCTGTGAGTACCGGCCGTGAGTCGTGCTTCGGTAGCTCAGATGGTAGAGCACTTGCCCGCGAATGGCAAAGGTCCCGAGTTCGAGTCTTGGTCGGGCACACAGTTTTAATCTTCCAGGAAGTTTCATATCAGCGCACACTCCGCTGCAGAGTGAAAATTCTCTTTCTGGAATAAAAAGTTGTTTTGAAAATTTTCAGTTTATTAGAACAAAAACTACAGACCGTCCCATTTTTGGGACATTGGACAAATGCGCTATACAATTTCGCACCCTTCTTCTCCATGCATAATATTGTAGGAAGCTACACAAACAATAAATAAAGAATGTTATAACATTATTGAATGTCTATTCAGTATGAAATGAAGCAAAACACTTGTCGTGTACACCAACATTGCACAAAAATGGCTCTGAGCACTATGGGACTCAACTGCTGTGGTCATAAGTCCCCTAGAACTTAGAACTACTTAAACCTAACTAACCTAAGGACATCACACACATCCATGCCCGAGGCAGGATTCGAACCTGCGACCGTAGCAGTCGCACGGTTCCGGACTGTGCACCTAGAACCGCGAGACGACCGCGGCCGGCCAACATTGCACCTATCACAATTTTTTTTTCTTGCAGTAAGCACATCTCTTCTCTGTTTTACTCTCTTCTGTGTTTTACTTGACAGAATGAAATGATTTCCTGGATCTAGTCGTACATCTATGCTCACCCGTCCTCCCATCAATTTGCTTCCTTGTGGTCCTCTGCGTTTTGGTACTGATCCTGTTTTCTTTGATAGGTAAAACATCACTATTCTCTGTCGGACATCCAAAAGTGAGAGCTTCTCTACCGTCTACATCTTGTACAACAGACTCATTGTTCAATACATTTTTGTCAATGTCTTCTTCATCTGCTATTACATCTGCATCGGGTGGAATAATCGCCAATTCTACGACATCATCTTCATCGTCACTCTCTTGATAGTTCGCTATTTCTGCTAGAATTTCTTCAAGTGTAAGTCCACGCGGCATGTTTTTATCCTGTTGGAATCTTAAAATTCGAATAGAAGATGAAAAAAAGCAGATATAAAGAAAGTAAAATGCAATTCTTCTCTGAATAATACGTGTATTCAAAAATAGGGCACATCAACAATAAATGATAGTGTAACATGCCATTGTCCAATTATTGGGACGCATAAAATATATCGATATTGCACTCACTTGAAAAAATCTGAACTATACTTAATCTTACATGGACATCCATATGTTCATAACAAACACGCCCAGACAACTGAATCACAGCTCATTGTCGTCCAGGAACTACCAGCAGACATACAGTGCTGCCAAGTGCGAGAACAAAACGTTAGCAAGTTTATAATTTTCCTGACGTGAAGTACTTACAAAAAAGTTATTTCTTTTACATTTACAGGCATTATAGCAGTTAGTTGAACCTACAGGTGCAACAATAAAGGCTAAAAGCTCGATTGCTTACGTAGAAATAAGTAAAATATATGCGTCCCAAAAAAGGGACAATGGCCAGTAATGGGTTAAGTAGTTCTAAATTCTAGTGGACTGATGACCTCAGATGTTAAGTTCCATAGTGCTCAGAGCCACTTGAACCAGTTTTGACACTTAGAATTCAAGAAGAATGCAATAACTACCGAACCATGAGTTCAGTAATTCACAGTAGCAACACAGTGACACAATTTATTTACAGAAGCTGACATCTGGAGATATCACTTTCCATTCTGGAGAACTGTATGGGTTGAAGAAAGGCAAACCTACATTTAAAATATTTGTTGGTTTACAGAATGGTTTAGCAGTGTTGCCTTGACGACAGTATTAAATTTTGAAGGTAGCAATGATAAAATACAGGGAGCAAAAGGCTACTAACGGACCACACGTAAAAATATGAGCACTGCCTATGTTCGAAGTCAACATGCAACTCACAGACAGCAGGTGGCAGAACTAGCAGTGGATCACATATACACCGTCTCGGGTGGATGGTGCAAACAATACTGTCGTTATCGTGATGCATAAACTGAGTAATTTATTTGACACTGTAATTTCTTAGACTTTCCCTGCGATTTTGTGACATCTCGTTGAATCGGGTGTACTGGAGGTGGTCTGCGTTTATCTAACACAATTTTTCGATGTCGTACCTCGGCGTCTCTTTTCAGGTGCTTCCTGTGACTGAACGATAGGCTGACCGTGTCTCATATTTATGTCTGGACGGTGTCTGTCATTCCCTACGCCGTCCACTCCCTCTGAGACCGTAACGGTTGGTCGCCAGAAGTTCCGTCTTCCGTCGGCGCCCGCTTCGGCTATTTTCACCGATGGCGGCCGATTCATGGCGTACCCTACTAGGTCCACGACCGGCAGGCACGTTTCTAGCACTGCCGACGGGCTGCGTTTGCTGTTGGTGACCGCTGAAAAATTTCTTCCATTACCCATGGCTTCTTCGCAGTTACCTTCTTTGTTACTGTGATTCTCTTTTCAACATCTGTAACTGCTCTTTGTAGAGGCTGGTGAGTTATGCTATGTAGTTGTATCTACTGCCTTAGACAACTTCAAGCATATCTCGTCATTTCTTGGTATTTCTATATCCCACTTCACTGCATACTGATTCTTCCTTAATAAAAAAAGTGATTCAAATGGCTCTGAGCAGTAGGGGACTTAACTGCTGAGGTCATCAGTCCCATAGAACTTAGAACTACTTAAACCTAACTAACCTAAGGACATCACACATCCATGCCCGAGGCAGGATTCGAACCTGCGACAGTAGCGGACGCGCGGTTCCCGACTGAAGCACCTAGAACCGCTCGGCCACAGTGTCCAGCCTTCCTTAATAATCTCTTAAACTTCATCCTACTCTTCATCACTACTACAGTGTGATGCGAGTCTACATCTGCTCCTGTGTACGTCTTACAATCCAGTATCTGATTTCGGAATCTCTGCCTGACCATTAAGTAATCTGAGTGAAACACCTCCTCCTCTTGTGACCTTGAACAGACTATTTGCTATTACAAGCTCAAATTTATTACAGAACTGTATTAGTCTTTCTCCTCTCTCGTTCGCTGTCCGAAGCGAATTTCCTGTAACCTTTTCTTCTACTTCTTCCCCTACAACTGTATTCCATTCCGCCATAACCATTAGATTTTCATCTTCCTTTAGGTACTGTATTATCCTTTCAGTATCCTCATATACTTTCTCTATCTCTTCATCTTCATCTAGTGTTGTCGGCATTTACACCTGAATTATTGTTGTCGGTGTTGGTTTGCTGTCGATTCTGATGAGAACGACCCTATCACTGAACTGTTCACAGTAACACACTCTCTGCCCTGCATTCATATTTATAACGAATCCTACTCCTGTTGTACCATTTTCCGCTGCTGTTGATTTTACCCTAAATTCATCTGACCAGAAATCCTTGTCTTCTTTCCATTTCATTTCACTGACCCCTACTATATCTAGATTGAGCCTTTGTATTTTACAACTTCCCTACTATGTTCGAGCTCCTGACATTCCACGCCCCGACTCGTAGAACGTTATCCTTTCTTGGCTAGTCAATCTTTTTCTCGAGTTCACCTAAACTTTTGCCGTCCCCTCATGGAGATCCGAACAGGGGACTACTCGGGAATATTTTGCTAAAAGAGAGATCATCATGACACTTTTTCAGTTACAGGCCACATGTCCTGTGGATATACGTTATGTCTTTAATGCAGTGGTTTCCATTGCCTTCTGCATCCTCATGCCGTTGATCATTGCTGATTCTTCCACCTTTGGACAGTCTCCTACCCCAACAGAGTGCTCTGAACTGTCCGCACCTCCACCCTCTTTGACAAGACCGTTGGCAGAATGAGGGTGCCTCCTAGTCTTCAGTCGCACATGCTGACTATTAATCAAAATACAAGAGGTAGAGGGTTTCGAACCTGAGACCGAGAACATTTTGAATAACACTCAACGACGCTACTTCCTTTTTTTCCATTTTGTTCGATATAGTTCGTTGCGTTTGGCCTGGGCGGACGTCACATGACATCCGTTCAAGTTGATCGTTGATTCCTTTACTCAGTTTTTTTATTACAGAGGACCACCGCCTCTCTGACCGAACACGCTGAGCTACCGTGCCGGTACCCCTAGACCACGGGTGCAAAGTCTACTGTCAACTTCTTTCAATAGTATCGCTGAGTTTGTATGATGGTCTTTTCCAATATTACATGAAATATTTACAGCACTGTCTACAATAGATCTGCCTGTATAGTGCTTCCAACTTCCTAACAGTTTAAGGTTTTCCATTAAACCTCCACAGTTCCATTACAGTCCTATAACTGCACCTTTCACGTATAGAAAAGTAAACTATATATGAAGATAGTAGCTGTTCTTGAAAGATCAGATACCATTGATGACCATGCAGCTTCTCTAGAATAAATGATAATTAATTAAAACCATCAGCTGCCGACAGGTGTTGTTGACATACCTTGAAGGGGACAGCTGAAAGTTTGTACCCCGGCCGAGGCTCGAACACGGGATCTCCTGCTTACATGGCAGACGCCCTATCCATCTGAGCCACCGAGGACACAGATGAAACTCATCGGTAACCTCATTTCTCCTACAGCTCACAACTTTCTTCTTTCTACGGTTTACCCTCAACCGTAATTTTCTATTCATTATACTGTTCGTTCCATTCAACAGGTTCTGCAATCCCTTCATTGAAGACTGTGTCAGCATCGGGGATGCACGAGCTCTAAGCTGGTGGGCGCGTATTTCTCCCACTTATCTGACCTTACTCTCTTCGAGACTGTGTGGACGATTTTTTCCGAAACTCTGATGACATGTCTCCACACACATACGCTCTGCACAATAACTTGGCACCCTGTTGGTTAACAGTTACCCCGATGATTTCCGAAGTTCCGAAAGAATGTTGTCCATCCCTTGTGCTTTATTTGATCGAAATCCTTCTAAATCTCTGTTAAACTCTGACTCTAGTACTGGATACCATATATCTTCAACATCGACGCCTATTATTTCTTCTAACACTTTTTCAGACATGTTCCCTTCTACGGAGAGTTTTTCAATGTGCGACCTCCGCCTATGCGATCTCTGTCCTTAGCAGTGGAATTCCATCACATTGTTAATGTAGACGTTATTGCTCTTAAATTCACCGAAGGTTGTTTTGACTTTTCTATTAGAAGAGCCACTCCTTCTGACAACCATTTCTTTTTAAATTTCTTCATATTTTTCCTGCAGCTAGTTTACCTTGGCTTCCTTGCTCCTCTTACTTATTTTGTTTCTAAATGACTTCAATGATCTGTTCCTGTCTTACTCTGAACATTTTCGCACTTACAGAGAGGTTGGACAAATATGTGGAAACAGTGCGAGAAATGCATGCTTGAACATAAATGCCGATGCTAACAAAGCCTGCAGGTTGCTCTCTTGTATTTGACCCTGAACAGTACGTGTTCAATGTCTTCAGTATGTTTTAACTGCCAGTTGTTGCCAAAACAGTGATCTGTGTAGTTGTGAGTGCATTTTGTCGTAGGTAAGTGAATTGGAAGATGACCAACTGTTGGTGCTGGTATGGTGGGTGAATCTGTAACCGAGGAAGTGGTTGTCGTCGGCTTTGCTGTCTTAAATACCCCTACGATGCTACAGTGCAACGTCTGGTGACCTATAGAAAAGGGAAGCACCCCATACAGTGCTGCAGAATAATTGAAGGAAACAATAATGTCAGGGACTGGAAACGTTTCACTCAATCATAATTAATGGAGGCTGCCCAATCAAGTAAGACAATATTACTATCACACCACGCACATAGACATATTAATGATAGGATGTATCATACAATCTATAACAGAAATAAGTGGTCACTAGACCAGTCAGGTTTATTATGGAATGGTGAAGCAAATGAGTTACTCACTGAGATACACGGCTGAACATTTTACACTTGGACATGGGGTTGTAAAGATGGACTCAGACATTCCCCATATAGGTGGGAACGATAAAAGAAACATTATGCGAATAATACATGAACATGACGAGTGACTATTAACACGATTACTAAATTACAAGAAGAACACGGAAAAATATTTTCGAACTCCAGGAAGATCACCAAAGTGCACACTAAAAACTAAGAAGCTGGTTGTGAAGCATTAAAACGGAAGAACTGGCTCTTGAAGGAAGTGAACTAATATTCTGTTCCTATGGAAATGGTGAACGCAATGCTGGCCCACGTTACCAAGATATGGCGTAAATACGAAAGGCAATGACAGTACCTGCTGGGTACTCTGAATTCAGCTCTCTCTCACTACCCAGCACTCAAGTACAAACATCCTTCTGTGTAGCTACAAGGTTCGTCTCATCGAGTAACAAGTTTTTACTCCACCATCTCATAGCACCCACTGTCATTCCGGTACCAAAGCGACAAGTTGCCCTTTTTGGACGCTCTGAAACTTTGCTGTCGCTTGGGGAACCTGAAACTGTCCAGCCAGTCGTGGCAGATATTGAGAGTTTCGTCCAGTAAAACTAAAGCAAAGATGTTAAACAATCTCCTACTCTTGTGAATTCATGCTACGCATAATCAGTAGATAGGTGGACGGGCGGTGGTTGTGAGGAGTGGAGGGGGGGGGGGTTGGGGGGGGGGTGACAGGCAGATCTCTCCCATTTCATTGCAGACTCGGAGCAGTGCTATGAGACGCTCGACATGTAGGCACAGACGAGGAAGTGTGTACTATAAGGAAAATAACAGAATAAACCAAGCGGAATGCTGGATTCTCAAACTTAAGGGGCTCCGGAAAGGCTCAAAATCATGAAAAGTTCAATTTTTACTTTTTTGCGTTTCCTGAATCTGCAGACTATTACCTTTTAATAGATATATAATTTATTCAATTCCGAAGACTACAACTATTTTTATATTTTTTTGAAATGTGTTCTACATGGGCGTGACCCACTGTGGCGCTGTTAAACTGCTGTCAAATGGTGTTATTATTAACGTCCGTGTTCATCAGGTACATTTTAGTGATGTGAGATAAAGTATGTGTTGTGGCTAACCTGTGATGGTTCAATATATATCGCTGGTGTGATTGTCGATTGTTTCATGTTTATTTACTCTGTCGTTATCTCGAAAATATTCGTAATTAATTCTGTTTCTTGAGTCTCTGTTTTGTTGAAGTATAATAATGAGTAAAAGTAAAGTTATTAGAAATCCTCTGAAGGCTTTTAAGAAAAGGAGAAATGTTGGAAAGCCAAAGGTATGTGTTATTACTGTAAACAATAAAGACGATGAAAATCCCCAACATAGCTTGTGTCCCAAAGAAGAAGACAGTTGGTGTAAATATAACAAAGGATTGCTAACTGGTGAAGTGTACGCTCATAAGCATAGTCTGCCTCATGCAATAATGGAGGTGATAAAACCTATTTTCAGAGACTTAGCAGCACCTGAAATGTTGAAAAAGTGTATTCACGGAAAAACTCAAAACCCCAATGAAAGTGTAAATAGTGTTATATGGTCGAGAATCCCTAAGACTGTATTTGTTGGAATAGAAACACTTCACTTTGGTGTGTATGATGCTGTTGCGACTTTCAATGAAGGCAACATTGTAAGATGCAAGGTATTTAGAAATATGGGAATGAAGATAGGTTCTAACATGGTACGAGCGATGCTTGCTTTAGACAAGGAACGTCTTCGGGCTGCAGACATGGCTGTAAAGAGTCTAGAAATACAAGCAAGAGTAAACAGGAGGAGGAACAAGAGGAAGCTGGAGGAGGAGTTTGCAGAGGATGAAGATAATCCATCCTATGGACCTGGAATGCACTAAAAAGTTAATCCAATCTTTGTCGCTCGATTCCCAAAACTTTTATTTTCTCATACTAATTACATGTTTTCTAAGGATCTTCCAAACATATTTGTTTCAAACTTTCTGTAAATGTTACACAGTACCTTCTGCATGATTTAACACAGCCTTTTTCCAAAAAACTGTATATTTTTGAATATATAAATAAAAAATTGCAAAACAATGTTGTGAATTTTCATTACAATTGAAAAAAAATCATCTTTAATAACTGAACTAAAATTTTGTAAAATCCCTGTGTTAAGTTGTAGCCCATATTCCAATAAATAATCTGTAAATAGTTCAACTTCCTACCTCAAATACTTTGTGAGGAAAGATGTAATTTATAAGCGTTATTCTAACATTGCAAGTATAGGGCGTTCCGGAGCCCCTTACATGGAACGTTATTTTGTGACGTCGCTCCAGAAGTAACGGAAATTCACACATTAGCCTCTGGAAAGTGACACCTTGCTTGATTCTTTATGTTCCTCAAAAAATTCTTTGAACAATGCTGTGTTTTTCTCTGTGAGCAGTTGTCCCAACTTCCATATTGAATATGGAGGTGGGGGAGCTGAATGTCACTGAACTAAGACTCAGCTTTGAACTCTGAACGTTGTTGTTGTAGTCACGTCCTTTAAAGACTCTTGTTGTTTGGTAGCCAGCTAATAGGCGCTCAGCTGTGCAGTCCCTTTGAAGTACTAAAAAGAGAAGGGGAAAGAAAGCAATAAAATTGGCAGTCATTGGTGGTACTGAATCTTTATTGTAGTTAGTACACAGCGTCAGAGTTAGACTTCTTGATCAAGGGAATGAGCATAAAACATACTGAAATATGCAGACTACGTTGTAGGCGGGACAACCACAGCTATGAGTATTCATTTTGGGTACTCATAACCGCTTCAGCTGTATTTTGGTCCTTTATTGCTGTAGCACTACGGCGTTCGTGGCGTTGAACCCGCATCTTCAGGTGACATCTGTATAACAATAAATCCAGAAGGAAAGACAACCCCTACACATAGACTGGTGTGGTAAATTGTTTTAAGATTAAAAAAAATATATATTAAAAACTTTTACATGGGGGCCGGCCGGAGTGGCCGTGCGGTTCTGGCGCTACAGTCTGGAACCGAGCAACCGCTACGGTCGCAGTTTCGAATCCTGCCTCGGGCATGGATGTGTGTGATGTCCTTAGGTTAGTTAGGTTTAATCAGTTCTAAGTTCCAGGCGACTGATGACCTCAGAAGTTAAGTCGCATAGTCTCAGACCCATTTGAACCATTTTTTTTTTTGTATGGGAATATCAAAATGTTATTAGCCACATGATCCAAACATTAGAACGGAAAAGCTCGGAATCTTTTTTCCCAAACATTCATTGTCAGTCAAATACAAAACACCGGTAAAGGCGGTATGTCATGGATTAAACACTGTCAAATTCCATTGTAGTAGAAGGGTCCAAAACAAATCAACCATAGTGGTCTAACGGTGAGATGAAAACAAACGAATACAATTAAAACCTGATTTTGGGCCAGAATGAAAAACCAAGAAGTGGTTGTCACACAGTGGAGGGATGCTCTGCCTAAACAAAATCGTCAGGTAAGCAGCTAATAGCGGAAAATCAGAATCTGAAAAGCGCACTTACCGCTTCTCCAATCTATATGGAACCACGTACAGGGACGCGGCCCTTTTGCTCTGCCATACTGACGGCAAGAAAGTCATGTAAAATCTTAAAATGATTTACCATACCAGTGTATACGCCAGGGTTGTTATTCCTTCTGGACTTATTGCTATACAGATGTCACCCGAAGATGTGGCTTTAACGCCACGAACCAGTAGTGGTACAGTAATAAAAGACCAAAATACAGCTGAAGCGGTAATTAATATCCAAGATTCTGAGGTATGTTGCTTGACAGTTTCAGAAGAAAACTGACCGTGTAACGGCACCGTATCAGAGAACAGTGCGATAAATTTGCCACGATGACACAGATACTAGGGAAGTTAGAGTCACTGAGAATTGGCTAGTGTATGTTAAAACCTCCGCATTCTTATATGGATTGTGGGCTGTGACTGTTGCAAACATGCATATATGACTGTATCTCAAATACTGACGAAGACAGGTGATTTGAGAATGAGCGCAACGTCCGAAACTAGTCACCGCCAATAAATAAAGGATACTTCTTAATGCAACTTACGATGGAATTCCATCCTTTTATTTCAAACAATTTTTGGTCATCGAAGAAGGAATCACTACATTGTAGCAGATAAAATGCGTCCCCCTCCTAACGTATATAAAACATTCTTATAATACTTCGACAGTGCACAGTACGCAAAGTGCACAATTAGAATATACAGAATACACAGGAACTATGAAATTTAAACATTCTTAGTCATAGTAGACGACCCTTTAAGAAAACATACAGTAATATAAACGTGTCTGAATACACATTTCCATACTAAGCAAGTGTGGCAAATATGACAAATTTGCTCTCGACTGCAAGCTCAGATGGGTAAACAAAACGTTTAGTCGATTAGAGGTGAAACTACGCTGTAAAGTGAGTCTTCGTTTTCTGCAACAAGTTTTTTTTAAATATTTTGATACATGTCAAATTGGTATACACTCACTTAAAGTAATTCCCGTTTCTTTTAAAGTAAACGATGACTGATTAAGAATGAAAGTTATAGGTGCTTAAATGTCTTAGTAGATACAAAAGCAACGGATTTTAACACATATCAAACTACTCACGAAAGTTGTGCTGTCTCTTGTGGAATTCCTTGCTTCAGTAACCCGAAAAAAGCATTTTATGACCCTGCTTTGTTGTGAACATTTTACATAAGCAATTTGATGTACTGGGTATTTTATCGGAAGTATGACTTTTTTCGGATTCATCCACTATGGGAGCTAATGGAAAGAATTCAGGTGTTAATTTCCGAGGGAAATTGTAAATCGGATAGTGTACAGGCATTGTGAGCAAGATTAAAATGTTTCTGATTCGTTAGCGCCTACTTTGCAAACCAATCACTACTTTTAGATTTCTTGGCTGAGAATGTTTCTGGGCCGGCCGCTGTGGCCGAGGGGTTCTAGGCGCTTCAGTCCGGAACCGCACTGCTGCTACGGTCGCAGGTTCGAATCCTGCGTCGGGCATGGATGTGTGTGATGCCCTTAGATTAGTTAGCTTTAAGTAGTTCTAAGTCTAGGACACTGATTACCTCAGATTTTAAATCCCATAGGGCTTAGAACCATTTGAACCGTTTGAAAGTTTCTGGGGCATGATGCGCCAGCTGCAGGGACATGTCTCGTATCTATATCAAGGGTATGTCAACGTATGTTGACCCAGAGATAGCGTTCCTTGGCTGATCACTACGAAGTTCTCTCTCGAGTAAACACCAGATGTCTGGCTTCGCATACTCTTCTACGAACTTCCGCGCCGTATGAACAAAAGAACTTAATCTTTCTGTCATCCTATTAACATTAATCACGGTTCATTTGTCAACAACTGCATCTAGACTCAGCAAAAAGAGTGATGTGCAGGGAGAGGGTACTTCAGACTGTACGGCGTATTAAGCTTTCTTCCCGCTCCATGTGCGTATGAATCGCCGGAAGAATGCTAGCTTTAATACCCTGTGCTCGGTGTAATTAGTTTGATCTTGTTTTTCACAGTCAACGGGAACGATACATAATGGGTTGTAGTACATTCCTGTATATGTTACTTAATACTATGTCTAGAAACTTTGTAAGAACACACCGAAACAGAATTAAAGGATCACTTCATCGAATCCCCGTAGTTGCCAGCTGTTACAAAGCATAACTTTGAAATTTGGCTTAAAGGTGCATACAACCATCCCCCTAACGATGCAAACGCGTGGGGACCTGCGGCGTCATGTTCGGGCGCGACGACGCTTCAGACTGGACCTTTGTGACGTACACGAGAAGCGACAGCTCCAAGATTCACTGACGTATGTGGTGAGTTAATGATATCACATTGGCGCCAAAGATCACCAACATTCTTTCCAACGTCACTGTGGAAGCGACACATGATGGAAAGGTCGCCACAGCGTCTCTTACTTACATTTCACCGTTTCTTTTGATGCGTCTGCGATGGAGGTCAGAACCCGACGCCCAGCGTTGAAATCACTTGACTTTCTTACCACTGCTCGAAGAAAACATTCTAGACACATCGACGCGCAGAATCGGTACGAAAAGGCACCAGGTGGTGCCGTAGAGGGCTGATGAAACCACCCCTTTCCTCGAGGAGTTCCTATCCACACGTTTCGCGGTCGGAAACGACAGTCTGCAGTGTGACAGGCAAGAAGAAGACGTACTTGACAATCTTCGACACTGCTGACACCCGTATGTTTCTATGCTTCTTTAAGGACATTGGAGGGTTGATTGCGTCTCCCCATTAAATGTAATCTGACTCATTGGAGAGTAGCACTACTGCCATTTTTGGTCTTGTGGATAGTTTGGAACCACTAAGGACCATTCAAAACCACTCGACGAAACTTGAATATGATCCGAAGCAGCAAAGGGGCCTCATTCTTTTCCAGTCTTTCTATTTCCCATCCTTGTGTGGCGTAATGTCGGAGACCCTCCAGTTCGGCAAAGCGCTCGGTGCTCGTTGACACCCGTCCGCCTGCACTGAGAATTTCAAAAATGAAAGTGTACAGACACAACCTGAAATGTAGTCCAAGGCGCCTGCTGGCAGCCACCTATTGTCACCCCTGCTGTTCCAGCTGTCGTCTTAAGCGATGAGTCTCGCTTTTGTTTGTGGCGGGCAGAACAGCGTCGAAGTGTCTGTAGGCAACGTCCAGAAACCAGGGATTCTCGAAACCCCTACCTATCCAACTCCTGCAAACATTGGTTTGGCCGATCTATTAGATACGAAAACACAAATGAGTGGATGGTAGTTGGGGCAAGTTTGGATGCTCGCCTGTATGTGGTGAGAATGCTCAACGCCGTTGTCATTCCCTCCCCGATCAGGGTACCGATAGGCATATGCCAGCTGGATGATTGTATAAACTGCATTTCACACCATGAACGCTTTCAGGAACATACAAACCCCTGACTGTCCTGCCTGGACCCCTGAATAATTTCAGATACACCATTCCAGGAAAGCGATGGAGAAACGTATACCTTTATACTAGCCTCCTCGAAGTAATTTCGTGAACTGACATTTGTTTCAGACACAACAAACAATTCGATTGGCTTGGCTTCCATAACACAACGAATGCAAGACTGTATTTAAGCTACCGGGCTCATATCTCACAGTTTTGTTGACTGTGTGTTCAATTGCGAATGGCATTACAGTCCAGGAGCTTAATACCCATTATACGATGAGTGACTCCACAAAAGCTGACAGTTATTGGACTGATCCTTCATGGTGTAATACTTCCCATTTCCACAAGCGTATGTTGTCGGCATCTGTACTAGCGCACGCCGCTGCGTTTACGCACTGCTGTCTTAATGATACTACACAATCTTCACCCGTGCAACACTGTTTTCTATTCTCTACGAAGAGATACAGTAGGAGAGAGATATTTCGAAGAAATCCACCGTTGTCACCCATAAGGCTAGTCACGTGCTGATACTACGTTCTTTCACGACCATGACGCAGGCTGGCAACTTTTTTTCAAGTTTCTATATCTTTTGAAGATTCTTCAGTGTGTGGTGTTTCCAGACTTCCATGAGGCTTATGAGTTATCGTTACTGGACCTTCTCTTACGTTATCTGTTTGCATTCTTGGTTAATTATTGTCGCAACATTATTCTGAATATTGTGGCAGAATGCATTTGGAGTATTTTTTAGGGAACTTTAATGTGTATAAAGGCAAAAAGATCCCATCACCAGCGGAATTTTCACACAATTTTCTGCGAGAACCATTTCGTGAGGGACATTCTTTTCCAGCTTATTATCCAGCAAGTAAAGCTACAATTACACATTCAAATATACAGCTTTCATAACATTAGCATATCAGTTAAGACCACATAATAACATACCACATCACATCATGATGTGCCGCACATTGCAAAGTGAAATTAGTTAGTGTGAAATACCTGGGCCCAAAAACGATAATAACCAAAACCGCTTCGCCCCTTTCCGCTTTTTTCCTAGCGTATAATTACCTTTTGGTGCCTCTGCTTGCTGCCCTGCTTAGGATTATTATTTCAGTGCTTTCCGTCAAAAGCAGACGCTTCGTTTTTAACGTAACGCTTTGAATTAGAACACGTTAATTAAAAACCATAACTGACTTGTTATTAAGAACAAAAACCGCCCATATTACGTGCAGTATGTAATGCAATTACTGTGTTTTTACTTATTTCAGTAACTGCTTTCTTAACCAACAGACATTTAATTCATGTTGAAAAAGCACTCATTAGCTGCGTTTATAAGGTCACCGGTTTTATATATGCTAATTCTGGACCATTCATTCTGTTGCTGAATGAAGCACCAGGAAACTACCGTTGTCGAATACGGATTAACACTGCACGAAATATCAAAGTGCTACAAGCATTTCCTCACAGTTTCTAAATCTATGTACGTAAGTGTTAGATACATTGATGTGAAAGACAGTGGTGCGGAATATCTTCCACACGTAAGGACGAATAAATTGCTTGTAAAAGGTGAGCAGTAAGAGCATTCCTAAAGTTTGGGAATTGTAAGGTTATATCGTTAAAACGTTTCCACCACTGTCTTGAGAGCTACATAACAGTCAACTTTTGTTGGACTTGGTGAATGGACTATATTTCTTTCGTTCCAGTCCTTCTTCATTGCTACATAGTTTCTCATACACAATGGAAATGTAAAGTTAAATTAAGTCATTGTGGGTCCACCGCCATAAAATGTAGACAAAATTGAGAAGTAATGAAAAAGCCTCAAAGTTGTTCCCAGGCAAAAAATATGACCTACGGATGAGGGAAGATTCTTTTAATTCAATGGCTTCAATCAAATTTTCTCATATTTATTTGCATCAAGCGTTTCTGCAGCATGCTGCCATCATCAGGGCCATTTCAATGAAGTGTTATGAGGTTCACTTGCAGGACGCGCAAGTGAGGTTTTGTATTAGAACCCTTGTGAGGGATGTACATTTATGCGGCGATTGGAATTCGAGCGTCTGCTTGCTGGTGCCGCTACTTGGGTCGCTGATCCGCATCTGGGCGAGAAATCAATTGCTTCGCATGAATTTCTTCGGATGCTGATGCTTTGGCGTGTAGAGAGGCTAGCGCGTAACGCCGTACAAGTAAGGTGGTGCATTGTCCACTAGATGGTCTGTGTTAAGTGTGTTGTACCTGCTGGTGACTGGCGATCAGGGTTCACTGGTTGTTCTTTGTGGTATTATAAAAGCCCACCTCTCCACTCCCAACCACCGAAATTTCGGTTAGCCCTGTACAGATGGATATATTTGTTTTAATGGATACCGTAAGTGAGTTGCATGTTCACGTGATTTAATTGGTGAATTCACTTAAATTTTTGTGGAAATTTATTTGTCCAACAACAGACCTTTCATTACAAAACACTTTCAAATTCAAATGTTCACATCATTCCAGAAACTCTTGACTGTAAAGATAAACTAATCTCAGTTGGTAAGACAGGACACACTATGAATATGATTTTTTTTCTGTATACGCATACTAAATAGAACGACTATTTGGAATGTCTTGGCTATATAATAATGTTAAGACGATTGTTGCATTAATAAAATTACCATTGTAGAATGGAGAAGTTTCTGAAGAAATCGATATTGTTACTTTCTATCTTATGATTTAGCAACCTGTACTGAGCCAGGAATGAGAATTTCTAGTTGTTCTTTTGGTATTCCTTGTCCATATTATGCGATAGATAAGGATCATTCGCGATACCGTGGATCAGGTGGCAAGTATCCTTTATGTGGATGGCTATTGCTGATTTAGTATAACTATTAGGGTGGTAGGGGTTTATGTTTTCGTTGTATCTTTATTGTAAGTCTGTCTTAGTTCGGCCTATGTAGAGGGTTTTGCAGTATTACATACTATTTAGCAAACGCCTGATTATGTATTTTTTGTGTGGTAGATTGTCATTTTTTGTGAAAGCAGTGTTAAAGTTGCGTAATCTTAAAATGTTGGCTGTTCTGTAGGAAACTGTGAGTGGTATGCAAGCAATGGTTTTCTTTCTTTTCTGTGTGCATTTGGTTTAGTATTGTTTTCCTTTCCTTTTCTGCGCTAGACTGTCAATAACTGTGTCACAATAGCCATTCGCCGCAACTATTTTTTTGACTATGTTGAGTTCATCTTACTTCACATATCTTTCGATCGGTATATTACTGGTTCTGTTAACCAGTGTTCTGCAGGCAGCATGTTTGTGTGTCGTAGGTTGATATGATGAGCTGTGTACGATGGCGTCTTATTTTTTTGTAGCCTTTGAAAGTACGTTAATTCTTTTCATTATTGATGTTCACTCTAGGAAATTTATAGTGACAGTGTTTCCTAATTCTATATTTCTACTATTTTTACTGAGTGTATCGAATATGTTGTTAATATCACTTATGTCACTATCCACGAAGAGCAGTGAGTCATCAACATAAAGCTTGTAGTAAAAAACTTTATCTTTAATGGTTCATTTTAGAGCAATGCTTCCTTTTCTACAAGTGGTTAATACATACATTGATAGCTAAACTTGGTATACTCCGATTAGGTCAACGCTAGTTCAAGTATGTCCATGATTTCAACAGTTTCAAGCAGTGACGTTTCTTTATGTCTTATGGAGTTCAACGTGATGATATTGAGTGAGTCTGAGATACATGATATTAATTGGTCTGAAAGGGGGATGATGATGTTTGTAATTTCTTCTGTTAGTTGCTGACTGTTGTTTACTGAGTAGCTTTCAGTGAATGTATACGTCTTCGTTAGCATAGGGTTAAGTTATTTTTATAATAATAAGTACTTGAGGTAATGGTAATACAGACTATTTCGATTTCCACACCATATGCGCCCAATTTTCATAGGTTACAGGGGTGCAGCTGGTTCTATGTTTTCATTTCACGAGTTGGCACTCAAGTTGCTATAGTTTGAATTATCGATTTTCATTTTTCTTCCGAAGTTCAAGTTCTGAAGTTACGCTTCTATTTACTCAAAAATTTACTCAAAAATCAATAAACACGTGGGGAGGCATGACACCATGAATATGACTCAGAAAGTAAAATACAATCGAGCCATTGGAGTGCTGCTTCATCTCTAGGGTCGACGAAAACAAACCAGGCGAGAAATAATGTGAGAATAATAATTAGTTTCTACTTTATGAAGGGAGCGCTTCAGCCTGATTTTGTTCCCAGAGGTCTCACATTACTACCTTTAAATGCTAAATTGATTGGGTGAGTCATTGAAATAAAAATGGACTGCACTGTCACTATGAGAGTATTGCTTTTCTCCTCAGGGCATCACTTCCATCCGTACGCTGTAAAGCAGTAGACTGTTTGTGGCTATGCTCACAATGAGTGGGTTTCACGCCCACAAGAACCACGGGAGGTGTGGCGCATGTGATTTGCTCCTGTTCCTTAGAATAGAAAGTATCTTAAAACGGAATTTTTGCAGGGTATCCAAATCATGAAGCATGAACTGTCGGATACGTAGAGCAGCATTTGTAGAGACGAGGACGCTGATCTAAATGACGGTACCCCACGGCTGAAAGTTGGTCAGCCGGTTTCGAATAAGGCGGTAGTGCTATTCAAAACAGAACTGTAAATGTCTCTTTGTCCGGGGAGGGATTACTTTTAGGTTCTCCTTTCATATATGACCCACCAACCGCGGATTCTTGCTTCTCTGAAAAGAGGTGAGCACTATACTTGTGCCTGCATCTGGTACAGACCTTAGTTAAGGTATCACAGTACTACCGCATAGCTCTTGTGTGCTTTCGGATGAAACACGCGTATGCCAAACTTGTGGTCAGAAATTCTTTCCGTGGACTATGAACATCAGAAAGATGAACAGTATACTGTTTAGCCACCTTTGTGTTTGACCTGTCTCCATCTAGCAAATTACTACCTAGAGTAGTTTATGTGGTGAATGGCTCATCGACACGATTTAACGCTTGATGCCATTCTAGACGTGACCTTTCATTTTGGCGACTCTAGCTACTGGTGTTTTCTCTGAACACTCACGATACTCAGCTGTCTGCTGTTTACAGACAAAACAAGCAGGTTGCAGTGATACTAGTTTGAATGCGGTAGTCTTGTGCTTCGCTTCTGTGTGGAAATATTCAACTATTCTCTCTACCGCTTCATTTTTTCCCTGCTAATGACAATTGTTGGGTCTTCCCCCAAATTTAAGGAAAGTTCTATACTAAATACAGTCCACCTCCTTAGTTAACAAATCATTAGGTCTGAGTGCCACGTGGAGGTCTCGAGCTGAATTCACGTTACTGCCAGGTATCTTTGCTTTGTGAAGGACGGGAACCCATCTCCTCAAGGTCAACCGAGGGGCTACTACATTGAGAAGTAGCGGCTTCCAGGTATGAAAAACTAACAACGGCCGGAGGAGGTGTGTGCCGACACGATGCCCTTCCATGCCGCATTCAGATGACGGTAAATGGGAGAGAATGACACGGCGCATGTAACTATCGTAAAGTCTTCTGGGCCTGATCTTCGGATCACATGTTTTCCTTATTATTTTTTTAAATTTACTAAGTTCCCTCACAGCCCCCATATTGCAAGATTTGATTTGCTTAGTGCTAAATCACGCTAGTCAAGTTGTTTCGAGTTTTCAAAAACTGGCTCTGAGCACTATGGGACTCAAGTTCTGAGGTCAGCAGTCCCCTAGAACTTAGAACTCGTACTTAAACCTAACTAACCTAAGGACATCATACACAACCACGCCCGAGGCAGGATTCGAATCTGCGACCGTAGCGGTCGTGCGGTTCCAGACTGTAGCTCCTAGAACCGCTCAGCCGCCCAGGCCGGCTTCGAGTTTTCGTATCTGGATTCTTATTGAAAATATGTATTGTCTTCTGCCATTCCAAACACAGACGAAGCTCAACAGAACATATGTCGAGTCTGCTACGCTGGTTTTCGGTTTTAGTCGCTCACCCAGAAACCTACTTTCTTAACATTCAAATGCAACTTGTTCTGTGATCCAGCCGTCGGTTCTAAACACGGTAGGATTTTCTACTTTCGGTGTTTATCTCTCATCATCATCACGATCGTCCACACTTCGTCTTCGCTAACGCTGTAAATACTTTTGAGGTCAGTGAATCCCCAAGCCCATACACATAGACGTAACAGAACAAAACTTAAGATTGATCTGAAGAATTTAGTACTGGATTTGAGACTGTCATCATTACACAACAATAAGAAGTAAACCGAACAGCAACGTAAGTACAACAAAAGAAACAATCCCTTTCCTCGAACACTGTGGCTAAGACATACAGCTAAAATAAACTCCTTAACAACAAAACTTCATAGAGTCCAAAATGCCGATGGTATTTTTATATGTTAAATAAATGTATAAAAAGGATTGTACTATTGTATTTAGTGTTCACAGCTCAATTTCTGTTCCTTCGTTTGTTCTATTTTCAATCTTCTGTTGATTATAGTTAAACTTTCACTACATGAGCCACTGTAGACGGAGAAGTTTTTATCATGTAGGTATCCATCTTCATAGAAGTGATGCTCAGACTGCGCGCTTAAGGTCATAGCTTGCCCTTAGGCACCGGTACTGGTATGTAGACGTACGGTTGAAACGCAAGCATCAATCTGCGTTACAGTTGCAGACTGTCAACATGGATCTGCACAAGGCGAGCAGAACTTCACTTGTAAAGCTGTTTTATCTAATGAACAGATAGCGATGCTGCTCTTCGTGAGTATTGACGCACTAAAGGAATACGGAGAGGCGCTACGGTCGCAGGTTGGAATCCTACCTCGGGCATTGATCTGTGTGATGTCCTTAGGTTAGTTAGGTTTAATTAGTTCTAAGTTCTAGGCGACTGATGACCTCAGAAGTTAAGTCTCATAGTGCTCAGAGCCATTTGAACCATTTGCACCTATACGGAGAGGTCTTTCACCTGCACTGGGGTTGAAGACCAAGATTCGGAAGTTCGAAATAACTGACGATATGGGAATTGCTCCTTGGAGAGGCTGAAGGCCAACTGAGCCACAAATTGTTGAGGGAGGAGCAGCTGTTGCCATGACTTAGAATGATGGACGTAATGTGCCGTCTTCAAGTACTTCACGATATTTGTCACGACAGATGTACCTTCCATGGTCTGCCGTACGAAATTTACTGCGAAGATGTGTGAAATGGTATCTCTAGTGCGATTCCATGGTGTCGTGGAGGCAAATGGTCGTCGCAATAAGCAGCATTTGCAGCCAGGAACGTGAACGCAGTAGGCAGTTGACAAATGTTACCTTATCGTATGGAAATTAAAATTTGTTTATTTCAGTGATGTATTTTTTATTTCTCTTTTGCATGTCCCTAAAAGTTTCCACTAGGTTTCATTGTGCTACGACTTTTCGTTTTTGTTGCGATCTTCTCAAATAGCAGCCGTTCAATTAGAATCACCCTGTGTGACACTCTCGCGCCCGTCTCGATCCGTTAATCAGCTCCCAATAATTTTCAGCTCTCATGGAATACTAATCCAACGCCAACGGCTCCAGCTCTCCGAGCGATATTAGTGTCACGTATGTAACTTCAGTGGATCAATTTTAAAGAAGTTTTTAAGTAAAGAAAGGCCAGTGTCAAATTTGAGAACTATCTGGCTTATTCCTTAGAGACTTAAGAGGTATGACGGTTAGGTAACCAGCCCATCGCACAACCCTCTCCCTGGGGGTCGCGTTTTGAATCAGAGTACCTTGTTCTAGGTAGAGCACCGATAAGTGATTGAGAAATCTGTTTCCCCTTCTCTTCTCTGTTAATTAAACTCCATCAGACAGGGTAACCGCTTCCGCCCTTCGAGTCGTTGTAGGGACCTAGACTTGTGTGTCATATGAGCACATGCACCTGAAGAAGGAAAACACGAAGATTCTGAAATATTTTATGAAGAACTGCAAAAGCAAGGAAATAACTATATTGAAGCTGGTCATTTTTTAATATTAGGTGACTTAAATTCAAGAATTGGAAAGGTGCCAATAGTAGATACAGTAGGCACATTTGATGAAATGACTTTAAATGAAAGTGGTAAGAATTCAAGAGTCTTTGCTGCATTTAATCTGTTAAAAATTATAAAAAAGCCTTCTTCAGAAAGAAAGATATAAATAAGTACACCTGGAACGCATGAGGGTTTCTCTCAATAATTGGCTTTGCAAGAGCTAATAGAAAATTAACCTGTCAAATTCGAGATGTGTTTAGAGATAATGACACAGTCTCCAATAACAGTTACTTCCAAGATTGAAATGTGGCCAAACTGAAGAAAACAAAAAAATGTAAAGGAAAACCAAAGTCAAAATATGAAATATAAAGTTCATCTTCCACAGGAAGAGAGCATAAAGAACTTATGTCAACAAACCCTCACACAGGAACAGCACACTGTTGAAATGAAAGACAATATTGAAGAAGAATGGAAAACATTAAAAAGAGAAGAGTCGGAAATAGCCAGTGAGCTACAAGGCAAAAGTGAAGCATCAGCCCGGAAAAGGGGCCTGAAAATATAGAATACTATAATAGTTAACAATATTAAATAAAATCAAAATGCTTTTACGAACACAAACTTTGAAACCTGGCAAATGACTAAACGGAAAGAAACTAAACGAAGAACTTAGTGAAAGATACGATAGTGAATCCTGGGAATGTTTCGTTGCTAATGTTGAACATGGCATTCACAGAAGGCAGAATATAGCATTTAAGCTTATAAAGCATATGAGTAAAACTGAGAAAGATACTGAAGTCATTATTATAAAAACAGAAAAACACTGGATACACCGTTACAGAAATTTATGGTATGAAGGAGATTGTGAAGAAAGTTATTCTAGAAGACGTGATAATAGCTCTGTATACCAAACAGTCATAAAATAATTAGAAGCAGTCTTAAATGTAACAAAAAATAGGAAAGCTACTGGCCGAGATGTGATAGAAGCTGAATTACTCAGGTATGGAGGCATCTGTTTAAAATTTTGCTTCCTCCATTTTTTAAACATGTATTAAGAAGTAGTACCTAAAGGCTGGAACACTGATAAAGTTATCTCCATATTTAGAAAATATGAAAGACACAGGAAATTATAGAGAAATAAGTTTATTAAAGGCAGGATTTAAAATTATGGGAAAATGATGTAATAATCTAAGAAGGATAATTACGGCTCGGAATGGGACGTTCATGTAATGTAAGGTTTTTATAACAAGACAAGTAATTAGGCTTAGAAATGCATTTGACATTTATTGATTTTGAGAAAGTCTTTGATAAAGTAAAAAAGTCTCTTTGTGCTAAATACTTGAAATAAAAAGTTTTCTTAAACGCCATATTAATACCATAAAAGTCTTATGTAAATACAAAAACTGTTATAAGTTCAGGTTCGAAAGTGTCATCATCATCATCTCCTCCCAAGAATCAGATGTTGTAACCACCTGTTCCGGTCTCTTTCATACATCAATCTGCCTGTTATGAGCCCTACCTAGTTTTCTCTTTCCAGATGACTGACAATTCATTACGATTTTTTTTGGCAATCTGTGTTCTGTAATTCTAGTAACATGATCCTTCAAATTCATTCTATTCTCTTCTATATTGTCATTAACTGGAAGGATTTTTGAATCTAATCTTACTGTTTCAATATTTATTGTACCCATTTTATTATAGCCTCAGCACTGCCACTTTGGTCTCTATTAATAACTGTACAACAAAATGTCCATTGCCACACCGACGAAGAAAAGAAAGTAGTCCTCGCTGTAGATGCCAGCAGCTAGTATCAATTGGTTCACTGAATACTTGCCTGGTTATAAATCCTTAGTTTTAGCACACATAGTTTCACTCAGACGACTGAGCTTCACCGACAGCAAATGATTTCAGATACATATCTCAACTATAACTAAGCAATATTGGAATGAGAGAATCTGTATCGTCGCACTTACTAAGGACGGCAGCGAATCATTCTTACTATTCTCAGGGGAGTGTGACTGCTCTATACCTAAGCTTTCAGGGTTCGATGGAGGTTGGGAACCAGTCAGCAAGGCACCAGTAGCTGAAGGAATACTCATTGTTGAACACCGAATTTTTCAATAGTCTGAAGAATTATTGGTCATCCATCTGGCAGATTCAAGCGTCACAATCGGGGTTTCTCGAAATAGAGCTGCACAACATCGTGTGGTCTGGACAGGAGCCTGGTGGCGTGGCGTAGCTGATGCAGCCGACTGGCTGTGGCCAACTAGTTATGGCTTCTCTATTCACTGACATCTCCAAAATTGAGCCGCAGCACTAAGAGTGACTCGGTGACAAGGGGCCACAGGCGATCTCAAACTCTGTACTTCGACGTATGTGTGGCTAGCTCAAGAGGCACGACAGCTGGCCAGTGGATGGTGGATGTCAGGAGCATGGGAGCTGGCTAGTTAAAACCACTGACATGAACATCCTCGTGGCTGGCTGGGCACTTGTAAATTGGTTGCTAACGATGGTAGCATCACATTGTGAAATTGCCGCAATGCTGACTAGACACCACCCTGCATCGCGCATTATTACTGCAAGGCTACCATGTTGCAGCTGTCCAGCCTATCTGGCGATCGCATCAGCAATGAAACAACAACAGTGGCATGTGTTCTTTTGCGCTCCGTTCTTTTGTGCTGGAACAATAAGGTGTTTTTTATTTCTTTTCTATTTTTTGCACATCCTTCTATGTGGCTCATTGCAGCCTGCTGGCCCACCAAGAATTCGCATGTTGTGTCCATTTCTACATCTCAGAGTATCACTTACACTCTTTGTCCTCAGTCGGTGTTATATTGCAATCTCTGTCATCCCCTAAGTATTTTAGAGCTCCCTCCATTAACATTGCACTCATTCCCTGATGTCGCAAGACATGTCCTACGACACTATTCATTCTTTTTCTGGGTTTTCCGTGTTCCCCTTTCCTCACTGATTCTGTGGAGAGCCCCATCATTCCTTATCAATCCCTTAATTATCAATATCATCCTATAGCACCAAATCTCAAATGCTTATTTGTAGCGTTATTAATTTCCAGAATTGAAGAAGAAAACAAAGTTCACATTATAATTACCTGGCTTAACAATATATAATACCTAGCCTTTTCCCCTTGGCTTTGCTCTGATAGGTGACTGACACTATACTGCACTGACCTCCTTCCCCCCTCCCTGTCTCCACCTCTTTCTTTGTCTCTGACCATGTCATTCTCTCATTTCTGTCTCTTCCTGTCCACTCTGTCTCTTCATCTCCTCCTCTTCCCACTATCTCCCCATCCCCTCACTCTTCCCATTTCGCCCTCCTCCTGTCTCTCTGCACCCCTTGTCACCTGTCTGTCATCTTCTTCACCCAATCACCACATTATCTACCTTCTTCTACTTCTCCCTCACTTCCTGTCCTTGTCCTCCAATTCTGATCTGTGTCGCTACGCCGGCCGGAGTGGCCGAGCGGTTATAGGCGCTACAGTCTGGTACCGCGCGGCCGCTACGGTCGCAGATTCGAATCCTGCCTCGGGCATGGATGTGTGTGATGTCCTTAGGTTAGTTAGGTTTAAGTAGTTCTAAGTTCTAGGGGACTGATGACCTCAGAAGTTAAGTCCCATAGTGCATAGAGCCATTTGAACCATTTCTGTCGCTTCTGTTCGTCCTTTTTCACTCTGTCTATCCCCTACTACCTTCCCCTCTGTCCATCCATTTGTTGATCCAGACTGATACTGCTCCAATGGAGAAGACCTGTCATACATGACAGCCTACAAGCCGGTGACTGGAAAACAATCTATTGCCCCTTATGTATAAGCTGCCATGAAAAACAGGTAGGCAAGACAGGCTGATACTACTCCATCAAAGCACACCTGTCGTGTGCCTACATGTTGGGCACTGGGAAACCATTGCTTGCCCCTGATATGTCAGCTGCCGAGCAAAGCAGGTTGATCAGGCAACTACTACTGCTCCTACACAATATGCCTACCATGCAGGACAGCCTGTACACCAGGGGTTAGAAAAAAACATGTTTTTGTTTTGATCTCCACTCATGCCATTGGAGCTAGAAGGTTATAAACCACACAGTGCTGATACTCATGAAACCTGCTGTTTCTGTTGGTTGAACCCAATGTGGGAGTTTGAGAGGAGATTACACACACACACACACACACACACACATATATATATATATATATATATATATATATATATATATATATATATACTCTCCGCTTTAAATATAGAGAGATTATAAGGAGTAAAGAATTAATATTTGTAGCAGGGGGAAAGTTTGAATGAAAGTACTAAACTACACATTATATGTAGTAAAGTAAATTGTTCTTCCTGCCCTGTTGTTAATAAAATAAAACAACAATGTATGCACTGCAGAAATCGGCGCAACGCCTCAAGGTGGCAAGTTTTTTCAAGCTCACACAATGCCTGAGATTTCCAACAAAACTAAAGTTGAGGACCGCCTATGTACCTTTCCAGTTAGCGTAACTGTCTTCAATGATGTAGCACCTGAGATCGTTTACGGTACCCCTTCAGAGTTTTATGAGGTAGTGACATCTGGAACAGGGACCACTCAGGCCACCTGAGGAGCTGCTTCAGTAAACAAGTAACGGCATCACGATGAATTATCTTGCGGAAATAACTGTTGGAGGGTTAGGTGACATACTTATCTCATTTCCCACGATCGTATATCACTCTGTGTACTGCCTTGTAGGCGGTTGTCAGCCAATCGCAACACGCCTAATGTCTAATGCGTGAGTGGTATTTACGTCTACGTTTATTAAAGTTATCGTAGGGGTTCTGATCGATACCACGTAGTCAGAAAGAGATGCCTTATTATTATCTTATTATCTGTTCTGGCTCAACATTGGGTAAAATATCGTAAATCAGAAGCGCGGCCGGAACAGACTGGGTCCGGTCCACCGCGCGCACCGCTGCCTGCAGCTGCTCGCCCCAGCTGTCTGTCGACGGCTCGCCTGCAGAGTGGAGGCGGTGCAGCGGCTGCCTGTGTTAGCGAGGCAGACAGGCGCGCCAGGCGGCCGCTAACGAGTGCGCCGCGGTAATTGATGGATGCAGGAAGGCGGCCGCGTCGCGCCGATGCGACTCTGATAAACGGCGTTCATTTCCGGCCGGGAAATATTGCGACCGGCGCCGGCCACGCCCCTCGCCTCCAGATTAAGCCGCGCCACAGTCAGCCGCACGGCACGCAGTGTGTAGCTGTGGCTGCGACGTGTCGCTTATCAGCAGCGGAGGGAGAGTCCATGCCTCCACTAAAACTGTCGCTACTTGGCCGTAGGAGGGCCGCTTCTTAGTTACACAATGGCTATCTCACAATCATCAAATTTCACACCTCAAAGGGTTAATACTTGCCAGTAAGTTTCTCATGGGCTAATCCCCAAATCATGCAGCCCTTTTATTTGGATCTTCATGGTATTTATAAAGGAAAAAAATCCTTGTTTGAGTCCGCTAACGTTGTGAGTATTTTGTGAATGACACCGTTCTGATCTCGGAATAAATTTATTTATTTATTAAGGAGTTTATGATAAATAAATGAATGTGTTGAATAGAAATAGTCATATATTCTGAGTTCTTTGACTCGATAGCTAGTTACATAGAAAAGTCCCTAATTAACACCAAAACTGCCATTAGCAGATACCTGCAATTAAGATTAAGGGGGAACTTAAAACAAAGCGCCCAAAACTGTGAAAATCTTTTTATTGGTTTACTAAACGGTTTTGAAATCCTAATTCATGAACATTGCTTTCCAGTTTGATTCCTACGTGTGATAAAAATGATAACTGACAAAATCTTGGATGGTGCCACGACTCTTTGCTATTTTATATCTCCTCGAATTATTTATTCCATTGGTGTTTTCTGCCAGCATCATACAGTCACAATATGGGGGAATTGTTCGGTGTTTAGCGGATCCAGAATTTCTACAAAAGTGTGGGCATGGACAAACCATGCCGAAAGACATGATTTGTTTCTGTAAACGCTGATGAAGTTGCAGCGTATGATGCTTGTTTAGTTTTTAACTGTGCTATTCTTGGCAGACTACGAACTCTACACAGGCTATGATTTGATCCAGGACCTTTCACACTGTCGATATTGAAGTAAATCGATAGCAGGACAATTGATGCTGCTGACGTTATTGTTACTCACACAGAAGATCACGTTAAGCTATGAGAAGAAGCAAAGAAAAGGCTGCTTGAGGATGAATAGGAGAATGCATGTGGTTTACAGTAGTTTACAAATTTGACATGCAATTAGTCAGTACTACAGTCAAACATCATGTTGAAGGAATCTTCATTTACTACAATAGTAAGGCATTTATGTAATAGAAAAGCTCTAAGATAAATTTTAATAAATTTGGAGGGCTGTAAAAATCTAGCTCAAGAAGTTTCCATCATTTTGTTCTATATTTGTAATAATGGTGTATAAAATTTGTGCAGCTATACAGTAATTTCGCTCTGTGAGATTATTTCAAAAAAGAATATTTGTACTCACTTGTTGAAAAATTTCAATTTCATGTAACTGAAAATATATGATTTCATAAGGTGTGTGGTTTTATTTTTATTTTTTTCAAAGTATTGGGACTTCCCAGGTGTTCATATACAACAAGCTACAAAATGTAAAAAATTACGAAGTTAAAAAAAATTATGTTCAATTAGCAAAAAGCAAGAAAATGCAAAAGGAAGTTCAGTGTGGGTATTATAAAACTATGCTGAACCGGAACGTAAAGTGAGAATCTGATTCGAAATATTATGCAACGATGCAACTTCCAGCCAACAGGGGGCGCTGATGTAGATGACGCTGCACTCAAATTTAAATAATTTTATTTTCTTCGTTTATACTTACAAAAAGACCGGCAGTCTTTTCGTTACGAACATTGAACCTGAAGTAACTGAAAAAGATTTAAATGACAAAAATGTCGTGTGGCTAGGCCCTCCCGTCGCATAGACCGTTCGACGGGTGCAAGTCTCTCGATTTGACGCCACTTCCATGACTTGCGTGGCGTTGGGGATGACATGATGATGATAGAGACAACACAACACCCAGTCCCTGAGCGGAGAATATCTCCGACCCAGCCGGTGATCGAACCCGGGCCCTTAGGTTTGACATTCCGTCACGCTGACCACTTTTTTATTTGGTATCCTTCCTCCCCTTCAACCCATCCTTGCGCTCGCCAATATCTGCCTTCTCGGCCTGGCTTCTATGCCATTAAAAGAACGTTTAACACAAAGGATGCTTCTTCTGCATCAAGAAAAGAAAACGTGTTGTCACTGCAATGGAAAGTTCAAGGTTCGTTGCTTCTGCAGCAAAGGAAACGTTTCATTCCTGTTGATGACTCTTTGCAGAAAAACTTTTATTTTCATTTTGTTTTGTTGCTTTTTTTTGTTTTTTAAATTTTTTAATATACAAAAAAGGTTTATTTTAAATTGTTTGTTTCCACTATTATTTTCGTGAGACATCTCGGCTTTTTGACGGCACTCAACGCTCGTCTTCTCGAGGGTTGCCTATTATGGTATACCGCAAGCATATAGCTTGGTCTCGTTTCTTTTTCCCCGTTTGTATGTGATCTCCTATGTCGGCAGCTGTCTTCTCTTAGCACTGAGTGCCCAATTTCCTGACGCCAACTGGTTGTGATATGGAGTATATGGACGTGGAAAAAAAAAAAACACTGCCATCAACGTTATTAACAGTCGGACGCAGTGCATACATCTACTTCGTCGTTCCTTGTTCGTTTTTTTTTTTTTTTTTCATCGTCTTTGTCGTTCATAGTGTCGTTATTCTCAATGCTGGTGTATAGCTCGCGAACTTTTGTCTGTATGTGTCGTCCTTCTTCAGCAGTTGTGATTGTGTGGCTAGATATACTCTGTAGCCCTGGTAAGATGGCGCATCTTCGGCTTGAATTAGGTAATGCAAAGTATGTCCTGTCAGCCATGTCCATATATTTTTCTTCGTGATGGAGTAGTAAGTGCCATCAGCTTGCAACGCCGATGTGATGGATATTGTCTGTCTAGCTGTCCTGCAGATGGAGGCAAGGTTCGTTCTGCACCATTCCCAGACCAATTTATTTTCTCCGCAGACACATCTGTGTTGCAAGTTGTCTATGAGGGCACACTCCCCACATCTGTCAGTTGCTGACAATCGTATTTTGTGTAATTTTTCTTTCGTAGGTATTGTCTCATTAACTACTTTATACCACGTTGATCTGAAATTTCTTCCGAGCACTTTGTTGTGGATGTTCTTCCAGATTTGAGCCCAATCCCGTAGGGGATATTTCGTTTCCAAGCGGTTTACTCTTCCACTAGTATTCATTATCCGGTATAGTTGGGCTGTTGTAAGTTCCTGTAGTGGTGCGCTCAGTTTCGCTCGGAGGTAACTAACTTCGAGCAGAAACATCCTGATATGGTTGGCTTTGTAGTGGGTTTCCCCCAGGTTTATCGGTATTGCCATATTAGTAGGTGTAAACATCCGTAGGGCCATATGGAGCGCGCTGTCTGAGTAGTCTTGAAACAGCTGAACAGTTCTCCGTACAAGAAGAGACTTGCATTTAATTTCAACATATATTAGCCCTAGGCCACCTTTCTCTGGTGGGAGAGTAATAACATTAATTCCCACTTTTAGTATTTCGCCCCTCCAAATATACCAACCAATTGCCGTCATTATTTGCTTGGAAATGCTGTTGACGACAGGGATTGTCCGCCCTACATACCATATTTTCGAAAGTATCATTTTATTGATAAACTGTACTCTTTGTATGAGGTCCTGTTCTCTGCCTTTATTTTGCTGGAGACAACCTCTCGTCATAGCCAGAAGTTCTTGCCAGTTGTCCGTAGTAGTTTTCAGAGGGCAGCGACTCATTCGTATCCCCAACAGCTTGATACTCTCGTGTACTACATATGGGCAGTTATCGATTCTAAACCCTCTGCCGATTGGCATTAGTTTAGTCTTTCGATAGTTGAGCTTTGAGCATGAGGCTCGTTCATACTCCCGTACACTATTAGTGACTTCTTGTAGGTCTCGCTCCGAACGTACGATGACACTTATGTCATCCGCGTATGCCACAGTGGCTCAATGGCAATGACAAAAAGAGGCATTGACATGGGGCACCCTTGTCATACAGATCGCTCAATAGTTACTTGCCGGGAGAGTTGCCATTGATGACGATCCTAGAGCAAGCAGAGGTGCACATATTTTGACCATCGTAATAAAACCGTCACCAAAACCTACATGGTTCATAATTTGAAAAAGGTAGCTGTGCGAGATCCTGTCAAAGGCTTTGCATTGATCTAGAGCTAAAATTGCAGCCTCCGGTTGGGTAATAGCACTAGCAATCTCCCTATAATCTGCGAGACTTTTAAAGATCGTTCGACCAGGGACGGCTCACGTCTGGCTATCATGTAGGATTTTATGTAAAACATGTTTAAATCTCGCTGCTAGAACGCGGGCCACAATTTTGTAATCGGAGTTGAGGAGGGAAATAGGACGAAATTTATTGACATCATCTGGTGGGTATTCTTTGGGGACGAGTACAATTAGACTATCACTGAATCCTGCTGGTAGCTGCCGACCTGCTTTAATTTCATTACATATGTTCAGAAAGCAATGTTCGAGTATCTACCAGAATTGTTTGTAGAATTCAATGGGTAGTCCATCTTCCCCGGGCGATTTATTACCCTGAGCCTTCCTCAAAGCCTCCCGAAGTTCTTCCTCAGTGACATCACTCACAAGTGAACCTCCCCATCGCACCTCCCTACCCACTCAGATTTAGTTATAAGTTGGCACAGTGGATAGGCCTTGAAAAACTGAACACACATCAATCGAGAAAACAGGAAGAAGTTGTGTGGAACTATGAAAAAATAAGCAAAATATACAAACAGAGTAGTCCATATGCAACATAGGCAACATCGAGGAGACCGTAAGCATAGTAGCGTCGTGGTCTCGTGGTTAGCGTGAGCAGCTGCGGAGCGAGAGGTCCTTGGTTCAAGTCTTCCCTCGAATGAAAAATTTTGTTTCTTTATTTTCGCAAAGTTATGATCTGTCCGACGTTCATTGACGTCACTGTTCACTGTAATAAGTTTAGTGTCTGTGTTTTGCGACCGCACCGCAAAACCGTGCGATTAGTAGACGAAAGGACGTGCCTCTCCAATGGGAACCGAAAACATTTGATCGCAAGGTCATAGGTCAACCGATTCCTCCACAGAAAAACACGTCTGATATATTCTATACGACACTGGTGACGGCATGTGTGTCACATGACAGGAATTTGTTGTCGACCCACCCAACTTGTACACTTGGCGAATGGGTAAAAAGATTCTGCCACCTTGCCCGATTCAGGTATTCTTGTGGATGTGATATTATTGTTGTTGTTGTGGTCTTCAGTCCTGAGACTGGTTTGATGCAGCTCTCCATGCTACTCTATCCTGTGCAAGCTTCTTCATCTCCCAGTACCTACTGCAACCTACATCCTTCTGAATCTGCTTAGTGTATTCATCTCTTGGACTCCTTCTACGATTTTTACCCTCCACGCTGCCCTCCAATACTAAATTGGTGATCCCTTGATGCCACAGAACATGTCCTACCAACCGATCCCGTCTTCTGTTCAAGTTGTGCCACAAACTTCTCTTCTCCCCAATCCTATTCAGTACTTCCTCATTAGTTACGTGATCTACCCATCTAATCTTCAGCATTATTCTGAGCACCACATTTCGAAAGCTTCTATTCTCTTCTTGTCCAAACTAGTTATCGTCCATGTTTCACGTCCATACATGGCTACACTCCATACAAATACATTCAGAAATGACTTCCTGACACTTAAATCTATACTCGATGTTAACAAATTTCTCTTCTTCAGAAACGCTTTCCTTGCCATTGCCAGTCTACATTTTATATCCTCTCTACTTCGACCATCATCAGTTATTTTGCTCCCCAAATAGAAAAACTCCTTTACTACTTTAAGTGTCTCATTTCCTAATCTAATTCCCTCAGCATCACCCGACTTAATTCGACTACATTCCATTATCCTCGTTTTGCTTTTGTTGATGTTCATCTTATATCCTCCTTTCAAGACACTGTCCATTCCATTCAACTGCTCTTCCAAGTCCTTTGCTGTCTCTGACAGAATTACAATGTCATCGGCGAACCTCAAAGTTTTTATTTCTTCTCCATGGATTTTAATACCTACTCCGAATTTTTCTTTTGTATCCTTTACTGCTTGCTCAATATACAGATTGAATAACATCGGGGAGAGGCTACAACCCTTTCTTACTCCCTTCCCAACCACTGCTTCCCTTTCATGTCCCTCGACTCTTATAACTGCCATCTGGTTTCTGTACACATTGTAAATAGCCTTTCGCTCCCTGTATTTTACCCCTGCCACATTTAGAATTTGGAAGAGAGTATTCCAGTCAACATTGTCAAAAGCTTTCTCTAAGTCTACAAATGCTAGAAACGTAGGCTTGCCTTTCCTTAATCTTTCTTCTAAGATAAGTCGTAAGGTCAGTATTTCCTCACGTGTTCCAGTGTTTCTACGGAATCCAAACTGATCTTCCCCGAGGTTGGCTTCTATTAGTTTTTCCATTCGTCTGTAAACAATTCGTGTTAGTATTTTGCAGCTGTGACTTATTAAACTGATGGTTCGGTAATTTTCACATCTGTCAACACCTGCTTTCTTTGGGATTGGAATTATTATATTGCCGGCCGCGGTGGTCTCGCGGTTCTAGGCGCGCAGTCCGGAACCGTGCGACTGCTACGGTCGCAGGTTCGAATCCTGCCTCGGGCATGGCTGTGTGTGATGTCCTTAGGTTAGTTAGGTTTAAGTAGTTCTAAGTTCTAGGGGACTGATGACCACAGCAGTTGAGTCCCATAGTGCTCAGAGCCATTTGAACCATTTTTTGAATTATTATATTCTTCTTGAAGTCTGAGGGTATTTCACCTGTTTCATACATCTTGCTCACCAGATGGTAGAGTTTTGTCAGGACTGGCTCTCCCAAGGCCGTCAGTAGTTCCAATGAAATGTTGTCTACTCCGGGGGCCTTGTTTCGACTCAAGTATTTCAGTGCTCTGTCAAACTCTTCACGCAGTATCGTATCTCCCATTTCATCTTCATCTACATCCTCTTCCGTTTCCATAATATTGTCCTCAAGTACATCGCCCTTGTATAGACCCTCTATATACTCCTTCCACCTTTCTGCTTTCCCTTCCTTGCTTAAAACTGGGTTTCCATCTGAGCTCTTGATATTCATACAAGTCGTTCTCTTATCTCCAAAGGTCTCTTTAATTTTCGTGTAGGCAGTATCTATCTTACCACTAGTGAGATAAGCCTCTACATCCTTACATTTGTCCTCTAGCCATCCCTGCTTAGCCATTTTGCACTTCCTGTCGATCTCATTTTTGAGACGTTTGTATTCCTTTATGCCTGCTTCATTTACTGCATTTTTATATTTTCTCCTTTCATCAATTAAATTCAATATTTCTTCTGTTACCCAAGGATTTCTACTAGCCCTCGTCTTTTTACCTACTTGATCCTCTGCTGCCTTCACTACTTTATCCCTCAAAGCTACCCATTCTTCTTCTACTGTATTTCTTTCCCCCATTCCTGTCAATTGTTCCCTTATGCTCTCCCTGCAACTCTGTACAACCTCTGGTTCTTTCAGTTTATCCAGGTCCCATCTCATTAAATTCCCACCTTTTTGCAGTTTCTTCAGTTTTAATCTACAGGTCATAACCATTATATTGTGGTCAGAGTCCATATCTGCCCCTGGAAATGTCTTACAATTTAAAACCTGGTTCCTAAATCTCTGTCTTACCATTATATAATCTATCTGATACCTTTTAGTATCTCCAGGGTTCTTCCATGTATAGAACCTTCTTTCATGATTCTTAAACCAAGTGTTAGCTATGATTAAGTTATGCTCTGTGCAAAATTCTACAAGGCGGCTTCCTCTTTCATTTCTTAGCCCCAATCCATATTCACCTATGTTTCCTTCTCTCCCTTTTCCAACACTCGAATTCCAGTCACCCATTACTATTAAATTTTCGTCTCCCTTCACTATCTGAATAATTTCTTTTATTTCATCATACATTTCTTCAATTTCTTCGTCATCTGCAGAGCTAGTTGGCATATAAACTTGTACTACTGTAGTAGGTGTGGGTTTCATATCTATCTTGGCCACAATAATGCGTTCACTATGCTGTTTGTAGTAGCTTACCCGCATTCCTATTTTCCTATTCATTATTAAACCTACTCCTGCATTACCCCTATTTGATTTTGTGTTTATAACCCTGTAGTCACCTGACCAGAAGTCTTGTTCCTCCTGCCACCGAACTTCACTAATCCCACTATATCTAACTTTAACCTATCCCTTTCCCTTTTTAAATTTTCTAACCTACCTGCCCGATTAAGGGATCTGACATTCCACGCTCCGACCCGTAGAACGCCAGTTTTCATTCTCCTGATAACGACTTCGTCTTGAGTAGTCCCCGCCCGGAGATCCGAATGGGGGACTATTTTACCTCCGGATTATTTTACCCAAGAGGACGCCATCATCATTTAATCATACAGTAAAGCTGCATGTCCTCGGGAAAAATTACGGCTGTAGTTTCCCCCTGCTTTCAGCCGTTCGCAGTACCAGCACAGCAAGGCCGTTTTGGTTATTGTTACAAGGCCAGATCAGTGAATCATCCAGACTGTTGCCCTTGCAACTACTGAAAAGGCTGCTGCCCCTCTTCAGGAACCACACGTTTGTCTGGCCTCTCAACAGATACCCCTCCGCTGTGGTTGCACCTACGGTACGGCTATCTGTATCGTTGAGGCACGCAAGCCTCCCTACCAACAGCAAGGTCCATGGTTCATGGGGGGGGGGATGTGATAATCACTCCCTAAACATTGATGAAAACAGAATAGTTTGTCACATAAACTGAAAATAAAAAATTAAACTTTTCACTCGATGGAAGATTTGTACCAAGGACCTCTCGTTCGGCAGCTACTCACACTAACCACGAGACCACGACGCTCCTGTGCTTGAGTTGTCCTTGATGTTGCTTATCTTCCACATGGACTACTCAGTTTATATATTTTGCTCATTTTTTCATAGTTCCACAAAACTTCTTCCTGTTTTCTCGATTGATGTGTGTTCAGTTTTTCAAGGCCTATCCACTGTGCCAACTTATAACTAAATCTGAGGGGGGTGCGATGGGGAGGTTCACTTGTCAGTAATAGTTGTCTGTCCGTCTCGTCGAGGGTCGCTGTAAGGAAGTTTTTCATGGTCGTAATTGCCTCGTCATTCGTAGGCTCTGACATGTGCAGAAGTCGGTAATAGTCGGTTATATATTCCTTTATCTCATTCTGGGTTGTGGTGACACTGCCCTCTTCTGTTTTTAATCTGTGAATCAATTTCTGTCTTGCGCGGCGTTTCTTTTTCGGAAGATGGAAACCACTCAGTCACCGGGGCAGGACAGTTAAATGATTATAGCTGTATACTCATAAAATAAGACTTTCCAGATGGTGACGTTTAGTCTATGTGGACTTCACCCAAATCTGATCACAAGTACTCACTAGATTTGCTACACAATAATATCTATACAATATCAGTATGAACTTTTGAATTAAGTAGATTGTTCATAATATGATGTGATTATAAATGAATTACTTGGTGCTAATATTACAAGCGTCCGACAATGAACTGCCCGTGAATTAAAACATTAATGGAATACTGTACTAAAATATATAGACTTGTTAAGCAGAATATAACTAATTAAATGCTTCGATTATTAAATTAAAATATTTTGAAAAACATCTCCATCTTGTGGACGAACAAGTAACTGCCCCCCCCCCCCCCCACGGGACAGATCGTCGGCCACGCCGTTTTATATGTATGAATGAGCAAAAAATAAAATTAAAAAACCGAGAATCTACATCCCCCACACTAGCGCCACCGGTAGGTTAATTTCTATGGATTAGTATTATATTTTGGAAAAAAGTTGTTAGCTGAGGCCTGGATTAGGCATAGATTTTTAATACTGATGAACCTGTTTTGCAAGTTGTAAGTTCCTGGTGACTGAAATAAAAAATAACTGTTCATATTTTTTACGTTTTTATCATCGTTTGTAGCTTGATGTTGTACAACAAAATAAAACACTCTTCAACCTTTATTTCAGGTACTTGATGGTGGCATTAGCCCAAACGGCGTAATAAATAAATAAATTTTTAAGCGATATAGACAGTTTTATTCACAAAAACTTGAAACAAATTTTGTCATGTAATAGCACGCAGAACGGCTCCTTTTTTCGTTGCATATTTAATACAGTTAGTCCTTGTACCAAGTGAGGTATTGAAGCTAGTGAGGTTTTTATAAAAAGGAATGATATATACCCACATGACAAAAGTCATGGGATAGCACATATACGGATGGCTGTAGTATCACATGCACAAGTTATAAAAGGTCAGTGCATTGGCGCAGCTGTCGTTCGTACTCGGGTGCTTCCTGTGAAAAGCTTCGACGAGATAATGGCCGCACGACCGGAATTAAAAGACTTTGAACGCAGCTAGACGTATAGAACATTCCGTTGTGGAAATCGTTAGGGATCTCAGTATTCCGAGAGCAATACTGTAGTTTCAAGAGTGTGCCGAGAATACCAGATTTCAGGCATTACCTCTCACAACGCTGTGCCCGATGGCATTCACTCAACGACAGAGAGCAGCGGCGCTTGCTTAGAGTAGTTAGTGCTAACAAACAATGCTCACTGCGTGAAATAACCACAGAAAACCATGTGGCACGAAAGGCGAACGTTGGGACACTGAGGCCAAATCTAGCGTTAATGGGCTATGGCAGTAGACGTCCGACGCGAGTGCCTTTGCTAACAGCACGACATCGCCTACCGAGACTCTCCTGTACTCGTGACCAAGTTGCTTGGAACCTATACGATTGGAAAACTCGGATTTGGTCAGATGAGTTACGGCTTCGGTTGGTAAGAGCTGATGGTAGGGTCTGAATGTGGCGTAGACCCCACGAAACCATGTACCCAAGTTTTCAACAAGGTGCTATGCAAGCTGGTGGTGGCTCATAATGGTATGGGATGTTTTTACATGGGATGGTCAATGGAGTTACTCCATTTGTTGGTGAATAAATGCAGACTGTCCAAGTGCGAATTAAATGATTCTTGAAACTTCCTGGCAGATTAAAACTGTGTGCCGTACCGAGACTCGAACTCGGGACCATTGCCTTTCGCGGGCAAGTGCTCTACCATCTGAGCTACCGAAGCACGACTCACTCCCGGTCTCGCAGCTTTACTTCTGCCAGTATCTCGTCTCCCACCTTCCAAACTTAACAGATGCTCTCCTGCGAAACTTGCAGAACTAGCATTCCTGAAAGAAAGGATATTGCGGTGAGACGGGGCTGTGAGACCGGGCCTGAGTCGTGCATCGGTAGCTCAGATGGTAGAGCACTTGCCCGCGAAAGGCAAATGTCCCGAGTTCGAGTCTCGGTCGGGCACACAGTTTTAATCTGCCAGGAAGTTTCATATCAGCGCACACTCCGCTGCAGAATGAAAATCTCATTCTCGAAACATCCCCCAGGCTGTGGCTAAGCCATGTCTCCGCAATATCCTTTCTTTCTGGAGTGCTAGTTCTGCAAGTTTCGCAGGAGAGCGTCTGTTAAGTTTGGAAGGTGGGAGACGAGATACTGGCAGAATAAAGCTGTGAGACCTGGCGTCAGTCGTGCTTCGGTAGCTCAGATGGTAGAGCACTTGCCCGCGAAGGGCAAAGGTCCCGAGATCGAGTCTCGGTCGGGCACACAGTTTTAATCTTCCAGGAAGTTTCATATCAGTGCACACTCCGCTGCGGAGTGAAAATCTCATTCTAAAAGATTCTTGTCTATGAATGAAATGATCGTATGGCACTGTTGACCGGGAGGCCCCATTCGGGGAAGTTCGGCCGCCGAGTGAAGGTCTTATTTCAGTCGACGCCACATTGGGTGACTTCCGTGACGGGGATGAGGATAAAATGATGATTAGGACAATACCTAGTCCATGAGGGGGAAAATCCCCAACCCGGCCGGAAACCGAATCCGGCCGCTGAATAGAAGGCGAGCAGGTAACCACCCAGTTAAGCAGGTTGACTCTTGTCAATGATAATCTGTTTCACATTTGACAGAAGTTGCGCCCGTGAGTAAACGCAGGTTCCGAGCAAACATTGCGAAGGCGGCAGCGTGCAATGAACTTACTTGGCACATCTTCATTGGGCTAAGCAATAGTGAAATTGGACAAGTGCTGATTGGAAACTTTTAGTGCAGCCAGATATTCGCGAGTATCTGGCTGCACATTTTCCGATCCAATTTCTACTTCTTTGTCCAGTGTGTTTACCTTGTATCGTATTTATTTTTCAAACCTACAAAAAATAATATCTGAGTTTGTCTCATACAGAGCAAAACGTAACGTAGCCACATTTAAAAAACCAACTTGGAATCCGGATATCGGTGATTAATAAAACTACCAAAACACGTTAATCTTTGTTTCAGGAGGCCCTGGTCAATATTTGCCAAAATGAAAACAGATTACAATTTTATTTAACGACTCAGATGTTACTTGCGCTCAATAATTTAGGCAATGGATGGATGGATGTTGATAGTTATAACTCACTGAACTCTGGGCTTTTGGTCAGGAGCATTTTGGTAATTTTAACGTTTCTGCCATAAAGGTTTGTGTTTCGTATTAGTAGTTTGCTCAGTATCTCCGCTCTCGGAAACTTCAAGAAGGTTAGTGGACGCGAGCACTGTCGTTGTTAACTACAAAATAGTAATCCACAGAAATTGCGATAAATGGATGTACCACTCGGTGTAACCTATCTTCATCAACTGACGCCACCGTTATGCAATTCACACCGAGATCTAAGGTGCTCTTATGACAACCAAAGGCTAACAGTCACACTATTAGGTGGATATCCAAAAGGTTGTGACTGTTCAATGTACAGCGTTGAGCCAGAAACATAATAATGACTGCTAACTCACTAAATCTTATATTTTAAGCATCAATTTTCAGTACTTTAAACTTTAAAAACAATGCAGAAACAGGAAAAGTAGGTCTGAAGGCAAGTCTTTGTCAAATAAGAAACTAAAAGGTTAATTTGTGCAACAAGATTTAACTAGCTGTTAAATATATTACTTGTTTTTTACTATTGTAGGAAATGATGCGGAGAGGTGTCAAACAATTAATGGTGCCCTAATGCACTCTGTCAAGTTTGACTAGGCCAGTTTGTGGTTTCGTAATGATTTAAACGATGTAGATGGCTCGATCCTTAGAAATGCGGCACCACGCAGTTTGAAATTTTTCAGAGAACTATACTCTGAATTTGCGTGTTCTGAAACCACTGGAAACTAAATGTGCTAAGTTGTAATTAAGTACTTAATGCTGAATACCTCTGTACTTTAGAAAATGAGTTCAACATGAATTGTAAGGGGCGATCAAAATGTTCCCGTTCGAAGGCTGTACAGTCCATAATCGGTATACCATCAGGCAAAATCGCCCTGAGTATTGAGGCAACCATCCGACCGACGCACAAGGTTAAAGATATCCTTTCGGTAAAACACCGTATCCTGCTGCGTGAAGAGGTCCGTAACTGCCTGCTGCACATCCTTGTGCGACAGTAATGGCCAACACATCAAGGAATTTTTTAAGGGACCGAAGACGTGGTAATCGCATGGGGAAGCATCAGGACTATAAAGCTCTTACTCGAGTGTCTCAAAATGGGCTTGGCGTAACTTCTGCGTTACGAGATTTGCGGTATCTGGACGTGCGTTATCATGAAGAGACCATCACGAAACTTGGCGGGCGACTGTACAACGGTAGTTTTCGACAGACATGCTGCCCCCGTACAAATTCTTCATTCTCCGAAGGATGACTACTGGTCTTTACCTTTCGGCAGCCAAAAATGGAGTAACAGCACGTGCATGTGGTTACAATGTCGTCATACTTCACGGTTTCGCATTTACCGCACACACATTGGAGAGACACGACCGCCATACTAATTCTCTGCCTATATGTCGGAACTTGATTCGAGTCGAGCTCCGCTGCGAATACACTGCGGAAAAAAATTAGCACACTTGAAAATACCGACAACGGATATGCTATCTGAAGAACAGAAAATGTACTGATGATGGTGTCCACGCCGTTCGCCAACACATAGCATAGTGGCATAGCTACCAGAGTACCACCTGCGTCTTCCGTTTATTAGGAAATGCTCACAGCTTGAAGCCTCAGTGTGCAGCAGCAGGCAACCGTGACACGGACAAGCACTCGTACTTCCTACAGCCGACTGAGCGAGTCTGCCAGGAGTCAAATTGCGACCTTCCGAGTGGCGGGATAGTACTTTCGGAGAATTGTCACGAAGTTGGACACGCTGCGTCGGCAGTGCAACGATGCTGGTATCAGTGGTCACGTTAACACTCTCACACCCGCAGAGCAGTTGTTCATCCTTGCTATGTCAAATACATCTCTCTACTGAACAAGTGCTCAGCGCCCTTAAGGTATACACTGTAGAGACCACTTTTGCCAGACAACGTTTTCTTGTTTTGCTTCATACTACCTCCTCCCAAAATATGTAAAGCAAAGAGGTTGCGGGAGAACAGGTCCACTGTCAGATGTATTAGAACAATTTTCGCTTATAACTTTCGACTTTGTTGTTTCCAGACCAGTATTTCTTATGTTCAACTGATACATTTACCCTTCTCCATCGTCCATTAGAATTTATAACTTCATTGCGAAAACTCCCTGTATATTCTTGTCATTATGGTTCGTAATCTTCTTCAGGTAGCTGTAAGGATTTCCATCTTCCACTCAATAATTATATCTTGTCTTGTTTACGTAAATACTGTGCCACGACGATTGCCACGAGTAGGTGACAAATGGTTTTTGCATTTATTCTGAAGATCGAAAACTCTGGGAGAATCTCCTATCATAATTAGAGAACAGTGTACTTGCTATCGCTTGTTAAGTTGGTAAGAAATATTGGAGTTACACGAAATACTTTTAATAAGCATGGATTCGCACCACAAATGGTGCTACTCCAGATGTACGTCAGGTACAAAAAAATAGAAGAAAATCAATACAGCCAGAATTAATATTTCGCCGTCAGTCCGAAACAGAATTAGATGTTCTTACCTACATAAAAGACGAAACGAACTAGATTATGTCTACATCTGCGTTGTTAGTGATAGCACACACCTGAGTAGTTAGGCCGTGTCAGTATCCTCTTCAGACTTCTGCACTGCTCGAAGTTTCTGTACTCCTTCAGGATCCCACTAGCGTCCCTCGATGGCTAGATACTGCTCTAATGCAGTGTCACCTTTATTTGCTGTACATTCATCTTTGTCACCTGTACCAGCTGTCATTTTCATGGAGCAAAGCGTTGTTAACTAACGTGGAACTACAACTATCTCGTTGGGTTCACTATATGGGTGACATATGGCTATACAACGTGGAAGATCTGACCAAATTGCACGATTTCCGAAACTACATTCTTCCGAAAATCAATTTTACCTTGAAGTAGCTACAACGGCCTGCACACTGCAGATGTTGCTGAAATCACGTGTGGTTATGTTGAAGCATACAGGGTGGATCAGTTAAAACTTGCACCGCAAATATTGCGGAAATGAAAAGTGTTAGCCGGCCGGTGTGGCCGAGCGGTTCTAGACGCTTCAGTCTGGAACCGCGCGACCGCTACGATCGCCGTTTCGAATCCTGCCTCGGGCATGAATGTGTGTGGTGTCCCTAGGTTAGTTAGGTTTAAGTAGTTCTAAGTTCTAGGGGACTGATGACCTCAGATGTTAAGTCCCATAGTGCTCAGAGCCATTTCAACCATTTGATTTTTGGAAAGTGCTACTGATGTGCGGTCTTTACAGAATGAATTGGCAGTCAGAGGCTCTCACTGTCAACCTGTAATCAGATTGTATCCGTAATAACACATAGAAAGTGTATTTTTGAGAAAATATACACTTTTTTATATGGAACAATGTCCATGGACATCAATAAACTAAAAGTAGAATAAATGAGAATGTCAGTTATAGGTTGCAGGATTCTAACGCGAGTCGCTTATGAAGTATCGTATGTTGAAAAGTTCCCAGCACCGGCACTTGTACAACACCTGTTGAACAACACACAAAAGAAAAACATAAGTGCATACAATAGTTGCGTGGATTCTGATGGATCATGAGACAATTGACCATCACAGGTTGTGTCAAAAATGACCACCGGTAGCGATCACACATGCTTCAATTCAGTTATGGAATGACTGCTGCATACGTGCTAGCATTTCAGCGGAAATCTCAGAGCAAACTGCAGTAATAGACTTCGCATATCATCCGGTGTAGGTAGTATGTTCTTGTAGACAGTGACTTTCAGCTTTCTCCACAGGAAATGTCTTTGTTTTTGAGCCATCTTATTGGTTTTATGCGGCCCCGCAACAAATTTATCTCCTGGGCAAACTCTTCATCTCAGAGTAGCACATGCAATCTACGTCCTCAGTTATCTGCTGGATGTATTCCAATCTCCGTCTACCTTTACATTTTTTGCCCTCTAGAGCCCCTCTAATAACATGGAAGTCATTCCCTCGTCTCTTAACAGATGTCCTATCTCCTGTTTCTTCTCCTTATCAGTATTTGCCACATATTCCTTTCCTCTCTGAGTCTGCGCGTAACCTCCTCATTCCTTACCTTTTCAGTCCATCAGATTTTCAACATTCCTCTGTAGCACCGCATTCAAATGATTCGATTCTCTTCCGCTCCGGACTTCCCACAGTCCGTCTTTCTGTACCATACAATGCTGTGCTCCAAACGTACATTATCAGAAATTTCTTCCTCAAATTAAGGCCTTTCTTTGATACTAGTGAGCTTCTCTTGACCAGGAATGCCCTTTTTGCAAGTGCTAGTCTGCTTTCGATATCCTCCTTGTTCCGTCCGTCATGGGTTATTTTGCTGTCTAGGTAGCAGAATTCCTTGATTTCATCAACTTCGTGACCATCAATCCTTATGTTAAGTTTCTCGCTGTTCTCATTTCTGCTACTTCTCATTACTTTCGGCTTTCTTAGATTTACTGTCAGTCCATATTGTGTACTCATTACACTGTCCATTCCATTATGCAGATCATGTATTTCTTCTTCACTGTCGCTCAGGATAAGGGAATCGTATCATTAATACCCTTTCATCATGAATTTTAATTCCACTCCTTTCTTTTATTTCCATCATTGCTTCTTCGATGTGCAGGTTGGACAGTACGGGCGAAAGACTACATCCCTGCTTTACACCCTTTTTAATCCGAGCATTTCGTTCTCGGTGGTCCGCTCTTATTATTCCCTGTTGTTTCTTGTGCATATTGCATTTTACCCATCTCTCCCTATAGCTTACCCCAATTTTTCTCAGAATATCGAACATCTTGCGCCATTTTACAATGTCGAATGCATTTTCTAAGTCGACAAATCGTGTGAAGGTGTTTTGATTTTTCTTTAGTCTTGCTTCTATTATCAACAGCAACGTCATATTGCCTCTCTGGTCCTGTACCTTTCCTAAAGCCCAACTGGTCGTCATTTACCACATCCTCAATTTTCTTTTCCATTCTTCTGTACTTTATTCTTGTCAGTAACATGGTTGCATAAGCTGTTAAGGTGCTTGTGCGATAATTCTCGCATTTGTCAGCTCTTACAGTCTACGGAAGTGTGTGGACGATATTTTTCCTAAAGTCAGACGTTATATTGCCAGACTCATACATTCTACACACCAACGTGGATAGTCGTCTTGTTACCACTCCCCCTAATGATTTTAGACATTCTGATGGAATATTAGCGTTCCTTTCTAACTTATTTGATCTTAAGTCCTCCAAAGGTCTCTTAAATTCTGATTCTAATATTTGATCACCTATATCTTCTAAATCTAGTCCTGATTCTTCTATCACTACAGACAGATCTTCCCCCTCATAGAGGCCTTCAATGTACTTTTTCCATCTACCCTCTCCCTCCTCTTCATTTAACAGTGAAATTCCCGTTGCACTCTTAATGTTACTACCCTTGCTTTTAATTTCACGGAAGATTGTTTTGACTTTCCCATATTCTAAGTCGGTCTTCCGGAAATTATTTCTTTTTCAATTTCTTCACTTTTCATGCAGAAATTTCGTCTTAATTTTGCTGCACTTCCTATTCATTTCATTCCTCAGCGACTTTCCGTATCCCTGAATTTCCCTGAACATATTTGTACCCTCTTCTTTCATCGAGCAGCTGAAGTATTTCTTCTGTTAGCCACGGATTCTTTGCAGTTACCTGCTTTGTACCTAAGTTTTTCCTTCCTTTTTTATAGATATCATTTCCATTTCAACCGTACTGCCTACTGGACTACACTTTATTGCTGTATCTACAGCCTTAGAGAACTTCAAGCGTATCTCCTCACTCCTTAGTACTTCCGTCCCACCCCCCCCCCCCCTCATCCCCTTTCTTGAGTATTGATTCTTCCTTACCAATCTCTTAAACTTCAGCTTATTCTTCATTATTGCATAGTGATCGGAGTCTTTATCTGGTCCTTGGTAGGACTTGCAATCCAGAATCTGATTTTGGAATCTCTTCCTGACCATGTTGTAACCTAACTGAAATCTTACCGTATCACCTGGCCTTTTCCAAGAATACGTCCTCCTCTTGTGAAAAAGTCTACAGGCGTCAAACGTGGGGAACGGGCCAGCCAATGTGCAGGTCCTCAGTGCTCAATGCAACGACAGAAACAATTCGTGAAAACATTCTGTAGTACTTGGTACATTATACGCTGGACGGACATCATGTTGGTACCACATGTTCCTCCTAGTCTGCAGATGAACGTCTTCTAGTCTGCATGGAAGATGGTCTGTCAGAAGACTGCTGTACTTGTGCGGGCTCAGTGTTCCGTGTATGCAATACGGGCATCTGAGTTGATTATAGTGAACCATCACTATCATACATATCTACTCACACCTACTGCTTGGAGTGTCACGCACTAACAGACTAGCAAAGCGCAGTGCACTCAACGAACACACAAACATTGTAAGTAAACATAACAACATCGCAACTAGCAATTATGCAGGTCGAATGGCACAAAAGAGTGTCGGTGTGGAAACTTTTCATAATACGATAACTGGTAAACGAATCCCACGAGAATCCTATAACATGTCCGCACCTCGTGGTCGTGTGGTAGCGTTCTCGCTTCCCGCGCCCGGGTTCCCGGGTTCGATTCCCGGCGGGGTCAGGGATTTTCTCTGCCTCGTGATGACTGGGTGTTGTGTGATGTCCTTAGGTTAGTTAGGTTTAAGTAGTTCTAAGTTCTAGGGGACTGATGACCATAGCTGTTAAGTCCCATAGTGCTCAGAGCCATTTGAGCCAATCCTGTAACAGATGCCACTGACATTCTAATTTACCACACTTTTACTCCGTTAATGACAATTGGCATTACTCTTTTGCGCAAAAGTACAATTTCTAAGTATTATTACAATCTGCTGATTTGCTAACAATACGGTTACGATTCCATTCTGCGATAACCGCACCTCAATAGCATTTTCCATTTCCTGATTATGTGCGGAGTAAGTTTCAGGTGATCCACACTGTATGTCGGTGAAACTGGAGGGACAAAAACAGACCCTGTTAAAGAAAAACGAAAGCCCATTACGTTTAAGAAAAAATGTACAGTCAACGACAGCGATACTCAAGACAAAAGTAACCGGGTTATGGATATTAAGAACAACCCAGAGATAGCAATATTTATAGAATTCCGCAAATCTGTTTAAATGTCGAAGAATGAGTACAATTTTAACAGAAAAGCAGACTGAAGGAAGTAAACAGCCACGCCGAACGATGACCGTAAACACGTACCTGGAAGTAACGCAGTAATATTATGGATCCCACTCTCTTTCATTATCTGCTTTCAGTATTCATCCAATGATGTCAGCCCCCGCTCCCATGGAATATTGAACATTTTTACGCAGTAATTCCACTTCTCCTGAAAGGAACAGTACAACAGCCTTTTGTAAATTTACCAGACATTCAGGGTTACCAGTGAAACCTTGAAGAGAAAATACCAGCAGCGGGATAGAAACTTCGAGTACTGACGAAGAGGAATGTGATGCGGCTACATAATAGATTAGCATAGAGTGGTAGAGCGACAGAGTTAAGCAAACCGAACAACTCAGCGTCAAGTTCTGCGTAGGCAAAAAAAAAAAAAAAAAAAAGGGCGTGGTACATTACAATGTACAAAGACATAATGAAATAACTTTCAAATGCTTAGCAGTTACAGCTAGGAACAATATTACCTCCGAGAATAGCGCACTAAGGCTTTATACACACATCAAAAAAAGTTTTGCATCACTTCGGTTCCGAGAGTTCCGCAATCTGTACAGAAAACTGGAATAGAGATCAACGTAAACATCATTTCTGCCATTTTTACTGCTCATGCGAACCACACATTGCTTGTTGAACCACCATACAGTAATACATTTAGAGGTGGTGGCCCAGATTGCTGTACACACAAGTACCTCTGATAACCAGTAGAATGTTCTCTTGCATTGATGTATGCCTGTATTCGTTGTGGCATACTATCCACAAGTTCATCAAGGTCCTCATTGTCCCACTCCTCAACGGCGATTGGGCGTAGATCCCGCAGAGCGGTTGGTGGGTCACGTCGTCCATAAACAGCCCTTTTCCATCTGTCCCAGGCATGTTCGATAGGGTTTATGTCTGGAGACCATGCAGGTCACTCTAGCCGAGCGATGTCGTTATCCTGAAGGAAGACATTCACAAGATGTGCACGCTGGGGAGCAAATTGTCGTCCATGAAGACGAATGCCTCGGCAAGATGCTGCCGATATGGTTGCAATATCGGTCGGAGGATGGCATTCGCGTATCATGGAGCCGTTACGGCGCCTTCTATGACCACCAACGGCGTACGTCAGCCCTACATGATGCCACCCCAAAACACCAGGGAAACTCCACCGTGCTGCACTCGCTCGACAGTGTGTCTAAGGCGTCCAGCCTGACCGGGATGCCTCCGAACACATCTCCGACGATTGTGTGGTTGAAGGCACATGCGAGACTCATTGGTGGAAAGAACTTGATGTCAATCCTGAGCGTTCCCTTCGGCATGTTGTTGGGCTCATCTGTACCGCGCTGCATGGTGTCGTGGTTGCAATGGATGACCTCGCCATGGAGGTCGGTAGTGGTTCAAATGGCTCTGAGCACTATGGGACTCAACTGCTGTGGTTATCAGTTCCCTAGAACTTAGAACTACTTAAACCTAGCTAACCTAAGGACATCACACACATCCATGCCCGAGGCAGGATTCGAACCTGCGACCGTAGCAGTCGCACGGTTCCGAACTGCGCGCCTAGAACCGCGAGACCACCGCGGCCGGCAGGTCGGTAGTGAAATAGCTTATCATACAGCCTATTGTGCACAGTTTAAGTCATAACACGACGTCCTGTGGCTGCACGAAAAGCATTATTCAACATGGTGGCGTTGCTGACAGGGTTCTTCCGAGCCATAATCTGCAGGTAGCGGTCATCCACTGCGCAGTAGCCCTTGGGCGGCCTGAGCGAGGCATGTCATCGACAGTTCCTGTCTCTCTGTACCTCCTCTATGTCCGAAAAACATTGCTTTGGTTCACCTCGAGACCCCCGGACACATCCCATGTTGAGAGCCCTTTCTGGCACAAAGTAACAATGCGGACACTACCGAACCGCGATATTGAGCGTCCAGGAATGGTTGAACTACAGACAACACGAGCCGTGTACCTCGTTCCTTGTGGAATGCCTGGAACTGATCGGCTGTTGGACCCCCACCGTGTAATAGGCGCAGCTCATGCATGGGGGAGGGGGGGGGGTAAGTGACATCTCTGAACAGTCAAAGTGACTGTGTCTGTGATATAATATCCACAGCCAACGTCTATTTTCATGAGTTCTGGGAACTGGGGTGATGCAAAACTTTTTTTGACGTGTGTATATACCTCCTGTCGACCAGAGTATGCCTATACAAAACGTGATGGTTAATACAAGACCGTGGCTTCACAGGCAGCTCTAAATAACGTGCCACAACTTCTCCTGTGTCCTCTGTCACTTTGTGGTTCTGCCTCACTCAGAAGACTTTAGCATCAACCACATTCAATCTTTCTGCAGGGGAATTCGCTCTCACATGCTCAGAACTTTCAACTACTGTATAACCGTCCTGGCTTACGTAATTCACTGACTGCATTTGTCTACGCCACTATCCCATTGTCTGTGCATCTCCATCTCTCAATAACGACTAAATACTGGAGAAGAGGTTGCGGATAGTACACCTATGGTACTGATCGCATTTTGTTATCACATCTCTGCATCTCTGGCAGAAGAGTATATACAGTCCTGGAAATTGAAATAAGAACACCGTGAATTCATTGTCCCAGGAAGGGGAAACTTTATTGACACATTCCTGGGGTCAGATACATCACATGATCACACTGACAGAACCACAGGCACATAGACACAGGCAACAGAGCATGCACAATGTCGGCACTAGTACAGTGTATATCCACCTTTCGCAGCAATGCAGGCTGCTATTCTCCCATGGAGACGATCGTAGAGATGCTGGATGTAGTCCTGTGGAACGGCTTGCCATGCCATTTCCACCTGGCGCCTCAGTTGGACCAGCGTTCGTGCTGGACGTGCAGACCGCGTGAGACGACGCTTCATCCAGTCCCAAACATGCTCAATGGGGGACAGATCCGGAGATCTTGCTGGCCAGGGTAGTTGACTTACACCTTCTAGAGCACGTTGGGTGGCACGGGATACATGCGGACGTGCATTGTCCTGTTGGAACAGCAAGTTCCCTTGCCGGTCTAGGAATGGTAGAACGATGGGTTCGCTGACGGTTTGGATGTACCGTGCACTATTCAGTGTCCCCTCGACGATCACCAGTGGTGTACGGCCAGTGTAGGAGATCGCTCCCCACACCATGATGCCGGGTGTTGGTCCTGTGTGCCTCGGTCGTATGCAGTCCTGATTGTGGCGCTCACCTGCACGGCGCCAAACACGCATACGACCATCATTGGCACCAAGGCAGAAGCGACTCTCATCGCTGAAGACGACACGTCTCCATTCGTCCCTCCATTCACGTCTGTCGCTACATCACTGGAGGCGGGCTGCACGATGTTAGGGCGTGAGCGGAAGACGGCCGAACGGTGTGCGGGACCGTAGCCCAGCTTCATGGAGACGGTTGCGAATGGTCCTCGCCGATACCCCAGGAGCAACAGTGTCCCTAATTTGCTGGGTAGTGGCGGTGCGGTCCCCTACGGCACTGCGTAGGATCCTACGGTTTGGTGTGCATCCGTGCGTCGCTGCGGTCCGGTCCCAGGTCGACGGGCACGTGCACCTTCCGCCGACCACTGGCGACAACATCGATGTACTGTGGAGACCTCACGCCCCACGTGTTGAGCAATTCGGCGGTACGTCCACCCGGCCTCCCGCATGCCCACTATACGCCCTCGCTCAAAGTCCGTCAACTGCACATACGGTTCACGTCCACGCTGTCGCGGCATGCTACCAGTGTTAAAGACTGCGATGGAGCTCCGTATGCCACGGCAAACTGGCTGACACTGACGGCGGCGGTGCACAAATGCTGCGCAGCTAGCGCCATTCGACGGCCAACACCGCGGTTCCTGGTGTGTCCGCTGTGCCGTGCGTGTGATCATTGCTTGTACAGCCCTCTCGCAGTGTCCGGAGCAAGTATGGTGGGTCTGACACACCGGTGTCAATGTGTTCTTTTTTCCATTTCCAGGAGTGTATATACGACAATACTTACTTCAATGCACGGCTAATCGCAGCCAGCGTCTGTGTCTTAATTCTTAATGGCTTCTGGGTCAAAAAATGGTGTCTGTCCTTCCTTTCGGACATTTCCGAAAGAACACACACACACACACACACACACACGTGTCAATAATCTTAATGATCTCTTCAGTACAGTTGCACACCAAGCACAGGCTCGAACTCTTACGGAAATCGGTGAAATCCCATGAGTAATGAAGATAATGGGCTAGGGGCACTACATTAGCAGTGTGTGGATAAGTTTAGAATTTGGGTTTGATGGAAGGCCTGCTAGGACAGTCCGTGCAGTTGATATGACCAATGTGCCCGGATGGCTCAGTGGCTGGAGCATCTTCATGGTAAGCACGATACACTGTTTCGAATCCCGGTCCGGCTCAAATTTTCAGCTTTCCCCATTGATTTAAATGAATGCCATCTTGCTGCCGGTGTCTATCATTTCTTTGAAACGTGATACTTCCCTCAAGTACAGCAGTACGAGTCTGATTTTTTTCGTTTTCCGACGCGGCAGCTGTTCATCAATTAGAGGTCACAGAAAGTAATTATCATATCTCGTTCTTATTGACTGTAACAATGGTGCCTTTCTCTCGCAGTTGCTTAAGCTGACACACTGCTCTGCAGAACTATAAATGTTTTGTCGTCGATGTTGTTCCTTCAAGTTGTACTTTTCTGCTTTACCAGAATTCTGTACTGTTTGCTCCAGGACAATACAGATAGCCATAAGGGGAGTTAGTCCCCAATTATTTTTAGTCAGTCTAGTCTCTATATCAATATGCCTCGTGCGCTGTAAAATTTAAATGTTCAAGTATGACAATAGGTGAATAATTTAGCTGTGCTAGTACTTCTAAAATTGGAGCTAAGAGACAGAGGATCAGTAAAGTGTGGTAACACAGCACAAACGGTAAATTTGAGTGAAATACTGATGTTCGTTCTGGAACCGTACGGAGGTACCCCTTTAATGTACTCAGGCACAAAAGGAAGGCACGTCGACGCCCAATAAGCACAATACCCTCTCTCGCTTCCTCATTTACACAAGGCGCGGTCGTGAAACGGATCTGCCCTGAAGGAACCGGTAATTGGAGGAAGCGCAATCGGCCCGCTCTCAAATATTTGGCAAATCGACTGGCGGCCCCCTTACCGAAGGCGTGCAGTCCGGAGGGACACAGTCCCCCTTCTGTGGAAGCACACGCTGCACAAGAAGCGCCTCGCAGGCGCCAATTACTGGCTCCGCCCGCCTCCCTCTCCTTCGCTATTTGTCTCAATTTCGTACCTCGCAAGGCGGAAGCTCTGCCAACAATTAACAAGTACAAACCATCGGCTTTGATTTTCCGGCGTGATTCCCTGATGGCTAGGGATGGCCGCGGACACGTCGGAAACCATTAAATAGTTTTCGTTCTCAGTATACCCAACAGAGAATAGCTACATTATGCATACAGTCCTACTGCTTTTTTTCTCATTCACATAACACTGTTAAATGCGATGCAAAGAGTATTTCATAATTCATAGCCTAAATTTTATTGGAGTTAATGAGAATAGTGAGTTAGTCGAAACATTCTCACGTACTAGTAAATGAGTGGTCCCTATCAGATGCTCCTGTCGATGTCGTTTTATATAACGCGCAATGTTGAGTTTTCTCTTCATAAAACACTTGCGAGATATTCGTATTCTCTCGCTCGCTAGGCGTGAATCGTTACTCCTGCATAAACAATGCACATTATACTTTTTTAGGAAATTTAATGTATTAAAGTTTTTACTGCTATACATTTTCGGCAGAGGCTATAGTTCCCGATTTATTCAAGACAAACGTACAAAAGTGACCTTCAGACACACCTCGTGTCCCACAGTCACCCCCGTCGGTCAGGATTTCTGGTATGTTGTTCGCGGCACTGCCTCCCATTATTGTACAAAAATTTGTGACTGCATTAATTATTTCCTACGCTCGACAATTTTTAGTCTTCATTGGCTGGCCTTATTACGCCATTTGTTTAGTCAATTAATTGTGGAACTGACGTTTATGTAAATTTTAAATAACAATTTTCTGAATTTTAACATCAGAAACAATCACAACGTTGTGTTCGCCATGTCATCAGACTGCGAAAGAACTTTGCATGTGATGGTTAAGTTTGGATAGATCTGTCAACGTAATTAGTTTTAGTGTAACGTCCAAAACGTTTTCCTTTCATTGCTCTCAAGGACACGTTCAAGCTACTAATGGTAACGAAATAGCTCACTATGCTGGTGGCGAAATAGCCAGTCAATAGAGATCTAAGGAGATCGAATATCGAGAAAAGTTCGAGAAGTCGGATAATTTTGTACAGTGGTAGGGGGAAATCCTGGCGGGTGAGGGATAAGTGTGGACGTGAACTTGCATATGAAAGACACGTATTAATATTTTTCTTGTATAATTTGAAACATTTTACCAGCTGCACAAGGAGCCGCTCACAGACGCCAGTTACTGCCTCCGTCCGCTTCTCTCTCACCCGCTATTCGTCTCAACTTCGTACCTCGTATGGCGGACACTTTGCCAACAATTAACAAGCGCAGACGACCGGAGTCGATATTCTGGCGTGAATACCTCATGGCTAGGGTCAGCTGCGAACACAACAGAAACCATTAAATGTTTTCTTTTCTTCTTACGGTTTCTCAGTGAGGCCAACAGCTAATACCTGCAATATTTTATGCCTATTGGCCTCCTACGTTTTTCCTCACTCACGTAACACAGTTAAATGCGATACAAAGAACCTGCAGCCTGTTGTAGGCGAACAAAGTCATGCACATTAGTGGGCTCTTTCTTATGGTATTCACCGATTAGATAATACAAGGTCAAGGGCCGAAACGCTGTCCTTACCTCCGATCCTCATGGTCTCTTCGCGAGATATACGTAGGAGGGAGCAATATACTGCTTGACTCTTCGGTGAAGGTATGTTCTCGAAACTTTAACAAAAGCCCGTACCGAGCTACTGAGCGTCTCTCCCGCAGAGTCTTCCACTGGAGTTTATCTATCATCTCCGTAACGCTTTCGCGATTACTAAATGATCCAGTAACGAAGCGCGCTGCTCTCCGTTGGATCTTCTCTATCTCTTCTATCAACCCTATCTGGTACGGATCCCACACTGCTGAGCAGTATTCAAGCAGTGGGCGAACAAGCGTACTGTAACCTATTTACTAATGTTGTAAGAGTCAAATGGTGATTTTCGTGTGCCCATGCTAATTTGTGCAATGGCCCAGGCCTCGAGTGGAGGTAAGCGTGTGCGATGGTGGTTTATGTATAGCGAGGACGTGGTTTTGGATGGTGTGACTGTCTTCTGGTTACGGTTTCCAGCACTGAATTAGCAACTGAGTTACTTCATTGTGCCGGCCGGAGTGGCCGAGCGGTTCTAGGCTCTACAGTCTGTAACTGAGCCACTGCTACGGTTGCAGGTTCGAATCCTGCCTCGGGCATGGATATGTGAGATGTCCTTAGCTTAGTTGGGTTTAAGTCGTTCTAAGTTCTAGGGGACTGATGACCTCAGAAGTTTAGTCCTATACTGCTCAGAGCCATTTGAACCAATTACTCCATTCTATCCCGTCATTATCATGTTCCTACCTATAGTAGTTGTTTCTGGCCGCGGCGGTTTTCCTAAAATGGAGGCACTTAGGATACGCTCTTGCTAAAAGCGGTGAGTGTCTCAATGATTTAGGAGTGTTCCCTGTAAAGGGAAGCTTCGATATGGTAGCGATGTATGCTGATTCGACCCTTTGCCCATTGTCACATCGAGTGCCAGTAGCACGTGGAATAACCTCTTAGTCACGTGGTTCGTGTAGTTGTCCACTTAACGTGACGACATTTGCGTTTGATATGAAACACAGAGGTCATCTCTAAATCCAGTCTTATCTAGACGAAAACTCAGATTTGTGGAATGGTGGCAGCTGGGTCCAAGTGTAGGTTTAATCACCCCAAAACATTCGACGTTCAGCTGTAAAATAATGGGACTATTGCTCCAACATTTTATTCCAAAAACATCCATAACTAGTTATTGCCACCCTCAGTACCGGATACTCTATACCTACAACGCTCAATGAGAGTTTTCCATTGACAGAAACAGCGCTAGAAGTCTTCCTCTGTGAGGTCTTTTATGATATGAGCTTGCTTTTTCTTTCACTGTCTCGGAGGACTGGAATCGTGTTCTTTTCAATGCAGATTCGTCCCTGGGGAATATACATAAGACCCATGGTGCTACGTGTGGCGAAAAAGGAGAGTGGTTTTACATTGGGATGTTGTGCTTCGTTAGTAACCTGTTGACAAACAATGTGGCATGAACCGATGCGTTGTACTGATGCAGAACCCATTATTTCTTCTTGCACAATGCTGCTTCCCCCCCCCCCCCTTGTTTTGTCACGAAGCCAAGCAAGAACCTAAAGGAACTAATGTTGATTAGTAGTTTGACCTTTAGGAACCCAGCGAAGATGTTTAATTCCATGAATATCAATAAAAATCATCATGTCGATTTGTTCATTCGAGCTGTTCCTGCTCTTGGTGAAGCTGAGCCCTTCCAGTACATGGATATTTGCTTAGTTTCTCGATTACAAATTAAAAACCAAGATTCGTCCCATGTTATCATTCTTTCCAACAAGTAAGATCAATATCGTGTTATTCAGTCAGTGCAAACATTTTCATGAACTTTTTGTTGTTCGGTCGTCAGAATTTTCGGCACCAGTTTTGCACACACTTTTGTCATGTTAAATTGTTTATGTACGATTTGCCTCACACATCCTTTGTCATTTCCTAGAGTGTCAGCAATCGATCGAATACTCAACCGACGGTCAGCTGGAATCAATCCCTTTTTGATATTTTCATCAGTTTTTGACGTTGAAGGCCGTAATGCGCGTGAATCATCTTCAACATATTCTCGGCCATCTTGGAACGCTTCAATACGTCAGTAACTCACCTGCATGATAAATAGTCTTTGCCATACACTTGTTTTAGCGAGAGATACTTTTCGGTAGCAGTTTCTCCAATTTCATGTGAAACTTCATGACAATTCGCTGCTCTATTATTACATCTATCGTTTTTTCCGGTAAGACGAAATAATAGCTCTTACATAGGCGAAGTTAGCGACTACACTGCTCCGTCTATAGACACCAGAGATGTGCATTCGAATGAGAAGGTTTAATACTTCACACCTATTGACCGTTCATTTTAGGTGCATACGTACTTGCTCCGTTACAGCATCAGTCCAGTCATTTTATGGCCACACTTCGGACATACACCAACGCTCATTGAAACTGCAACACCATCACGGATCGAAAATATCGAAAATTTGGTCATTGTGCATGTACACCACAGTAGGAAGGATACACGAAATCTGTAATTAATTTGCGTCTATGCGAGGTGAGAAATTTTTTCTCAGAGCTACCATCTCTGCCAGTAGTAGTAATGGCTCCAACGCGGTTGTACATTGAATCGACTGAGCTTGGATGTTAGAAACGGGAATGTAATTCTATGGCGCCTCAGTTCTGTGCCAAAGTTCACCAAACGAAGTGACTGGCGAGTGATTGCGTACAAGCCCTCACTATTCCAAAACCAGATGTCTACAGAGGGAGAGGTATCAGAAGACCGTGGTGACCAGGGCAGCAGTCGAAAACCCTCCGAATAGTGGCAGGTCAGGACAGCACGGGCAGCGCGAGGTCTTGCGTTATCTTGTTGAATTGTAACGTTACGGAGACCTCGACGATAGTGCACAGCCACTGTCCTCAGCATATCACAAATCCAACGGCTGCTGTTCAAAATTCCGGCTGTGCGAGCCAGAGATGATCGTGCTGTGTATTCAATGACACTCCGCACCATCACGGCGGTGCTGAAACCATCGGGCAATCATTACCATCAGGCAACATTCTTTCTCCTCAGGGCCTCCACACACGGATTCGTTCATGGAAATGCTTTCCGCTTCAAGCTGTTAATATCTTTCTCCGCCTCCACACACAGTTTTCACTGTGCGAGTACTGACTGCATGGTTGACATCATTTCTTGTAAGTACTGATCTTGTTCATCAACAGTTTTAATTCTGTGAACGTCATACATGTAAGGGTCGATCAACGTGTTTTCGTTCGAAAACCGCACAGTCAAGAATCGGCATGTTAAGCAGACAAAGCCGCGACGATCACTGATGCAGTCATTCCACCGACGCACCAGGCTGAAAATGCCTGTTTGGTAAAATATAGTGTCCTAGTGCGTGAATAAGTCCGTAACTGCTACTCCACGTCTTCGTCCGATAGGAACCGTCGACCCTTTGAAGCCTTACTGAACGGACAGAAGGTGTGATAATCACGCGGGGAGAGATCAGGCCTACAGGCGAGTACTCGAGTGTTCAAAAATGGCTCTGAACACTATGGGACTTAAACATCTGAGGTCATCAGTCCCCTAGAACTTAGAATTACTTAAACCTAACTAACCTAAGGACATCACACACATCCATGCCCGATCAGGATTCGAACCTGCGACCATAGCAGTCGCGTGGTTCCAGACTGCAGCGCCTAGAACCACTCGGCACAATGGCCATAGTTCGCGTTTTCGGGTTTACCGCAGGCAGATGGCACGATTGCCTCACTAATCCCTCGTCTACATGTTGGCACTTATGTATCTGCATCGGAATGGCGCTGCGTTCTTTATATGCTCCAGCAACGAACTCAAACGGAAGCTGGATAGTGGCCCCGTGGTCTGAAACTGATCGTGTTTTTTAACTGCAGATAAAACAACAACTGGAGCTGCCATTTTAATTTTTGAATTCTAATTTCGTTGATATTTAATTTTATTTATTACTTGCTTTCTCAAGCTCTGTTAATGCCGTAACTTCTTACACTTGAGGACCGCGTGACTCCCCAGTTAATGCTCTCCATCCACTTTAGAATTCCGCTTTCTGTCTCTCCGTCTCCAATTCTGTGACGTTCCCCTGTAGCGAGTTTTATCGTACTATATCCACCCCACCGTTCCTATGTGTCCCCAAAGACCCAACTCACACAGCAATAGCGTGTCGTGGACGCCTGGCGGCGGCGAGTCATGGACGTAACGCGCAAGGGATGTGAGCAATTCACACTATAGTGGCGCTGTCAGAGGGACGCGGGACGGGCGTACTACCAATGGATCAGAATGTGCCGTCTTCATAAGACGAAGATATTTTATCACTGTATATTTTTTAACCTGTAAATGTTGAGCAGCGAAGAAGATGTTGAGTATGTCCTATTCGGTTTAAAAAAGGGAGGAAATGTGGCGTACTCGACGTAATGAAAGAACTGAACATTTATCCCGAACATTTTCAGCATTTTTACGGAATATCTGCAAAGTGTTTCTACATTGTGTTAGACAAAGCGAGGGACATCATTCAGAGAAAAGAAACAATACTGTAATGTTTTCACCATCTATTTTTCAAGTGATTTTCATTTGAACATAAGCCTAAACATTGCTGATTTTGTGAGAGATTTTCAAAGTATTAACACACTTTACCTAAACTTGATCATCCGTAAATATTACACTGCTGTAGACGAGACATTACTCTTTACAGGGCATAATTTCTTACCATGCGAAAGAGATTTTACCCTTACAGAGAGGAATAAAATATCCTTTCTCCCAGGCACCCGGATTCCAGTCGTTGCCAACACCAAGACAAACAGATTTCTTCTGTGCAACATGGAACCAGAGGATTTCAGTGATCTTAGTGCACTATATCACGTGTTGCAAGGAGTCTCATTCAAAATAACTCAGTACGTCTTGTTACACATTTCATCTAACAACCCTAATACACTGAGGGGAAGGAAAAGTCACTACATCCATCAACCGTAGATTTGTTAAAGCATTGCAAACAACCAAACAGGTGCGGCGGAAAAAAATCTTGTGCTAGAAAAACTAAGAATTTCCATAATTGTGTGATAAAATTCTGTTAGTAACAGTGCCAACTTGACATTTGACAGTACATCCCAGTGGAAAAACGGAACTTCTATTATCCAGTACAAAGTTAATAATGGATTCGCATGTCTGTCAGGCAAAATCCATTGATTCAGGACATAAAATATAAAGTTGGCTGTACATGTTTAGTGTAACTGCAGCAGGAAGAGTGTCAAGTTTTTCCGTATCTTTTGTGCCGATTTGTGTTGCACATGTTTTTTGAGCTGTGCTGTTACACTTTCTAAATAAACAACACAGAAAAGACGGTGTTTCAGCGGCACAACGTTGCTACTCGACAGAGACAACTTTTTTCGTTCAGAAAAATAAAAAGATAGCGCTTTTTTAAAGGTAGCACAAGTAACTGTGTAATAACTTTTACAAAAATGTGCAATATTGCGTTTTACCTCATATACACTGCGTGCACCAAGAAAGCCCAATTAGGTAAGTATACAAGACCCAAAGCACATAACATTTTAGTTATATCAATAGCAAAATCCCATTTCTCATTCACTGCTCACTGGAACACAGGCCACTTGTCCGACAACATGTGAACAAAAGTACTCATTGAATGTTTCGTGAATGAAAGTGTTGTTTCAGACAAGAAAAATTTACTTATGTAGCATGTATCTAACACTGCCTCTGAGCCTGCAACTGTTTACTTCCAGTTTTAAATTAAAAATAACTCTTAATGCAACATTGACTTAATGTGTGGTTGTAACTGACTTCTTAAGCCAAATACGAAAGAGAAATACAGATCTCAAATCCGCAAAGTGCGCAGCCTTAACTTCGAATGTTGCAGGTCGTACCTAGTGCCCAAACGTCAAAATAAATCACATTTCTACTCGGGGTTGGAAAGAGTTATCGCTCTCCTCCCATCGTTAAAAGCAATTTCGATATGTTACTGTATTTCGTATGCAACAATCAATGACCTAAAAACCACAAATTGTTAGCTGGACAGCGGCTACGCTCTTCACTGCCAACTTCTCAAACAATGCCCGGTTATTTACTTGTTTGGAAAGAATCACAATAACTAAGGGCAACAATGAAAATAACAACCAGCTCACTGTAAACTGGGATATCAGATTACAAGGAGCCGAAAATATCTTTTTCTATTTTTTGCCAAATAGTTTCCTCAAAATCGAATGAGGAAGACTGCATGGTGGAGAGCACGCACGAATCCTAAAACAGCGGTTTTTAAATTTTTACGTAAAAAGTGTTACTGGGAAACTATCTACAGAGACAGATGAAGCTTTGCACCATGTACATAAAAGAATTAGACTACACATATTGGGTGAAATCAAATTAATGAAAATAACAGCGCGCCACTTGCACGTCTCGTCCCCGCGTCCCTCTGGTGCCCCACGAAGCGACGCGTTACCGCAGCGCGACCTCTGTGTGAATTGCTTCATTTGTTAAAATGGAGGTGTGAAACAGCGCCACACTCACGCCAGACGTCGTTTCTGAGTGCTGTAGGCCTAATGGGATTCATTTAGTTGCAAATTTGGCCCACCTTGTTTCTTCCATTCAGATTTCATGTCTAGCCCGCTGGAGTCTTTTCCTTTTATCACTCCAGTGATTTTAGGTTTCTTGCACAGTTCTTCTACTTCTGTATTGCGGTGACTTCTCCATTCCCAGTAGTAGGATCCCAGACTGGATCAAATATTTTCCAGAACACCTTTATCTCACATGTAAGACTTCGGTTAAGGCATTGTTTTCGAGTACACCATGTTTGACAGCCAGTAGCATTTGTTAATGCTCTATGTGGAATTAGTTTTCGTTGTTAAAATGTGTTGATAGATTTTAGCACAGTGTTTTAAGAGTAGTAACATCTCTTGCCCTCCTGCAATCTTTCCTTAAGCTTTGCTTCAGTTGATGTTACTTAAGAAGAAAATTTAATCCTGAAACTTCTTTTCGTATCGTTATACCCCATGTAAATCACTGTTACCTCTTGGAGACTGAGGTACTTTCTTTCGATGGTCATGTACACAGTCCTTACACTACTAATTTATAGCCTCGTTGCCATTCTTATGGTTTTTAGTCTTTCTTGTCTACTTGAAGACAGGTGGAGGGTATTTTGTAACCATTGTTACTGGTTCCCTATACTCAAAAAATTCACTTAGTTCTTCACAATTTAGTAGGCCCCTGTAGCACTACATCCTCTCCTCCTTCTTCCAATCCTTTCACCTTCCGTTAGCACCCTTGCACTGACATCTTGTGTGATTTTGTGTTGGCGATCTGATCCTTCTTTAAACGTTTTCGGTTTCCAATATAGTTCTTTACGCTTATTACCACAAAAGCCTTGTTGAGCTTCCTCCATGATGTTTCTTACATACGTTGTCTTTCCTTTCTTTTGTGTGACCTGTGCTCCCCGTCGTACTCTTCAATCTCTGACTTTCCTTGTTCCCGCGAGTTACTTGTAACCATAGTAATTTTGCCCGCGGTCTCTTTCGGATGGCTTCCTCACATTACTCATCAAACCTCTCTCGTTGTCCATAAATCGTTTTGGAACAAATTCTTGGGCTGTTTCTTTAACAGCATCTGCAATTATCTATCAGTACTGCTCTATCTAGGTATTTATGTCGTCGTCATGGTCCAATACTTCAAAACAATCAGTCAGTTTGATCTTGCTGGTACCTCCTACATTATCATTGCTCAAAGTTTCCTGGCAATCACAAGCGATTTTTAGCATTCCTTTGCACTTCCTGGGTCTGCAGGTTGCCTGTATCACTTCTCTGTGGTCCGATCAACATTCAGAACCTCTTGCCATCTTGACATTTTGTAATCGCTTCTCTGTTCTTGTCTCTATCAACATGCGGTCTATTTGGTTTACTGTCTTCCATTCCGGAGACACCCAAGTTCGGTTATATATTCCTTTCGCTGGCCGGTGTGACCGAGCGGTTCTAGGCGCTTCAGTCTGGAACCGCGCGGCCGCTACGATCGCAGGTTCGAATCCTGCCTCGGACATGGATGTGTGTGATGTCCTTAGGTTAGTTAGGTTTAAGTAGTCCTAAGTTCTAGGGGACTGATGACCTCAGAAATTAAGTCCCATAGTGCTCAGAGCCATTTGAACCATTTATTCCTTTCCCGTCGAAGTCAGTACTACTTACAAACACGTCTTTTGCAGTCGCACAGTTAGTCAGACTGATGCTGTTATCGTTGTTCACATCATATAAGGTGTGCTTACCGACGGTTCTCTTCAAGACTGCTTCTTTACCCATTTCTGTATTACGATCTGTAAAGATGATTTCATACTGGACACTTCGTACCTTTGTCCAAGACTGTCTCTCTTCGGTAGGTGCAAAACAATTTATACGTTTGACTGTGTTTATTTGTATCTACTGTTAGAAGTGAAAATTAGGTGTTCATTCATTTAAAATCTACAAGACAGATACGTAGCACTCTCTTCACCACAAAACCAGCACCTAGTGAATGATTTGATTCTAATCCCCCCAAGAACAGAACGTAGACTTCCTTTTCGATAGACCTGGTTCCTGTCTAACTTGCACAGTACCACATCTAATCCATGTCTATCCTCTTCTCTTTCAACGCATTATCCTGCTTCTGGCTGATCTGATCAGGGTATCAGTTACTCTGCTTAGTCGTACCAGGGCTTCACACATACACCAGATTTTTAGATAATGGTTACCTTAAAATATTTCATGGGCCACCCGGTTGCCTGCGGAAGTGCTCTGACGAGGTAGAGGTCTGATTCACATTCTTGTCGTCTTGACATTTTCTATACACTTCTTTATTCATCAATACATGCTTTTCACGAACCATGGATCTTGCCGTTGCCGGGCAGCTTTGCGTATCTCAAAGACACAGCTAGCCTTAAAGTAATTGACTGGTCTGATCTGGCTTTGCAACATCAGCCAACACGGTCTTGCTCTGCTGCTACTGCGAACAACTGAAAGCAAGGGGAAACTACAACCGTAATTTCTCCCGAAGGCTTGCAGCGCTACTGTATGGTTAAATAATGGTAGCATCATCTTGGGTAAAATATTCCGGAAGTAGAGTAGTACCCCACTTAGAACTCTGGGCGCGAACTACTCAGGAGAAGCAAAACTGGGAGTCTACAGATCGTAGCAGGAAATGATAGTTCCTCAACCGGACAGGTAAGTTAAAAAATTTAAAAAAGGGATATGGATAGGTAGGAATTAGTGAAGTTCAGTGGCAGGATGAACAGGACTTCTGGTCAGGTCAATACAAGGTTATCAATCAAAAATCAAATAGACATAATGCAGGAGCAGGCAAAGGAAGAGAAAGAAAAATTGTAACTGAATATGGAATTAGGGTAAGGAACAAAAGAGGAAGTCGCCTGGTAGAATTTTGTATACAGTATTATTTAATCATTGCTAACACTTTATTTAAGATTCACGAAAGAAGGTTGTACATGTGGAAGAGACCTGGAGAAAACACAAAGTTTCAAATTGATTACATAATGGTAAGATAAATATTTCAGAACCAGGTTTTAAATTGTCAGACATTTCCTAGGGCAGATGTGGAGTGACCACAATGTATTGATTATGAACTGTAGATTAAAACTGTAGAAATTACAGGACGGTAGGAAATTAAGGTGACAGGATCTGTACAAGCGGAAAGTGTCAGAGGTTGATGAAAGTTTCCGAAGGAGCCTTAGGCAACGTTTGACCAGTAGAGAGGAAAGGAGTACAGTAGAGGACGAATTGGAAGCTTTCAGAGATGAAATAGTTAACTTAGCAGAAGATCAAACAGGTAAAAATACAGGCCCTAATATAGCTCCTCGGATAACACAGAAGATACTGGTTTTAGTTGATGAAGAGAAAATTTAAAGTGCTGTGAATGAAACATGCGAGAAGAACACAAAGGTCTAAAAATTGAGATCGGCAGGAAGAGCTAAATGGCTAAGCATGAATGCCTGGAGGATTAATGTCAGGATTTAGAAGCATAATAATAATATCACTAGGGGAAAGATAGATACAGCCTACAGGAAAATTGTGGAAAATTAGAGACCTTAGGAGAAAAGAGAAGCAGTTGACTGACTATCAAGAACTTAGAGCGAAAACCACTCAGGAAACAAAGCTGAAAGGTGGAAGGAGTTCATAGAGCGTTTATACAAGGGAGATGAACTTGAAATCAATACTATAGAAATGAAAGAGGGCATGGATGAAGATGGTGAGTCGTGGCGCCATTGAGTTTGTAGACTGTTCTGTTTGGCGCCACTGGCTCAGGTGTAGTATCGACTATCCCTCTGCGGCACCATTGCCAATATCCATGAGAAAGAGTTGGTATCTGTGGGTGGTGCACTTAGACTTTGGTTGCCGATATATATACTGGGTTCGCTGGCCCTAGAATGAGGCACGAAGTTTGGAGACTGGCGGTAACGTCGTGACAAGAGATGGTCACGAGGTACGAGCGGCCACAGCTACGACCTGCCCAATGAGGGCCTGCGCAGAGTGAAGATACCGGAGTACATCAACGGGGTCAGCGTCGACTACAACCAGCAGGCTGACATCCCGTCGGTTGGTTGGTAACATTCGTGACGGACCACTGCTCGTGGCCTGGTTGCCCTCTTTACCTGGCTTTCATCGGCACGCACCGTGGATCCACGGAACTGCTTGCTTATAAAGGGGAGTAACATTCTGTAATCCCCGTGCTGATTTGTTTCGTTATCTTCCTGCCCCCATTAGTTTCTGGTTTGTACCCAACGCTCAGAGTTTTACTCGGTCGGCTCTTTGGTCGTAAGTATAGGCAGTGGCATTGTACTAAGACGCTAGTTTTCGTTTAAAAATTTGTCCCTCTTTTATATTGGCCTCCCATTCTGGCTTGTACCCAATCATTAATGTCCTAATTAATCAGCTCCTGGTCGTAAACACAGCCGGAACAATTGTACTAAGGCACAGGTTGCCGTTAAACAAATGAGGGACCTTGTGGTTAGTTTAGATGTTAACCGGTTCAAATCTTTAACTGTAATGGCACTTCTCTGTCATTAGTTATAATCTGAACAACCTGTCTGCCACGCGGGGTAGCCGCGCGGTCTAGGGTGTCTTGTCACGGTCCGCGCAGCTCCCCCCGTAGGAGGTTCGAGTCCTCACTCGGGCATGGGTTTGTGTGTTGCCCTTAGCGTAAGTTAGTTTAAGTTAGATTAAATAGTGTGTAAGCTTAGAGACCGTTAAGACTTTACCACAAATTCCCAATTTCAGACAGCATGTTGTACTGAGCTGTTCGTTGCTGTGTTTAAAAGACGGGGTCATTATTGGTATATTTTAGCTGGATCTTGTAGTTACGCCGAATGAGTTCTCTTGTAATAATTGTTCACAGGTAATATTTTAAAACGTTCCTTCAGAGCGGTCTTAATAACTGAAAATCAGTTGAACTTTGAAAACATTAACAGCTAACTGTCACCAGGGCATTAGTCTAAATAAAATTGTCAGAAGGGACGGTTTGGGATCCAGTCGCACCTTGGTTGCCGATTGAAATTAAGTCGGCTGGTTGCTTTGAAGTAAGCCTTATCATTCTCATATTGTTTGCTAATCTCTTTAACCTGTAAGCACAGGTGCACACCTTAACCGCGAAACTTTCGACATACAGCTTTCAAATTAAAAGTTGCGCCATCTGTTTTGAGTAATTGTATCACTCTTGCCATCAATGGTGCTTATATAGTTATGTGTTGCAGAAGGGCATTTAGTAAGACAGGATGTGTCCGGCGCCGTAGTACACACCGCTGTGTCACCCGGCAACGAGAGGGCTGCAGGTCCGGCAGTCTTGTAATCATTTCCAGTCTTGTAATCATTTTGAAATACAGCACTTCAGATCTCTTTTACAAAGATTAAAAGCTTATTCAACTGGAGAGTTAAGGCCAAAAGAATTTTGCAAGTTTGTTCATATTTTAAAGAAAATTTTATGGTTAAATGTTTCGATCATCTTCGGTTATCATTTGTAGCACAGCGATACGTGGTACTTAACTGGAATTAAGGAAAATTTGGAATAGAGGACCCAACAATATAACTTTCTTTTCACGCAACCTGTTTATTTAACAATATATAAACTGTGTTTTACAGATAATCGCAGCATTTAACCATAAAAGTAGAATACTACTACCTTCTAGGGACACAACCAACAGATACCAACTCTTCCTCATGGATATTGACAATGGGGCCGCAAGGTGGAGAGTGGAGAGTCGATACCACCGCTGAGCCAGTGGCGCCAGACAGGTGTACTAACTCAATGGAGCCACTGCTCAGATGGGCTGAGAGATATGATATTGTGTGAAGAATCTGACAGAGTACTTAAAGACCTAAAGGGAACAACGTCCCGGGAGTGGGTGATATCCCGCCCGAATTACTGATACCCTTGGCAGAGGCAGGAATGACCAAACTCTTTCTTCTGGTGTGCAAAATGTATGAGAAAGGTGGAGTACCCTGAGAGTTCAAGAAGAATGTCATATTTCTAACTCCAACGATAGCAGTTACTGACCAGTGTGAATGTTACCGAAGTATCAGCTTCATAGGTCATAGTTGCAAAATACTAACACGAATCAAAAACCTGATAAAGACGACTTCGAGGAAGATCCGTTTGGATTTCGGAGAAGTGTAGGAACACGCGAGGCAGTACTGACCCTACGACTTCTCTTTGAAGACAGGTTAAGAAATGCAAACCCAAGCTAGCATTTCTCGACTTAGAAAAGCTCTTTATAATGCTGACTGGTATATTGTCTTTGAAATTCTGAGGGTGGCAGGAGTAAAATATGTAAAGGTATAGGCTAATTACAATACAGAAACCAGGCGGCAGTTATGAGTCGCGGGGCATGAAAAGGAAGCAGTGCTTGAGAAGGGACTGAAGCAGGGTTGTAGTCTACGCCAGATTTTATTCAATCTGTACACTGGGCAAGATGTAGAGGAAACCAAAGAAAAGTTTAATGTATGGTATAAAGTCTAGGGAAAAGAATTAAAAACTTTGAGGTTTGCCGATGACTTTGCAATTCTGTCAGTCACCAAAGGACTTGGAAGAGCAGCTGAACAGAATGGAGCGTGTCTTGAAAAAAGAATATAAAATGACCGCCAACAAAAGTAAAACAGAAAGAGTGGAACGTAGTCGAATTAAATTAGCCGATGCTGGGGAATTAGAATTTTTGTTATCTGGGCAGCAAAAAGCTGATGAAGGCTGAAGTAGAGAGGATATAAAATGTAGAATGGTAATGGCAAGAAAAGTAGTTCTGAAGAAGAAAGTCCGTTCACACCGAATACACATATTTAAGTTTTAAGAAGTCTATTCTGATGGTATTTGTCTGGAGTGAAACAATGTACGGAAATGAAGCATGGACGATTAACCATTTAGTCGAAAAGAGAATAGAAGCTTTCGAAATATGATGCTACAGAATAATGTTGGTGGTCAGATGGGTCGATCATGTAACTGATGAGGAACTGAATAGAATTGGGGAGAAAAAATTTTTGTGGCAAACCAGACTAGAAGAAGGGAATGGTTGAAGGACACCTTCTGAGACAATAAGAGATCATCAGTTTAGTACTAGAGGGAAGTGCGGGTCATAAAAACAGTAGATGGAGACCAAGAGGCGAATGCAGAAAGCGGATTCGGAAGGATATAAGTTGCAGAAGTTATTCAGAAATGAAGAGGCATTCACAGGATAGATTAGCATGAATAACTGCATTTTCGGATTGACGACCACAACAAAACATCGATACATCGTCGATTCGGTCTACTGTCTTCCCATCCTGAGGTACCCAAGATCTTTTATACAATTTTCTTTCCAGTCGGGGTCAGTGCTACTTACAGGGTGTTTCAAAAATGACCGGTATATTTGAAACGGCAATAAAAACTAAACGAGCAGCGATAGAAATACACTGTTTGTTGCAATATGCTTGGGACAACAGTACATTTTCAGGCGGACAAACTTTCGAAATTACAGTAGGTACAATTTTCAACAACAGATGGCGCTGCAAGTGATGTGAAAGATATAGAAGACAACGCAGTCTGTGGGTGCGCCATTCTGTACGTCGTCTTTCTGCTGTAAGCGTGTGCTGTTCACAACGTGCAAGTGTGCTGTAGACATCATGGTTTATTCCTTAGAACAGAGGATTTTTCTGGTGTTGGAATTCCACCGCCTAGAACACAGTGTTGTTGCAACAAGACGAAGTTTTCAACGGAGGTTCAATGTAACCAAAGGACCGAAAAGCGATACAATAAAGGATCTGTTTGAAAAATTTCAACGGACTGGGAACGTGACGGATGAACGTGCTGGAAAGGTAGGGCGACCGCGTACGGCAACCACAGAGGGCAACGCGCAGCTAGTGCAGCAGGTGATCCAACAGCGGCCTCGGGTTTCCGTTCGCCGTGATGCAGCTGCGGTCCAAATGACGCCAACGTCCACGTATCGTCTCATGCTCCAGAGTTTACACCTCTATCCATACAAAATTCAAACGCGGCAACCCCTCAGCGCCGCTACCATTGCTGCACGAGAGACATTCGCTAACGATATAGTGCACAGGATTGATGACGGCGATATGCATGTGGGCAGCATTTGGTTTACTGACGAAGCTTATTTTTACCTGGACGGCTTCGTCAATAAACAGAACTGGCGCATATGGGGAACCGAAAAGCCCCATGTTGCAGTCCCATCGTCCCTGCATCCTCAAAATGTACTGGTCTGGGCCGCCATTTCTTCCAAAGGAATCATTGGCCCATTTTTCAGATCCGAAACGATTACTGCATCACGCTATCTGGACATTCTTCGTGAATTTGTGGCGGTACAAACTGCCTTAGACGACACTGCGAACACGTCGTGGTCTATGCAAGATGGTGCCCGGCCACATCGCACGGCCGACGTCTTTAATTTCCTGAATGAATATTTCGATGATCGTGTGATTGCTTTGGGCTATCCGAAACATACAGGAGGCGGCGTGGATTGGCCTCCCTATTCGCCAGACATGAACCCCTGTGACTTGTTTCTGTGGGGACACTTGAAAGACCAGGTGTACCGCCAGAATCCAGAAACAATTGAACAGCTGAAGCAGTACATCTCATCTGCATGTGAAGCCATTCCGCCAGACACGTTGTCAAAGGTTTCGGGTAATTTCATTCAGAGACTACGCCATATTATTGCTACGCATGGTGGATATGTGGAAAATATCGTACTATAGAGTTTCCCAGACCGCAGCGCCATCTGTTGTTGAAAATTGTAACTACTGTAATATCGAAAGTTTGTCTGCCTGAAAATGTACTGTTGTCCCAAGCATATTGCTACAAACGGTGTATTTCTATCGCTGCTCGTTTAGTTTTTATTGCCGTTTCAAATATACCGGTCATTTTTGGAACACCCTGTATAAGTACGCCTTTTACATTGCAGAATTGGTGAAGCTAATGCTGTTATCAATGTTCACATCATGTAAGTTGTGTTTTCCTATAGTTCGCTTGAAGACTGCTTCTTTGCCTGGTCTTGCATTAGTATCTCTAAAGAAGATTTCGTAGTGCTCACTTCGTACATTGTTCATAACTGTCTCTCTTCGGTGGGGCATAACAACTTTCAGATGTGATTTTGTGTTAATTTCTGTCTGTTGTTCAAACGAGATAGTATTGATTGATTTAAGATCTATAAGAGTGGTACATAGCGGTTTCTTCATCATAAAACCAGCACCTTGGGAATGGTTTAGTTCTCATACTTCTTGGAACACGACATACTCTTCCATTTCTATAGACCTGCTTCCGTCCATATTGCACAGGTTGCAAATCTACTCTACATGTGTCCTCTTCCCTTTCAAAACATTTTTCTGCTTCTGAGTTCCAGATTTCGTTTAGCAGACCATGTTCTCGCTAAGGTCGTCTTGTAGATATCAGTCCTATCCGAAACTTTTGTGTGACGTTCGTGCCGATGATTGTTATTCCAAAGTGGATTATTAGCCCACCGCTAACCTCAAACATTGAGGACCGCGATATGTTAGTCGTCTTCTTCCACAGAAAAATTGGTTTTTTCACACTTGTAGAGGTCTTCGATCACTTTCGTTATCTCTTACGGTCTTCCTTCCGTTACTTTCTGCGTTAATCCTTGTCCGCAAGAGAGCGGGGGTAACAATTATAACGGTGCATACTCTCTTTGTTAATGCCCTAATAATATCACTTTCTCTCTAAGTTTGTTGAGATTTGTCTTATCTTGAAACATCCCCTTAGAAAAATTATACATGACTGTGCTTAAACTGACAAACAATATTTTTGGCGCAACGCAATCTGACTTTCAAAAATCCCTACAACAGAATGGCCCTGACTAACATTAACCTATACGTTTCATAAATCAGTTACCTCACAAAAATCTTCGTTACTGGAACTACTGCAATACAGCGAGCGCCACTACTGCCAGCTGTATAAAAGATTCAAACTACTAAAGGCACTAACTACTGATAGGCGTAGTCAGCAAATGAAAGATTTTGATAGAGTACAAACAATGTATTTACCTTAATAGTGTTCAAAAGTCATAATATATATAGCAGTTCATGACATCCACTCTTACAAATTTCAAAACTCCGCCATTTATCTCTCCATAACCACCACTGCTGGCGGTTCACCTCCAACTGCGCAACGCTACGTGCTGTTAACAGCCAACTGCCCAACACTACAATGGCCAACAACAATGCAAACCAGTCACAGACTGCACACAGCACAGCCAGTGGTTTTCATACAGAGCGCTACGTGGCGTTACCAATGTAAAAACCTAAACAGCCTACTTACATAGCCCCCATGCTCCCCACAAAAAAATTTACAAATAGTTTTGGGCAGTGGCCAATACAGATTTGAAAAAAAAATTTCATAATTACAATAACAAAGATATCAAATGCACACACTTATTGATACAATGTTGGTCAAAAGCTAAAATTTTCTCACAGTCCATAAAGACAGTCCTGATCATTCATCACAGTAAAATTGCAGTGTTTTTCTCAAATTCTGAGCAGTAAGTTTCCATGAAGTCTTGAAGATGTAGTGTTGTCCTTCCAACGGAAAGACAGTGCTGACTCTTGACATGCAGACAGGTAATGGGCCACAACAGAGCAAACCCACCGCAGAGTCAGTCGAAGTTTTGAAGAATATTGGTAGGTAGGTCATAACAGAGCAGACCTACTGTAGTCCCGGTAGAGATTATGGTATTGGTGAGCCACGAGAGGTGAAGACCCACTGCAGTCCTTGTAGAAATAATGGTATTGGTGGGTCATCAAAGATGCAGACCCACTGCAGTCCTTGTAGAGACGGCCAGCAGCCATCTATTGCGACTGTGCATGTGCACAATCACCATCGAATGAAAGATTTTGATAAAGAACAAACAATGTATTTACCTTAATAGTGTTCAAAAGTCATAATACAGGGTGATTCCAAAAGAATACCACAACTTTAAAAATGTGTATTTAATGAAAGAAACATAATATAACCTTCTGTTATACATCATTACAAAGAGTATTTAAAAAGGTTTTTTTTCACTCAAAAACAAGTTCAGAGATGTTCAATATGGCCCCCTCCAGACACACGAGCAATATCAACCTGATACTCCAACTCATTCCATACTCTCTTTAGCATATCAGGCGTAACAGTTTGGATAGCTGCTGTTATTTCTCGTTTCAAATCATCAATGGTGGCTGGGAGAGGTGGCCGAAACACCATATCCTTAACATACCCCCATAAGAAAAAATCGCAGGGGGTAAGATCAGGGCTTCTTGGAGGCCAGTGATGAAGTGCTCAATCACGGGCTGCCGATCCATCGCCTCGGGTAGTTGACGTTCAGGTTTCATAACTAACCTTTTTCGTAGGACTCTCCATACAGTTGATTGTGGAATTTGCAGCTCTCTGCCAGCTCTGCGAGTCGATTTTCCTGGGCTGCGAACAAATGCTTGCTGGATGCGTGCTACATTTTCATCACTCGTTCTCGGCCGTCCAGAACTTTTCCCTTTGCACAAACACCCATTCTCTGTAAACTGTTTATACCAACGTTTAATACACCACCTATCAGGAGGTTTAACACCATACTTCGTTCGAAATGCACGCTGAACAACTGTCGTCGATTCACTTCTGCCGTACTCAATAACACAAAAAGCTTTCTGTTGAGCGGTCGCCATCTTAGCATCAACTGACGCTGACGCCTAGTCAACAGCGCCTCAAGCGAACAAATGTACAACTAAATGAAACTTTATAGCTCCCTTAATTCGCCGACAGATAGTGCTTAGCTCTGCCTTTTGTCGTTGCAGAGTTTTAAATTCCTAAAGTTGTGGTATTCTTTTTGAATCACCCTGTATATATATAGCAGTTCACGACATCCAGTCTTACAAATTTCAATTTCTCTCCCCACATCCACCACTGCTGGCGGTTCACCTCCAACTGCCCAACACTACAATGGCCAACAACAATGCAAACCAGCCACAGACTGCACACAGCACAGCCAGTGATTTTCATACAGAGCGCTACGTAGGGTTACCAATATAAAAACCTAAACAGCCTACTTACAATCTGTCTTACACAGAACTGCTTCTGAGATATTTCCACATGCTGTAAGGTTGAGGCAGCCGTTTAGCTTCACGTAATAGATGAGTTAGTTTTCCTCATAGTACACCTAATGAAATGTAAATGTCTAAGTAAATGAAGATAGTACTGCGTGTATAATGTTGTCGTGTCATCCAAAACAAGGAAGGAACAGCAAATAAATATTCATAACTTAGATTATTCTAATGTTTGGACACACAGATGGAAGATCGAAGGAGTGAGATTCGGGTTGCACGGTGCTTGGGACTGGATGGTCGATGAAGTTTTGTGAGCTCCTCTCAGGTGCGCAGCCCTGTGTGAGGCTTTGCGCTGTCATCGAGAAGTACAAGTCCGCTTACATTTTTGTGGCGACTAACACGCTGAAGTCGTTTCTTCAGTTTCATGAGCAGAGGAGGAGATCATGAAACAGAATAACCTCTTTCAGAGTTCCAGAAGATCGTCGACATGACTTTACCGGCCGAGGATGCGGTGTTCTTTGGAGGAGAGGTGGTGTGGCGCCACTCCAAGAATTGCCGCTTTGTTTCCGAAGTTACGAACCCACGCTTCATCACCTGTGACGATGTTCGACAAAAAATGGTCACGATCAGCCTCGTAATGCGCAAGTTGCTCCGCAACGATCGTTCTTCGTTGCTCTTTATGGTCTTCTGTTAGGCGGCGGGAAGCACAGTGGGCACGTACCTTCGAGTACCCCGACTGGTAGTCAAGCGTGTCAGTATTGCGACAGAGACGTCCAGTTGTGCAGAGAGGTATTTGATTGTGACCCGTCGACCACCTCGAACGAGAGTGTCCGCACGTTGCAGCACGGGCGGAGTCACAGCTAGGTGCACCTGGCCGTCGCACGGGAGATCGGACACGTTTGTTACGATGATGACCGACGCCTCACTCAACGACTCACCGTGCTTTTGTCCATTACCAGGTCTCCGCAGATATTCTACAAGAGCCTCTGAAATGTGCAGTACTCTGGTTTCCTGGCAAAGGAAACTCAATGACAGCTCTCTGCTTGGGAAGCTCTTTCGCTTCGGGTGCCATATTGAAGACTAGGGTCTGGCGCCGCCACGTATTTGAACTTAATGAAACTATAAGGGCTATAGAAGGAATATTCCACCGTGTCCCACGATTCTGTACTTTTACAACCGAAATTGGCCGAGAAAAAAAATGTTCTTAATTTTTTGCTTACTAGTTTCCTTTTGATTTAGTAATTTCGCTAATTTGCTAAAATTAACAAACTTCTGCTGTTTGTCGTCTTTTTTCTTGTCGACTGTCTGCTGTATAGAATTCTTTCGTATATTTATGGACCTCTGTTGAACTGAATTTCAGATAGTTGTCTTATGTGCAATTTCTTTGACACAACAGAATATATCCCAACAGGAAAATTTCGTTTCTATAGCTCTTCTTTTAACAATGGTTTGTTGTATGAATTACGATTAAGTAAATCTTAGATAAATCATTTGGTTGTCGAAGCAGAAGAAAGTGTTGTTTTTATATCGGTACGGAACCACTTCAATTATTACCAGAACGTGGTACCACATGAGCCCATTATAACAAGAATTAGTGATTTCTCTTGTAACGAATACATGGGGTAGCTCGCTCGTGTTCAAAATGTAGCCAGTCACATAAGTTACATATTCACAAAGGGGTGATGCATCCTATTTAAATGAACGACATTTTCCCCACTGACAGATCCCAAATGTAATAATTATGCTGTTGTAGGGTATGCCAAGTGAAATAATTAACGCATTCAGTGTTCAAACCGTTAGCAGTTTCATAAACAAAAAACACCGTTCGAATAGGCCTTGATGGCCTAACAGTAGCGGCTGGCCACCATGTCATTCTCAGCCCTTACGCGTCACCAGTTGCGGATACGGAGGGGCATGTGGTCAGCACAATGCTATCCCGGCCGTTATAAGCTTCCGTGACCGGTGCCGCTACTCCTCAATCAAGTAGCGCCTCAATTGGTCTCACTAGGGCGGAGTGCACCCTACTTGCCAACAGAACTCGGCATACCTGGATGGTGACCCATTCAAGCTTAGCTCTTGTCTTGGAAACAAGACTCGTAGACGTCGTCCCTATCGGTTTCTTCTCCACGGGCCGCAGACGATAACGTGCGTGCGATGAATGGTGTTTAACGAAGTAACAAATGCGAAAAATTTCAGTGCTATTCTAAAATGAAATTACGAAATATTGGGATGCCACTAATTTTCGTTTTATTAATAGAATCAAAAAGCAAATAAAGGATTCCTAGAGCCCGTCTACAATTACTATTTACAGCGAATTTTTCAGATACTCATTATTTCGAGAGCACCGTAAAAAGTCGCAAGAAAATGCTTTAGACGATTTTAAAATTCAAACGAGATGGCATATACTTGTTTTCGAAGCGATTCTTAACAACTCGGTCCGTCTTTACGCGAAATCACACTTCACACAATAAATCACTTATTGTCTCGCCGGAAACTAATCATAGACTAGTTAGACCAACACAAGATTGCACAAGTGCGTCTGTTTTAAAACACTATTCCGTGTTTACGCGAGGCCACCTTGTACACACGCATTCATGTATTACCTTTCCGAAAAAAGATTGCAGACTGGTAGTGAGCTGTCTTAACATTTTGCCACATGTCCGTTTACGGAGCGATTGTGATTGGTTCTGACAGTGACATCAGTACTAACTGAACTTTGTAATTAGTGTCATCATGCCGACTGAAAGTTATAGAAATCATTGATAACAAGATGTCAGTGAAGCTAACATCAGCAGCATTTTTGAAGATGTACATCAACATTACAGCAGTAAATACAAATAATGAAAGTTACGCTTCTTCACGCCAAGCCTCGCAGGTGAACACCTGGTGTCTGTGGTGGTTCCAGCACAATACGGCTCTTACCAATGCCACCGTTCTCACGCCTGAGCTCATCGTCACTTGGTGTGACGTATACGCATCTCGCTACCTAACACCGACATGAATCTTTCAATAGTGTACGTTTAAGATTAACAAAAAAAAGTAATAAAATTTAGGCACAGATGTAGCATAACACTACACACTATAACGGTGAAACAAAGTTACGAGAGAACCTTAGTTTAAGTAGAAGTCTTGCGTCAGTACGACAAACAAGAATATCGCCTAATAGCACAACTCTGCCACTATATTTCTCAAGTTCAAATCAAGCCACGATCGTTTAATTTATATTTTTCTCCGATAATTAATTTATTTGTCCCGATAAAACAGTTGTGTTTGAAGAGCATAGGTAGGCTACTTGTCACTTCGAAAGTCTACACAATCCATAAATGTAAAACACTGACTCAAGTAGCAGTACTTGAACACAGTAAATAGTCCATGTACATACCAAACGTTGTGCAGAATACCATCCATTCCAAAATAGATATTCTATGGGTCGTGGTTATTAATACATAACATGAGTTATGCCTACTGCTCCACATACTGCGCATGCTGTTTATAATCTTTTATTTGCTCTTAAGGGTTAGCATCACTAATAACAAAAGCTTTCCTCATAGTCGTTTTATTGCGTGACTAGCCTACGACCCGTTAAATCTGTCGGTTATCAGCGATTGTGATAGAGCCACAAATCTACTGTTACACAACGGGACGCCATAGATTATCGCTTATCTGCTGCCATGCTTCGTTGGACTTGCTGTGCGGTGTGATGACACATTACCGCCGGTTATCATTTTAATGTGTTTGGAGAATATTGTCGCTACCACCTAAAAGCAGCGTCACGTGCAAGGACAACGCGTAATTACACCGACGGCGACATAAAAATCACCTGTGTAGTGCAGATACTAATCTGAAACTACTCCACAAGGAGTCTTTTTTTAGTGGTCTGTATGCTGCAGTGTTGTTACGTACATTTCACTCATCGAAAAGATCTTGTTGCAGTAGCAGGGAACAAACGTAGTTTCTCTCGTTCCCTAATATTGATTTCCTGGTAGGTGTGTGTAAAAATATAGCACCGCCTATTTCTTGGAGAACAATCACAACTATCGCGTGATGTGACGGTTCATTTATCAATGAGAAATAGTTACTTTAGCACCGATCATTGACTAAGGCACTTCAACTTATAACTACACATAAAAGAAGACAGAAATCCACTAATGACCTCGAAGACATATATTTGACGCCTACTGTAACTTTTCTTATGAGTGCCAGAAAAAGACAGTTTATAGTGAACCAAAAGAATTATAATCTCATTTACATCACCTTCAGGTAAGGTGTAAGCTTCAATCCCGTGTGTCTTCGACCACTGTGCTGATGACGCCAGTGACCAACAAATGACAACACAAACGTCATATTTATTTCTCAAATTATCATTTATGGAGTATCATGTAGCTTCAAACGAAAATTAGATAATCAAACGTTCTGCGGCTGTGAATGACCTTGTATTAACCAGCAATACCGTGAAATCGAAGTGGTTCGATTGAAAAGCAGTAGAGCGCCACGTTCTTAAATAATACCTAAGGAGTTTACAACAGTACATAAAGTGAGTGAAACAAATTGTCGACCAAGAATATTGACTGGAAGGTAGAAGTCGTCCAGACATGCTGTCAGATAGGACTTCTACTGCACGTTCACCAAACGAAAATACCAGAATTTTAATAACAGAACAGTCCAGATAATAATTTCATACAACGTGTATCTTGGCTGAGTACAATCTCTTCAGTTATGTGGATTCCTGTATAAATGAGGATACATATACTGTAAGGATAAGACATCCCCCGCTCCCTTGGAGTTGGGTCGGTGGGGGGGGGGGGCGGTCCTGGGAGCGGTACGAGAAAAATTATCCTTTGTTGCTGCCTTAGGGGTAGTGGGGGGTGAATAGGACGAGAACGGGTAATATTTGAAAAATAATTGGAAAAGATCAATATTACAGTCGAACACATGTACACTCCTGGAAATTGAAATAAGAACACCGAGAATTCATTGTCCCAGGAAGGGAAAACTTTATTGACACATTCCTGGGGTCAGATACATCACATGATCACACTGACAGAACCACAGGCACATAGACACAGGCAACAGAGCATGCACAATGTCGGCACTACTACAGTGCTTATCAACCTTTCGCAGCAATGCAGGCTGCTATTCTCCCATGGAGACGATCGTAGAGATGCTGGATGTAGTCCTGTGGAACGGCTTGCCATGCCATTTCCACCTGGCGCCTCAGTTGGACCAGCGTTCGTGCTGGACGTGCAGACCGCGTGAGACGACGCTTCATCCAGTCCCAAACATGCTCAATGGGGGACAGATCCGGAGATCTTACTGGCCAGGGTAGTTGACTTACACCTTCTAGAGCACGTTGGGTGGCACGGGATACATGCGGACGTACATTGTCCTGTTGGAACAGCAAGTTCCCTTGCCGGTCTAGGAATGGTAGAACGATGGGTTCGATGACGGTTTGGATGTACCGTGCACTATTCAGTGTCCCCTCGACGATCACCAGTGGTGTACGGCCAGTGTAGGAGATCGCTCCCCACACCATGATGCCGGGTGTTGGCCCTGTGTGCCTCGGTCGTATGCAGTCCTGATTGTGGCGCTCACCTGCACGGCGCCAAACACGCATACGACCATCATTGGCACCAAGGCAGAAGCGACTCTCATCGCTGAAGACGACACGTCTCCATTCGTCCCTCCATTCACGCCTGTCGCGACACCACTGGAGGCGGGCTGCACGATGTTGGGGCGTGAGCGGAAGACGGCCTAATGGTGTGCGGGACCGTAGCCCAGCTTCATGGAGACGGTTGCGAATGGTCCTCGCCGATACCCCAGGAGCAACAGTGTCCCTAATTTGCTGGGAAGTGGCGGTGCGGTCCCCTACGGCACTGCGTAGGATCCTACGGTATTGGCGTGCATCCGTGCGTCGCTGCGGTCCGGTCCCAGGTCGACGGGCACGTGCACCTTCCGCCGACCACTGGCGACAACATCGATGTACTGTGGAGACCTCACGCCCCACGTGTTGAGCAATTCGGCGGTACGTCCACCCGGCCTCCCGCATGCCCACTATAAGCCCTCGCTCAAAGTCCGTCAACTGCACATACGGTTCACGTCCACGCTGTCGCGGCATGCTACCAGTGTTAAAGACTGCGATGGAGCTCCGTATGCCACGGCAAACTGGCTGACAATGACGGCGGCGGTGAACAAATGCTGCGCAGCTAGCGCCATTCGACGGCCAACACCGCGGTTCCTGGTGTGTCCGCTGTGCCGTGCGTGTGATCATTGCTTGTACAGCCCTCTCGCAGTGTCCGGAGCAAGTATGGTGGGTCTGACACACCGGTGTCAATGTGTTCTTTTTTCCATTTCCAGGAGTGTATTTGGAATTGCAAGGATGACAGTCCCGATGACATTTACGTGCAAACTTAGCCGAATATAACTGTCCAGACTCTTCGCTACATTTTCGTCTTAAATAGATACTTCATTTGTAATCTGGGAAAACTTCTAAATTAAATTTCTATAATTTCACCAAACTGGCGTTGCTTCTGCATATATGTCTAGATTTCAATAATCAAGTCTTTAACAATCGTGATCTCCAACACAGTTCACCACCACCACCTTCAACTTGAAAAAAATCATGATGGAACAACAGAAAAAATATCCACTATCCCAGGTCAGAGTAAATGTACTGGAGTTGCTCAGTCATCGAACATCTGGGGAAGAGGAACATCATAAAAAGGACAAGCGTTGGAACTTCTAGAAAACTCTTCGCCATTAGTATATTGGCACACTACATAAAAACGCTGACCAAAATTAGAAAATTTAAACAGCCAGCGGATGTACTAGAAACGTTCCACATCAAAACCTTCACAACTCAGGAGACCTATTTCATAGACATAAATCATTTAAACCCAGAAAACTGCAGGACTTACAAAGAAATATCTGCTGTCAGTAGAGGAACAAAGACTACGTGTGCCACAGGATTTCTGGCATGTTAATCAATTATAGACAACACGTTAGACTCCAATTCAGAATCAAAAAGAATCTCCACAATAACGTACAAATCAGAAAACAAATGCTTTACACTCGTGAACCCACATGCACCGACAAACGATCACAACAGGAAGAAACCACAAGAAGTGTAAGAATTCTGGGAAGACGTGGACGAAATAACGAAATACCAGAAAGATATATCAGATCTGTATTAGATTCAGTGCCCAACTAGGCAAAGAAAAGAGGTACAAACAAATTACAGGCTCATACATAGTACACGAAAGCACGAACAAGAATGCGTAACATCTTATACATTGAAACTTCCTGGCAGATTAAAACTGTGTGCTGGACCAAGACTCGAACTTTGGGCTTTAATAGTACCAGCACCTCGTATCCACCCTTTCAGTCTTCACAGAAGATATTCTGCGAACCTTGCAGAACTAGCACTCCTGAAAGAAAGTATATTGTGGAGACATGGCTTAGCCACAGTGTGGGGGATGAGTCCGGAATGAGATATTCACTCTGAAGCGGACAGTCTCGGTCCAGCACACAGTTTTAATCTGCCAGAAAGTTTCATATCAGCGCAAATTCCGCTGCAGAGTGAAAATCTCACTTTGGATTCCATACTTTACTGTCTAAATTTTAATTTAAAAGTTATTAGAACGCCATTTGAAAAGCAAAAGCAGAAACTCACAATATGGGAAACACCCGAAACAAGGAGATTTCCATATAGTTCACTTAGTCGTAACAAGCAAAAATACAAGAGAAATTCTGAAAATGATCACACGCGAAGGAATCTTCGAGTCCGACCATCATTTGCCACAAATAAAGATTAGGCCAATTCCAAGGATATAAGATAATAAATAAGAAGGAGAATAAATAAGACGGTATAATCCATCATCAAAGCTTTAGTAGGTAAATTACATAGAGGCATTCGTCCTACGATTGAAAAACATGACATTCATACGTAAGCTGGCCTGGTGGTTCATCAACTCATATTTACCACTTTACACACCACGGAAAGAAGAAAAGAAGTAGAAAAATTGCTAAAAAAGTACAAAAGCCCTTTCATCACCGGATTTGCAACGTACACTCATTTTGTCACAGAGAAATACCTAAGAATCTTAATTTCAAACAAATCTAAAATGTCTCACTTATTTTAACAACTCATACTACACTGTCTCACCAAATTCTCATGTAGGAGGGAAAAACTTCAGTTGCAGTTCTCTCTTAAAGCTGCGTTTATCTCCTACTACTTCTTCATAAAGATCCCTGTGGTTGCTATTCTGCATTGTCCTTAGCTCATCTGCACATATATTATTATGATTTCTTATATTCCGTAAAATAACTACTCAGTATGATTTCAGATTCATAACTGACAAAATATCTGAATACGCAGTAGTGCTTTTTACACCAGCAAATCACCACGAAAAAGTAATTCAATTAATTGACAAGAAGAATACTCTTCGTATAAACTGACCAAAATGGGATTCTGTAGTAAGCCTTATTGTTATTGACCTTACAAAGAAAGAGAAAGTAACGAAACACCGAACATAAGTAGACCCACACGGTTCATAGCAGTTTCACTACATGAATTAATGAACATTTAACCAGGAAATGTGAGTCACTCTCGAATGACTTTACAAAATAACGTTGCAGATGTGCAATACTTATGCACAACTTAAATAATAAGATCTATTTCACCAAATAAGAACTTAACAACCAACACTTCAATCCTAGCGACGTTTTGATCTCGGGACCACAAGTCCGAGGAAAGTAGTATGAGAAGCTGCGTTCCAGCTTTCTTTGTGAGTGGCCAGTGATCTCATTGGCTCGGACGCCCAAAAGTTCCTGACTACGTCTTTTGCACAACTCACAGAGAAATACTTTAAAGATACTCAGTGGCTCTAGTTGATGCTGAGTTCAGAATCATCTTTGCGAAAATGTTGCAATAACTATTTCACGAAATAATGAAATTAGAGGAAAAGAGAAATTGAGCACTAAAGGTAACGAATTAACAGCCAACATTTAATTTGTTGCCCAGTATCTTTTTCAGAATTTGAGAATTTTCATGACTTAAAAAAAATATTCATTTTCAATAGACAAACATATCACAATAAGTTAACTCATAATTTGGAACTGACAGAGGGCCAGTATTGCAACAAAAATTTAACATCAGCCTTGGGTGGGGATATGGATATGGATCACTGGAAATAAAGAAAAGGTAAACTATGATCAGTTTCTTGGCTGAGAGATCCCTGCACTCTTGGTGTGATGTGTTTGTTTTGTACGTGTGTTTCGATTTTTTGATTGAGTCCGTGCAACACATGTTTGTCACACCCAGTGTTCCTAGGCAATTTGTGGGGATGATTACATGTGAACGATGGAACTATATCAGATTTTGTACACCTTTAGTATTCTATCAGGACCATATAAAATTCAAGTAGTAAGGAGTAACTCTTAGATAATTTCGAGAAAATTGCATGAGAAGTTTGAGGCATCTAATATTTACCGGGCTGTGAGCTCGAGATGGTGACGGCCATGTGGTTAGCGCTGAAGCTCCAATTCGCTAATTACAGTCCCGTTCTATGTATTTTTAATGCATATTTCTTTCAGCGCTGGTCATATTATTTCACATTCATGTCATTTTAAAGGTAATGTAACGAAATAACATGTGTATTTGCTCGAACGTTTATTCACCGACAGTAAGTATTACAACGAATATTATAACGATTGACAAGTAAACGACAAAACGCACAAAATAGCGAAATAACATGTGTACTTGCTCGAACGTTTATTCACTGACAATAATTATTGCAACGAATATTATAACAATCGACAAGTAAACGAAAAAACGCATAAAATTTTTCTGCAAATTTATGCCTATCGTGATTTGCGAATGATGTCCGTCTACTGAAGAAGATGGTCACAGAACGTGAACTCCTCTTTTAACTGATAATGACATTCATCATCTGCAGTAGTCGAAGAATAAGAAAGTAGTAAAATAAGTGAAAATGTAGATTTCGTGATTTTCAAAAAATTCGCACATTCACTATTTGTTCTCTAAAGCACATCTTAAGATTATTCATTTGTACATTGCCCTTATGTTTCGGCATATTGTAACACATTGTATCATTGAATACAGTTCTCTACACCTTTATTCATCGACGTTTGTCTTGGTTTTCCAAGCATGTCCCCTGTCACTAAAACCTGTGTCCAGGCGCAAAGCAGTTCTGGGTACCTTAACCGATTGCATGTATAAGAAATTTCGTGACCTACGACAGGCAGACATTTCTAGGAAAACTTTATGCATTTGGCTATTTACTTGTCGCTAATCATAAATATAAAATTTGAAGTAATCATTAATTTTAGCAAGCATAGGAATACCAATAGAAATTCAATCAAAGTTCATGCAAATACATTTGTTCATTACATTAACTTTCAAATGTCACATATGTGAAATAATATGACCATTGTTGAAAAATATACGCATTTAAAAACCAGAAAAAATGATCAGGAGTCGATCCAGTGATCTAGCACTTACAGACCTAGAACACTAACCAGTTTTTTTAGCTTCTCTAAAGTGAACGTTGCTCGTGCGAGTACGTATCGGCTCTGTGAAGTGAAGCCTAAACCGCGAACGTACAGCATGTAATTATTGTGCGTAATGACGTGTAATGTTGTGTAGCATATACATTGTGCTTTTCTCGCCTCATTGGATACAGACGATGTTAGACTATCCACTGTTATTTTCTATTGACTTCAGTTGTGTCATGGACGAATGAAAATGGTGTTTACGTCTGTAAGAAGTTCATGTTATGTCTTAGTGTTTAAATAAAGCTAACAGTAAGAGAAAGAAATACACAAGAGAAAGCACTGTGCATCTGTAAACTGGATACAATTTGATGCTTTAGCTTAAGAAAAAAGGATGTTAGGCATGAACGTGACTGAAACGTCGGCGAGTCTGCATATCTATCCCCAAGGTATTACCTCGTCTCATTTTATATGTATTTTGGAAACAGGAAATCAGCAAAGACCGGACGAGGTCAGCCTTAGGCTGGGTGGAGACAAACTGGGCATGGGTCGAATCCCGAGATCTGACCGTGATGCCTCTCCCCGCCCGTCAGTGTGATGGTCCCTTCATTGTACTGGTATCTTCCTTTTTTTTTAGTTTTTGGAAAATAAAACTTGGTGGACATAAATTTCACAAAGCTGGCATTCAAAAGAAAGCAACTTTTTATCTCTAGAAAAGAATGCAGTGAAGGAACGGTCCACAACAAAACAAAAGGCAAAAACTATCCAATACCTTGACGATGAAAGACAAAGTGCAACAAATAAAGCACGAAAACGTGGAAGCTTCTGCCATTGCTAATGCTCGTTCAACATGTACTGGCGAAAAACTTGCGGGTCGAATTGTTGTCACAATCAACTACATAGTGAGCCTAGTGCTCGAGGCAAAACGGAAAAGTTCCGACAAAGAAGAAGTTCAGTCCAGAAAGCATCTGCAGCCGATCGGGTAAGGAAAGTCATTTGGCGACCAATCCAGCACCAGTGTTCTCGTCCGCAAGAGATAAGCCTGTGTCGTAATGTATCAGGTTGATGACATAGCTCGCAAAGATCAGACGGGACGAAAGCAGTTGCGATGGATGCGTTCACTGGCCGATGTCAGATAACAAATGACCCTATACCAGAATGAGATTGGAAGACTAATGTGAAACGACAATATGTGACTGAAACGACAATGTTTCAATGATGACAACGGGAATATTTCTGCAACATACATTTTTAGCTATTTGGGGAGCAAAGTAACTGATGATGGTCGAAGTAGAGAGGATATAAAATGTAGACTGGCAATGGCAAGGAAAGCGTTTCTGAAGAAGAGAAATTTGTTAACATCGAGTATAGATTTAAGTGTTAGGAAGTCATTTCTGAAAGTATTTGTATGGAGTGTAGCCATGTATGGAAGTGAAACATGGACGATAAATAGTTTGGACAAGAAGAGAATAGAAGCTTTCGAAATATGGTGCTACAGAAGAATGCTGAAGATTAGATGGGTAGATCACATAACTAATGAGGAAGTATTGAATAGGATTGGGGAGAAGAGAAGTTTGTGGCACAACTTGACCAGAAGAAGGGATCGGTTGGTAGGACATGTTCTGAGGCATCAAGGGATCACCAATTTAGTATTGGAAGGCAGAGTGGAGGGTAAAAATCGTAGAGGGAGACCAAGAGATGAATGCACTAAGCAGATTCAGAAGGATGTAGGTTGCAGTAGGTACTGGGAGATGAAGAAGCTTGCACAGGATAGAGTAGCATGGAGAGCTGCATCAAACCAGTCTCAGGACTGAAGACCACAACAACAACAACAACATTTCACTGTAAATGTAGGAATCTAAGATCCATACTGTGTGAAATTGTTCTTGGAAATACAGGACTACACCACTATGCCTGTAATGGTCTTCTATGCGAAGTACGAAAACGTTTAAAAATTCTCATATAAAACTCAGTGTTGGTTATATATTCATTCCCTTTACTATGAGTTTCGATCGTCAAATCACTGGCGTCACATGTGTTACACAATGTGTTTCAAAGACTGTGCGACAAACGTCTAGAGGTGATAGCGCACCTCGTAGGGAAGAGTTTGTGTTGAAAACACAACGTTCGCTTCCTGACTACTTAGTGACCGTTTTATTGAATTCGCTGGCCCTGCAACGACGAGATTTCATCGAACTAGCAGGGCCTACCAACTATGTGTGCCTTATCTGAATACTACTTACCCCAATAAATTGACAGGGATTTTCAGTCTTATGAATGACTGCCTGCAGGCGAAGAAAGGTGTTTTATGAACTCGGCCTACCACTTTTAACATAGCGCTGATAACTGAATTATAGGCAATATACGTTGCATACCATCGCCGCAGATTGCGTCTCATGGGCAGACACTTCACATTGCCGGGAACCGTAAGCGCACATTTTGTGTCTAACTGGGGCTTTTCGACATGGCGTGATTCTTCACTCGAGACGTTCGTCGCAAAAACTTTAAAGCACCCTGTGATTCTTTCGAAATACATTAGTGGCATGCATTGGTAATAGAACTTCGTCGATTAAGCAAGACGAGTCACAGTCTTTTATTTGTAAATTTAGTGACCATAAAACACAACATTCAGGAGACACTACAATATATCAGAATTCAAGATAGGTAATCCGCTTAATATTGACTCTGTGATCACTGAAATATGCATACGTCAAATGTAAGAAGGTGTACTGGAAAGTAACGTCTCCGAATTTTTTTTTGTGAAAACTCTTAAATTTTTCTCAGTAAAGTAAACATTATTACTCTACATCTTTATTCATAAGGTCTACATATTTGTTATACAACATAGCTGAAATCCCTGGGCTAGCAGAACAAAGCGGATGAGGTTATATTTGTGGAAAGGGGCCAAAATAAGTTACTGTCAGTTGCACTAACATGCAAACTTTATTTGTTAAAACACACAATCACACAAGCAAGAATCAAACTCTCAAGGTTTTAACGAAAGACCTTCTTTGATATAATTTAGATCGGCTGAAGGCCACATCAAAAATCCAAGGCACAAGGCCTGATCAAGGAATTGAGATACAGGAGTTTTTCTGGAGGTTTCACTTTTTTAGAAAATTTTTTTTTTATCTTCAATATAAATAGGGTGAAAGCCTTAGCTTAAATTTTTTCTATTGAACTCGGCTGAAGGCCACACATTAATCAAGAACAATGTTACGGCTTCAGGCCGAGACAAAGGTTTTCAATGTTCAACCTAAATATGCTGAATACTCGGCTGAAGGCCGCGTATAAACTAAATATTTTAACGGCTTAAGACTTAACAAGAATTGCTTTCAATTTGCAAAGGCTGAAGGCCTTATCTTATTTCTGGTAAATTCGGATGAAGGCCTCATACTAAGAAATAACATTCTTATGTATTACGGTATATTGATAACTTTTACTTATGGACCGTCTGACAGCAACTGAATAAAACACAATTTTAGTGCCATACGCGTTTCGCCTTTATTTTCTCCAAGGCATCATCAGTGGCAGGTTGCGTGGACAGTTTCTTACATATTACGCTCCTGTTCCATTTTTGGCGTTGTTCTTCTTCTTACGAATGCCAATTTGCGGTTTTTTCCACATTCCACAGCAGAAACCAAAACATTGCATTAAAACAAGCGTTCAGTGCATAGTGCTGTGGAATGTGGAAAAAACCGCAAATTGGCGTTCAAAAGAAGAACAACACCAAAAATGCAACAGGAGCTTAATATGTAAGAAACTGTCCACGCAACCTGCCACTGATGATGCCTTGCAGAAAATAAAGGCGAAACGCGTAAGGCACTAAAATTGTGTTTTATTCAGTCGCTGTCAGACGGTCCATAAGTAAAAGTTACCAGTATACCGTAATATTACACGCAACTGAGGAAGACAGGACTACAAAAGTTGAACATTTTTATGACTTAAGGGCAAGAGGAGGATTTTTAATTTTTAATTTAAGAGATATTAAAACTCGGTTGGAGGCCATACACCACGCAGAAAAAATTTTTACGGCTTAAGGCCTAAAGGGAAGGGGTTCTAAATTTCAACTAAAATAGGCTAAAGGCATATCCTAAAACGCTTCACGTAAAACTCGGCTGAAGGCCACATATGAAACCCAAACAATCTCATGGCTTAAAGCCCAGACAAAGAAATTTCCAATTTTTAATTTAAGCTGGAAAACTCAGCTGAAGGCTACATACAAACTAGAAAATATTTCTTACGGCTTAAGCCAAAATTTTTCTACTTTGATTTGAAAAGCTAAAAACTAGGCTGAAGGCCGCATAGTAACTTGAAACCAATTTATGGCTTAAGGTCTAGACTCAAGGAATTTTAAATTTTAATTTTGAAAGGCTGAAACTCGGCTGAACGCCACATACCAAACAAGAAACGATTTTTTTTACAGCTTAAGGCCTAAGAAGAAAAGCATTGCAATTTTAATAAGCTAAAACTCGGCTGAAGGGCAGACAGAGTACTTAAGACTAAAAAGGAAATCACTATGTGAAACACAAGGAGCGGCGCTCAGAAAGTTCGAAGGGTCGGTAACAGTAACGCACGTTTAGGTGACACAGGCAGCCAGAACGACAACCTCTTAATCGGAAGGTAACTCAACCGAAAGCCAGCCAACGAGCCAACCAACAAGATCCGTTCTGCTCCACCCGACCGCCAAAACGACAACAAGATGTCAATAGCACATCGTTCTGGATACTGCTGCCCAATCCAGCCAAGTCAGAATAAACGCTCAAAACTAACAAAAACACCTGAGCTGGCGAACTACACGCTGTGCTGGACGGCATCAACATGACAAGAAAAAGACACTGCCAAAAACTACGCCAACGCCCAGGGCAGGTAACTGGAACGTCAACGGCCACAAGGCACAAGATACCGCTGGTACACTTCAATAATGAAGGAATGAATTAAATTAAGTTATAAACACCATACAGGAAAACGGATACAACTCTAGCCGACTCCAATGCCCACACTTTGTTGCTCGCCGGAATCTCCCAGAAAGCGACAACCAGGATCAAACGAAGAGATGTGTCAGCAGTTGAGGCTTGATAGTAGGTTGAGTGAGCACTCAGCTTTAGTGTCCAGCACCGGTGGGCGACGAACTTGGTAACCCTAGCGAGAAGTGCCTCGCAAATATAAGTGAGCGTGCACGCCGCCAGCAGCTCCGACCTCACTGCGTGCTGCAGAGACTTCCTAGCTGCTCTGCCCCAACCGACCGACTGCCACAAACCGCCACACCAGATATACAGGGTGTTTCAAAAATGACCGGTATATTTGAAACGGCAATAAAAACTAAACGAGCAGCGATAGAAATACACCGTTTGTTGCAATATGCTTGGGACAACAGTACATTTTAAGGCAGACAAACTTTCGATATTACAGTAGTTACAATTTTCAACAACAGATGGCGCTGCGGTCTGGGAAACTCTATAGTACGATATTTTCCACATATCCACCATGCGTAGCAATAATATGGCGTAGTCTCTGAATGAAATTACCCGAAACCTTTGACAACGTGTCTGGCGGAATGGCTTCACATGCAGATGAGATGTACTGCTTCAGCTGTTCAATTGTTTCTGGATTCTGGCGGTACACCTGGTCTTTCAAGTGTCCCCACAGAAAGAAGTCACAGGGGTTCATGTCTGGCGAATAGGGAGGCCAATCCACGCCGCCTCTTGTATGTTTCGGATAGCCCAAAGCAATCACACGATCATCGAAATATTCATTCAGGAAATTAAAGACGTCGGCCGTGCGATGTGGCCGGACACCATCTTGCATAAACCACGAGGTGTTCGCAGTGTCGTCTAAGGCAGTTTGTACCGCCACAAATTCACGAAGAATGTCCAGATAGCGTGATGCAGTAATCGTTTCGGATCTGAAAAATGGGCCAATGATTCCTTTGGAAGAAATGGCGGCCCAGACCAGTACTTTTTGAGGATGCAGGGACGATGGGACTGCAACATGGGGCTTTTCGGTTCCCCATATGCACCAGTTCTGTTTATTGACGAAGCCGTCCAGGTAAAAATAAGCTTCGTCAGTAAACCAAATGCTGCCCACATGCATATCGCCGTCATCAATCCTGTGCACTATATCGTTAGCGAATGTCTCTCGTGCAGCAATGGTAGCGGCGCTGAGGGGTTGCCGCGTTTGAATTTTGTATGGATAGAGGTGTAAACTCTGGCGCATGAGACGATACGTGGACGTTGGCGTCATTTGGACCGCAGCTGCAACGCGGCGAACGGAAACCCGAGGCCGCTGTTGGAACACCTGCTGCACTAGCTGCGCGTTGCCCTCTGTGGTTGCCGTACGCGGTCGCCCTACCTTTCCAGCACGTTCATCCGTCACGTTCCCAGTCCGTTGAAATTTTTCAAACAGATCCTTTATTGTATCGCTTTTCGGTCCTTTGGTTACATTAAACCTCCGTTGAAAACTTCGTCGTGTTGCAACAACACTGTGTTCTAGGCGGTGGAATTCCAACACCAGAAAAATCCTCTGTTCTAAGGAATAAACCATGTTCTCTACAGCACACTTGCACGTTGTGAGCAGCACACGCTTACAGCAGAAAGACGACGTACAGAATGGCGCACCCACAGACTGCGTTGTCTTCTATATCTTTCACATCACTTGCAGCGCCATCTGTTGTTGAAAATTGTAACTACTGTAATTTCGAAAGTTTGTCCGCCTGGAAATGTACTGTTGTCCCAAGCATATTGCAACAAACGGTGTATTTCTATCGCTGCTCGTTTAGTTTTTATTGCCGTTTCAAATATACCGGTCATTTTTGAAACACCCTGTAGTACAGCAGTATTTGAATCGATACACGTTGTTCTGCCACTCACAGAGAGAAGACAGCTATGTTATTGTGGTAACTGAAGAGGAAATAAGGCACCACTGCAGTCCAACCAATGATAAAAAACAAGATATGACGCGAGCCAGCCACGGGTCAATAGCCGTCCTGGCGACAAACACATTTCTCCCAATGAGTTTGGTGATACTGTCGCTGTAACACGTCTGACATTCTTGACAGAGCCACAGTCTCACTTCTACTTGCACCACATCACTATCGAAGTAAAGTACTCGAAGGACCTCTTTAAGTTTTTGAAACAGATGAAAATGAGACGGTGCCAAGTCGGGATTGTGTGGAAGATGATAGAGGACTGTGCACCCAGATCATCGGAATGTTGCAGATGCCACAGCGCTAGTGTGCAGTCTGGCACTGCCATACTGAAGGAAACAGTGTTCCGTGTGCGGGAGAACTCTTTAAATTCGTGCCTTCAGTTTCAGAGGGCTTGCCGTACAGCGACTTACGTAGTTACGTTACTTACCGCCATGTTACACGATACAATTTGGAGCTCTCCAGCGCTAGAGGTTTGTTGCCCGAGTAATATCCATGACATCTAATACCTCAACCGATGTTGACAAGGTAAAAATTCGGAGGCATTAGTTTTCAGCACGAACTCATATTTTCTCAAGCCCTGCGACTACGAGAATTACCGGTCTAGCAGTGTCTATTAACCGGGTTAGGTGTACCTGCTTACAAGAAACTGATAGTGTGATTCTCAGCAATAAAACCTTAAGAATGAGTGTCTCTAAGCGGAGAATTGGAAATCTGTTTTTGGAGATCGGTGTATTGTATTTCACGCACAGCAGATGAGTGTATTACAGGCAACAGACATTCCATACTGAAGCCATAGTGCGCCTATGGTCTGCGCTTCTCAGAGGCATAACCAAATTTAAAACACATCTGACATCCACGGGAAGAGTTAGTTGAACATTTTGCATATGGTACAATAGGTATTATTTCTTTGTGCTATTACTATCAAATAAATATTTGTGTACTTAGAATGAAAGAAGAATGGTTCAAATGGCTCTGAGCACTATCGGATTTAACGTCTGTGGTCATCAGTCCCCTAGAACTTAGAACTACTTAAACCTAACTAACCTAAGGACATCACACACATCCATGCCCGAGGCAGGATTCGAACCTGAGACCGTAGCGGTCACGCGGTTCCAGACTAAAGCGCCGAGAACCGCACGGCCACACAGGCCGGCGAAAGAAGAAAAGTGGCTATTATGTGAATTATTTATATAAACACAAATATAAAAAAGAATCTCTAACAACTGTGCTGGTTAAATCATTTCACTGAATATTGCACTAAAGTAAAAGCTACAGATGATTAATTAATATTCTTATAAGAGATTAAAGTGATCAAATAAGCCTGCATGAATCAGTTGTTCACGTACGAGTAATGGTAATTTAGAAAAAAAATCGAAAATCACATTATTCAAAATATATACTTCTCGTTTGAAATCTGTCCTAGACGCACCATTTACGAAGGGCTACGAACACTCTCCCTCCCCGCAACGCAGAAAGCGGCTCTTTCGCTGATTACAAGCCACGGAAAAAAACTGCGGTTTAGCAAGCTGTACATCGCACCCATAAAAGCTCGTTGGAGGCTATCTTAAAAATAGAACGCACTTCGTGTGCAAAGCAAACAGCAGTATCGTTTCGAAACTAAATTGGAATTTTAATAATCATTATGTTTTACACTCTCAGCTTTAATTAGAAAGGCCTAGTGCTATGTGTATCGACCGTTAACGGGACGTGTTTCCAGGGCCCCGCGTGTGGTGAAATTGCTCCGAACACCAGATGCGGCCATCTGATGCGAACAGCGAGCCATTGTGGTGCCTGGGATATGATCACAGATGGCTACCAATGACCTACATAGAAGCCGTGGTTGACTCTATAGCCGCGACAGAAATTTCACAAGCCCCTTTCAGGGGCAAAATAAAAAAAATTAATTTTTAATTTTTCCTTGTTTTTATTGTATTAATTTTCATACAGTGAGACAGAAAAATGTAAAAATTAAATGAAATATACATAAACTAAACACATACAGGGTGGTTTCAAATGGAGCCACTGCCCGCTAAATGTCATCACTTTTGATGATACAGTAAAAAGCAATTCCTTTCTGCAGATAAGCGTAAGGCTACCTGGCAGTGACTACATGTCCATCTGCTTCTGTGGGGATCTTTCTTTGTGCTGCAGAGCACACAGCTCCTTGAGGTTCCATGTTTTGGCATATGTTTTGCTTCCGATATACGTTTCTCATGGAGAACAAGAGTTCTGAATTTTTTCGCAGATGGTTCTGACGGTGTAGTGAGATGGCCAGGACTATCTTTAAAGACATTACTGTCTACCAGGCCTGTGGCAACACGTCTTCGAAAATCCTTTAGCACTTGCTTCGCTGTTGGATTACATAATCGAAACAGAATAAATTCATTTCCAATAGAAATATCAACTATATACCAAAATAATCTTAGCCACCACCTTCGTGATTTCCTGTCTATTGCATAAAAACTGTTAATCATATCTGCCTTATCGACACATCCCATATTTATATTATATGATTTCACTATTTTTAGGCAAGGTAGCTTTGTGATTTTTCCATCCTTTTCTTTACGGCTGACTTCTTCAACACATACAGGCGAATCAATTGTAGACAGCAACATAACTACACATTTGGCTTTCCAATTGATGCAGGCAGTGCCATCAGAACAAACTGACCAGTCAGATTCTCCTCTTTGCAACTCATTGTCTGTTTTTAGCGTAAGAAGTCCTTTTCTGTGTGATCTAATTGTTCCACAGGCAAAAAGTCCGTCATCTTTTATCTTATGTAAAAGTGAGACACTGGTAAAAAAATTATCAAAGTATATGTGGTATCCCTTTCCTTCCAAGCCTTTACACATATCTCTCACAATTCTCTCTCCTAAGGATTTTTCCACTATGCCTTCAACTTTTCCAGATTTTGTATCCCCTCTTGATTGGCTTTTGGGTCATATATTGTTTGTGATTCGTCCTTTGAACTTCACCATGCATTCATCTACAGCTTGCTTCTTAGTAGGTGTATAGAATTCTTTGAAGTTTACCAGTATCTGATTGATTAGTGGACGGATTTTATATAATTTGTCATAATTTCTGCTCACCCTTGAAGGCATAACAGCGTTGTCATTGATGTGAATATGTGTCAAAATCCAGCTGAAACTTTTTACCGACATTAGTGAGGAAATGTACTCATCTAGAAGTTCCTTATGGGATGACCAGCAATCACGATAATAACAAAGTTTCTTGATTCCCACTAGAATGTTTATAGCCAAAAATACTTTTAGTTCTGCTTTAGAAAGAGGCCTGAAATTGCCACCTTTCTTTGTTGCGTACCGGTTAGACTGGAAAACTATGTGTTCTAACACAGTGTCACAAAACAGACACAAAAAAATCTACTCGTTGCATACCTTCACTGTCATTTTAAAGTTTTCCTCGTACACCAGCTCCCTCTGAAAAATTGGCGGCAAAGTTCATTACACTGACGTCCTTTCTCCATGAAAAATTCGCAATGGAAGACAGTGGCAAATCATCATTAGTGCTGAAACTATCATCACTGTCATTGTCAAAATGGTCCTTACTCTCACTTTCCGAAATAGTTTGAAATAACACAGGTATTTTCATTCGCAAATCCAGATCACTATCTTCAGCTAGCACATCACTTTTACTGTCACTGCTAGTGTCAATCTGTGAGTCTGGATTTAAAGGAATATCTGCGAAAAGGCAATCCAGAATTTCCTCATCCTTTACTCTGTGAGAAAACATTACGTGAAACTGGGGGAAAAAAATTCGTTACACCTACTAATGCTGCCGTTACAGGAGCAGTGGTTTCAAATGGAACCACCACAAAATTTACATAAATAAATGCATTATTTTGGTTGTTATTGCAGTACATAAAGTATTAATGTAAACAGAACAGTATTCTGCATTTAATACATGCATTAAAAGTTACCTAATACAGAAGAATACAATCAGAATTTGAGAACAAAGACGTTCGCGTACAGCGTACAAAAATGGCTACTCAACTCGCCTCACTACTTGCTAATATTTACAGATTTTGAATCGGTTCCAGTGACAGTCGCTAGAGGGCAGGACCAACTAGGCTGCAGAATGGTGTCTCAAATTGTAGCCACTGCCCTTTTGCCACAAAATGAGAAAAATGTAGGTGGTTTCAAACGGAATCACTTCCCCTGAAAGGGTTAACGGAGGAGTAACAACCACAACGTTCAAGGCGCGCTTGTTAAACTCATAATACCAAAAAGTGCTTCTCGGGAGCTCACCACAGTGTTAATCAACAAATTGAACTGTAGACCCGGCCATAGCCGGAACTAGGTTGGTCACATGACACAAAGTCCACTTTCAGTTCAAAGTAAGATACGTCGTTAATTTGCATGCCAGGAATAAAAAACGATCGTAAAAGATGACTCCATGGGCAGTCGAGGTAACTTGCTGATAATGTCACAATGCGTCACAATGCAGTCAACAATGTGACAAATGTGCAAGCGAAATTTTAAACTTCAGCAACTCATTGGTGGGCCAATTACAGGAGTTGGGACGCGATACAGAGCAAATTTCTCCTTGAAGATGTGAATAAATCTACTATTAGGCAGTTATTTCTGCGATACATCAACAACTCAAGAAAACACCAAGTTTCCACAACCTTCACAACTTTTACCAAACAGAGCTTAACTTCAACGATTGCAAACGGGGAAAAAGTTTTCGTTTATCGAATTTGGTTTTCAGAAGCGTCACACTGAAAGGACCAAATTGTACGACTGAGATGATATGGTAGCTAAACAGCGTAAAATGTTCTGTTCATTCCACAAAAAAGTTCTCAGAATAGACGTGGTAGGTGACTTATTCAGATGGAACGTGGGTTCATATACATTACACTGCGCGTAATAATACTAATTGATCAAAAGCACCAGAATAGCCCTATGTAATGCGGAACTGAACACTAGTTGTCATGAGTGTGCGGGCTCGCAACTATAAAGGGAAGAGGGAAGTTTTATGCTGTCGGGGATATTGTGTTATCAGCAGACAGGCACTAACAAAAGGTCAGGAGAGCTCAGTGATTCCGAACATGGACTAGCCAATGGGTATGACCAGAGTAATAAATCCGTCAGTGCCATTTCAACCCTTCTAAAGCTGCCCAAGTGGTCCGCTGGAGACGTCATTCTGCAGTGTAAACGTGAAACAACAGTGCGAAGAATGATTGTAAAAAAATCAGGTGAAATCAGTGCAAGAAATCACAAGTGAAAGAAGGTTGTATAAATCTAAGAAGCCTGGGGATACTGGCAGATTTGAGATAAATGGTAAGATAGAGATTTAGGAACCAAGGTTTTAAATTGTAAGACATTTCCAGGGCAGATGTGGACTCTGACCACAATATAATGGTTATGAACAGTAGATTAAAACTGTAGAAACTGCAAGAAGGTGGGAATTTAAAGAGATGGGACCTGGATAAACTGACAGAACCAGAGAATGTAGAGAGTTTCAGGGGGAGCATTAGGGAACGATTGACAGGATTGGGGGAAAGAAATACAGTAGAAGAATGGGTAACTCTGAGGGATGAAATAGTGGGCAGCAGAGGATCAAGTAGGTAAAAAGACGAGGGCTAGTAGAAATCCTTAGGTAACCGAAGATATTTTGAATTTAATTGATGAAAGGAAAAAGTATAAAAATGCAGTAAATTAAGCAGCCGAAAATGAATACAAACGTCTCAAAAATGAGATCGATAGGAAGTGCAAAATGGCTAAGCAGGCATGGCTAGACGACTAATGTAAGGATGTATAGGCTTATATCACTAGAGGTGAGATAGATACTGCCTACACGAAAATCAAAGAGACCTTTGGAGAAAAGAGAACCACTTGTATGAATATCAAAAGCTCAGATGGAAACCCAGTTCTAAGCAAAGAAGGGAAAGCAGAAAGGTGGAAGGACTATATACAGGGTCTATACAAGGGCGACGTACATGAGGACAATATTATGGAAATGGAAGAGGGTGTAGATGAAGACGTAATGGGAGATATGCTACTGCGTGAAGAGTTTGACAGAGCACTGAAAGACCTAAGTCGGAACAAGGCCACGGGAATAGAAAACATTCCAACTACTTACAGCCTTGGGAGTGCCAAGATGTATGACACAGACGAAATACCTTCAGACTTCAAGAAGAATATAATAATTCCAATCCCAAAGAAAGCCTGTGTTCACAGATGTGAAAATTACCGAATTATCAGTCACCATAAGTCATGGCTGCAAAATACTAACACCAGTTCTTTACAGACGAGTCGAAAAACTGGTAGAAGCTGACCTAGGTGAAGATCAATTTTGATTCCGTAGAAATGTAGGAACACGTAAGGCAATACTGACCCTACGACTTACCTTGCAAGATAGATTAAGGAAAGGCAAACCTACGTTTCTAGCATTTGTATATTTAGAGAAAGCTTTTGACAATGTTGACTGGAATATTCTCTTTCAAATTCTGAAGGTGGCAGAGGTAAAATACAGGGAGCGAAAGGCTATTTACAATTTGTACACAAATCAGATGGCAGTTATAAGAGTAAGGGGCATGAAATGGAAGCAGTGGTTGGGAAGAGAATGAGACAGAGTTGTAGCTTATCCCCGATATTATTCAGTCAGTATGCTGAGCAAGTAGTAAAGAAAACCAAAGAAAAATTCGGACTAGGAATTAAAGTCCATGGAGAAGAAAAAAAAACTTTGAGGTTCGCCGATGACATTGTAATTCTGTCAGAGACAGCAAAGGACTTGGAAGAGCAGTTGAACGGAATGGACAGTGTCTTGAAAGGAGGATATAAGATGATCATCAACAAAAGCAAAACGAGGGTAATGGAATGTAGTCGAATTAAGTCGGGTGATGCTGAGGGAATTATATTAGGAAATGAGAGGAGTTTTGCTATTTGGGGAGCAAGATAATTGATGACGGTCGAAGTAGAGAGGATATAAAATGGAGACTGGCAATAGCAAGGAAAGCGTACCTAAAGAAGAGAAATTTGTTAACGTTGATTATAGATTTAAGTGTCAGGAAGTCGTTTCTGAAAGTATTTGTATGGACTGTAGCCATGTATGGAAGTGAAACGTGGACGATAAATACTTTAGACAAGAAGAAAATAGAAGCTTTCGAAGTGTGGTGCTAAAAAGAATGCTGAAGGTTAGATGGGTAGATCACATAACTAATGAGGAGTTATTGAATGGAATTACGGAGAAGAGAAATTTGTGGCACAACTTGACTAGAAGAATGGATCGATTCGTAGGACATGTTCTGAGGCTTCAAGGTATCAGAAATTTAATATTGGAGGGTAGCATGGAGGGTAAAAATCGTAGAGGGAGACCAAGAGATGAATTCACTAAGCAGATTCAGAAGGATGCTGGTTTTTAGTAGGTACTGGAAGATGAAGAAGCTTTCACAGGATAGAGTAGCATAGAGCTGCATCAAACCAGTCTCTGGATTAAAGGCCACAGCAACAACACGAACAGTGCATATAGCGCAATGATTGTGCGTAAGTTGTTAAAAAGAGTGAAGTACAATATGCGAGCAGCTCCTCGCAAACCACACATTTATGGACGCTCGATTCACGCGCAAGTGCTCTGTCGTGTGAGCTACCTAATCAAAACTGACGATCCGTCCTCACAACCATACTTCCGCCAAGGAAATGGTCCCGAGTTTGAGTCTCGATCCAGTACACAGTTTCAATCTGCCATGGAGTTTCACATCAGGTCATACTCTCCTGTAGAGTGAAAAATTCATTCTCTAAACATCTCTCAGGCTGTGGCTGATCTATGACCCCGTAATATCCACTCCTCCAGAAGCACTAGTCTTGAATGTTTCGCAGGAACACTTCCGTGAAGTTTGGAAGGTAGGAGATGAGGTAGTGGTGGAAGTAAATCTCTGAGGATAGGTTGTGAGTCGTGCTTGGGTAACTCGGTCTGCAGATAAGTTAACCCCCAAAGGAAAAGTCCCTGAATTTGACTCTCAGTACGGCGCACAGTTTTAATCTGCGAGGAATTTTCGTATCGGAGCTCCGCTACAGAGCGGATCTCATTGTGGATTGAGTGAATTACGTAGTGTACGTAGAAGTGCACTGAAGGAAAATAACATAAAGTATAGAGGAAAGAACATCAGAAAAGGAGGTGTAAAACTGTATCCTTTAGTGTCATTTAGGAGTCTGCCGGTGCTTTAAACAGTCCAGTAAGATCAGTTAAAAAAAAATGTTGGCTCAAAATAGTTTGATAATGGACTTAAATGGTGCATCTGTATTGATTTGGGAAAGCGTAACAGTGTACAAAAACTATTTATCCAGTTTATATTCATTCAGACTCAGAATTTCCAGTTGTAGTGTAATTTTTTTAATTCAAAAGAGTTATTTAAGTGGTTCATCCTCATTCTAGATAACAGTTTTTTTATACTTGGACTAGGAAACATAACTGCAGCAATGAAAAGAAAAAACCACTTCCTCAGAGCTTGAAGAGAGATAACACATGATGTGTCAAATAAATTTACGGAATTACTGACTTACTTTGCAGTATATACGAGGGACTAATTGTTACAAGTAAAACATTTCCGATGTTCACTGTGGTTTCAATTTGGCAATCAATCGGAGCTTACTTTCTGAACAGGCCTCGTATATGGCCATTTCATTGAATCCACACGCGAAAAAGGAAACGTATTTTTGGAGGATCTCGTACATTTACACTGTCACAGTGAGATTCCAATGCATTGATATTTTTCTGTCTGCAATGGACCCAACCGATTTCGTGTTTCTATATGAATCCAAGTGAGTTCTGCTGCAGTTGATACATTTAAAATCGTTGATGGCAAAGTGCACAGAAGTTCGTTAGAGCACATACCTCACCAACAGCTCGAAGAAGACACGTGATTGACAGCTGCCCAATCTTTTTAAAAGCCAACAGAGGGATGAACTCTTTCTGCAGGAGGGAAACTCATAGGTATAGCAACACGAAGTAATTCACTTGAACCTGCCGCCAGAGTGGATAGATTTGCCGCAGAAACTTCGGCGTCAGATTCAAGCAAACTACTTCGACTTGCTATATCACTCGTTGACTTTCCATGTTGGAGGAAGAGTTCCTCCCTTATGGATTTGCTACAGGGTGAATAATTTTGCACGTAAACTCGTTCCTGTGATTTACGAAAACTTTTTAACTGAATAGTGGCCCTCCCAGGCTTCGCATGGGTTGCATCATCTACTGCTGGACCACTTGATAATGTGTAGTGGTACACACAAACTGATACTTCCGTATCAATGTATTGTAAGCTAGCTTCGGTGCCTTGATCTGTGGTGTCTGGAGTTTCCTTGCGGCGTCGCAAGAGGGCATGAGTTTAGCAGGTGCCGACTTTAAGACCGTGCGCACTCACAGTACAGTTGTACTTTGGAAATACATTGACCACCGAGTCTGCTGGCAGCGGCAATCACGTCAGTGTTGCCAGTGCATGATGAGATTGTCAGATTGGCGAGGTGGCGTTTTTTTTAATCAGTTTGGAGCTGACTATGTGACTGGTAGGCACATATAGGTTTGTTTCGTGGCATTTCCATTCTAGTCTCAAACATTTCCACGCGGCGGATCCAAGGTTCTGGTTCCGTCATAAAAGTAGTTCAACGAGATGTACATGCTGTGAGATCGTGGCGGTCACCATCATCATGCAACTTACATATATGAAAATTAAATAATCTATTTTTAATAATTATTTAATTGTATATTTATAATTAAAATATATGATTATATTGATATAACATATTAAATAAAATAGTTATATATTTTATATCCAATTATAATAATGTAAAATATTTAATTACATAATGTAAGGACACTAGTTACATGTAAATTCGTAGGTGTAGTTCCCGAGGTACAAGCTGATGCTCGGTTTCAACGTGAGCAACTGGCCAAAAGGGCTGTGTAGTCAACCGAATTACTGGAACACTCTTATGCTAAACTGATTTATTCTGTTTATTTGTGGAAAACGTGCAACACTGGTAAATTCGGTTAAGTTATAAATCATTGTTTTAAGCTGCTATGCTAAGTATGGTAAAATTGTTTTCCTTATTTTAGAACTCTAAAGACTATTTATTTCATTATAACTGTCTAAATATGGCGGGAAGGCCTGCTGAGACTTGTGTCTAACGTAAATAATTCTCGTACCAGCTTCTGAAGGAAGTTTTTCAGAATGGGTTTTTAACTTTTTCGTCGGCTACTGGCCTGCCTTTTGTTATTGTAATAAGATTGAGGATTGTAATTTAACTCTTGCTGCTTGAATTCAGTTAGTTACTAATTTTGAATTAATGGAACGCTGAGCCACAAAGATCCTTTTAAGAAAAATATTGTGATGCTCAAATTGTCTTGTTGGAGATTTTAAACAATTCAGTAATTACTATGTTTAACTTAATAAGTAAGCGTGATCAGGTTACCAGCGTGTGCTTTTGAGAAACTGTTAGTGTGAAATTTTATTTTCTTTACTCTGGCAGCTTAACACTTACGGATCCCCGTATCCATACCATTTCACTACCCTTCTCGAATCAGTAGTCTGTTAGCGAAAACCGTATCAAAATCCCTGCAGTAGTTCCTGAGATTAGCTGTCACGTACAGACAGAAAAATGCATCCGGGTGCGTAACTTTTAAAATGTATAAATTGGCCTTTCTTGCTGTTTCAGCACTGCTTCTACGTTACCTGAAGTCACAGTAAAATGCTCATGTGCTTCCGACAAACACGTGTTATCTGTTTTTGCTCGTGTTATAGTTGCATGCATATGTTTCAGTAACAATATCTGACATGTTTCATCCTCTAGTACTTCGGTTTTCATAGGCATGCTAAACCGCACATTGAGAAAAACAAAATTTCCCAGTACATGTTACCAGCTCTATAACAAGCTACCAAAACATATCGAAATAGTAGTTGAATACCCAGCATTATAGCCCGCCCGGCTAGCCGCGCGGTCTAACGCTCTGCTTCCCGAGCGGGAAGGCGTTTCAGTCCCTGGTACGAATCCGCCCGGCGCATTATTCTCACGGGGGGGGGGGGGGGTGCTGTCCACTGGGGGCCGAACCTCACAGGAACACTGGGTTCGGTCTGGGGCGACGGTGGGTTGGGTGGACTGCTGTGGCCTGTAGTGGGGTTGTGAACCACTGAGGGCTACGGCGGGACGAAGCCTCTCCATCGTTTCTAGGTCCCCATTTCAATACACAATACAATACACACCCGGCTCCTGGCGTCTCGTCTCGATGCGGCCTGGTTATTCCATCCACCGCCACCGACCTGCCTTCATCGGTGTGCGCTCTTCTTATTCTTGACATTGTGTCGCACGTGGTGCTGAGTTGGAAGCCACTATCCCGGTTGACCACGTTATCACTGAACCGTATCTTCACTTACTCTTTCTTAATAGACTCCCAGAAACCTTTTACTTTACACAGTCTCTTGATTTCTTCTGATTAAGGTTAACCGTTAATACGCTCTCATCTGGACATAGACTTGGTCGAAAGTTGAACGAAGACTAGCGGTTTGAAGGACAGAGGGAAAAAGTGTCAAGGAAAGAGCAAAGGGGAAAAAATCCTCTGCGGTAGTTGGGAGGGGTTGTAAGAGCAGTGGCGATTTTCTTGCTGCCTGTGACAGGTCATGCAAGGGTAGGCTTTCTTAGTAGTGGGTATCATGCAGGTCAATTCCTTTGACGTTGGGCGGTGCTGTTGCTCTGCGGCTGCCACTGGGTGCCGGCGTTGATTTCTCGTTCAGCGTCAGCATACCTGTAACATCGTTTTGTGTCTGATAAGCCATATATCAGATTCACAGTAAAGGGTAATGTTGGCGATTTGGTTGTGCGTCAGTGTGCGAGCTTGTTAGTTTCCCTGCTGTAGCCGTTTGGTCGGGTTTAGTAGCAAAGGGCATATCCAGTCAACGTTACTGATATCCAGGGGCTTGCCGAAGTTTGTCGCTTGTGGGTGTATGTTAGCTTGCCACAGGTGGTTATGCCCTAGGTAGTAGTGTCTTTGGATGCTTGTGCTTCCACCTATGGTTGTGATCAAGGTTTCCCAGAGTAAAGACGAAACGATTGTTCGAGTGTCTCGAGTTCCTGTATACTCGTGTGGCGTGTTTTTTGAATATTTCCTTGAGGATTTCAGGGCAGTCACGATGCATGTGTAGCGTGGAGCGTTGCTAATGATGCCTAGAACTTTGTTCTGTATGATCTCCATCCGGCGCAGGCGTGTAGGAACTGCATACCCCCAGACGGGAGCTGCGTACGTCATCAGAGGTCTAATCAGAGCCATGTATACGGACCTCGACACCCTCCTATTCGGTGTACTTTTGTTGTTGAGCATTGGGCAAAGTTTTTTGAGCCTCGCGTGTGCTCCGTTGGCAACGTATTCGATATGGTCCCCCCTTGTAAGTTTCCGGTCTAGCCGGACACCGAGATATCTCACTTTCTCTCGGAAACGTATGGGGCGTGCATATAGTGTTACCTGTCTACAGTGTTGATGTTTGCGGAGTAGTTTCGGTCTGCGTGTGAACAGAACTGCTTCACACTTGTCGACAATACGCCATCGTTCCAACCAAGGCGCGGCAGTTCTGAGTGCTGGCTGTATTCCTGAATTTATGTACGACGGTTTCCAGTGTTCCGCAAGGATGGCCGTGTCACCCGCGTAGACGGTTAACGTCATGTTTTGTGTTGCTGAAAAGTCATTAACGTACAGTTTGAACAAGATGGGCCTCAGGATGATTCCCTGGGATACTCCAGCTTGACTACCGTATTGTGTCGATTGTTTGCCCTGCACATCAGTGTTAAAGCATCTGTTCGTGAGATATGAGTGTATGAGCCCTACGCGTCCGTCTGGGAAACAAGCTTCGCTTAGTTTGCGTATAAAGCCTTTGTGCCAGAGACGGTCGAAAGCTTTTTCCATGTCCAGGAACACAGCCACTATGGCTTAGTGGAGGTGATATGGAAGAAGGATTGGACATCTTTCCTGCATAAGGATGTTTTATTTGGATAATTTCGGAGGGGGGGGGGGGTGCGACATTTTTGCTCTTTTCGAAAACGACCACTTCTCCTTTTTCGGCGAGAGTGCAATATATTGTGTACCTACAGAAGAGGGGAATTTCTACGACCTATCTGCACGAAGTGCAATGTGCGGCGCAAGAGAGCGCGGGTAGAAGAGAGCGGCCTACAGTGCGCGGGGTTATCCGACGTGAACGGGCCCCTGACACTGAGATTACCCTACCAAAGAACGGGAGAGTCCCGCTGGGGGGTTTGCAACCGAGGTTGCGGAGATTTGAGCTGAAGCTGTTGCCGCTTAGCGTTCGGAAGCGTTAAGCGACTTGCGCTAGTTCGCGGTGCTCTGCAAAGCGTCACCGGCGGCTACGCCTGTTGCAGATTGTTAGAGACCACTCGGTAGAGCTATCCGCGGGCAGTTACGCCAGTTGCAGAGAGCAGAGGCCCGCTCGAGTCAGCTGCTCGACTGGGAAAGCGCAGAGAAGCCCCTTGTCCACCACCTATAAAGATCCGGACGAGACGTGAACCCGACACTTCGCCTAAAGATGGCAAATAAGAAACTTGATGAAACGCTGTCGGAGAACAACGCATTCACTCGGCTGTCAACCCGAGAAGATTTTTTCGTGGACTAGGAGTTGTTCGAGGCTGAGTTTCAATTACTTATAGAAAACAAAATAACATTCATTGTAACAATCATATTTGTGTTAACCACAATCACACTTTATTATTAAATACTTTATTATTATTATTAAGTAATTTTTAGCACTAGTTATATCATCTACCGAAAAGTCATGACTGATAAAAATAAAGTATAAAAGTCAAGATTTATTCTTCCTATAACTGATAAATTCAACAACAGGATTTATTCCAACATCAACTTTTATTTCAAACGTGAATTACATTATAAAACACTTATTCTGGAAAGAAGAGGTGTTCCTAAACATTCCTGTTACTCGGCCCTTGTGTCGTTACAAGTGGGAACCTATCAATAAATGTTACAATTTTAGCACTTAACACCTTTACAAGTGCCCACCCAGAATCAAACTCTCCAGTATAGCTAAAAAGAGCAACCGCCGCAGGAAATACGAGTAGATGCATTCTACCAACCTCAGCTTCCACCGTCTACAAAAAAATGTGTGTATGTACTCAAAAAATGGTTCAAATGGCTCTGAGCACTATGGGTCTTAACATCTGAGGTCAGCAGTCCCCTAGAACTTAGAACTACTTAAACCTAACTAACCTAAGGACATCACACACAACCATGCCTGAGGCAGGATTCGAACCTGCGACCGTAGTAGTCGCGCGGTTCCGGACTGAAGCGCCTAGAACCGCTCGGCCACCACGGCCGGCTGTGTATGTACTCCTAAGGGACTAAACTTCTGAGGTCATCGGGCCCTAGAGTTACGCACTACTTAAACTAACTTGAAGTAGCTTATGCTAAGAACAAGACACACTCCCATACCCGAGGGAGGATTCTAACCTCCGTTGGGACGGGCCGCGCAACCCGTAGCAGGGTGCCACCGCCTACCAAACCAGTCCTAAAAAAACCACGCAGAGCTACCTGTTATACAGACAAAGTAAAGAAGCCCAAAACAGAAAATCTTATGACAGTATACAATGACTGAATCACAATCGCTGCATGAGTACAATTACAACGCAAAAAATTTATATTACTCTCATAAGCCGCACCCCTCCACCTGCAATACAGAATTTCATTTCACACAGTTATAGCCGCTTCAACTTCTTTGATAACAGCACTCCTGGTAACAGCTGACTTCACCAGGTACAGCACCTGCCATACGACAATTTACTCCTAAAAAACCAATCAGCAAACGCACAACTGTTGCCTTGCGCAGTACTGCAGGAATTAAACTCTGCGCCTTTCCTCGTTTCTGGCTGTGGACTGCCGTTTTCTTCTGGACACTGGTAAAGACGCGATCCGGTCCCCAAGCAAATTATGTCCAGCTTTGTGACACCCTGGATAGTTCCTTGCGATTCTACAAGCACGTTGCGTGGTTCCACGGCACTTAGCTTTCCAGACGCTCTTGCCGGCATGCTGGCCGTCAATGAACTTTCACTTCCCCATGCCTGCAGCACCTTCCGTGGCCATCCATACCATGGCCACAATCTGCTACTGATTGGTTTGCCCTCATTTTGGGCGGAAGCAAAAGCATTTGGTTGTTCCTTCAGTCTTCGTGTTGGTTCGTTCGGACGATCTCGAATGATTGACAATACTTTATAGCTTCTGTGAGCTTTACCTCTTAGTGCAAAAAGCACTCGATATCTTCTGGCATCTAGTGTACTAGATCCCTCGAGTAATCAGGAGAAAGATGCAGAAAAAGCCTTACAGCCCGGCTCTGAATGTGATCTGTAGATGGTCCGACATCCGGTGGGAGCTTCGACTGCTCGTTGAGGACTGGATAGAGTTAGCTCAAGTCCCCATTTCCTGGTGGCAGAAGCTCATTGAGGAGAGGCCGTTTCGAATACGATGATAAAGTATTTCTCGTCCTTCGTGGGCAGGACGGGTAATTTTGGACCTTGTCATTGGAATGACATTTGGTGCAGTTGACAGAGCCGGGATAGAAACTGAAGGCTGTAGCACGGTCACCAGTGCCGCATTAAAATTGCTCGGGAGTGCGGGGTTGCCCAAATATAATTCCGTATGTGTGTTCCTCATCCCCGGCATATTGCTCGTGAAGAGAGCATACAAAACGGGTCTCAAAAGCAATCTTCGTGGGACTGGCGCGAATACAACGAGCCGATTCTTCCAGTCTCGCGTGGATAGCGGAAGCAAGATCATGCCTACTGGAATGAAGCAGCCTGACATACGACATGGACTGCAACAATCAACAGTTTGAAGAGACTCATGTGACACACGGAATGAAGGGCTTGGGAAACGACAAAAGGATTACTCTAAAATATCCTCCACGGCTTCGACTGCGTTTTCTGTCAGCCGAATAGGTTTGGTGGTGGTCGAATGTGCACCCCAGAATCGAATTTGTGTAGAAGCCATTTTTCTTTGATGTGGTGTTGCAGTCTCTCCAATTACTCAGATATTTTGAGCAATGGAAGCAGATTGATTGGCCTATAACTTTAGGGAGATTGCATGTATTTCTTTGGCTTCGGAGTAGACTCCCCATACTTTTGTGCCTCGGGGTACACCCTGAATCGCAGCACTCGATCAAAGGTACGAGAATGTTATCGCAGGAAATCGGTTGTAGTTGCAGGAGCACCTGGTTGGTTATCAATCCCTACAGCCGTCCTTGCTGTAAGCCTTCCCAGTTGTTCTAGGATCCCGTGTACTTTGATGGGTGCAATGCACTTAGCTTCGCTCCTCGCGGAGTACAGGAGAAGTCGTTTGTTAATGATACCAAAGTGGCCAGAATCAATCATATTATCCACTGGAATCAACCAGAGCTCTTGCCTTGATGCCAGGCTAGCTGATGATGATGTTGTACCTGCTGCGGTGATATAAGAAGGGTCTTATGTAGGAAACGCATTGTCTCTTTCCACATCACACCACCGTCCACGCGAAGTGTGGTGACCCAGTCTTTCCAGGACTGATTTCAGTGGTGGTCCACAGCTGCATTAATCTCTTGCCAGATACGGTGGAGGAGGCTCCTTATATCGGGATTCTGCGTGCACTGTCATACCCGAAAGATTCCATTTTTCTCCGTGATGGTTTCCAGAAGGTATTGAGACAGAGTCCTGCATTTGCTCCGCGGCAGCTCTTCGGCTCCTCCTGCTGATCTTGGATGAGGTCCGCAGAAAGATTATGCAGAGCCCCATCCCCATCCAACACCTCAGGATCCGACATTTGTGGCAGCATGGCTGCCACCTCTGCCCGACAGCGATCTTAACTGATGATACATGTGCTGATACCACGCTGGCGGATTTGTGCGGCTTTGATGGCGACAAAAAACGCAATTAAAACGTTGTCCAGATACCATGTAATGCAGAGCCTTTCAAATGGCGAGGCAGATGACATCTGGTAGACGTCCTGGTGCTGGGGATAAGATGGTTGGTGTTTATGGTCCAATAACCACTGCTCGATGTAGCTGAACCATCTGTATCAAGAGTCCCTCACTGCTATTTGCGATGCTGGAGAGCCAGACTAAATGCTTCATGTAAAAATCTCCTCCGGGGAAAATCCTTCTGGGGAGAGAGACCAGATTGGCGAAGGCAGCTGGCTTCATCGCCCCTCTCTCAGACCAGTGGTTGTCTAAATAGTTAATCTGACTGTTTGGCGTGTCAGGCGTACACTTGTAACTCCTGAAATGTCGGTAACCTCAGAAGATGCTGTCAAAGTGTTGCATCGATGTCAACGGACATGCAGCCGTCCACTGTCGGTCTGTCAGTTAACAGAATTAACTGGCGAAACTTACGTTGATTCCCTCTTTCAAATGCATTGCTGCAACGGTACAAGCAAAGTAATTTCACACTGTGTTAACTGATTCTTTATCTGCCTCTTGTAACATATCTTTGAAGGGTAAAGAAAAATTACACATGTAATAAATATGCCGAGTAACGGAAAAAAGAATTAACTTATATAGTCTACATGTGTTAGGAGTAACAGATAACACTGTAGGTAACTTTTATTTTTAAAACGGAAGACATAAACATTGAATTATTATTATTATTATTTTTCTGTTCTGTTTGTTATAGTTTTGAGAGGAAGGTCTTAGCTTAATTTACCTGACTCTGCACAATTATTTAGCTGATAAAGTAAGTCAGTAGAAGTCTCGGTGTATTTTATAAATGAGAAAATACTGAGGCTAATTGCTTCTGTCATAAACAATTTGTATTTGTGTAGTAATATTTGCAGCAATCAGCGCGAAGATAGTTGATGAAGGATAATGGCCGTAAACTAACACTCCATTAGCGGTCTGTCGGTCTGTCAGTTAACAGAATTAACTGGTGAAACTTACGTTGATTCCCTCTTTGAAATGCATTGCTGCAACGGTACAAACGTGAATTACTTTCTCGTCCTTTCAGACAAGCAACCTGTATCTTTTAAATGTCGAAGTCAGATGTTTCTTAGTCCGGTGACCGTAAGTTACAAAATAAAATTTTAGTTGTTACACTAATATTAAAACTGAAATTCTATTTGGGAGACCGCAACTCAAACCTGTAATATGAATATTTACCTCAGTCCACGAATAAGTCAACCTTTATTAGCGACGTGCTTACTAATGTTTATTTTGTTTGTTGTTTCATGTTACAAAACTGTTAATGTTCGGAGAACCACTGGAACCGAAAAGTAAAATTTATTGCGCGAGAAAATTAAAAGGAGAATTTACGACAGAAGAACCAGAAAATGTCTTACCTCCAGCACTTCTTAGGTCTTGTACTTCCTCTAACCAGAATTTTTCTTTGTAATACTATGCCAACGTTCTTCTAAAAACGTTGGCAATGAAGAAATTGATGTATAATGTGTTTAATTACGTGTTTTTTTGGGATGTTCACGCTCTTGGCACCAGGATATAATGTAGATTTCAAAGAAAAGTAAGTTCACATTGTGTTAATTGACTCCTCACGCCAGCTAACATCCTAAAGGTGTTCGGGCTCACATGGACTTCCTCTTCGTCGAAATATCTTGGCTCAAAATAAAAATGTTTCCCTTTATGGCCGATCTTAGGTCCGCCACAATTAACACTGCTACTGTATGTATCCTTGGCCACAAACGACTTCTACTGAGTTTCCCTATGATATAGGTTCTGTCTGTCTCACTCGCACACTACAGTGCTTACACCCCAATAGCCCATAGACACATGTGTGTTACCCCATTTTGTGGTGAATCTGCGCCCTTTGTGGCATACCGGTCCTGGACAACAGGGCTCGTTTCACAATTCCAGTAGGCTGACGCTTTCGGCCATATATTTAAATGAGAGCGCAATGCTCGTTAACTCACACTCAGTTACCTCTGATAGAGAAACTTCATAATGATAAATACAGGGTGTTTATAAATGAACATCGGGGTTTTGACGCATTATAAAATTAATTACATTAAACTTACAGTTATAAATGAGATGTCAAATGAAAGAGCAACTCAAACAGTTGTGTTTAGCACCAGTGCTCATGCGCAGCACGCATTGTTTCCGCCGCAATCCACTAGAAAGCAAGGGGCCCAATGACAGGGCTTGTTTTGCATGGCCTCCATGTTCACCCGACCTAACGCCATACCAGTTTTTCCTTTGGTGCTTCATCAAAGATCGTGTGTACGTGCCTCCTCTACCAGAAGACCTCCATGAATTAAGAAACCGGATTGACGCAGCTGTTGCTACAATCACTTGAGACACACTTATCAACGTTTGGGAAGAACTCGGCTATAGACTTGATCTGTGCCGTGTGACGAATGGTGCTCACATTGAACATTTATAACGTTCTTGGTAAAACTGTTTGAGTTGCTTTTTCATTTGAAATATCATTTATAACTGTAAGTTTAATATAATAAATATTATAATGCGTTAAAACCCCGGTATTCATTTCTAAACACCCTGTATTTTGGAACATCCACAATACTGTGAGTCACATTGCTAAGGTCATAACTGTTTATCGCCTATATTCCACTTCTGTATAAGGCTACATTCCAAACGAATACCTTCAGAAAAGACTCCTAACAGTTAAATTTATATTCAACATTAAAGAATTTCATTTTTTTAGAAACGCTTCACCAATTAACACCAGTATGCATTTTACATCAAATTAAGTTATCTTGCTGCCCAAATAAAGAAAAAAATATCATCTTCTTATTGTTACGTATCCCCGAGGACTTTGACTTTATATACAGTTTGATTGAATGTAAAAGAATATTATTCATTTGCTTGGTAGTAATAAAATCATGGATTCAACTTTATGTTCTTTGGTTATAATACAGTTTATATTGCATAGCACTTTAAGTAAACCAAATATTGGCTATCGTTGCAAACACAAAAGGTAAAATGCAGTTCTCATTACTGATTTCTGTAGTTGAAAGTTTAACTTTGTGCACTCTGATCTATCATGTGGGGATACGCACAACACTAAAAGATTTCCTTCTGTGAATGTATGTTCTCATAACTCTGATCTGGCTTGTTATAAACTAAACACTGCTACGGCAACTGATTACGAAATTAAACATGTCTTCCTCTATTTTACCCTCTGAGATGCAATGGAAATTACTCTTATTACCCGCATGAAACTAAAAATGAAAATGATTTTAATATTATTACCCAGACCAGATTTCAACACACCAGTCTTTTATCACATACAAGTAAAGTTTTAACTCTCTGATTTACGTAAATTATTTACGTCACTAATATTGTACTAGTCGTTACCCATGTCCTTCTGAAAATGACATAATAAAATCTGCAATTCTCCTCTGTCGTCTCTGGGAAGGTGAAAGAAACAATTTTAATGTACAGTTACCGAATCGCTTAGTTGCGGGAGAGCTGCTTTCATTCAATTATAGTTTGAATTTGCCGAGGCAGCGGCTCCCGCGATCTCGGCGCAGCACTGCGTCAGAGAAAATGCTAAATTCGCTGAAAAAGGCTAAAAATGTGAGATGAAATCCTGGGCAAGCTAGCTACACATTATTACAAGTACTTTTAACAATGTCTATATTCACAGTTAACATAAAATTCAAGGTACACACCTTTTTTATACCTCAGTGCTCTTGGCGTCTTTCTCGACAAAAGAACAAACGAAAACGAGTTAAGCGTTCGAGAGAGCGTCACAGGCTCTTAGAACATTCACGGCTACGAGAAGACAGAGACAGTAATGTACAGGCCTCCACTATTTATAAGCCATTTAATACGCTACTATATATCTTTGTTATATTTTTAATTATCATTGTCTACGTCGGTTTCCACACTCGCCGACCAGAGACGTTATTTGCGAAATTGACATACATAATATTATAAAAAACATAAAAATGCTAAATGATTGTTTCTTTTACAGAGAATCCACATAATCGATAACTGTTCATACAGAAATGAAATATAAGAACACAGATAAATGTTGTTTGCATATATTACACAGATTTTCCAAATGTCTTGCCGGAGACGTTACTATATAAATGTCTCATTATCTAATCAACTTACCTAAGCATTCCCTGATTTAATTCGACTACATGCCATTATTCTTTGCTTTAGTTTTGATGATTTTCGTGTAATAAGACCTTCCTAAGTTACTATGAATTCACTTCAATGGATCACTAAACTCCCTCCCATTTTCTGACGGAATTACAACGTCACCAGCAAACCTTACAATTTTTATATCTTCTACCTATACTTTATCTCCATTTCAAAATATCTCCATTGTTTTATTTGCTGCTTTATCCATGTACAAAGTGGATAACATCGTCCCACTCCCTTTTCAACTACTGCTTTCCTTTCATGTTTTTCTACAGCCTACTTTCTGTACAACAGAAAACTGTTTGGTCCCTTTATTTTTTCTTTGAGCTACTTTTGGTATTTAACAGTGTGAATTTGAGTCAACACTGTCAAATTAGTGTATATCTCCAAATTTTACGTAGATTATCCTTCTTTTCATCTTCTAAGTCATAAGATAAATACTGCCTCACATAGCTCTTCATTTACTTGAAACCAGTATCGATCTTTCCTGAGATCGGTTTCAACCAATTTTCCCAATATTTTGTAAATAATTCGACCCATTATTTTGCGACCATGATTTATTAAACTCATGATTCGGTAATATCAACAGTTTGAGCATTATTACGTTGTTTTTTAAGTCTCAGTGTATTTCACCTGTGTTCACCTGTCTCATATATTCTGCATACCAGTTGGAATAGTTTTGGAATAGTAATTAATTCCGAGATAATATCTTCTACATCAGGTGCCTTGTTTCGACTAAGGTCCTTCAATGCTCTGTCAAATTCTTCTCCCATATCATACCCCACATATTCTTCAAACACTTCCTCCTCCGTTTCTATAACTTTGTCTTCAAGTTCATTTCATATGTGTAGCCCTATTATAATTCCATCCACAGTTCAGTCTTACGATCTTCGCATAGTACAGGCTTGTCAGCTGAGCTCCTAATATTTGCACAATTGCCTCTCTTTTCTAAGAGCGCTTTATTTCTCCTTTAGGCGGCACCCCTCCTCCCCACAAACGTGCTACGATTTACTGCTTCGTATTTCTCTTCTCTTTATTCCTGGTTTGATATTTTCCACTTTCTGACAGTTGCAGTTTTTAGACGTCTGCGTTTAACTTTGTCTGTTTAATTTGTTGAATTTTTAAAACTTTTCCTTTCCTCAAATAAATTTTGTATCATGTGTGTTTTCAAGGTAGCGAAGGCAGCAGAGATTCAAACATGTCCCATATTATGTATGTTTGTTGGAAATTATGAGTATTTTTCTATATAATGTTGTCGAAGAATGTTTTAATTTTCCCTACATTAATATATCTTCTTATAATTTAAGTGACGGAATGCTTCGTCGATAAATGTTCTTGCTAAAAGTACAGAAATGTTGTCTGAAAAAGTGATTCCTGGAATTACTTCAGGCACCATCCGACACACGTTAACTACGTTGTCACTAGGGTTAAGCTGTTTTTTTTTTAATTAAGCCGGATATCCTCTAATTCAATACCGTAAAACACAAACAAATGGTTTAGCATCTCTCACAGTACTGGACGACTATGCTTTTTAGTTTTTAGCCTGCACAGGCTTCATACTTGACGGTATAAACGACGTGTGTGTGAGAGTGTGCGTGTGTGTGTGTGTTTTTTAAACATTAGAACGGTGAGACATTTGACATAAACTACGATTCCGGCTGTCTTCAAATATCCGATACTATATTACGAACTTTACGCGAAGTTATGTACAGCTATAACCATGTTCTGAAGTACATCTGTAACCATGCTTTGTACTATTGTTAATTTACTGAATTGATGAAAGTGAGGCACCTGAACCGTAACAAATGTGAAATATAATTAATATGTCACAATATCTAATCAATAACTGAATTATGTAAGAACCACTGTATACATTACTCCACAGTACGATCTACAAAATTGTTACTTAGAAAAGAGGTAGTAATTGTTATTGGCTAATCCTAAAGACACAGGATTCATGTTGGTATCAAAGTCAAATCCATGTTTACTAAGTTATTAAGAAAAATAATTCAAACATTATTGCAAAAAATTCGTTTCATGTAATTTGGCCACGGACCAGAGGCAGTAGCCGCGCAGAGTTAGCATTGTCTCAGTTTTGCAAGTCAGTGTTACGTTATGTTTTAGGAACTAAACATCTGTCAGTTTGTGGTACTATAAAGAAGATTTTTAAAGTATTTTACAGTTTCGGCTACATCATTTTGATATAATTAACTTGACGTTCAGCTCCTGACATACGAAGAGCTCTGATATTCTTACGGGTGGAGACTACTGCAGCAGAGATACACGTCTCATTCAAGAAAATCGGAAATCAAGAAATAAACTGATACGAACAGACAGCTACATTGTAGTATATTCTTTCCTAGATAGTTTTCTATGCTAAATACTTTTATATTGTCTTTGCATGACACCTAAAATATCTAGTGTGGAAAACTGATCTGCATTTTATGCAATGCATATCATACAAGAATTTCTTTGGTCGTAAGCAGAATATTTGATGTGCAGGGTGCAATGCAGCTAGGTAGCGCACAGAAGAGATCGATTCACTCTGGAACCTGAAACAAATCGCGAGTTTGGTACCGTGTCTCTCTCTGTGACAAAAATTGACTTTGGTCAGCAGCTACGTATATTTTTCGCTCAGTAATATTTTCTTTGAATCATGAATTAGCTTATGACTTTTGTAATTTCGAAATTATAGGTGATTTGGTTCATCTGTATCTGGTCTTAATTTCCTTCTCATTAGGTCTGGAAAATACCGCTATGTGTTTCTGCTCTGCTGACAGCGTAAGTTTGCAGCTGAAGAGTGTGGCCTCGTAAAAAGGCCATACATCGTACATTTCCACGTACTTGCGTTTTTATGGTACCGTATACGACCGTTATGAGAATTTGGTGGCTATGTAATTAACCTACATACCGCCAAATAAAAATAAAAGATAAAAATACACATAAACGTGAATTTATTAATGCAGAATTTGCAAAAAGTCGAGATCTCTTCGACCCGGTAGGAAACCTACATCGATCGTAATGTACCCGAACACTTCATGCAATCCGGCACTTTAATACCGTCTTTGGAAGCGATGTAAGTGTAAAACAAAAAATATGTTGAAAAGAGGCAGTAATATAACGGCAGGTGGGCAGCTAACATTGGCATGAAGATGCCCGAGAGTTATTCAACACAGTATGAAGTGGAACGAGTGCATTTCTTGGACAAGCGGTGAGACGTAGGGAAAGTAAGACAAAACTGAAGTTAAAAAACACGACTGTCTGTAAGTCCATCGGTAAAGTAGCAGGTAAAGGGAAAAAATGTAGTTTACAATAAAATAAAACACTTGTTACTACAATACACAATACATGCTGTATTGATAATACCTCCAGACAAGCTACAAGTAAAAGATATGTGATGGACATCATTTAGAGTTTCAGCTTCAGTATTATAATTTTCAAAAATGGTTTTCTGCTGTTCGCTACTTTTGTCTCGGAAATATGGGCGTTAGTCGCTGAGACTAAACGTAAGAATTTCCATACACGAAGTTTCCTATTTGTCTCAGGAAATAAAAACACTGCGACACTACTGCTCCCTTGGGACTTTACTAAATTACTATTTATGGCTGTAATATACATGGGAGTGTAGGAGGTCCAGAGAGGAGGCGCGCTTTCTTTTACTTTAATGCTTAGAGAAATATAATTAAGTTAAAAAATCTCGGAACGGCCGTGCTTTTTGTTAACCGAGTACAGTGGTATTCTTTAAATGAACGGGATTATTAAATTCACTGCATTTATTAATTTTTCAAATACAACGACATTGCGAATTGCACGTTCTTTAAATGGATACTGATCAACGAGAGAATGTTCAACTTCGTGTCTTATTGCCGGCAGCTGTGCTGCGCGCACCTTGACGTAATTGTTAATGGCAGTGGGCAGTGCTGCTGATCCCCAATTCAAACCCAACCACCACCAATTGTTTATTATTAATATTTATCATTTCTGGAAGACTCTATTAATTTCTTACATTTGTAATGTTTGCGTATTCTGGAATAATCGATGTTAAAATATCAGAACTGTCCGTCCTGGAGTTCAGTTCTGTTCTATCTGTATGTTGGTTTTAGTAATAAACGTGCTTTCATTGCGCTAAATGTTGTACTTCAGTGACGCCTCTACATTCGAATTTAGACTTGATTGTGGTTACTGCGTGACAGTGTTCCAGTCTCACTCAAAATATTCAAAAACCCAATTTCCATAGCTACCTACATAAAATTAAAGTCTGCACGAGCTTTCGTATGAAACCAACAACTGAAGAAAATATTTCAAAGTTCGACAACACCCAGAATCTGTCGAAAATATTTCGAAGTCCAACAATACCCAGATTATTTCTGAGATCGACAGTTTAACAAACTAGCAGAACTTCTCCTAGTGAACACCGGCACTCATTTCACCTCTCACCGCCTGACTGTGGCTAGCATGTCTCTCTGCAACCTTGACCACTAAAGAATGCTTGCATGATCACCTCTCTTCCAAATTCATAATAGCGACGACGAATTTACAGTGCCATTGAAATTAGATGTTGCCTCGCCATTTAAAAGCTTTTTGCGTTGCATAGGTGTGCTACAGACCATTATTTATCTTTCAACCGTACCTCTCACGGTGCGTTTATATGTTATCAATAATAACTATTTTACTATAATTTCTGCAGTGTTGAAATATTGCTTTGTTATGTAAAAGTTTACACAGAGCCATGTCGCTTAAAATGGTATAAAACTGTAATATTATCACATCTTAAGGAAGGCTTTCATGTGATAAACTTTATAGGGAATGTGTGCTATTGTTAGGTGCTATTATTGATATCGCAGTTGCGATTAGGTTTTGTGATTGGGCTTACTGTCTGTTTTCACGACTGAGACTGATTGTACCATAGGTCCCAGCATTTCAATCTACTCGTCCGCTTCATCATGCTGCACTGGTTTTCTTACTTTTAACCAACATTAACAATATCTTTTACTAAAACTATCTGCAAAATAAGAAAAGTTGTAGTAGCGCAAAAATAAATTTGAATTACCACCATTCGCTACTATTTCACTATTGTGAATTAAATTACTCTTCTTCCGAGCCAACGGTCGTCTCTGTACAGTTAATACAACAGAAGTTGTAAATTTTCTCAATTTCCGATATTTGATGTATTATGGCTTTGTAGCTCGTAAATTCATTACGCCACAAGATTCAGCGTAGGTTTATCCGTTTCTTTTCGACGAGACCTTTAATATAACGTGCTTACCTCTTACGTAGCTTTGCTGCATTGTGCAGTTTCTGTTGGCACTGTGATTTTAAAATATTTGTTACACCGATGCGTGCTTTCGTAGCAACATCCTGACCTCCTATACCGACAATCATGTTTGTCAGAAAATTACGTTGGACACTCCGAGACTAACAGTGTCGGCTGCAGGCCCAGCCTCCTCGCTTTGGGCACCTGTGTATTTCCAAGCGCCTTCCGAGTAGCTAGGCTCCTCTTTGTCTCTCTAAGACTGGCGATTGCGCTCTCGTGTGCGGTACCGCTCGCAAGATTCTCAACAATGCACTGTTATAAAAGAACAAAATTATATTTTCATCCTGGTTGTGATGTGGTCTTCAGTCCTAAGACTGGTTGGATACTACTCTATCCTGTGCAAGCCTTACCATCCCCGAATAGCTTCTGCGACTTACATCGTTTTGAATCTGCTTAATGTATCCACCTGTTTGAGTCTCGCTCCGTAATTTTTACTCCCCACACTTCCCTCCATTGCTAAATTAGTGATCCCTTGATCTCTCAGAACGCGTCCTACCAACTTCTTTTAGTCACGTTGTGCCACAAATTTCTTTCTTCCTCATTAGTTACGTGAAGTACTCATCTAATCTGCAGCATTCTTCTGTAGCATAACATTTCAAAAGTTTTTCCCATTCTTTTCTGAACTGTTTATCGTCCACATTTCACTCCCACCTGAGGCTACACTCCAAACAAATACCTTCAGAAAAAGACTTCCTAACACTTAAATCTATATGCAATATTAACAAATTTTAGAAACGCTTTTCTTGGCATTGCTAGTATACGTCTTATATCCTCCCTACTTCGGCCATAATCAGTAATTTTACTGTCCAAATAGCAAAACTCATCTACTACTTCTAGTATCTCGTTTCCTAATTTCTTCAGAATTGCCTGAATTAATTCGATAACATTCCATTATCCTTGTTTTGCTTTTTTCTATCTTCTTCCTATATACTCCTTTGAAGACGCTGTCCATTCAAGGCAGCTGTCATTCCAAGAACTTTGATGAGTTTGACAGAATTACAATACCATCGGCAAACCTCGAAGTTTCATTTTATTCATTTTCCCTGAATTGTAATACTTTCTCCAAATTTTTATTTGTTGTCCACTAAAATTCCATTTTCTCGTGTCTACAGACTTTTCTTAAACTTCAATGAAATTAACAATATCCAGATCACTACAACTGCCAAAACTATGAGGAAGTGCTACTACATTTACTGCATCACTATTCTGCAATTCATAGTTAAGTGGCTGACAGACGCACATCATAGCATTTCTGCACCAACTTGACAGATTTGTGACATTCCACGTGACCTCAGAACAAAATTAGTACGACGAATGTGTTACTTGCACAAATGTTCTACGTGCATTACTGAGAGAATTGACGAACGACATGTTCAGATCTCTTGCAGATATCCACTTTCAGTGTCATTAAGTTTCTTTCAGTCACTTCAAGCGAATGCTCAGGTGGTTCACTCAATACGAATTCTTTCTCCTTGTCCTCGAGAGTGGGATGCATTTCCAACTCTTTAGATGAAATATGATCTTCAACTCTCCTTCTTCTCGTGTAATTTACGCTAATTTGAAAATTCTTTCGTGACAAGTTAATGTAAATTCCAAAGACTCAAACGTGCTAAAATGAAACAAAGAAATTCTGGAAGATTTGCGACTAGACAATAGGCTGTCATGTATCTGACTGTAGAAAAATGTGAAATCAACCACCTCTCACACGCTCTCGAAGAATTAATACAGGAATGGAAACTTTAAAACTTACTGGAGTATTTCCGAGCTGTTACTTCACGAACAAGTATACGAAATCGGAAAGATACATAAAGAAATTAAGCTATCTTTGAAATCATAAGCCCTGACACATAAAAGAGTCTGAATTTCTTGATTCAGAAGGAGTACATAATCCATTAAATCTAAGTTTTCGATTATTCACACTTTATTTTTAACGAATTATAAGAAAAATTTGATGCGTTAACAGTTTCCTTTATGAATATTAATACCGAAAACTCAGTTCAGTTTTTACTTCATTTTGTAAGTACATGTCTCAATAAACACGGATCTGGAAATATTGGAGAAGTAGATCATTTTACTCTGAAGAAAGAACATCTGACTATTATATCCATTTTCTTTGTATGGCAATGACAGCTAACTGGTGCTGGTCATGCACCATAAATGTGAAGCCTCAAACCTGAGGATAGCATAACTGTCGTCACACGCATTAACGACGGTACGTCATCAGTGTTCACAAGGACGCACAAGCTCAGTACGTAGCGGTTGTAACGACGCTGAAATTAAGCGTAAGTCTGAATTACTGACCCAATGTAATGTAATTACAAGAGCTATGAAATATGTATTGCCTGAAGACAATTACATAAAGTAAGTCAAGGTACCTTCGAAAGTAGTAGGCACCTGTACTTTGAAGTTAACGTTAATGTATAACTCCACGGCAAATATGTAAGGCTTATCGACATATTGCACTACAAGCTGAGGTTCAATGTAATCACTTCCAAACTGCAAAATCTAAATGATGATCACTTTAATCAACAAGACTTAAAATAACAGCCCCTAATCTAGAAATTAGATTTGTCACTGGCAATTCGTTCTTAAATCAGAAGAACATAGCACACAATAACATGCCACAGCTATTTTCGCTGCTTAACTTTGAAAAGCTTGTATTGGATACTTCCTTCTCGGACCTGAAGTACCAGGATATGTAACTGAGGCAGGTGACAGTTTAATTCTTCTTGAGAAGTTGGAATTTTAAATAAGCTATGTTTTAAGTCGGTCGCCAGGCTCAGAAAAATGCGAGGGCTATCCACAAAGTACATTACGTTTTGGATTTAAAAATAAATAAAGTACTGGAATTTTTTTTTATTATATACAGATGAAAGCCACACTTCAATACTACTTTTCTACATAGTTGCCATTTAAATTAAGGCACTTATCGTAGCGATGGACGAGCTTGGAAATTCTTTCGTCGTAAAATTCGGCCGCCTGCGCCTTCAACCACGTGGTTAATCAGTAACCCGGTAGAAACAGGATTTTTGTGGATTTCCTGGAAAGAGGCACTACAATAATCTCTAAATGGTATTGCCAAACTCTGGACAACCTCAGAAGAGCAATACAAAACAAGCGCAGGGGAAAGTTGGGCTCAAAGATCTTGCTGATTCACGACAACGCCGGGCCCACACGGCAAATGCCACTCGTGAAGTTCTCGAATCTTTCAAGTGGGAGTTGTTTCCTCAGCCGCCGTACAGCCCCGACCTGGCACAGAGCGACTTACACTTATTCCCAGCAATGAAGAAGTGGTTGGTTATGCAGCGTTTTGATGACGACGCACAGCTTCAAGAAGAGGTAACCACGTGGTTGAAGGCGCAGGCGTCCGAATTTTACGACGAAGGAATTTACAAACGCGTCCATCGCTACGATAAGTGCCTTAATTTAAATGGCAACTACACTCCTGGAAATTGAAATAAGAACGCCGTGAATTCATTGTCCCAGGAAGGGGAAACTTTATTGACACATTCCTGGGGTCAGATACATCACATGATCACACTGACAGAACCACAGGCACATAGACACAGGCAACAGAGCATGCACAATGTCGGCACTAGTACAGTGTATATCCACCTTTCGCAGCAATGCAGGCTGCTATTCTCCCATGGAGACGATCGTAGAGATGCTGGATGTAGTCCTGTGGAACGGCTTGCCATGCCATTTCCACCTGGCGCCTCAGTTGGACCAGCGTTCGTGCTGGACGTGCAGACCGCGTGAGACGACGCTTCATCCAGTCCCAAACATGCTCAATGGGGGACAGATCCGGAGATCTTGCTGGCCAGGGTAGTTGACTTACACCTTCTAGAGCACGTTGGGTGGCACGGGATACATGCGGACGTGCATTGTCCTGTTGGAACAGCAAGTTCCCTTGCCGGTCTAGGAATGGTAGAACGATGGGTTCGATGACGGTTTGGATGTACCGTGCACTATTCAGTGTCCCCTCGACGATCACCAGTGGTGTACGGCCAGTGTAGGAGATCGCTCCCCACACCATGAGGCCGGGTGTTGGCCCTGTGTGCCTCGGTCGTATGCAGTCCTGATTGTGGCGCTCACCTGCACGGCGCCAAACACGCATACGACCATCATTGGCACCAAGGCAGAAGCGACTCTCATCGCTGAAGACGACACGTCTCCATTCGTCCCTCCATTCACGCCTGTCGCGACACCACTGGAGGCGGGCTGCACGATGTTGGGGCGTGAGCGGAAGACGGCGTAACGGTGTGCGGGACCGTAGCCCAGCTTCATGGAGACGGTTGCGAATGGTCCTCGCCGATACCCCAGGAGCAACAGTGTCCCTAATTTGCTGGGAAGTGGTGGTGCGGTCCCCTACGGCACTGCGTAGGATCCTACGGTCTTGGCGTGCATCCGTGCGTCGCTGCGGTCCGGTCCCAGGTCGACGGGCACGTGCACCTTCCGCCGACCACTGGCGACAACATCGATGTACTGAGGAGACCTCACGCCCCACGTGTTGAGCAATTCGGCGGTACGTCCACCCGGCCTCCCGCATGCCCACTATACGCCCTCGCTCAAAGTCCGTCAACTGCACATACGGTTCACGTCCACGCTGTCGCGGCATGCTACCCGTGTTAAAGACTGCGATGGAGCTCCGTATTCCACGGCAAACTGGCTGACACTGACGGCGGCGGTGCACAAATGCTGCGCAGCTAGCGCCATTCGACGGCCAACACCGCGGTTCCTGGTGTGTCCGCTGTGCCGTGCGTGTGATCATTGCTTGTACAGCCCTCTCGTAGTGTCCGGAGCAAGTATGGTGGGTCTGACACAGCGGTGTCAATGTGTTCTTTTTTCCATTTCCAGGAGTGTATGTAGAAAAGTAGTATTGAAGTGTGGCTTTCATCTGTATATAACTAAAAAAAATCCAATACTTTATTTATTTTTAATTCCAAAACGTAATGTACTTTGTGGATAGCCCTCGTAGTTACGGATCTTATAGTGTAACCAATATTGCTTAAAAAATATATACAAGGCAGTGCATTGGAGGAGCTGCTATTTGTGCTGAGGTGATTCGTGTAAAAGGTTACCGATATAATTATGGTCGCACGACGGGAATTAACAGGCTGTAAGCGCGAAATGGAAGTTGGATCTTGTTGCATGGTAAATTCCATAACGGAAATCGTTAAGAAATTCAGTATTCTCAGATCCACGGAGTCAAGAGAGTGCGGATAGTACCAAATGTCAGGCATTACATCTCACCACGGACAACGCAGTGGCCGAAAGCCTTCACTTACAGACAGAGCAGTTACGTTTCCGTAGCGCTGTCACTGCTAACAGACAAGCAGCACAGCGTGAAATAACCGCAGAAATCACTGTGGCACGCATCCGTTAGAACAGTGCGGCGAAATGTGGCGTTAATGGGGTAGGGCAGTGGCCGATCGACGCGAGTGCCTTTGCTAACAGCACCACATCGCTTGCAACTCATCTTCTGGGCTCGTGACCGTGTCGGTTGGAATCTAGCCGACTGGAAAACCGTGACCCGGTTAGATGAGTCTCGATGTCAGTTGGTAAGAAGTGATTTTAGGGTTCTTGTGTGGCGCAGACCCCACGAGGCCATTTACCACAGCTGTTAACAAAGTACTGTGCTATCTGGTGGTGGCTCCATAATCGTGTGGGCTGTGTTTACATGGAATGGCCGGCCGCTGTGGCCGAGCGGTTCTAGTCGCTTCAGTCCGGAACCACGCTGCTACTACAGTCGAAGGTTCGAATCCTGCCTCTGGCATGGATATATGTGATGTCCTTAGGTTAGTTAGGTTTAAGTAGTTCTAAGTCTAGGGGACTGATGACCTGAGATGTTACGTCCCATAGTGCTTATAGCCATTTGAACCAATTTTTAATGGAATGGACTTGGTCCTCTAGTGCAACGGAACCGATCATTGACTGCAAATAGTTGTGTTCTACCTGGAGACGATCTGCAGCCATTCGTGGACTTCACGTTCCCAAACAATGAGGGAATTTTTATAGACAAAAATGAGCCATACCACCCGGCCACAATTCCTCGCAATTGGTCTGGAGGACATCCTGGGCCATTTGAGTAAATGATCTCACCACCCACCGAACATTTAGTGGAAAAATCCTGTACCAGCAACACTTTCGCAATTATGGACAGCTGTAGAGGCAACATGGCTGAGTATTTCCGCAGGGGACTTCCAATCACTTCTTGAGTCCACGCCACATCGAGTTGCTGGACTAATCCAGTCCAAAGAAGGTTCGACACGATATCAGGAGGCATCCCGTGACTTTTGTCACCTTGTCTCATCATAAGTTGAGCCGTGCCACGACCTAACGATAAATCGTAGCACGTCTCTGAGCAAAGATTTCGGTGCGCGGAACAGGTCTGCGAGAGAGTACACGTTTGCTGGAAAAGGGGGATTTGACAGTATGGCGCGAGGCGGAGCAGAGGGAGCTGAGTGGTGGTTGCAGACTGAAGCGATGCGGTGTTAGCCCGTGGCATCCAGGCTTCCAAGGCTCCTGGGTCCGGTAGAAGACGTCGTCGTCACATACGACGCAGGGGTGGAGGTGTGACGCTCGTTGGGACGTCTACTTGGAACGAAGCAGAGAGGTCCGAAGGGTCTGGTCTGTCTGCAATGGGATCGGTTGTTGGAGGTGTGACCTGTTGGAATTACGTCCGCTGACTTTTCTGCTGCCGCCAGCCGGATCAGCTGTCTTCAACAGCGGCTAAGAATCCGGTGGTGACATACTTGGTGTGGAATTATTCTACGATTCGGTTTCTGTGGTGCATTTTAGTGTCGGTCGATGCAGACAATTTAATTCGATGGAATGGAGGTTAATTCGACGGCTAGCTCATGGCTCTGCAGCAACGCTTCCCGAAACAATCGTAACGGTTGCTAGTTCTGCTGACGGTAGTCGGTATTTGTCCAAGTTCTATAAAATGGTTCTGCTCAGCCTCCATGTATTGTAAGTGTCCCCGGATTTGTGGTACTTTTGTCGACTCTGAGGTATTCTATGCATGCTAGAACATAAATATTGTGCTTACGTTGCCGTTAACTTGTGGGTCCCGACCATGTTAACTTCGCTGATTATTTTTTGTTTATGACATTAGAGTTGCGGATATTGAATTTAATGTTGAATTTGTGCGTCTTAAACTGTGAAATCGAGTGAGCCTACTTGCCTGTGGCCGCTCTATTGTGTAACTTGCTTCCGTTTCGCATAAAGTTTAAAGTTCAGATTATTCAGTGTAATAGTAACGCATTCAACCTGGTGTGACCAATTTTGAAAGCAGTGTGAGGAAGCCTAGTTAAATTTTCTGGTACTTCCTGCTATCTTCATGTGCTGTCTTCTCCCGTGTTAAATTTTGTGATCAGTCTAACCTGACCCGTTTCTAGAGCCCCTCGCAAGTCGTTTATGATTCCGGGGGAATAAGAGGCAGATAACATCTTAACAATACTTATTCGTTGCGTTCCTAGTTCGCTCGCCTGAAGATTTTGTTTCGTCGATCTGTCCTAAGCTGAACTCACATCTGAGATTGCGGCCGGAGCTTTGCAATGGTATTTAACTGTTGTATGTGTTTCTAATACGTCATTCTGTATGTTACACACATTACTGCCCCCGGACTTAGCCTAACAGTCAGTGCGGCGGATCGGTTGGTCAGTCGGCACCGGACGTGGTAGTGCACTCCCGCCTGAGTGGCTAAGGTGGATTCACCTAGTTCTGATTTTCCTTTGTTTACGACACCGCTGCTATTCTGTAACTGCTCTTGTCGGTAAAACTTCATTTTTATTTTGGTACAGATTTGGTACACTTGATCTTTCCCCTCTTGGGATTCTGATTAGGAAAATTAGTTATCATTCCTGTAAAGATTAAAAATTGTTCAACACTCCTTGTCAAATTACATTATATTGGCAGTTGTTTTTTCTTTTTATTTTTATTTTATTTTATTTTATTATTTTTTTTTTTTTTTTGCTCCATCAATCTTCTAACTGCCAGCCACGAATTCCTCTCCTGTGCCAAATTCTTCATCTCAGAGTAGTACTTACAGCCTACATCCTCAATTATTTGCTGGATGTATTTCAGTCTCTGTCTTCCTCCACAGTTCTTTCCAGTACCAATATCAATGACATTCTTTCACCTTGAAATTTTATTCCCTTCTTAATCCTTTCTTTTATTTCTATCATTGCTTCTTCGATGTTCAGATTCAACCCTAGGGGCGAAAGACTACATCCGTGTCTTACACAATTTTTAATCCGAGCAATTCGTTCTTAGTCGTCCACTCGTACTATTCCCTTTTGCCTCTAGTACATCTTGTGTATTATCCATCTCTCCCTATAGCTTACCCCTACTTTACTCAAAATTTCGAACATCTTGCACCATTTTACATTATCGAATGCTTTTTTCAGGTCGAAAAATCCTATGAACGTGTCTTGATTTATCTTTAGTCTTGGTTTCATTATCAATGACAACGTCAGAATTGCCTCTACGATACCTTCACCTTTATTAAAGCCAAACTGATCGTCATCTAGCACATAATTTCCTTCCCCATTCTTCTGAATAATATTTTAACTATCAAATTGGATGTATGAGCTCTTAAGATGATCGTGTGATAATTCTCGCAATTGTTAGCTCTTGCTAATATGTGGGTGATACATTTCCGAAAGTCAGATGGTATGTCGCCAGACCCATACATTCTACACACCAAGCCGGCCGCGGTGGCCGTGCGGTTCTAGGCGCTCCAGTCCGGAGCCGCGCTGCTGCTACGGTCGCAGGTTCGAATCCTGCCTCGGGCATGGGTGTGTGTGTGATGTTCATAGGTTAGTTAGGTTTAAGTAGTTCTAAGTTCTAGGGGACTGATGACCACAGCAGTTGAGTCCCATAGTGCTCAGAGCCATTTGAACCAACCATCTACACACCAATGTGAACAGTCGTTTTGTTGCCACTTCCGTATATGATTTTCGAAATTCTGGTGGAATGTTATCCATCCCTTCTACCTTATTTGATCCTAAGTCCTCCAAAGATCTCTTACATTCTGATTCTAACACTGGATCCTCTATCTCTTCTAGATCAATTCCCGTTTCTTCTTCTGCCACATCAGATAACTCTTCCCCCTCACAGAGGCCTTCAATGTACTCTTTCCACCTATCCGCTCTCTTCTCTGCATTTAACAGTGGAATTTCCATTGCGCTCTTAATTTTAATCATCGTTGCTTTTAATTTCACAAAAGGTTGTTTTGACTTTCCTGTATGCTCAGTTAGTCCTTCCGAAAATCATTTCTATTTCGATTTATTCACATTCTTCATGCGGCCAATACATCATAGTTTCCCTCCACTTCCTATCTATTTCATTCCTCAGAGACATGTGCTTCTGTACCCCTGTGTGTCCCGGAACATTTTTGTACTTCCTCCTTTCATCGATCAACTGAAATACTGTTTCTGTTACCCATGGTTTCTTCGCAGTTACCTTCTTTGTGTCTATGTTTTCCTTTCCAACTTCTGTGATGGCTCTTTTTAGAGACGACCATTCCTCTTCGACTGTACTGCCTACTGAGCTATTCCTTATTGCTGTATCTACAGTCTTAGAGAACTTCAACCGTATCTCGTCATTCCCTAGTACTTCCGTATCCACCTCTTTGCATATTGATTCTTCCTGAATAATCTCTTAAACTTCAGCCTATTCATCATCGCTACTGCGTTGCGATCTCAGTCTATATCTGCTCCTTGGTACACCTTACACTCCAGTATGTGATTTCGCAATCTCTGTCTGATCATAATGTAATCTAACTGAAATCTTTCCGTATTATCACGTCTTTTCCAAGTATACCATCTCCTCTTGCGATTCTTGAACAGGGTGTTCGCTATCACTAACTGAATTTTATTACAGAACTCAAGTAGTCTATCTCCTCTCTCATTTCTTGTCCCCAGCCCATATTCCAATATCCCCATGGCTCAAATGGTTGAAATGGCTCTAAGCATTATGGGAGTTAACATCTGAGGTCATCAATCCCCTACACTTATAACTACTTAAACCTAATTAACCTAAGGACATTACACACATCCATGCCCGAGGCAGATTTAGAACCTGCGACTATAGCAGCAGCGCGGTTCCGGACTGAAGCGCCTAGAACCGTTCGGCCACAGCGGCGGCATATCCCCATGTACTCCTCTTTCCCTTCATCTTTAGCTTACGATATCAGCATGTATACCTGAACTATCCCAGACGATGTTGGTTAGCTGTCGATTCTGACAAGAACAACCCAGTCACTGAACTGCTCACTGTAACAAACTGTTTGCTCTACCTTTCTATTCATAACGAATCCTCCAGTTGTATCACTTTCAGCTGCTATTGATATTACTCTATACTCATCTGACAAGAAATCCTTATCTTCTTTCCATTTCACTTCACTGACCCCTATTATATCTAGACTGAGCCTTTGCACTTCGCTTTTAAGATTTCCTCACTATTCTAGCACATTGAAAATTTTGACATTCCACGCCCCGACTCGTACAACGTTAGCTTTCCGTTGATTATTCAATCTTTTTCCCATGATCACTTCCCCTTTGGGGTCCCCTCCCGGAAATCCGAATCGAGGACTATCCCGGAATCTTTTGACAATGGAGAGATGATTATGACACGTTTTCATTTGCCATTACTACTTCAAAGTAATGGCTCAATAGTAGCTTGAAAGCTCTAGCGAAGTCTAAAACCTCTTTTTCTGCATTAAACGAAATATGATTATCACTACTGCAATTGTTTTGAACATTCTCTGAACATAGTATTTCAGACTTGTTATGTAGTTTTAAATGAATTGTTTTATGATTTTCACGTCTCGTGTTTAATCTTCATTTGTTTGCAACCCTTCAAATTCATGAGTAATCAACAAATGGCAGGTTCGAGAAATCGCTCAGGACAATCAATCGAACAACAGATACCATCCTTGCGCATCCATTGACAGCTGAGGAATAAACAACAGTACCTAACGTGTGGGGGAGAGGAGGCGGGCTATACGACACAATACAGTTATTAGTTTTACAAATGGTATGTTCTCCAGTGCCCTTGCTGGCCTTTCTCGTTTCAAAAGCGCGCGTCTTCGTGCTTCTACTTAGAATAAGTTACGATACCTGTAACATAAAAGTATTAGTACCAGGCATATGGTTCACATAGCTCTAAGCACTATGGGACTTAGCATCTGAGGTCATCAGTCCCCTAGACTTAGAACTACTTAAACCTAACTAACCTAAGGACATCACACACATCCATGCACGAGGCAGGATTCGAACATGTGGCCGTAGCAGCAGCGCGGTTCCGGACTAAAGCACCTAGAATCACTCGGCCACAGCGGCCGGCTACCAGCCATGGACAAGACGTCATAGAGCTTAATTATCATGTTTACTAAGGCAACAAACACGCGTAACACCTCCGTCTCACACACACACACACACACACACACACACACACACACACACACACACACACACACACAGAAAATTATCAATGAAAAGCAGTTACAAGTATTAGAATTATTCCTTGAAATTAAATGCCACAAACCCATTTGAATTTAACGTTTTAATTTATCTGCCTGTGAATGATGCCTACAGGTGATTGCTCCCTCTCACACAAACTTAGCAAACAAACAATTTGAGCGACTTCCAGACATTTCCGTATCAACAGCAGTGAAAGCACTTTAAGCCAGTTACTCATATTACACACGTACTCAGTAAGTTAACAGCCGGCCGGAGTGGCCATGCGGTTCTGGACACTACAGTCTGGAAACGAGCGACCGCTGCGGTCGCAGGTTCGAACCCTGCCCCGGGCATGGATGTGTGTGATGTCCTTAGGTTGGTTAGGTATAATTAGTTCTAAGTTCTAGGCGACTGATGACCTCAGAAGTTAAGTCCCATAGTGCTCAGAGCCATTTAGCCAGTTAACAGTTAGTTCACAAACAACTCCTCCGTTTACGAGCAACAACAGGCTCAGCCCACTTAACCGTGCTAGAATTATACACACTTCAGTGATCATCCACCCAGATAGTCTTTACGTAATATTTGAGTAAAAAGAACTCCCTTTAAGAGCGACATAGCTGAAGAACGGTGAAAGAACAACAACGGAACTTGATAATTCCTTAAACGTAAACTAAATTACACCCAAAATCTGGGTAAAATACTAACATCATCACCTAGACCAACCAACTGTTTCACATATACGGTCAGTAGTGCAAACCAGTCGCAGGATAGTACGATACACCGTCACTGTACTCGCACTTCTACTGTAACCAGGCTGTGAGACACACTAACGCTTTAAACAAAATTTGTTCAAATGAGTGTGAAATCTTATGGGACTTAACTGCTAAGGTCATCAGTCCCTAAGCTTACACACTACTTAACCTAAATTATCCTAAGGACAAACACGCACACCCATGCCCGAGGGAGGACTCGAACCTCCGCCGGGACCAGCCGCTTTAATCAGCCTTTAAGCCACCAAACCAACCAAACTAACAAACGGTCACAGCTGTTTGTGAACACCAGTGCAAACTGGCCCCTCAGACTCGAGTACAGTACTCTCGTAGGACTCGTTCCCAGCGACCACGTCGGCTCCGCACAACCACAGCGGACAGCACGTCTCTCACTGCACCACGCCCCTCACTGCACTGTCCGCTCGCTATCTCACCTGCCAGCAGCCACGTGATCCACCACCTCATGGAGTATCATCGGACCACCACGGAAGCAGACTTGAAGGACTTGACAGCAAACGACACGCCGCTCGAGCTTAGTCTTCCAGTCGAAGACCCTGAGACCAGCATCTCCCTTCGAAATATTGAACCATGGACGACTATCGATAACCAGAGAGGTGCTAATCTGACAACGAAGCCAGTCCCTCCCCCTCCCCCCGTAGCGGGAGCTGGTGGTGTAACTGAACCTTTATTCAAATGCTTTCTCATACCCAGGTGACGATAAATTTAAGCCGGCTAATATGTGCTCTCATTCCTTATCACCATGGATTTTCTGAGAATCTGACTGGAGACACCATCACGATGACCTCATATGTACCCAAAAAACGTGGCATCATCTTGGACGTCACCTTATCGGCGCCTTTACTCTGGGCCGAATATTTTTCAAATATACTATACTACCAACGTTCAGAATGTTGGGACGCCTATCCTAGTTGCATCGGGCAGCCTCCTTCCCGTGTCCAAGCAGCATGCTGTTGCAAGCAGTATGCTGTTCTTAGCCGTCTTCCAGTTTCTTTTAATAGGCTCGACAAGTAAGGCGAACATAAGACTGACAGGTGTTACATCACCTGATTCGTGATGCGCAGTATTCGCCGCAAACGTGAGCCATCCAATCCACTGATTCCATCTAGTTTGACTCTTTGAATGAAATGTGATGAGAGCAAACTTGAAGTTGCGGTTGACATGTTCGGCGAAGGTCGGCTGTGGACAGTACGGTGTGGTTGTCACATGACGGATTGCACACCGAAAATAAACATTTTAAATTCTCTGGATAAGAAGCGGGAGAATTATCACTCACCAACACCCTAGGTGAACCAAAATTAATGAATACATTAGACAGATGTTGCCTCTTGAAACATGAAGGTACTTGCTTTACTCGGAAACAACTACATAAACCGAGAAAACGCAACAACAACCGTCTACAAATAACTACACTCCTGGAAATGGAAAAAAGAACACATTGACACCGGTGTGTCAGACCCACCATACTTGCTCCGGACACTGCGAGAGGGCTGTACAAGCAATGATCACACGCACGGCACAGCGGACACACCAGGAACCGCCGTGTTGGCCGTCGAATGGCGCTAGCTGCGCAGCATTTGTGCACCGCCGCCGTCAGTGTCAGCCAGTTTGCCGTGGCATACGGAGCTCCATCGCAGTCTTTAACACTGGTAGCATGCCGCGACAGCGTGGACGTGAACCGTATGTGCAGTTGACGGACTTTGAGCGAGGGCGTATAGTGGGCATGCGGGAGGCCGGGTGGACGTACCGCCGAATTGCTCAACACGTGGGGCGTGAGGTCTCCACAGTACATCGATGTTGTCGCCAGTGGTCGGCGGAAGGTGCACGTGCCCGTCGACCTGGGACCGGACCGCAGCGACGCACGGATGCACGCCAAGACCGTAGGATCCTACGCAGTGCCGTAGGGGACCGCACCGCCACTTCCCAGCAAATTAGGGACACTGTTGCTCCTGGGGTATCGGCGAGGACCATTCGCAACCGTCTCCATGAAGCTGGGCTACGGTCCCGCACACCGTTAGGCTGTCTTCCGCTCACGCCCCAACATCGTGCAGCCCGCCTCCAGTGGTGTCGCGACAGGCGTGAATGGAGGGACGAATGGAGACGTGTCGTCTTCAGCGATGAGAGTCGCTTCTGCCTTGGTGCCAATGATGGTCGTATGCGTGTTTGGCGCCGTGCAGGTGAGCGCCACAATCAGGACTGCATACGACCGAGGCACACAGGGCCAACACCCGGCATCATGGTGTGGGGAGCGATCTCCTACACTGGCCGTACACCACTGGTGATCGTCGAGGGGACACTGAATAGTGCACGGTACATCCAAACCGTCATCGAACCCATCGTTCTACCATTCCTAGACCGGCAAGGGAACTTGCTGTTCCAACAGGACAATGCACGTCCGCATGTATCCCGTGCCACCCAACGTGCTCTAGAAGGTGTAAGTCAACTACCCTGGCCAGCAAGATCTCCGGATCTGTCCCCCATTGAGCATGTTTGGGACTGGATGAAGCGTCGTCTCACGCGGTCTGCACGTCCAGCACGAACGCTGGTCCAACTGAGGCGCCAGGTGGAAATGGCATGGCAAGCCGTTCCACAGGACTACATCCAGCATCTCTACGATCGTCTCCATGGGAGAATAGCAGCCTGCATTGCCGCGAAAGGTGGATATACACTGTACTAGTGCCGACATTGTGCATGCTCTGTTGCCTGTGTCTATGTGCCTGTGGTTCTGTCAGTGTGATCATGTGATGTATCTGACCCCAGGAATGTGTCAATAAAGTTTCCCCTTTCTGGGACAATGAATTCACGGTGTTCTTATTTCAATTTCCAGGAGTGTATTTTCTTCTGTACTGCGCGAGAGGGGTTCAATATAGTTAATAAACTCCTCCATGGGATCTCTCGGAAGTGAATTGCGACACTGGCTTACTAAACACCTAATATCCTAAACTGGTTAGGTCATGGAAAACGCAACAACAACCGTCTACAAATAACTATTTTCTTCTGTACTGCGCGGGAGGGGTTCAATATAGTTAATAAACACCTCCATGGGATCTCTCGGAAGTGAATTGCGACACTGGCTTACTAAACTCCTAATATCCTAAACTGGTTAGGTCATGTAAAGCTTCCCTTAAGCTTCATGGCTGTTTTAGACATAGCCAGGTGACCGTCACCGTGGATTCATGGAAGTGCTCGAAGATCGCTGGGACTAATTGGCTAGGCAAGCAGATCTTATGTTTGTCATGTTGGTTCTGTAACATAAGAGTCCTCTACTCACTGAGTACTCTGGAACTATCTCGCCAGCTTCAGCACGGCTCTTAATTAGCCGTAACTTCGGGTCTTTCTTTAACTCATCTCCCAAATTAGGAAACAATTCAGGTAGTTCGCCATGAACAACTCCGACGAACGGCTTGCTACCAGGAGAAAAAGGTGTCTCCTCGGCTTCCTCCTCAGGCTAAAACATGCGGCTTAGGACATTGATGTTTCATGCCTCAAAACGGAATGCAGACATTCTCGCCAGCCTCCCTGTCTTTCGCGGACGTGCCAGCACCCGGGATAACGGTTGGTTATTCGTTTCTAATAAAAACGGCCTATGTTCTAAAAAAATCTGAACTTTTCAAGACCGAAGAAGATGGCTAAACCTTCCTACTCGTACACACAGTAATTTCTTTGAACCTCAGATAGAGCTCGGCTGGCATAAGCAAAGGGGGTTTCTTTCCTCCTCTTCCTCTTGTAATAAAACGGCAGCATTCCCACCGTTCGACGCGTCCGTCTGCAATATAAATTACGCATGAAAATTTAGAACGCCCAACACTGGAGCGTTACCCAGTGCTGTTTGCAAAGGCTCAAATGACGCCTGCTGCGACGGTCCCCAGAGAAAAGGTTCTTCTAGGCGCTCAGTCCGGAACCGCGCGACTGCTACGGTCGCAGGTTCGAATCCTGCCTCGGGCATGGATGTGTGTGATGTCATTAGGTTAGTTAGGTTTAAGTAGTTCTGAGTTCTAGGGGACTGATGACCACAGATGTTAAGTCCTATAGTGCTCAGAGTCATTTGAAGAAAAGGTTCGTCCTTACGCCATAAATGATAAAATGGAGCAGCCAGTTGCGCAAAATTCGAAACGAATTTTCGCAATAAATTCGCCATTCCAACGAACGTCGCGATGTCTTTCTTACTCTTCGACATAGGAAACCTAATCACGGCTACAGTTCGTTGATCGTCCATACGGACTCCCTGAGCAGAAACTATGTAACCCAAAAATGAAATTTCCTTACGCACGAAATTAACCTTGGAAGGCTTGACCGTAACTCTCGCCTCATGCAACCGTTCAAGTACCTGAGCTATATGTCGCAAACGATCCTCAAAATTTCCACTATAAGTAACTACGTAGTCAAACAGTTGTACACACATGTGTACTTCAGATCGCCGAACACAGCAGCCATTAAAAACTCAGCACCACAGCTCCTCTAGCAAGCCAAAACCACCCTGTTGTATTCGAATAAGTTTCCGTCCAGCTTTGGTTTCTTCAGCCAAAAAATATCTGATAATACGCCTGATTCAAATCAAGTATAGAGAACTAATAGGCATCAGAAAAACTTGCAAAACAATTATCTAGATCAAGCAGCTGAGCCGACTCGAGTACAACCTTGTAATTGAGTGCCTTGTAATCCAACACTGGCCGATAGCCTTGTTCCTGGGGTTTCTTTACTAAAAAAATAGGTGAAGCATACGGAGATACAGACGGTCTAATTAGCATTCAGCAAGCATTTTATCCATCAGTTTCCTTAATTCTCGCACCTTAGGAGGAGTCAGCGGATACGGAGACTGACGTAGAGGAATCTTATTAGTAGCTGAATGGTATATTCACTACGGTCCGTAACCCCAATTTGTCCGTAAGTACCTCAGGAAAAGGTTCTAAAACCCTTAATAAAGCATTACTTTGCTCCGGATCCAAATGTGATGTTGCAAGCTTGGGACTGATAGCCCGAAAATTACACATTTCCGGTCACCTTTGATGTTGACACCACAAAAACTTAACCACTGGACGAAACTGAGACTAATTTTCAGCGTTGCACAACTTAAGAGCCATACGATTTTCTTAGGGAAAGCCGGCCACTGTCGTCGAGCGATTCTAGCGCTTCAGTCCGGAACCACGCGACCGCAGGTTCGAATCCTGCCTCGGGCATGGATGTGTGTGATGCCCTTAGGTTAGTTAGGTTTAAGTAGTTCTAAGTCTAGGGGACTGATGATCTCAGATGTTAAGTCCCATAATTCTTAGTGTCAGTTGAACCAATTCTTAAGGAAATCACCGCCGAGAAAGGCATGCATATTCAGCCCCTTTACAATAGTAAACTCAGTAGGCCAACTCAGTTCATGAATCTTAAAACAAATAACAATTCTTCCTACCGCTGGGATAACTTCCACATTCACACTACGACAAAGTAATACTGATCTCTGAACTTTTGGAGCCTTGAACACACGCAAAAGATGACGATACGACTTTTCGTCAATCAGAGAAAGCGTACATCCAGAGTCTAGCAGCGGACAAGCGAGCTGGCCATGAATAGTGGCACAAATAAAAAGGCAGAGTGGTTTACACATCTGGTCTCACTTTACGCGTTTTTATGCTTATAGCCTTAATGTTATTACACCACTCCCCTTTCCTCTGATATAAAACTCCACTAGCTTCAATCCGCCCCTTTCTGCATTCGCGCGCGAAATGACCTTCTTGATTACACTTACAGCATCTCTAATAGTTTCCAGACCGATTTCCCCTCTTACCCGGCACTTTGTCACAATTTTGCATGATAAGCCCTTTTTTATTACATCGGAAACAGATCGGATTGCTTGCAAGACTGGTTTTATGAACATGTCGCTTATTCACTGACTCTTCTACTCCGCTGGAATTAGCACATTCCGCCCCCGAATATTACACCCAGAAAACACCTGGAACATACTCAAGAGCTACTAAGAGCAAATATCAGTCGCAACTTATTCCTATCATAGGACTAATCTCATAGGACCACGCTCGGTTATCAATGAAATCGTAGGAACAGGAGGGGTGTGGTAAGGCATCAAACCACTCTGCAAACATGCCTTAAAAACAAATTTACTGTCAGTCTCTTCAAAACCCTTAAACCCTTGAACACAGATAACGAACATTAATGAACATTATTGACTTGACACCTACTGCTGACAGTAAACTAAAATTGACAGTAAACTAAAATTGACAGTAAACAGAATGTATAGACAATTCCAAGAAGTTTCAAATATGACCTATTCTCCTTAAAACAAATAATTACAACTCACAATTTACCAAACGGCTGGCTCGATAAATCGCTCATGAAAATCAATTGAACGCCAGATACAATCTTTGCGAACCCATTGACAAATAAGGAATAACTTATGGGGTTGGGGGGGAGGGGTGTATGCGCCAAACTCTAGGTATTAGTTTTACAAATGATAGATCCTCCAAAAATTGAAAAAATCCCAAGAAGAAAGGAACTGATTATCATGGGAGATCTGAATGGAAGGGTAGGAATTAGAGAATCTTGTAGAATAGTAGGAAAACATGGAGAGGACGAATATAATGACAATGGGGAACGATTGATTGCAATTTGTAAACAATTTGATCTAATAATTACCAACACATTTTTCAAACATAAGGACATTCATAAATATACTTGGCAACAGAACATCAAAGAACTTCGTTCCATGATAGATTATATTATCACTAGGCAAACAAGTAGTTTCAAAGCAGTAGACGACAGATCTTATAGAGGAGCCCAGTGTGGATCAAACCACTATCTAGTTAAAATGAAGTCTTTCTGGCCATGGAAGAATGCAAGGAGTGATACAAGTAACATAAATAAAACGAACCAGACTGAGAAAGATGAAAATTTACCTTTTAATATTGACAGCCTACAAGACGAAAGTATCAGAACACTCTTTGCGGCCAGGATGGAAAGGAAACTGGTTGAATCATTTGAAGGAAGTACAGAGGAAATATATGACTATATAAAAGCTAATGGGAAAATCATAGCAACAGAGGTGTTGGGTAAAAAAGATAGCAACCACAACCGTGCAGCAGAGTGGTGGTCAGAGGAACTAGAGGTCCTCGTTAGAGAAAAACGAAATGCGTTCTTTCAGTGGTTGAATGATAAATCAGAAGAAACAAGATCAATATACAAGCAAAAGAAGAATGAAGTGATGAAACAAATAAGGATGGCTAAAAATGAAGCATGGGAAAGAACATGTGCCAAGGTGAATAGCAAATTAGGATTTGGGAGAGCAAAAGAAGCATGGTCAGTATTGAAAGGGCTTCGACAGGATACAAAAAGCAAAACTAATCTCCAACTGATAACACAAAAGGAATGGGAAGAGTATTTCCAAAAATTATTAAATGAGGACAGAGAAGAATATCTAGAAGAAGGAACAGAGGAAGATAAAGGACATGAAGATGATGAGATCCAGATTTTAGAAAGTGAAGTACTTCAGGCGTTGAGAACAGGAAAGAATGGTAAATCACCGGGACGAGGCAATATCAATCTGGAGTGTCAGAAATATGGTGGTGACAAACTTGTGAAACTGATAACACAGCTCTTCAACAAAATGATACATGGAGATTCAATACCCGACAAGATGAAGCTAGGTTACATTAATACAATATTTAAGAAGGGGGATCGCAAAATTTGTTCAAACTATCGAAGAATTTGTGTTACAAACACATTAATGAGAATTTTTGCGAAAGTAATTAAAAACAAACTGGAAAAAAATTTTAGAACCCAAGAAGAACAATGTGGATTCACGGCTGGGAGATCATGTGTAGACCATATTTTCACATTACGACAGATTTTGGAGAAACATAGGGAAAAACAAAAAAAAATATAGGATTAATTTTCATAGATCTAGAAAAAGGGTATGATACTGTTCCAAGAAAATTACTTTGGAGAGCACTAAATATGGCAAACATAAATTTAGAACAAGCAAAGGCCTTTTGCAGGGCTGTCCCATGTCACCATCATGATTTAAAATCTATATAGATATTAGTCTTAGAACATGGTCTCGTAAATGTAATAGTATGGGATTAGAAATAAGAGATGGAGTTTACCTACATAATTTATTATTTGCTGATGATCAAGTAGTCGTAGCACAAGATGGGGAGGATGCTAACTACATGTGCAATCAACTAGCAGTAGCATACAAAACTTGGGGTTTTAAGATTAATTACCAAAAAACAGAATACTTGACTAATGATTCAGATGAGCTATACATTGAAGGAAAGAAAATCAAAATGATAAACACTTTCTGTTATTTGGGATCCATTTTAGAAATCGAGGGAAAATCAGAGTCATAAATCAATAAAAGAATTAGTAGCGGACAGAGGGTCATTGGGATGCTTAACTCAGTCGTGTGGAGCAGGAATGTAATGAGCAGAACTAAAAAATTAATGTACAAATCCATATTAGAGAGTGTGATTCTGTATGGAACGGAGACCTGGACAATCAACATGAAGCACATTAAAAAATTGCAAGCTCTAGAGATGGACTTTTGGAGAAGATCGGCAAGAATCTCCAGGAAAGAAAAGATTAAGAACACCGAATTGATAAGGAGAATGGAAATAAAAGAAACAATATATGACGTAATGGATAGGAAGAAATTACAGTGGTACGGGCATGTACGACGAATGGAGAAAACCAGAATACCAAAATTGATACTGGAGTGGGAACCGGAGGGGAGAAGAAGAAGAGGACGACCTATGACCACCTGGCTCCAAACTGTACAGCACACAATGAGGAGAATGGGCGCAGAGGAAGAAGACACACAAGGTCGAAACACCTGGAGAAATATTTTGAGAATATAGTTTAAAAACGTTTATTGTTTGTATTGTAATTTCCAAGTAAATTTTTATGTTGGAGATAAGCCTCTGTAATGAGGAAAAGCTCAAAATAACAAAATAAAAGATCTTCCAATGCACTTGCGGACCTTTCTCTTTACCACAGTCCACCTCTTGGCGCTCCTGCTTAGAATAACGTATAATAGCTATAACATAAACCTGTTAGTAATAGGTATAGACAAGAAGTCACAGCGCTTAATTAAGATGTTTAGTAACGACAACGAACATACGTAACAACCGCCCCCCCCCCCCCCCGGCCACACACACACACACACACACACACACACACACACACAGAGAGAGAGAGAGAGAGAGAGAGAGACAGAGACAGACAGATAGAAAATTTTCAATGAAAAGCTATTACAAGTATTAGAATTATCGCTTGGCATTAAACGCAACACACCAGTTTTATTTTAACCTTTTTTACGCCTATAGATGTTTGCTCTCTCTCTCTCTATCACGAGGTTAAGAAATCAACAATTTGAGCGATTTCCGGACACTTCAAGTAAGACATAATTATTTAACCAACGCAAGCAAGAGCACCTGACTTTATGAAACAATTCTGTATCAACAGCTGTGCAAATACCTTAAACCAGTTACTCGTATTCCACACGCACTCAGTAAGTCAACAGCTAGTTCACAAACACCTCCTCGGTTTGCGAGAAGTATCAGGCTGAGACCACTTAACCGTACTAGAATTATACACAATTCAGTGACTATCCACCCAGCTGATCTTAATGTAACGGTTCAGTAAAAGGCAGATCCTTTAAAGCACAGGGTATCTGAAGTACGGTGAAACAACAACAGCACATAGTTCTTTAAGTATGAACAGCGTACTGAATTGCAGCCAACTGAAGTTTAGACATTTCTTAACGAGCGGAAGGAACTTGAACACTAAAACGTGGGAAAGTTACTAATAGCAAATCACTAAGACCAACCAACTGTTCCATAACATATACACTCAGTAGTGCAAACCGGTCAAAGCATAGTTTATAGTAACTTAACTTTACTGCTATTGATATCCGACTGTGGGACACAGTAATGCTTCAAATAGCCTTCTAGCCACCAAACCAAACAAACTGACAAAGGTTAGCCGCTGTATGTGAACACCAGTGCAAATTGACTCCTCAGACTCGAGTGCAGGACTCATGCTCAGTGAACACGCCGGCTACGCACAGTCACGGCGGACAACACTCCCCTCCCTCACTGCACAGCCCACTCGCTCTGTCACTCTGCCAGCACCGCGAGGCCCGCCAGCCCGCAGAGTAGCCTCGCACCACCGCAGAACAAACTTGAAGGATTCTGAACTGAATTGATTCAATTCTTTCCCCTGAACTATAGGAAAATTGCACAGGCCATGGAAGCTGATTCAGATTTGAACATTTTCCTAAAATACACTGCTGGCCACCGTAAATGCAACGCCAAGAAAGACAAGAGATAGCACAACAAAATTTATTTTGTAGATATTACAGACGTCTGTGACATATGGTTCCTGCCAGAATCAGTAGCCAGAGTAGCCGCCATTGTTGGAGATCACCGCTGCCACACGTCTCGGCATTGAGTCAAAGAGACGTTGGATGTGTTCCTGGGGTACAGCAGCCCAAGCAGCTTCCACACGTTGCCAAAGATCATCTGGTGTGGCAGCTGGGGATGTAATCTGGGTCACTGATTGAGCAACCATGGACCACATGTTTTCTATCGGCGAAAGATCCGGAGAGCGAGCCGGCCAGGGAAGCAATTCAATCTGGTTATTGACGAAGAACCTTTGGACAATGCGTGCCACGTGTGGTCGTGCATTATCCTGTTGAAATATGGCTCTGGCCGAGCCCTGAAGGTAAGGAAGGACAACTGGCTCCAGCACCTCGGATATGTAGCGCCGGCTATTTAAAGTACCGGCAATGCGTACTAGAGGCGTGCGAGAGTAATATCCAATACCGCCCCATACCATAATACCCGGTGCAAGATCAGTGTGGCGGTGCATAATGCAGCTGTCCAGCATCCTCTCTCCACGGTGTCTCCACACTCGAATCCGACCATCGTGGTGCTGCAGACAGAAGCGTGCCTCGTCAGTAAAGACAACGTCATTCCATTCTGACGTCCACATCCGTCTGTCATCACACCATTGGCGACGGAGACGTCTGTGGTTCTGCGTCAATGGTAGACGAAGCAATGGACGTCTTGCGGACGGACCACTCTGCTGTAAACGGCGTCGAATGGTACGCGTAGACACTGGATGATGCGTTACAGACGCAATGTGCTGTGCTATGGTTCGGGATGTCACTGAGCGATCCGTCACTGCCATGCGCACAATTTGCGTATCAGCACGTGCAGTGGTGCACCGAGGTGAATGCGATCGACCACGTCGGTCCGTCGTACCCTCCTGCATCCAACGGTCACATATCCGCATTACAGTTGTTTGGTTTCGTCCAACACGACTAGCGATTTCTCTGTATGATAATCCACAATCTCGGTAAGCCACTATCCTTCCTCTGTCGAAATCGGATACTTGATCAAACGATGTTCGCTGTTGTCTACGAGGCATAACTGATCGTCTTGTGAAACAACCACAAGGTAAACACACGTGCCGAACGTACACTCGTCGAAATCGCCAAGCCTTAAATGGCGCTATGAGGTGGCGCCACAGGCCCGCGTCATGTGCGTCTGCGCTGAAATTCTAATCAGTTGCATATCTCATCGCTGCAAACGCGTGGTGTAAATTTCACTTGATTCGGATGCTTCCTTCAGGGTGTTGCATTTACGGTGGCCAGCAGTGTACATTCGCGCAACATGGCCTCGCTCGTTGCATAGCATACAGAGCTCTGCAGTGGGCCGTTACTTTGCTCGCTATACAGCAAGGTGTGCTTCTTGTACAAAATGCCAATGGACAGTCATGTGTGTTGATCCCCCAAGGCCTTGCAAAAAGAAGTGTTGCAGTTATTTCACCAAGGACACGGGGGGGTTGTTTGTACGAAACGGTTAGCGCGACGGCACCGTACTTGGCTGGGTATGGACATCCTTAAGGACAAGAGCGGTGAAAGAACAAAACTGTGAGCAGGGACTGAGGCACTGAGTCCACTTGGAGCTTATCTGATTGCTCCTGTTATCACTTTTGAGAGTCGCATCGGAGACCCATCGGGGAGTTATTCATACCTTGTCATCGTGACTGGCATGTTATTTGGCATGGGCATTACTGAATTTTCATCTGGATACATGTCAGTCAATTTTCAGGCTTCGAGTGTGATAACTGCACTCATTCCGTTGTCTATTGGCACACTGTTTATACCCCATTTCTGTTGCCTGAGAAATGCTCTTTCTGTCGACGTAATGCATGAAATATAAGCATTCGACTGTGCTGCCCTTTTAGAACCCCTCCTGGAAATACAACTTGGACACTACCTCTGCCGTCTAATTACTGCGTGTGAAATGGGAGTCGACGAGAGATTCCTCCGGCTTGTATAGTAGAGCTGTGGCGACTGATGCGTAGCAGTTTTACCTGGAGACCAATTAGGTAGAAAGCAAAGAACAAGGCATCTTTAAGCTACTCTGAATGTCACTTGCAAAGCCGTCGGAACGCCGATGTTATGAAACAGTTGGTTGGTCTAAGTGATTTGCTATTACTAATTTTCCCACGTTTTAGTGTTCAAGTTCCTTTCGCTCGTTAAGAAATCTTTAAACTTCAGTTGGCTGTAGTTCAGTACGGTGTTCATGTTTAAAGAGCTATGTGCTGTTTTTGTTGTTTTTTAACCGTACTTCAGATACCTTGTGCTTTAAGGCAAGTTCCTTTTACTGAACCGTTACATAAAGATCAGCTGTGTGGATAGTCACTGAATTGTGTATAATTCTAGTACGGTAGGCAAATCAGACTGGGGTGGCTTGCATTAATGACTTGTGCATAATGTAACAAATGCAAATTTTCCTCCATTTCATTAATCTGTATTTAATACATGTCTGGTGCCCAGTGTGAGGCCACGCTATCCATTCTCATTACACGACATTCCCATTTCCATTTTAGTATATTTTTGGCACACAGCCAAGACCAGATAATTCTCTTTTTGATTTTAATACATTCTGGCGTCCATCGTCGCGTGCCCTTAATTAGTCTTCCAGTCAAAAACCTTCAGACCAGCGTCTCTGGAGTCGAAACTATGGACGGCCATCGATGACCAAAGAGGCACTACTCTGGCTGCGAACCCTGCGTGCACCGCTCACTTTTCTAACACATTTTTTGCACAGAAACAAATACATTCAAAAGTAATTAGTACAACACACACAGTGTTCAGCATACAGCACAATAATAAAATACTGATCTGCAAGTGGAACAGAACGCTTAGTGGACCTCAGTGACTCAGTACCTGCTCACAGTTTTGTTCTCAGCTTGGTCTAAGTCGCAATCACCAGGCAACATGTGCACATAGACTTCGCGGGACTTTTTTGGAACACACGTTGGTAGAATGTGGCAGACTCTTACAGCAAATTTGCTTTTGCTGTGCCCATATACTCAACAATGTCAGGTTGCACAATTCAGGTGTTATCCTCATTATGTTGTCTCGAAGGTTTGCCCGAAGTCAAAGTGTCGGACAACTGCCCTCAGTTCACGTGAAATGAACTTGAATCATACTGTGAAAGCAATGGCATACAGCACCTCACTAGTGCACAGTTCCATCCACACTCAAACGGTGAAGCGGTACGTTTTGTCACACTATTCAAACAGCAGATGGCCAAACTTCGCACCGCACACACCGGGGATCAAGCACTGCTGCTGTTTCTCGCCTCCTATCGTTCACATCCACGAGCTCGACCATCGTCAGCGGAGTTACTTCACGGCCGTTGCTATCGGACACTGCTGCGGCTGCTCCGCCCTCCTCAGCATCCGGCGCATAAGGAAGGCCGCAAGTATCACTTCGCGCCGCATGATATTGTGTTTTTCGAAGTTTTTAGCGGCATGCATGTATCTCATTTGAGACTAATTGCAGCGCCGACATCACAGTCAAATTCGTCACTGTAATGTGCACTGTGATTCTTCTGTATATCTTCCTCCAGATTCACGGATCCCCAGTAAGCGCGGCCACAGCAGTCGGTAGACACCGCGGGACGTCCCCATGGAGCCTTCGCCTCCTCTCGTCCTACCTATGGAGCTGGACCCGCCCACGCCGCAGCAGACAACGCCTTCTGCATCTTGTGATGGGCCTTAGAAGGTGGACGCGTACCCTTTTGGTCGTTTTCCGGGGGACATTTCCACCAGAGCGCAGGCCGGATGGCGGGGTTCGACTGGAAGTCTAACGTCCCCTGCAGCCACAGCATCCACGTTCCTGCCTTCCCCGCCGTTGTAGTGCGCCGTATACGACGACGGTCCGTCGCTTGGGGGGAGGGGGGAGGAATATTACGGCGTAAAGTGAAGCGCCGGTACGCCATTCGGGAAAGAGAGAGCAGAGAGGGCTGTGAAGAACACGTCAGCCAACTGCACGCTGACCGACCGCTCTCCAGGACGACAACGCGACAGCGGTGCGCTCTACGCGAAGAGGACGTAAGTGTCGCGCCCGACTGGCCGCGGCCCAGTCGAAGAGAAGCTTCAAGGCTTGCGACAGGAGTAGAAGAGTCAAAGCTCATTATTTCGCTTGTATTAGAATTGTTATACCGAAGAAGCTTGTTTATTTCCGATGTCGCTCTTTGCCTGCGACACATCTATGTAATTCTCAAAGTTGAGTATTGTCAATACAATTTGTTTGGATGTTCTTTAGCGATCCGAGAAAGCAGGTTTCCTAGACATCCCACGTTTGACGATTGGGCAGGATTTAACAGTTCTTACATAAAATTCCTTGAAATTAAGCAAAAGACCTATCGATAGAGGTCTGCGCGGATAAGAAAAGTGCAATCCGCATCCGGACCGCATCCGCAAGGTCCTAATCCGCAACCGCATCCGCAGCAATTAATCCGCATCCGCAAGTTCCTTATCCGCATCCGCATATATTTAAGTTTTGAATGAGTAATTAATAGTAATAGACAGCAGTATTTTGAATTACGGTATGAAGTGACATAGTTATTGTTAGGGTGCCATTTCTGCGACAACTTAACTACTTTTGACTTCTTAATGCTCTATACCTACTCTAAAGCAGACCATTCCAAACAGGAAAGCATTGGCGCTCCGGAGCACACACAGTAGCGGCTCGGATGTCGTGAGATTGGAAACGCTATTTAAAAAAATAAAATTCAATGTAATAGTATTAAGTGATGAAAATACGTGTACAGAAACAATTATATTTCGCTGCTCTTGTGCCAAGGCAGTTGAAAATGACGATGGTTTTAAACTGTTACTAGCACATTGCATCATTTACCGACAGTTTTTTTGTACCCACTGCTTGGATGTGTCAAATTTTGAAGCCATTCATGTCAGTTGATGATTATATTATAGCTTACGCGTTCAGTCCTCGTCATTTCCAGGTGAAAATATTTACAGTATTAGGCCTTCACTGCAAAACGCTGGCGCACCTGTGAAAAAGTTAAACTACCAGCAATAATTGACGTTGTCTGGAAGAAATAATTCGTCTTCCGAAGAGTGACAACAAAATCAGTGGTTATAGAAATTGGGAGTGGTTGGATGAGATGCAGTTCCTTAGCACTCACTGCACCGTACTTGGCCCCCACATCAATAAGAAACTGTGCCGTCTCGAGAAACCCAGATCCACACGCAACTTCGAATGGTAAAATGTCTTTGCTGACAAGATTGATAAGTTTTCTGTCGCGGCTGTCTTCAAATTTGGCGGAACTTCAGGAACTTTCACGTCTCTCTTGGTATTTAACTAAGTAATTATGCAACTTTGTCGAGCCTCTCACGAATGTTTTAGCAAATTTGAAGTTCCACTTTTGTGTCCAGTGTAGGAACAAACTTATTTACATGCAAAACAAGCTACTATATCTTTTATCTTTTCGTTGCCATCAAATACGTATGCGAATTTTTTCCAAATTGGCGATTTCCAGTTTTTTTCCTTCACTAACGTAAAATCACCTTTTTTCACCTTACACGAAATTGTATCCATCGATATGGTGTTCATTTGAAGAAAGAACTCTCACTGATATTTGCTACGATGCTCGTTGTCACTTGGTCACTACAAAGCGCTAACTGAAGTCAGCGGAAAATTGCAACAGGCACCTGTCCGGTAGACAGTGGGCAGGTTTGCCACCCAGAGAGCACTTCACAGGCCACACAAAAGACACGGTCGCGGAAACGGATTAGGCGCAGGTCTCTTGGGTACAGCTACGTCGGTCGTAGCCAGGGCCTGAGGACAACAGATATCCACTCTACCCGGGCCCTGCAAGATTCCAAGAATGTCAACAGACTTGAAGTTTTGAACTAACATTGCAACATACGTCCTGGGCAGATGCCTTGCTCATTATCCGCAGATGACCCGCGGATATCCGCGCCGGTCGCGATTTTATCCGCCAAGAAACAAATACCGCGGATATCCGCGGATATATCCGCGGATATCCGCATCCGCGCAGACCTCTACCTATCGACTCTAAAGGTATATTATTTATTTATTTTTTGAATCAAGTCTGATTAGAATATTATCAATCAGCCCAGAAATACCGCGAAATAACATGGCCAACAACAAAATGAATAGCATCTGAGCCTCCAGTGCGTTATTTAAAATATTAAATATTCACAGTCACTTCTTTATGCGTAGGCTCGTGGGGTTAGCAAATACTACAATAACGCAGTACAAATTATGTAATATTGCATCTATTGCTTGAAATTACGAAATTACACTTAGAGAAATCTCGTCTGCCCTCCAGCGCGCTCTAGATACAATATCAGAATTCGAGGAACAAGAAATAAGAACAAAAAAATTATCAGAGCATTAGTTCTAAGAATGACACTGATTACAGATATTAGTTTCTCCCATATAACAGTTCTTTGTAGGTCATGACACATTTAATTAATGTTTGTCGTAAGATTTTTGTAAAGAAAGTTCGTCATTATTAGTTTTTGACACTTTATAACTCGTAACGTAGTTTTTCATAGTAAATAAAGTTTACTTTCACGAACGTTTATAGCACAAGTGTCGGCTCCTGGAGGCAAGCAGTACACCATTTTTGCGTTTATTAAGAATCTGGAGGCTGCAGATCCCCACAAATACAGAATTGCAATGAAATGTGTCACATAGATCTCAACGTACATGGGTGGTTTGGAGGGCACGTATGAGTTAACTGTACTACCCTGGCCAACCAACTCCCTGGATTTAATCCCAACCGAAAATTTGTAGTACCACTGGGACAGGGTTGTTCGCCTTATGGATCCTCAGCCGAGTAACCTAGCACAGATGGACACCGAATGGCATAGCTCCACATGCTTATCAGTACGTTCCAGAGCTTCCTTGACTCTTTTCCTCTACGTCTTGCAGCAGTACGCCCTAATTTTAAGGTGATTGAAAAATGGCTCTGAGAACTATGGGACTTAGCTTCTGAGGTCATCAGTCCCCTAGAACTTAGAACTACTTAAACCCAACTAACCTAAGGACATCACACACATCCATGCCCGAGGCAGGATTCGAACCTGCGACCGTAGCGGTCGCGTGGTTCCAGACTGTAGCGCCTAGAACCGCTCGGCCACCCCGGCCTGCTTTAAAGTTGTTATTCAGGCTTTTATCACGTAGTCATATTAATATGACCGGAGACTGTAATTAACACGCAGTTGACTTGTTTACCCGCAGGTGGGCACGTTAATGCCACATGGCTTTAGCTGTAACGGACTTGCTTAAACTGTTAACAACATTAATGACAAATGTCCAGTCGACGATTAAGTAATCAGAGACCTAGTACTAGCTCGTATTTTGAAAGTAATTTGGCCGTGCCCTTTCGATGGAAACATCTTCGAACTTTCTTTACGGGATGGATTACAGGACAGAGGTTTAAACCGCCGTGTTTTATTTTAAAAAAAACGTTTTCGTGTGTTACGGTGATGGTACACGTTGCCTGCAAATCTGTATGTCAGCAGTAAAGGATTAGCCGCACATCTCTCATTGACGAGATGGCGACGTGATACTCAGTTACGTGTTTCAGCATTACACGCATGTGTGCCACACGGTACGATAGAGCTGCGTCCGTACAACCGCACAGATATTAGAATAACATTGCTGGTTAGTACGCCCTCGTGAGTTATATGAGGCACTGCAGTGGATACACTGCTCTGTACTGCGCAGAGACTGTGGATTTCATAACTATCTGCTGTTGGAGGCATTCCGGTGCCAATGGCGAATCATTACGGCTTCTAACGCGGTCTGCAGGGCCGGTGTATAATTTCTCGGGGGATTGTGTTTCCTCTGATGGAACGCATTCATTTCGCAGCAGATAGGTCACGAGTTTGACGTATCACTTTGACCGGAATGCAGTGCTGCCGCCGGTACCTGTCATGCTGATATACAGGGTGTCCCAGCTATCTTGTCCACCCAAAATATCTCTGGAGCAATAACAGCTATTGGAAAACGTCTTTCACCGGTATCAATGTAGGGCTGGGGCCCATGAATGTACATATTTGGAAACATTCTAAAACGAAAGCATATGTGTTTTTTAACACAAATTTATGTTCTTTTAAATGGACCTCCTGTATTTTTTCTTCAGCAATGCATAGCATGACAAAGCACATACACAATGGCGTTGATTGCATTGCAATATTCCCATTACATCCCGAGATATTAAGACGCGAATTTGACGCTTGAAACACCCGACATGCGCTGCTAGCGCACGTCCTGAGGCTTAGGCGTGAACCCCATGCTGCCCGTAATCGCGATGTGATTGACATGCGTAATCACACTTCCATACTTATCAAGAGGTCCGAAACGAATAATACGGTCTGCTGCCATCAACTCTCATAAGCACATAATGGTTTCCCTCTTGCACGTTTTACGTATCCACGTACACAATATGAACCAGTACCGATCGGTGTACACTCGTCAGGTTGTCTTATTTATCCTGCACACCCAAAATACGTAAAACGTGCAAGATACACAGTGCAAGAGCATCAGGACTGAAAGGCGGGTGAGTAATTTGATCATAATTTTGAAATACCGCTATTTCCAACACTTCAATAATTGTACATAAAAAGCAGTATATGCAGAACGTTTCTACTTGGTACGTGTGCGGCAACGAGTTGAAGATGCAAAACGTAACTAACGTAATGGTAGCGCTGAACGTTAAAACTGCCTAATAATATTGTCAAAATAGTGAATAAGGAGTTGCAACAGAAAACGGAAAAACAGCATAGAATAAGTGCAAGCAGGGCAGCCCATAGGAGATATAAAAGGGTGGAATCGACTGACTAATATCGCTGTACAACAATGACTAGCTTACTGATACCACTACAAATATAGTCTGGTCTGAACAGTGAGTCAGACTTATTAATATACTCGAGACATGATCATAACAACTGAACGACAATATTTTATTTGAAAATTAGCTCTGTGTCCCATATCATATCATTAACTAACCAATCTGTGTGTCGAGCAATAAAATTAATGAACATCATAACTCCACAATCAAAAGATAACAACACGTTCAAGGAAATGATTAATTAAACTTTAGCATCCAGTTCAACTTGATAACATAGTACACTATCCGGTGCAGTAAGTACGCACAACACTGAGTGCAATATACCAATATTCACTTCGTGTACAATAAACCGATTCAAACTGGGAAGGGAGCTTCCCTTGGCAGGAGCTCGGATGTTTCCAGTGAGAACACACAGACCATGGTACTGGAACGTCAGTCCACCAGTAAATAAACAGCGCAAGAAATCCTATATTAGCTATGAGCCGTGTCACGGCTCAACTCATTTGATTTACCCGCGAGATTATTCACTTGTTTTCGCCGCAGCGATAGGGGGCGTGATCGCTGAGCGCTGCTGGCGCTGGTGCGCGAAGCAACAGTTTTGGAGGACGGCTCGGCCGGGATGTGGAGAGGGGCAGTCAGTCAGTCTCGGCGAGTCTGGTAAGTCGGTTAGTAACTCAGTCTGGGAGTCGGTGCGACAGAATCAGTCAGAAGGCAGACACTCGCATGTTATTCGGTCGGCTCTAAGTCTCAGTCGCTGTTGGGTTGTGTACTGAGTCGGGTTCGTCGTTACTCCGCGGTTGGACGAGTTGGCAGTCAGCAGCAGGCAGGTACGCGCCGAGGCCGTGGTCGACGCAGACGGAAGGCCGTTGGTCGATCGGTCGGCCGGTCGTCGGATGGCGACAGGACGGAAGCGGCTGGGAGTCAACTGGTGCCTGCCGTTAAGGACTGCGATAAGATGGCTGTTTGCGAGTATGTGGGGAGGACGGAATGCTGGCTTGCTTAGCGTGGTTCTCCATGACCAGCTGTTGTTTGTTGGGCCTAGCACTCTAGTGTAACTGGAAACTGCATTGGTGTGGTTCTCGTCACCTGGTTAAGGCCAAAATTTTCATATACTTTTAAATATCATTACTTATTATGGAGTTGGTACTTGTAGCCAAAATTTTGTGATTTGGAATAATTCCGAATATCATCACGGGCCAGGTGTCTACTGTGAATAATTCTTAATTTGTTTCATAGTGTATGGCACGGTATTCACTATTATCGATCATTTTATGAAAGTTCTGTCCAAATTATTATTACATTAGATCTTGTTAAACTTGGTGCGTTTAAATAGCAAATTCCCTAATTCTACCAATACTGCTTGGGATATAGATTTTGAGCTGTGTTGTGTATGCACTTAAAAGGACTGTTGTGATTGAGAAGCACACTTGAGTGTGTAATGTTTTTCAGTTCCATTGTTACGAAGTGACCATTATTTATATTGCGTGATTTGTTGGATTTTGTAGTGAGTGGAACTTTAATTTGTGTGATTCTGTTTTGTAGAATGTTTTTCGTGGCAGCATTTGAGAATCATTTGTTACAAGAAGTTGCTAGCTCGGAATTGCCACCTCGTTAATCAATCATTCATTGACAGATGTGTTTGTCTGTACGCAGCAAGTAAGAGGCAGCAACTGTAACTTGTTAGTACAAAAACTGTGATACAGAAATTTGAACTGGAAAAAAGGGCAGTCATAATTTATTATAAAGTTGTTTTATATTGTGTTGGAAGATCATTCTTTTGAGCTGTGTTTATTCTATATCAATCAAATTTAGGTATCACACAGCTGGCAGTAATGACTGTTGAGCTCGTAATAGACTGTATGTGTGAAATAATTCGTGTAATTTTTGAGTGATGTGTTAAATTGTTTATTTGTAAGTTGCTTTGAAGATCTGCATTTTTGGTGGTTTCACCTTATGTTGAACCAAAACAGTATTCTTGAGGTCTTCATGACTGCACATGATATATAATATATCTTTTACTAACAGTACCTTTAAGTAATGTTTCAGAGTGGGGCTGCATGTTCTTCTGGAGAATGTCTTAAAAAAAAATAGAATTTTCTATTGTTAAAATTTCCTTTAAACTGTTAATTTAATTAACTTGGATGTATAACCAATTATTTTTAAATAATAAATTTATGTCAATAAGGCTTGGACCAAATAAATGTGCCTACACCTTCCCCATCCCGGCTCTGCTACCGTCAGTACATTACAAGCTAACTCGAAACAGCGTGGCATTAACAATGCAAACAACTGTGTCTTCTATAAGTAACAAAAGTTACTGATGGTGCAGCCACCTAGCACACAGACGCATTACTCATGACATGCAAAATCTAACGAACTGTAGCTGAACACATTACCCCACACAATCTCCGAAACATTACACAATAAACATAACATGTTGTGAATTCCACTGAACATAACTACTCACTAACACAATTAATCGACCTACTCGTCACATATAACAAACATCAAACATTGTACATCGCCGTGAACGGAACCGATTACTATATATATATATATCACTGACTCTTCACCGCCCAGCCCAGACGACTAAGGATAGAATCGTGAAATTTGCAGAGGATATTGGTCTTACACTTAAAGCAGCACTTAATAAGAGATTTCTTGATATTCCATCCATAAGGCGGTGAAATGAGGGATGATAAGCTTTGTAAAAATACGTTTCTATTAAGCCAATTTCGCAGTTTGAACTACGAAATTAAATTTTTGCTCAGCAATACTAAATGTGTATTTTGGAATTATTGGAAACTCAACCTCTAAATAGTGAAATGGGGGATGAAAAGTTTTCTGAAAATACGTTCCGATTAAGACAATTTTGGAGCTAGAATTACGAAAACTGGTATTTGGCTTTTCAGTCAGAAACAAAGAAACACCTGCTTCAGTATTTTTGGAAATTCTACCACTAAGGGGGATCAATAGGGAAAGACAAGTATTACGAAAATCTTTCATTACGAAAGCAATTTCAAGGGTAAGTCTATGGAAATTTGTATTTGGCGTCTCAGTTACAAACACAAAAATATATGTTCCAGTATTTTCGGAAATTCAACCCACAATGGAGTGCAATAGGGGATGAAGGGCTGTTTAAAATGTAACTATTAAGACAGTTGTGAAGATGTGAAGATAGTACTACAAAACTTGGTATTGTACTACTCGGTCAGAAATATATAAAAAAAAAAATACGTGCCTCAATGTTTCTGGGAATTCGACCCCTAAAGAAGTGAAATGAGAAATGAACAGTTCCATAAGAACCTACGATATTTTGTACTTGTGTTATCGGTTAGAATTGAGAAAATACTTGTATAATATTTTTAAAAATTCAACCTCTAACACTGTGAAATAGTGGATAAAATTTTTGTGGCATTTTTTCATTATGACAGCATTTATTTCACCTCCCTATATTAAATGTTTATAAAAGAGTGCAAATCCTCTATGAAGAATTACTTTGTTAAATCTTAATACCCTATCTGAAACTTAGATTGGGTAGACTAGATAAACTTTTTTCACATTGGGTAGATTAGCACATGAAAAATTGGCGTAACAACATACAAATTCGATTAAATAAAAACATAATATTGTGCACACTGAAAGGTCTCTGTTGGATTCCTTTCATGTTGATTTCTTAAATCTGTTGTTATTTACGGCATAAATTCCTCTTCTAAATTTACTGTAGTGTTTCTGACTATCTGGGAGGAGACTGAGCAGTGAAACGTGTTACTTTTACACATAAACAAGAACGATCTGTCACACTACTACACTTTAAAACACAGTTTATATGTAATTCATGTCACACAGTCTCATAGGGAACCTACACCCACTTTCTTTTATATACTGTATATTATAAAATACTGTCATCCCCCTTCCCTTCTGTGTGAGAGGATGAATGAGCAAATGTATTTGTAGTTGCATGCTGGATGGTAGCAGACGAGCCTGTCTGCTAGAGAACAGTAGGACCAACGTCGGAACAGGTAGCTACACTTTCTAAAAGCAGGGAGGATTCTAACCTTAGTATGGTCCTGTCTGTCCCTTGTCATGTTGGTATAGGAAGCTGCCTCTCTGGTCACTTCCGTTTGTATTTGGGAAGCACGCTCGGTAGGAGCGCAGGTCAGTCTGTCCGTGGCGAGTGTCTGAAGTGGTAAGATCTCCGGCTAAGCGCGTGTCTGCTAAGTCCGTAGGACAATGGGTGTCTTAAGTTCAGCCTAACTGAATATTTAATCACCTTTATTTCAGGTTTAGCTCTTAAATATCTAATTTTATCTTAACTTGCAACGCAGTGTAATTCGGGTGTGAAGTTTAGAATATCTTCCGGTAGTTGCTTTGTCTTCCCCCATGAACCATGGACCTTGCCGTTGGTGGGGAGGCTTGCGTGCCTCAGCGATACAGATGGCCGTACCATAGGTGCAACCACAACGGAGGGGTATCTGTTGAGAGGCCAGACAAACATGTGGTTCCTGAAGAGGGGCAGCAGCCTTTTCAGTAGTTGCAGGGGCAACAGTGTGGATGATTGACTGATCTGGCCTTGTAACATTAACCAAAACGGACTTGCTGTGCTGGTACTGCGAACGGCTGAAAGCAAGGGGAAACTAAAGCTGTAATTTTTCCCGAGGACATGCACCTTTACTGTATGATTAAATGATGATGGCGTCCTCTTGGGTAAAATATTCCGGAGATAAAATAGGCCCCCATTCGGATCTCCGGGCGGGGACTACATAAGAGGACGTCGTTATCAGGAGAAAGAAAACTGGCATTCTACGGATCGGAGCGTGGAATGTCAGATCCCTTAATCGGGCAGGTAGGTTAGAAAATTTAAAAAGGGAAATGGATAGGTTAAAGTTAGATATAGTGGGAATTAGTGAAGTTCGGTGGCAGGAGGAACAAGACTTTTGGTCAGGTGATTACAGGGTTATAAATACAAAATCAAATAGGGGTAATGCAGGAGTAGGTTTAATAATGAATAAAAAAATAGGAGTGTGGGTTAGCTACTACAAACAGCATAGTGAACGCATTATTGTGGCCAAGATAGACACAAAGCCCATGCCTACTACAGTAGTACAAGTTTATATGCCAACTAGCTCTGCAGATGATGAAGAAATTGATGAAATGTATGACGAGATAAAAGAAATTATTCAGGTAGTGAAGGGAGACGAAAATTTAATAGTCATGGGTGACTGGAATTCGTCAGTAGGAAAAGGGAGAGAAGGAAACATAGTAGGTGAATAGGGATTGGGGGGAAGAAATGAAAGGGGTAGCCGCCTTGTAGAATTTTGCACAGAGCATAACTTAATCATAGCTAACACTTGGTTCAAGAATCATAAAAGAAGGTTGTATACCTGGAAGAATCCTGGGGATACTAAAAGGTATCAGATAGATTATATAATGGTAAGACAGAGATTTAGGAACCAGGTTTTAAATTGTAAGACATTTCCAGGGGCAGATGTCGATTCTGACCACAATCTATTGGTTATGAACTGCAGATTGAAACTGAAGAAACTGCAAAAAGGTGGGAATTTAAGGAGATGGGACCTCGACAAACTGAAAGAACCAGAGGTTGTAGAGGGTTTCAGGGAGAGCATAAGGGAACAATTGACAGGAATGGGGGAAAGAAATACAGTAGAAGAAGAATGGGTAGCTCTGAGGGATGAAGTAGTGAAGGCAGCAGAGGATCAAGTAGGCAAAAAGGCGAGGGCCAATAGAAATCCTTGGGTAACAGAAGAAATATTGAATTTAATTGATGAAAGGAGAAAAAATAAAAATGCAGTAAATGAAGCAGGCAAAAAGAAGTACAAACGTCTCAAAAAATATCGACATGAAGTGCAAAATGTCTAAGCAGGGATGGCTAGAGGACAAATGTTAGGATGTAGAGGCTTGTGTCACTAGGGGTAGGATAGACACTGCCTACAGGAAAATTAGAGACCTTTGGAGAGAAGAGAACCACTTGTATGAATATCAAGAGCTCAGATAGCAACCCAGTTCTAAGCAAACAAGGGAAGGCAGAAAGGTGGAAGGAGTATATAGAGGGTTTATACAAGGGCGATGTACTTGAGGACAATATTATGGAAATGGAAGAGGATGTAGATGAAGATGAAATGGGAGATAAGATACTGCGTGAAGAGTTTGACAGAGCACTGAAAGACCTGAGTCGAAACAAGGCCCCGGGAGTAGACAACATACCATTAGAACTACTGATGGCCTTGGGAGAGCCACTCATGACAAAACTCTACCATCGGGTGAGCAAGATGTATGAGACAGGCGAAATACCCAGAGACTTCAAGAAGAATATAATAATTCCAATCCCAAAGAAAGCAGGTGTTGACAGATGTGAAAATTACCAAACTATCAGTTTAATAAGTCACAGCTGCAAATTACTAACGCGAATTCATTACAGACGAATAGAAAAACTGGTAGAAGCGGACCTCGGGGAAGATCAGTTTGGATTCCGTAGAAATGTTGGAACACGTGAGGCAATACTAACCTTACGACTTATCTTAGAAGAAAGATTAAGAAAAGGCAAACCTACGTTTCTAGCATTTGTAGACTTAGAGAAAGCTTTTGACAACGTTAACTGGAATACTCTCTTTCAAATTCTGAAGGTGGCAGGGGTAAAATACAGGGAGCGAAAGGCTATTTACAATTTGTACAGAAACCAGATGGCAGTTATAAGAGTCGAGGGGCATGAAAGGGAAGCAGTGGTTGGGAAAGGAGTGAGACAGGGTATAGCCTCTCCCCGATGTTATTCAATCTGTATATTGAGCAAGCAGTAAAGGAAACAAAAGAAAAATTCGGAGTAGGTATTAAAATTCATGGAGAATAAGTAAAAACTTTGAGGTTCGCCGATGACATTGTAATTCTGTCAGAGACAGCAAAGGACTTGGAAGAGCAGTTGAACGGAATGGACTGTGTCTTGAAAGGAGGATATAAGATGAACATCAACAAAAGCAAAACGAGGATAATGGAATGTAGTCAAATTAAATCGGGTGATGCTGAGGGGATTAGATTAGGAAATGAGACACTTAAAGTAGTAAAGGAGTTTTGCTATTTAGGGAGTAAAATAACTGATGATGGTCGAAGTAGAGAGGATATAAAATGTAGACTGGCAATGGCAAGGAAATCGTTTCTGAAGAAGCGAAAATTGTTAACATCGAGTATAGATTTAAGTGTCAGGAAGTCGTTTCTGAAAGTATTTGTATGGAGTGTAGCCATGTATGGAAGTGAAACATGGACGATAAATAATTTGGACAAGAAGAGTATAGAAGCTTTCGAAATGTGGTGCTACAGAAGAATGCTGAAGATAAGGTGGGTAGATCACGTAACTAATGCGGAGGTATTGAATAAGATTGGGGAGAAGAGAATTTTGTGGCACAACTTAACTAGAAGAATGGATCGGTTGGTAGGACATGTTTAGAGGCATCAAGGAATCACAAATTTAGCATTGGAGGGCAGCGTGTAGGGTAAAAATCGTAGAGGGAGACCAAGAGATGAATACACTAAGCAGATTCAGAAGGATGTAGGTTGCAGTAGGTACTTTGAGATGAAGAAGCTTGCACAGGATAGAGCAGCATGGAGAGCTGCATTAAACCCGTCTCAGGACTGAAGACCACAACAACAACAGTTGCTTTGTCACTACTTTGTGAGTAAAGTGGAACCACGTGTTGATCAGTAACTCTAACTAAGATCATCAATCTTAAATGCGAATGCTCGTGTGATTATAACGTCTCGTCTTGACAATATTTTTTTTATGTAGCAACTTTTCTTTATGTTCAACCCACGTGGGGTGTACTTTATGAGACCAGTACCACATGCTTACACAACTGTATGACCCATCAGGTTAATAGTAAGACGATAGTAACCAGTTCGAGGTTTTTCTTTAGTAAATTGCGTTTCGATGTAATTTATTTTAATTATCAAAATTATTGTGGAGTTACACTCTTTGTGTAAACCAAGTTGACCACGTGAAGCATGTGGTGAAAGCATCAAAGTAGCCCTCAGTTATTCTTTTCGGGAAGATTTCACAGAGAGTTAGTATGAATTTAGTATACCAGTGTGTGGTAATTACATGACGGACAGGATTGCGCTACGAACGTAACTTCTTTGGGTGAAAAGAATCGGTTGGTTGTGGTTAATTTCCTCTTGCATATGTTTCAACGTTCTTTGTGTGTTATTTTATGAATGCAGTGTTGTATGTAGTCTCCCAATCTAGGCTCCCTATTTGATGTGTTCCGTAAGATTACAAACTCACATTTTCACAATCCTAAATAAGGCACCACCTTAGTAATGAATCAAGTTTAATATGCTGAAATTTCAATGATAAATGTTAAAATAAATATCCAAATATAAACTGATTTATTTCTTTTTATTTAAATTCTCTTTTATATATATATATATATATATATATATATATATATATATATATATATATATATATATATATATATATTACTGGTTGTTGTATGACAATTAAAAGATTATAATTAATGTTAGTCTGGTTGGGAATTTGGTAAGCTAGACTAGATACCTGGTGAAACAGTTGCGTAGTAATGCACAGTTAACTTCCCCAGACAGCTCACAGCTTTTATACCGCTTTTATTGTTTATCAGTACCGCTTTCATACCAAATTAAAGTAACAACATTACACATGGCGACCCTGTTCTGTGATTCCGCTAGACTCTGGAATCTCTGAAACGTTAGATTGCGAGCGTTGTATAATCTTAATTTTTTTCCCTGCAGCGCTCAAACAACTTCTGCGTTGTTTCTGAGCAGACTTTCAAAATTTTCACGGCGTTGTTGAGCGGCGTTGAGTTGTTTGTCTTGTTTTGTTTTCTATATTTGTGTGTTTTATATGTATGTGTTTTTCTTCTCGCTTGTAAATCGCACTGACTTCGATCACAGATATAAATTTGTTTTGCGTGTGAAAAAGTGCGTACTAGGTTGGGTACCTTTCGTGTGACTGTCGTAATTTTAGGGGGATACATTTATTCTGATTAGTGTGTTGCGTACCGGGTATAAATTGAACTAATGCAGACACGTAACCAAGCTAAAAGTAGGCGGTCAAATAACTTAAGCATCATGGACCAAGGGGGTAATTTGATTTCCAATATTAACGCGTCAGTCGGTTCCGAAAATGCAATGGGGAATACTTCAGACGAAATGCAAAACAGGATGAACGGGCTCACAGCAGAGCCAGAAATTAATTTGCCTCCAACTAACCAAATTTATTTGGCAGAACTCATGAAAGCCTTATTGCAGCAAAATAAAGAAAATGCAGAGAAATCTGAAAAATCGATCCGTGAGCTAGGGGAACAAATGACGCAGAAATCTGAAAAATCGATCCACGAGCTAGGCGAACAAATAGACGAAAAACTAATCCAGCAGACAAATAAAGTCGACAAGTCGATGCAGAGAGTGTCCGATGATATCTCACAAAGAATAAACAATCTGGCAAGTGAAATAAAAAGTGATATTATGAAAGAATTAGGGCGTACATTTGAACAAATCGATGACCGTCTGCAAGCCTTAGAACAGGGCAAGCGGAGTCGCGATGCGGAATCGAAAGAGAGCGAAGAACAGCTACTTAGGAATTTCCAAGCGCTGAGAGAAGAATGCCAAAGGGAACGCCAGCAGGTAATCTCGAGGGTCCAAGAGGCGGAAACGCATTGTCCCACGTCCGTTGGCAACACAGTAGCGGTCAACAGTCAAGCGATTCATGCACTCAAACAGCAAGTAGAACAATTGAAGCAGACTGGGGCGGAGGACAGCAGACAAATATATGATAAAATTGCGGCATTAGCGGATATCGTAGGCACGATGAAGGTGACGGAAAGCGAGAACAATACTACACCGGTAGTGGTAGCAGAGACCGAAGAAGTGCGTTCGCTTCTTAGATTTCAGAAGGGACAGTTCGAAGTGAACAGGCGGCACAAAGCTGTAACAGGCGAATTACAAGGACGCGTGGCGCATCTGGAAAACCGCATGGCATGTGATTCCGAACTCGCCAATAGCACTAAAAATAGCCTTACGAACAGTGCAGAGAGGGACTCCAGCCATGAGGAAGATTTTGACGACAGGAAAGAATGTATTTTGAGGGGCAGACATGAAAAAAATAGAAACATACAAGGGCCTCGCCGGGAGGAGATGCGGGGATTTGATTTCAAACATTTCCTTACGGTGACAAAGTTTGAGATATTTCGAAATGCGCAAAAAGGAATACATCCACGAGCATAGCTCGAGGAATTTGAGTTCTGTCTTCCCCCCGACTGGGCAAGTTCACATAAGATAGAATATATGTATGGCTATTTGGAAGGCGAACCGGCGATTCGCATGAGGTCGGCAGTGCGTCACTGCAACTCAACTCGGGAGTTTCGACAAGCCTTTCTGTCCGCCTATTGGTCGGAAGCGGCACAAGATAGGGTTAAGCATGGCATAATTATGCTACCAATTTTGAACCAGTCTGGATTCGGCAGCCCAGCACGCCTATTCGACCACATGCTGCAGGCAAATCAATATTTATACGACCCATACGGGCCTGCGGAACTAATTAGGATATGCATCACCAAATTGCCGATGCACTTGCGCCACGTCATTCTTGCGGGAATGCAAAGAGGACGTGGAAACGTTTAAGACACTTCTCCAAGAGTTGGAATATAATACAGCAGAATGCCCGCCTAATCAGGCACAAAGTTATTACGGGGCACAGCAGCGCGATCGCAGTCGTGGCCGTAGTACTAATCAACGGCGTGACTGGTCGTCGCGACGCGAAAGGAACAATAATCGGGACAGGCCGTATAGAAACTGGGGTAACAGTCGCGAACACAGGTGGAACAACGGAAATGATCGAGGACGTGGACAGGATCGTGAACGCAACAGTTACGGCAACCAGAATCGATACTACGGTGAACACGGTGGGGATAGGACTGTAGGCGGAGCACCTCATGATGTTGAAATTCGGCCGGCTAACCCTATACATAATCCAGCAAATGGAAATGAACAAAATCGGCAATGACAAACGATAAGCGCAGAAGGCGCCCAATCGGAACAAATGAGCGACATGGCAAAGGAGTGCATACGGTATATAGAGAGGGAAGATATTAGAGAGGATTTCTTGCCAGAAATTACGAGTGCTAAAATTTCGGGCATAAATCCAGTCGTGACAGTTGCAGTAAACGAAATATGTTTTAAGTGTGTCATTGACACTGGAAGCCCTTTCTCGATGGTGAGCGAGGCAGCATTTCAAAAATGCGAAGGGACTGGGACTTGGCCCGTATTTCAAGTGCGAGGAATAAAGGTGAAGGGCGCAATCTACGGTAAGAGCGTAGAAATCCGAAGGCAGACTCGGCTTAATTTTACCTGCCAGGGAAGAGAGTTTGAGTACAACTTCTTTGTGCTCCCAATGCTGAATGTGGCAATGATTTCATGAATGCCCACCATGCAGTAATTGACATTGGTGGAGGAGTAATGACAGTTCAAGTTGGGGATCAGCCAATTAATTTAGTATTTGATGAATGCGTATTACGTGCCGAGTCAGAAATTGGTTGCCTAAAATTTCAAGCTCAAACCGAGTCGCAACCCAGACTGGAGCTACTCGTGAACTATGTAAGTGAGTCGTCCTCTACGTCTGGTGAGCAGGGGAAAGATGTTGTTTTTGCTGATGCACTGAGAAAGAGCATCGCGGGTGTCAGAACCACGGACAGGGAAAAGGAGAAATTTTATTGCCTACTTAGCAATTATGAACGGGTATTTTCTGAGACTACGGGGGCGATTAAGGGTTTTACTTACCAATTCAGAGTACGTGACCATCAGAAGTTTTCTGTTAGACCATACCCTATTTCCGTGGCGTATAAAGCCCAGGTGGACAAGGAAATAAAAAAGATGTTAGAACAAGGAATAATTGAGCGGGCAGTAAGCTCGTACAACTCACCCTTGCTTGTCGTACCAAAACGCGACAACTCAGTTCGTTTGGTGCTAGACTCGAGACAGATAAACACAATTATTATGTCGGAAACGGACAGGCCTAAGAGCCTTGAGGAACTCTTACAACGTTTCCACGGGGTAAAGGTATTATGTGAGGTACTTTGTGAGTAAAGTGGAACCACGTGTTGATCAGTAACTCTAACTAAGAACATCAATCTTAAATGCGAATGCTCGTGTGATTATAACGTCTCGTCTTGACAATATTTTTTTTATATAGCAAGTTTTCTTTATGTTCAACCCACGTGGGGTGTACTTTATGAGACCAGTACCACGTGCTTATACAACTGTTTGACCCATCAGGTTAATAGTAAGACGATAGTAACCAGTTCGAGGTTTTTCTTTAGTAAATTGCGTTTCGATGTAATTTATTTTAACTATCAAAATTATTGTGGAGTTACACTCTTTGTGTAAACCAAGTTGACCACGTGAAGCATGTGGTGAAAGCATCAAAGTAGCCCTCAGCTATTCTTTTCGGGAAGATTTCACAGAGAGTTAGTATGAATTTAGTATACCAGTGTGTGGTAATTACATGACGGACAGGATTGCGCTACGAACGTAGCTTCTCTGGGTGAAAATTGAATCGGTTGGTTGTGGTTAATTTCCTCTTGCATATGTTTCAACGTTCTTTGTGTGTTATTTTATGAATGCAGTGTTGTATGTAGTCTCCCAATCTTGGCTCCCTATTTGATGTGTTCCGTAAGATTACAAACTCACATTTTCACAATCCTAAATAAGGCACCACCTTAGTAATGAATCAAGTTTAATATGCTGAAATTTCAATGATCAATGTTAAAATAAATATCCAAATATAAACTGATTTATTTCTTTTTATTTAAATATATATTACCGGTTGTTGTATGACTATTAAAAGATTATAATTAATGTTAGTCTGGTTGGGAATTTGGTAAGCTAGACTAGATACCTGGTGAAACAGTTGCGCAGTAATGCACGGTTAACTTCCCCAGACAGCTCAGAGCTTTTAAACCGCTTTTATTGTTTATCAGTACCGCTTTCATACCAAATTAACGTAACAACGTTACAACACCATACAATCAACACAGGTGAATCAGCGGGTGTTAAGTTAGTCTTAAATAAACGGAAAATTATCCTACAATCAATAATTATAAAACAGACAGATATATAATATTATTAAAAGGCAATAAGGTTGCGTTACAAGAATAGCAGCAAAATAATCGAGTTAAATAGTCTTCCAGGAAGTGCAAAAAATTTGGTCCATTTCGTGATCACAGTAAACAAAGTATTCACTAGGTCAAAATAATTCTTAGTTCAATATAGCGGTTTCCACATCGACCGTGAGGGACAAAGAGAAGGAACTTATGCTCTGTCTAGTTTTAATTCTGTAATGCAAGCGGAAAAAGTTAAAGTTTTGCACTGGAGGACTTCAGACTTTACGGAAGTTAAAGTCTCTTGAAAAGTTAAAGTACTCAACAAGCCATTCACCGGCCAGAATCTGTCACCTACAGAACCGAATACCGCACTTTACCACAGGCAGGCCCGCTTTCTTCCAGCGTAAATGTGTGATCTGAATAATTCCCTGGACCACCATTCGAAAAGTGTTTGTCGTCCATTGACTCCAGAGATCTGAACAGCTCCCTGGAGCACAACATTCAAAAGTTGTCTGTCTTCGCTTGCCTCCAGCAGTGTTACTGCCTAATTCTCATGGGCGGAAGGCCATCCCCACCAAACATAGGTCATTCTTATTATACAGACATGATTTGACTCGACTAGACCACTCTCCCCTCTAAACTAATAAACTGTAATAATATTTAACAAAAGAATATCAAAATAATTCGGTCACACTCAGGTTTACAATAAGTATAAATAATAGCTCTTGTGCAATTGCGCTCACGTTAAATAACAGCAAATGTTGTTAAATATTCGTTAAACAGTCACATTCGCCTTCTTGGCAGACACGTATTTTGCCAGTTTTTTCAATGGTGGTGTCAGCTAAGGCATGCAGTTGACTAGTTTTAAATTAAAATATTTTCAGTATCAGCTCTAATCAACGTTTAAATAAAGTTTCTAGTAAAAGTAGTAAAATATCCATTAAAAAGCTACACAAGTATGACATAATATGAGGTACTCATGCTGCATTTAGTTTTTGTGGTGTTGTGCAGAATTTTCTCTTCTGACAGACATTTGCATAATGAAAAACATATAAAAATGTACTAAATCAATAAAATAGATGCAGATGTGTAGCTTACAGGGATGATAGCTCTAGTGTTTTGCTAACGTCTAAGATGTTATTTTTTGTTGAAATCGAAAGACACGTTTAAAAGTTGTTACTTTCCATGTTTATCGTGAAAATATTCAGTCAGCGATATTGTGCGGTAATGTTAAAGAAAAATATCACTCCAGATCGGAACTACTGTTTATTTTTATGGTATGGTAACCGGATTCAGTCGTAAACAGACCATCTTCACATCAGTAATATCACCATTGATGGTGTGGGGAGTCATTGCGTGGGGCTGTTGCAAGTTGAAAAAGCACGTGTTAAAGCGTTTGGATCTACTTTTAATTCAATCTGCTTAGGATCCCGGAGACATGATCAACCGGTATCCAAGTGTTCAGTAATTCACTTCTTTCTTTGATTAAATACTGGATGGTTATACGCTGAAAACCCAAAGAAACTGGTACACCTTCATAATATCGTGTAGGTCCCCCGCGAGCACGCAGAAGTGACGTAGCACGACGTGCCATGGATTCTACTATGTCTGAGGTAGTGCTGTAGGGAACTGACACAATGAATCCTCCAGTGCTGTCCATAAATCCGTAACAATACTAGGGGGTGGAGATCTCTTCTGAACCGCACGTTGCAAGGCATAGCAGATAAGGTGAATGATATTGATGTCTGAGTTTGGTGGCCAGCGGAAGTGTTTAAACTGAGGAAAGTGTTCCTGGACGTGTAGAGTGTCTCATTGTCCTGCTAGAATTGCCGAAGTCCGTCGAAATGCACGATGGACATGAACGGATGCAGGTGATCAGACAGGCTGCTTACTTACGTGGCACCTGCCAGAGTCGTGTCTAGACGTATCAGGGGTCCTTATCACTCCAACTGCACACGCCCCACACCGTTACAGACCCTCCACCACCTTGACCAGTCCCCTGTTGACATGCAGGGTCCATGGATTCATGAGCATGTCTCCATACTCGTGCACTTACATCCACTAGATACAGTTTGAAACGAGTCTTGTCCTACCAGCAACATGTTTCCAGTCATCAACAGTACAATGTTTGTGTTGACGGGCCTAGGCTAGGTGTAAGGCTTTGTGTCGGGCAGTAATCAAAGCAACACGAGTGAACCTTCGGCTCCGAAAGACCATATCGATGTTGTTTCGTAGAATGGTTCGCACGCCGACACTCGTTGATGGCCCAGCACTGAAATTTGCAGCAATTTGTGGAAGGGTTGCACTTCTGTCACGTTGAACGATTCTCTTCGTTCGTCGTTGGTCCCGTTCTTGCAGGATCTTTTTCTGGCCCAAGCAATGTCGGAGATTTGCTGTTTTACCGGATTCCTAATATTCACGGTACACTCGCGAAATGGTCGTACGGGAAAATCCCAACTTCATCGTTACCTGGAAGATTTTGTGTTCCATCGTTCGTGCGCCGACTATAACACCACGTTCAGCCTCACTTTAATCTTGATAACCCGCCGCTGTAGGAGCAGTAACCGATCTGACAATTGCGCCAGATACTTGTTGTCTTAAATAGGCGTTGCCGACCGCAGCGCTAAATTCTGCCTGTTTACATAACTCTGTATTTGAATACACAGGCCTACGAGTTTCTTTACCGCTTCAGTGTAATAAAACTGGCCGTGTTCCAAGTGCTGCAGCGCTGAATATATACATCGCAGGATGCTACAGCGTCGAAGGTATTTTCATTACCTAATGTGCTCATGAAATATGGTGAAAAAAATATTAATTCCAATCTCTTCCACCAGGTGAAAATATGGCACTTTAACCACTCAGAATGTGAAATATTTCCTGTTTTGACATGAGTATGCCTTTGGCCGCCTGGCAACATGTGTTGATTTCTTTTGTGAAATGACGGCTGTTGGAAAGGATTAATAAGTTTGAAGTTTTCCGTACTTAACATAGCAATGGCTGTTAAAAGAAAGACCATGCACTAGTGATAATGTCATAAAGTACAGCAATAGTAACGGTCCATTGCAGGAATGTCGGCAACAGAAATAGCTGCGAAGAGATCCGATGCCAATATACGGGCAAAAGCATATGATCATGACGCAGGTGAATGTCGTAGTGCAACAGGTAGAGGGAGGTGGCCCATTCTCACGGCAGTCGTTGAGTGCTCGAACTGTGTCACGGTTATTGTGTCTGCCCTGGTAACAGTCATAAGATTTTGCGGCGCATTTTACACTGACGCTCATACAAGTTTTAGAATAAGCACTAAATGAAGCAAAAAGATAGGCTAAAATGACGTGACTCCACCATTCGTTTCTTGATACGCATGGGAATGAATGTAATGTCGTCAGGGAATGTTCTTTACGCGGCCGAGGCACATTTTACTCTGCACGATACCGTGAATCCTCAGAACTGTCGCATATGGGGTTCTTTTACGCCACATATTGTGCAGGAATATCCATTCCATTCAGTTTGTATGTTTGTGTGGTGTGGTTTCACAAGCTCCTTCATTCTCGGCCCTGTTTCCTTCCAGAAGACGACACCTCTCAGAAGTTTTAGGTGTATAGTAAGATCTGCAAGTTATAAGGACTCTTTGTAAAATAAGTGTTTTCAGCTTTGCAAGAACGCAACGATGTTCACAGCACTATTTACATTCAAGACGAGGCTGCACCATATGTCGCTTGCTAGGTGAAAGATTTTCTTCGAGAAACCTTCGGTAACGATCGCATCTTCGATAGACAATGTCAAGACAAGTGGCCTTCCAGATCGTCCGAGCTAAATCCATGTGACTTTGGTTGTGATTGAGAGATCCTGCCTATCAGGGATGTATCCGGATTATTCCTGATCTGAAGGATAGCACATGACGACAAATCGCTCTGATTACACCGGATATACTGCGAGCAACTCTAGACCTTGCCCTTTTATGGATGCAGCACGTTCTTGCGTTGGGATACCGTATAGACCATTGATTGTAGCTTGTGACCATATCCTAACAAACATGCTAGAATCACCGTCATTACGAGTTTGATCATCCCTCCCGTTTATTTGCACCCTCACCGCATAACGACAGCTTACAACGCTATATTTTCACCTGATGGTGGAAAGTGGAACTATTACTTTTCTCAGCATACTCTACGAGCGCAACGGTTAATGAACACACCTACGATGTTCCAGTGTCCTACCATGTATCAAGAACGCACTGCAGGTGCGGAATACCTTCAGTTTAATTATAATCACGCAGTACATTCCCTCATATTCTTCCAATGACTCTCAGCTGGTCATCTGCTTTTACTACAGTTAGTTATATGTGATAAATCAAATTTAGATTACTCTAGGTGGTTATTTCTTGGTATCTTACGGTTGTTATTGTTTTCAGTGATTTATTCCATTGGCGTACCTCAACATTGACGGTTCTCCTTACCTGGTTATGTGCGCTACTTTATTTATATCCAGGGAGAAGTGCAAATCCCTGCAATAGCCATCTATCATCCATAAACTATTCCTGCATTCTGTAGTAGCATAACTTGCAGAGATTATAACTATTGGCTTATGATCTGTTTTCTGATGACTCTGTAGTTTAACTTACTGTAGTTGAATGACTGTAGGAGCGTACTGGTAACACAATGCATTCCTTTAACAAACTATATTAGAATTCAGCACTCTTGTCTGTAGGGTGGGATGGCGGATCCAAGCAACAGCTACATCATTCACAGTTGAAACAAATACAAGACCTTAACTTAAAAAAACATGCATCAAACTGAAGCAAGTCGATGAACCGTTGCAGTTTAGTAGAACAGTCAGATGACGACGAAGAATTATTGCCAGAAAGTCTTACTAAAATTGTTTGGATGATTTCTCATAAATAGTAGAAGCTTCTACTTGAAATTAGAAATCATTTACAGCTGCTACATTAATGAATTTAACAAATGTGAAAGCTAACAAAATTCAGAATCTTAAAGACTTGGTTTTAAAAAATGACTCTAAGCACTGTGGCACTTAACAGCTGAGGTCATCAGTCCCCTAAACCTAGAACTACTTAAACCTACTAACCTAAGGACATCACACACATCCATGCCCGAGGCAGGATTCGAACCTGCCACCGCAGCAGCAGCGCGGTTACGGACTGAAGCGCCTAGAACGGCTCGGCCACAGCCGCTGGATTATAATTAATAAATATCTGTTAATTGCACCTATGAATTTCAGGATTCAAAGGTAGTTGCCGACAGCAGTATGCACGGTTCTTCTACGGTGTACGTGTACATGTCTCCGCAAAGTAACTTCCGCAGACTACTGATGGCTTCAGTAGTCCCAAATAGTTGGTACAAATTCACTGTTTCGAGTTTCATCATTATTCGACTGATCTGGAGAGGTATTGCTAGCAGATAGTCATTTTGAGGTTGAGATACTGTGCTTGCAAGTAAGGACCTCGAACCCATTCCACCGTATTCAACTGGAAGTTGATCACTTTTACACTCAACAGTTTTTATTGAAACTTAAAAGTGATTTTCGCGGTATTTGCCGTTGAATTCTACAAGATTATTCCGATAATTAGTAGTTGCACCATTTTTATAATTGTACAGCTGTGACTATTGTCTGCCTACGAAACTGAGTGAGCAGCGCAGCTGCAGCTCATACAGAGGACCCTGCTTCGATTCCCGGTAATGACAGGATTTTTTGTCGATGAGAGGACTGATAAGGGGTGCACTCTGACTCGTGAGGCCAATTGAGGTGCTACTAGTTCGATTACTAGCGATTTCATGGTCAAGAACCCGACAATGACCCAGAGAGCGGTGTGCTAACCATAGGCTCCTACATACCGCATCCAGTGACCCCCATTGGAAGAGGATGATACGGCGGACGGTCGTGGCCAATTGCACAGTGTAGGGCCACCACACGCAACTTTACCTTTACTGTGACTATTACTTTTTAGGCTTCCCTAAGACAATCGCTAAAACCGGAGTCCTTGTAGGATGACTTTATTGCTCGTCAGCCCGTCCGTCTAGCTGTCCTACAATGCAAAACGCTTTCTCTCAGGAACGGGTAGACATATCAAGTTGAAACTGATGAAAAATACTAAAGTAGACCATATAAAACACCGACATTTGTAAGTCAATGAAATCAAAAGATACGGTCATATATCTCACGTATTCTGATACTCGCTGACTCACTCAGCAAAACCTATCGGGTACTTGCCTTTGACCTACAGTCGTGACTTTTGGAAAGAGGCAATGTTTCACAGTACAAACAAATTAAAACACTAGAAATTGTTAATTTGTAATCACATCACGCGAAAAATAAAATTTTGTCGTTTATTATCCGACTGCCTTTCTGTCCGTTCGTCGGTTAAGACCTCCTTTTTGCAGCATCAGGGTAGACGTATCAAGTTGACATTTATGTCACGTGCCAAGGTCTATGATCCCTTGGCGATGTAATAAACATTAGCTCCTTAGTCAGTGCAGTCAAAAGACACGGCCAATTATGTCACACATTTTGATACTCACGAACTCACTCATGAAATCCTATAGGGTGCTTCCCGCTCACCTAGGATCATGAAATTTGGCAAGAGTTTTGAATTCGTAATTACATCACAAGAAACTAAAATTCTCATTTATTATCTGATTGTCTGTGCATTTGTGCATTTGTGCATTAAGATGCCTTTTTTCTTAGGGACAGGTAGACATTGTAAGTAGGCTGTTTAGGTTTTTATGTTGGTAACGACACTTAGCGCTCTCTATTAAAATCGCTGACTGCGCTGTGTGCAGTCTGTGGCTGGTTGAACTCGTTGCTGGAAGTTTTTCGCCAGTGTAGTGCTGGGCAGTTGGATGTGAACATCCCGTGGCGTTGGGCAGTTGGGGGAGGAGGAGGAGGAGATTAGTGTTTAACGTACCGTTGACAACGAGGTCATTAGAAACGGAGCGCAAGCTCGGCGTACGGAAGGATGTGGAAGGAAATCGGCCGTGCCCTTTCAAAGGAATCATCCCGGCATTTGCCTGAAACGATTTAGGGAACTCACGGAAAACCTAAATCAGGATGGCCGGAGACGGGATTGAACCGTCGTTCTCCCGAATGCGAGTACAGTGTGCTAACCACTGCGCCACCTCGCTCGGTGGGGCAGTTGGAGGTGAACCGCTAGCAGTGGTGGATGTGGAGAGAGAGAGGCCAGAGTTCTGGGATGTTAATATGAGCGGACGATCTGGACGTGTGTCCGTCAGAAAAAGGAAATTTGCTAAACTGGATGTCACGTATTAAGACTTTCGAACATTATTAAGGTAAATACATTGTTTGTTCTCTATCAAAATCTTTCATTTGCTAACTATATCCTATCAGTAGTTAGAGCCTTCTGTAGTTAGAATCTTTTATTTAGCTGACAGTATTGGAGCTCGTTGTATTGCAGTAGTTCGAGTAACGAAAATTTTTGTCAGGTAAGTGATTTATAAAGGGTATATGTTATTGTTAGTCAGGGATATTCTTTTGTAGGGATTGTTGAACGTCAGATTGCGTTGCGCTAAAATATTGTGTGTCAGTTTTGAATTGTTGAGAACAAGTAAAGAGAAAACAGTCTCGGTACGTTCAGTTTCACTCTGGAGTTTGAAAATCAAGTAACGTAAATGTTTTACCAGCACAGGTATTCTTTACATTCAAAAGGAAAGTTTCAACATACTAAGCTGAAATTTATGTCACATACTAGTCAAAAAAATGTTCAGATGTGTGTGAAATTTTATAGGACTTAACTGCTAAGGTCATCAGTACATAAGCTTACACACTACTTAACCTAAATCATCGTAAGGACAAACTCATACACCCATGCCCGAGGGAGGACTCGAACCTCCGCCGGGACCAGCCTCACAGACATACTAGTCTCTTGGCGGTATAAAAAACTGAAGCGTCTAAATCAATGGAAGCAGTCGACACGGTCATTTGTGTCACATATTTAGATACTCGCCAACTCACTCATCAGATTTATTAAAGGCACCAGTGATGCTACCTGATACAGTAATCCAGTTTTTAAGACGGTAGCCATGTTAAATAAGATATAGCGAACAATAAAAGTCCGCTGCAGGGAAGGCGAATGGCCCACTTTGGTTTGTTGGGACACTCCCAAGAAAGTGTGGCTCATCTACAAAGGAGACCGCTCACAGAACAGTTTTGCGTCCCTTCTTCAGTAGTGATCGAGTGTTTGAGATCCCCACCAGGTCTGATTAAAGGGAGAGGAGGCAATTCAGAGCCTTGCTGCTGCATTTGTTACCGGTAGGTTCGATCAACATGCGAGTGTTGGATAAATCATACATGAACTCATATGAGAATCGCCGGAAGGAAAGAGCCGTTCTTTTCGCTAAACACTACTGAAAAGCCGGCCGGGGTGGCTGAGCGGTTCTAGGCGCCACAGTCTGGAACCGCTCGACCACTACTGCCGCAGGTTCGAATGCTGCCTCGGGCATGGATGTGTGTGATGTCCTTAGGTTAGTTAGGTTTGAGTAGTTATTAAGTTCTAGGGGACTGATGACCTCAGAAGTTAAGTTCCATAGTGCTCAGAGCCATTTGAACCATTTTTGAACTACTGAAAAATATAACATTGGACAGCGGCAAATCACAAACAACTTTCCTTCATTACCAGTGTCTTTCCTAAGACGCGAAGGTCTTCATAAATTGTATAACAAATATATATCCCAACCGAGCGAGGTGGCGCAGTGGTTAGACACTGGACTCGCATTCGGGAGGACGACGGTTCAATCCCGCGTCCGGCCATCCTGATTTAGGTTTTCCGTGATTTCCCTAAATCGCTTCAGGCGAATGCCGGGATGGTTCCTTTCAAAGGGCACGGCCGACTTCCTTCCCCGTCCTTCCCTAATCCGATGAGACCGATGACCTCGCTGTCTGGTCTCCTTCCCTAAAACCAACCAACCAACCAACCAAATATATATCCCGCGTAAGTAAAGCGACGACAAGATAGGAGAAATCACCGCTTGGTTTTTAAAATGTTCAAATGTGTGTGAAATCCTATGGGACTTAACTGCTAGGGTCATCAGTCCCTAAGCTTACACACTACTTAACCTAAATTATCCTAAGGACAAATGCACACACCCATGCAGTAGGGAGGACTCGAACCTCCGCCGGGACCCTTGGTTTTTCCCTCTCTCCATTTGAAGGGGGGACCGGAAAGGCAATTACCAGCAGTAATACGAGCTACCCGGCGCCCTGCACTTTACGGTGGCTTGCTGAGTATGTATGTGGATGTTGATGAAAACAAGGAACTGAGAGATAACTCAGATCGGTATGTTTGTGAATCGAGTGTTCGATTCTTTGGAATAGTGAAGAAGCCGCAGGGCGCGTAGGGGCCGTAATATAAGCTACTTGGAAGCCTCTGCTATTGGTGGCGCCTGCGACTGTCAGATACGGGCGCCCGTCTGTATCGGGCGAGCTGTTGGTGGGTGACGCGCCTTGGCGCTGGGGCCGCCAGCGCCGGCCAGACGCGGGGGCGGCTGCCACCAGTTCTTGGCACGGCATAATGCGCCTCCCGCTCCCGCACTGCGGTTTGTCACGCGCAAATTACCGCCCCCCGCCTCCCGGCTCCCCTCCCCACATTCAAATGCGCGCCGCCATTAGGGGTGGGGCGTCGGGCGTCTGCTGCTGCTCGCGACGGATGGGGCCGGGGCGGGACGGGCCGCCTGCCCTAGTTGCTGACGCTTCGTTAAAGCAGCCCGCGAAACAAAAAGGAAATATGCGGACGTAATGGGGCGCCGGGTGACCGCCCCGGCACGCCAATTTGCAGTTCATCCCGTCGAAGATGAGCGAACGACAGTGTGTCTGTCGTCTGGCGCCACTGTATATGTTCGAAAGAGTACAGTTCCAGACATTTTGCTCCAGCGTCGCTGTACGGCATTTATAGGGTCGAGCGACTGCAGCTAGCGGTCTCGAGGCAACCGCCTTGTCTCTAGATCGCGGGCCTCGATTCGATTCCCAGCCCGCTTGGTGATTTCATTTGCTCGATGACTGCCTGGTGTCCTAACTATTTCATCTCATCTTCATCGACACGGACGTTACCGATGCGCCGTCGAATACGTTGCTTGACAATTGCTAAGGAATAACAGACATATGCTAACGAACAACTACAAAGTGGCTACGGAAAAATCGTCATTGCTACGAAACACCTGATCAGTAATAGTAAAAGAAAATTTAGAGGGCGTGAAGTGTCAAATGTAACAAAGCCTGTCCACGGGCCCTCTTTATGCGGTCTATGGTATACGGTGTTTGACGAATGTTGTGGAACTTATTAATGCGACATTCCGCGTGGTACCGCATCATGTCTGCAACAGATCATTTGAGTGCTTATGATCGTGAATGGGCAGTTGGAATGCTCAAGTCGGTCAAAGTGTCCGGAATGTGGCCACCGTAATGAGTCTAGCCGGAACTTTCATATCGCTATTAATAAAGGTCACGGAATGTGGAAATGCTATGCGATAACATGCTGGTGGTCATAAACAGACCACCACACCGCAAAAGCTAGTCTAGCGACGAAAAACGCACAGACATGTCACGTCTGGGCACATCACTGGAAACGTTGCAACCGCTATGTGTCTCTGCCAGAACCATTTGCCGCCGATTAAATCAGTCTGTTGCCTATGCTTGGAACCCTGTTAAATGCATGCCACTTCAACCGCGCCATCGACGAGAAGGAGTCTATTGGTGCGGGACCATACTGGTTGTCAGCAACAGTGGTCCAGAGTGATATACTCGCACGAACCCCGCTTCACTGTGGCAGGTTATTCTCGTCACCAGTGAGTGTGGAGAGAGGAGGGAACTCGTTACACACCACAGAATTTTCATGGCGTCAGCGATGTGGCCTAGGCCTTACGATGTGGGCAGGCAATATGCATAATGACCAAACACCGCTGTACACTGCGGTATTGCAGGGAGATTACTCCGCAACATGTCCGCTCTTTAGGGGCGCGGTGGGTCCCAAATTTCTGTTCATGGAAGACAGTGCTAACCTAAATAGGACCGCTGAGGTGTCAGACACACTGGAAACGTACGGAACGTATGGAATGGCCTGTCTATATCCCGGACCTAAACCCTCAAAAACATGCCTGGCATGTTCTCGGTTGACGGAAATTTCCTTTACTTCACGTCTATGGTCACAAATTTTTATCTCATCAGATTACCCGTTTCGGTTTGTAATGACCATCTTCAGATTGGACCTGTTTCCCAGCGAACACCCCCACTCCAAACCATGTAAAAACTGAAAATCACCGTGAGAAAGGAGTGGTACAGTACTCCCAAGGACTTTTGGCAGTTTGGTAGCCATCTTGAATAACATACGTAAAATGTTGATTAGATCCCAACGAGGGCATATACCCTGCTGAAAGTTCTACGTCGACCTAATGAAGCCAGCCGCTGTGGCCGAGCGGTTCTATTTGCTTCAGTCCTGAACCGCGCTACTGCGATCGCAGGTTCGAATCCTGCCTCGGTCATGGATGTGTGTGTTGTCCTTAGGTTAGTTAGGTTTAAGTAGTTCTAAGTTTTATGGGACTGACGACCTTCGATGTTAAGTTCCATAGTGCTAAGAGCCATTTGAACCATTAGAATCTTTATGATGGGAGTCTGGCCAGTGTCAAACACGAATGTTACTTCTGTAACTTATCATTCATTCCCGTGTTGTAAACTCCACACCATTTTTCATTATAAATGTACTGCTTGAACGTTATTAGCTATGTACTGTGTCTTATTCGGACTTCATTGCCTATCCTTATTCCTGTCCAAAATGACTCTGTTCATTAGCAGTTGTCAAGTAGCGCAGACGTTCTACCTCAAGGCAGCTTAACAGCACAATCGCAGGGCCAACCTTTTTGGATCAAACAGACTATGCTTGCAACTTTCTCTCCATTCAGATGTCGCATTTCGCGTGCTTGGTTGAATACAATGTCGACAAATGGCATGTTCCCTTCATGTACCTTGTTAGAAAACTGAGCCGTCATATGAGACTGTAATGGCTAACACAACCGATCAATGGCAAATGATATTAGTTGTGGCATAAATAGAAAGAGAAGATCTCAGGTCATGCAGTAAGACCATATGTACGGCCTGTATCAAAACAGATTTAACATATTGGACATTGATACACATCTTCCCCGAATTCATTTGAGCAGTGTAGGATGTAAATGGTGTTATTCGTACGCACCCTTGTATGGTAACGCCGAAATTACTAATTATTATAATATCCAAGCATGTAACACACTTCACGGCAATTAACTGAAACACTAAGTGGTGTCGTGGTTTTGAAACGTTGACATGCTGTGATAGGATATCGAGGAGTTTCTCATCGGGACAATGACAGCGAATATAGGATGGAAGCACCTTATGAAGAGTAATAAGGTTTAAAGAGCTTGGATAACTCTCTTAAAGACGATTGGAGACTTGAGAAAGTAAATGGCACTGTTCGCAAGACAATTCTCCTATCTTCAGGACGGTGCTGTCCTGTAACTGAATCGTGAAAGGAAATACCTGCTCAAAATGTCTGGCAAGGGAAACGCGGAACACACGGGAAGAGAGACTACAATCACGGGCACTGAATTTGTATGTATACTGCATTTCTCGCTCAGCGATCAGTGATAATAAAACAATTATATGACTTTTATACTTGTTCTAGTTTAAGACATGAATGAGACATCCATTATTGTCTTGAAGTTCCCTACTTCCCCCCCCCCTCCCCCCCTACGCTTTCGCGGAGATACAACTTAAAACTTGAGCTCCCTTTTGTCAACGTCTAGCGTTTCTAGCGTTTCATGTTGGCCCTCCTACCACATTTATATTTCCATTAGATTTCAATATATAAGATTTCTCCAAGGATTTGATCATTATTTATGTCACTAAATGACGCGCGTTTTATGATGCCCTTGAATCTCCTTCTGCACACGTCTAGACATAATTTTTGTTCTTAGTTGTCTGATAGACGTACCTGTGCAAATTTGTAAATGCTGTGAAAGGGCAGATGCAAACAAATTTCTGATTCCTGCTTGCAGGAAGGTAATATACTGAAACGCCTTATTTCATCTGGATTTCACGTTCTCAGCATTCTCTAGAAATCGTTTACTGTTAACAGTTCATAATAAATTCAGTACCTTGTTTACCTCAGGTTCATCGTAGGTCCAGAAATGTAAGAAACAGTGGCGGCTACACAGTTCTCAATCTCCATATAAGTAGCAAATAAAATTTAATTTAGTAGCAAAAATCAATATTCAGTAACACACACTCCCACTAAATGTCGTCAGCAGTGAACTCTGATACTTCCAACATGGACCAAACAAACCTTTATATTACCACCATTACCATGAAGTAACTTTTCTTTCAGTTGCAGGAAAATTACACATGGACCACAATCTATGCAGAAATCATCTGTTGAATAGTTGAATACTATCATAAAACAAAGAAATCAGACGAAAATAAAAAAGTATCCTTATTAACGTACCACGTAATATTAAAGTATACTTTTGACAACGTTTATAATGCTGCCAGGAAATGGCTTCGATATCTACTTTTGGACCCAATGGAAGCATTAACGTTACCCTGCGATACTATGTTCATTTAAAACCCATCAATTTTGCGGCAATTAACTGTGCTGATTCACACAATTGACAACTACACTGTGGATTGTCTTGTCTTACGATACGTAGCGGATATTATGTAATTTTATTCCTGACCGTGTATACGTTGAAACGCCAAAGAATGTGGTATAGGCGTGTGTATTCAGAGATACGTAAACAGGCAGAACACGGCTCTGCGGTCGGCAACGCCTACATAAGACAACAAGTTTCTTTCGCAGTTGTTACATCAGTTGCTGTCTCTACAATGGCAGGTAATCAAGATTTATGTGAGTTTCAACATGGTGTTACAGACGGTGCACGAACAATGGGACACCGCATGCCCTAGGTTGCGATGCAGTGGGGATTTTCCCGTACGACCATTTCACGATTGTACTGTGAGTGTCAGCAATCGTAAAACATAAAATCTCTAACATCACTGCGCGGGGAACAAGATCCTGCAGCAACGGTAGCAACGACGACTGCAGAGAATCTTTCAACGTGACAGAAGTGCAACCCTTCAGCAAATTGCTGCAGGTTTCAATGCTGGGCCATCAACAAGTGTCAGCGTGCGAAATATCATAGATATGGCCTTTTAGAACCGAAGGCTCTCTCGTGTACCCTTGATAATTACACGAGACAAAGCCGTAGCCTCGCCTGGGCCCGTCAACACAGACATGAATGAAAACATTTTGCCTGGTCGGACGAGTCTCGTTTCAAATTGTGTCGAGCGGTTGGACACGTACGGGTATGGAGACAACCACACGAATCCATGGACCGTGCACGTCAGCAGAGGCCTGTTCAAGCTGGTGAAGGCTCTGCAATGGAGTGGGGCGTGTGCAGTTCGATTGATAAGGGACGCCTGATACGTATAGATACGACGCTGATAGGTCACGTGTACGTAAGCATTCTGCTAGATCACCTGCATGCATAAGTCATTTGTGCATTCCGACGGACTTGGGAAATTCCAGCAGGACAATGCGACACACCACCCGTGCTACAGAGTGTCTCGAAGGACACTCTTATGGGTTTAAACACTTCCGCTGTCCACCAAACTCCCCAGACATGAACGTTATTGGGCATATATGGGATGCCTTGCAACGTGCTGTTCAGAAGAGCTCTCCACCCCCCTCATACGCTTACAGATTTATGGACAGCCCTGCGGCATCCATCTTGTCAGCTCCCTGTAGCACTACTTCAGACATTAGTAGCCTCCAAGCCACGTCGTTTTGCGGCATTTTAGCGTGCTCGGGGGGCTCTACACGAAATTAGGCAGGTAAATCAGTATTTATGGCTCTTCAGCGTACCCAGGCTTGTATCACTATTTCTTTACATGTGCTAGTTATTTATTAGTTTGTAGTTTCGTCTTCTGTGGATAGAATAGTGGCGCTAACGCACTAAGACCACTTATTAGAAATTCGCGTGAAAGTTTTTGTAAATCGATTCCGGCTACAATCACACAGACTGTGAACAAGCCACGTTTTCGAAATTTCCTGTCTTCCAGGAGCGCTAATCTAGCAAGATACGCAGGAGAACTTCTGTGAAGTTTGGAAGGTAGAAGGAGATTGCGAGTTGTGCTTCGGTAGGTCAGTAGGGATGTCGCGGCCTTCGTGGCATTCAGAATTGCCTAGAACACTAGGCGTCTGCATCAACACTTCCTTGTTGTTATTGACATAATGAGTAACGTAAATGCAATAGCGCCCTCGAAAAGCAAGCTTGCTGGAATTTATTTTCTTATTCACATCTGGAGGACTGAAAGGATTAGCGTAGTTTCACCTTTGGTGCTCCTCGACCTAAGCTTCTAATTTTCGAAAATGTGTGGAGCGGGAAGGAGATGTCGCTGGAATTGCACACGACTTCCGCAGCAATGCATTCTAAGTGAAATTTATTAATGAAGCGGTGTGTAACTGGACTACGAAGTCGCCAGTGGACTATCGTCACAATACAAATGAGGTGGGTACTGAAAATATTACTTATGCTTGGCTAGGAATTCCTACTGTGAAAGTTCATAACTTCTCATTGCAGATACAACCAAACTCTATCAAGTACGTATTGTCTGATTATTCAATTGTTTTGGGTCGAAAATATGCATTTCCAAGTTAAAACGGGTTTAGAACTGGACGCATAGAACTTTGCGCTCATGTTCCCTCCTACGTTAACGCAATGACGTGCGAAAGGTCTTCTTATTGTTCAAAACGATTTCGGGCTTACAGCCGGTCGTCGTAAACTTCATTGCACGATATTTCGTCTGGACAACTGACATCCATCTTCAGGTGACCCGAACGAGGACTGACGAAGACTTTTTTTCCTTTATTGTTATTTTCAAACCTTTACAGAAAAAGATAGGTCGATAGCGGCCTATCTATGCCGCTCTTCGGCCATAGAAACACATACATGAAATAGGAAGACATAAAAACAAACTTACATGGAGGATTAAAACAGGAGACATACATATTAAAATAAAGGAAGGCGTTCACGGACGCACTGGTTGTATAAAAAAGTTCACCACTATATACAAACGGAGACACAGTGTTGCACACGTGAACGTAGGAGCGTTGAAGGAGAGACACTAATGAATTGATGGGAAGAAAAACACTAGCACAATGGTGACGAACATCGACGCACTAAAACATACTGTTTGTACGAAAAATCCGGGGACCTGCCATATGGAAGAGGGAGGGTAGGAGGGAAGGGGGGGAGGATGCCAGTTGGAGGGCAGAGAGTATGGGGGATGTGGAAGCCTGGGGAGGGGGAGTAGAGGGGGGAGGAAGTGAGGAGGGAGAGAAAGGAAAAGAGGGAGCCCTGGAGGAAAAACACAGAAGGAGGAGGGGTCTTATGTCAAAGCGGTAGGTGGATCAAAACAGAATGTCCAGATACTCTGTGACCAAAATGGTACTGAAACAGAGGATGACAGACTAAAGGCCGAAATACCAAATGTCTTTTTCCAAAGCTGTTTCACAGAGGAAGACTGCACTGTTGTTCCTTCTCTAGATTGCCGCACAGGTGACAAAATGGTAGATATCGAAATAGACGACAGAGGGATAGAGAAACAATTAAAATCGCTCAAAAGAGGAAAGGCCGCTGGACCTGATGGGATACCAGTTCGATTTTACACAGAGTACGCGAAGGAACTTGCCCGCGCTTCTTGCACCCGTGTAGCGTAGGTCTCTAGAAGAGTGTAGCGTTCCAAAGGATTGGAAAAGGGCACAGGTCATCCCCGTTTTCAAGAAGGGACGTCAAACAGATGTGCAGAACTATAGACCTATATCTCTAACGTCGACCAGTTGTAGAATTTTGGAACACGTATTATGTTCGAGTATAATGACTTTTCTGGAGACTAGCAATCTACTCTGTAGGAATCAGCATGGGTTTCGAAAACAACGGTCGTGTGAAACCCAGCTCGCGCTATTCGTCCACGAGACTCAGAGGGCCATAGACACGGGTTCACAGGTTGATGCCGTGTTTCTTGACTTCCGCAAGGCGTTCGATACAGTTCCCCACAGTCGTTTAATGAACAAAGTAAGAGCATATGGACTATCAGACCAATTGTGTGATTGGATTGAAGAGTTCCTAGATAACAGAACGCAGCATGTCATGCTCAATGGAGAGAAGTCTTCCGAGGTAAGAGTGATTTCGTGTGTGCCGCAGGGGAGTGTCGTAGGACCGTTGCTGTACACAATATACATAACTGACCTTGTGGATGACATCGGAAGTTCACTGAGGCTTTTTGCGGATGATGCTGTGGTATATCGAGAGGTTGTAACAATGGAGGATCTGCAATGAATTGACGCATGGTGCAGGGAATGGCAATTGAATCTCAATGTAGACAAGTGTAATGTGCTGCAAATACATAGAAAGAAAGACCCCTTATCATTTAGCTACAATATAGCAGGTCAACTACTGAAAGCAGTTAACGCCATAATTTATCTGGGAGTACGCATTACGAGTGATTTAAAAAGAAATGATCATATAAAGTTGATCGTCGGTAAAGAAGATGCCAGATTGAGACTCATTGGAAGAATCTTAAGGAAATGCAATCCGAAAACAAAGGAAGTAGCTTACAGTACACTTGTTCGCCCGCTGCTTGAATACTGCTCAGCAGTGTGGAATCCGTACCAGATAGGGTTGATAGAAGAGATAGAGAAGATCCAACAGAGAGCAGCGCGCTTCGTTACAGGATCATTTAGTAATCGCGAAAGCGTTACGGATATGGTAGATAAAATGCAGTGGAAGACTCTGCAGGAGAGACGCTCAGTAGCTCGGTACGGGCTTTTGTTGAAGTTTCGAGAACATACCTTCACCGAAGAGTCAAGCAGTATATTGCTCCCTCCTACGTATATCTCGTGAAGAGACCATGAGGATAAAATCAGAGAGATTAGAGCCCACACAGAGGCATACCGACAATCCTTCTTTCCACGAACAATACGAGACTGGAATAGAAGGGAGAAGCGATAGAGGTACTCAAGGTACCCTCCGCCACACACCGTCTGGTGGCTTGCGGAGTATGGATGTAGATGTAGATGTAGGAGGGGTAGAGGGCATCATCTGGAAGGGAAGTTAGCGGAAGCCATCTTGGGCAAGGGTATGGAGTGTGTTAAGATGGAGAGTGGGTGGGATGCAGGTGCACAGGCACAGCAGCCGATGGGGATGGGAAAGACAAGGAGGTGAGGGGGATCAAGTTTGTGGGAGGTGTAAAGAATCCGTATGCATTCAAGGAAGAAGAAAAGGTGTGGGAAAGGTATTACATCGTAGAGGATCTGCTTGGGAGATGGGAGGCAGATGTGATAGGCGAGGCAGAGCACATGGCGTTCCAGGATTTGAAGGGGCTTGTACAAGGTAGGAGGGGTGGAGATCCAGATGGGATGGGCATAACAGAGGATGGAGCAGATGAGGGATTTATAGGTGTGGAGGATTGTGGAGGGGTCCAGACCCCATGTGCGGCCAGAAAGGAGCTTGTGGAGGCGGAATCGGAAGTGTGCCTTGACTTGGATATTCCAGAGATGAGGGGTCCAGGAGAGGCGACGGTCATGGGTGACACCAAGGTACTTGAGAGTGGGAGTGAGGTTGATAGGATGGCCGTAGATAGATAAAAGTCTAGGAGGTGGAAGGAAGTGGTGGTTTTGTCTACAATGATCGCCTGGGTTTTGGAAGGATTGACCTTGAGCGTCCACTGGTTACACCAAGTGGTGAACCGTTCAAGATGGGATTGGAGAAGGTGCTGGAAGCGTTGCTGGGTGGAGGCGAGGGCAAGGAAGGCGGTTTCATCAGCGTATTGGAGAAGGTGTAAGGGGGGGGGGGTGAAGGCGGTGGCATGTCCACCTTGTAAAGAAGGTCGAGAACAGGGGAGAGGATGGAACCTTGGGGCCCGCCGGCGGAGGGGTGGAAGGTGTAGGAATCCGTGTTATGGATGGTGACATAGGAAGGACGGTGAGAAAGGTAGGAGGAGATCAGACGGACATAGTTAATAGGAAGGGCGAAGGTTTGGAGCTTAAAGAGGAGCACGGAATGCCATACACGGTCGTAGTCACGCTCAAGGTCGAGAGAGAGGAAGATGGCGGAGCGACGGGAATTTAGTTTTTTGGAGAGGAGTTGAGTGAGCTGAAGGATAAGATTATCGGTAGAGAAGGACGGCCGAAAGTCACATTGGGTAGAGGGAAGGAGGCGGTGCTGGTGGAGATGCTGGTGGATGCGTCGGGTGAGGATGGAGACGAAGACGTTCTCCGCTCCGTTTCATATAGTGCGCTGATGGTACTACCGCGCATGCTGATGTTCCGTACAACGCTCTTCCACTGTACGCGTTGTCTGCCCTATAGAGGCCATACCACATTGACACGGCATTTTGTAAATTCCCGCCTTCCGCAGTAACAACTCATCCTTCACCTATCCCAGCAAATCCGAATCTTATAAGGTGGACGAAAAACCACTTTCAGATGAACATTATTAAGAAACCTCACTATTTTTAAGGAGATATTTCCAACGAAGGGAAGGAAAGCTAGGGACTGGGCTGGTGCGTTCTCCTCTTTATCCACTTTCGGGTGCCTGGCCTTAGTTGAGAAGGCCCTGTTAGTTTGCAGGGTCGAGTATCCATTGACTCTGAACACCGTCCTTAAATGTGCAACTTCCTTAGGCAAATTCACTGCAACCGACACCGTATGTGCCCTGTGAACAAGGGTTTTAAGTACACTCATGATTTGCGATGGGTGATGGCAACATGAAGAATGCAAGTACAAATCAGTGTGAGTGGGCCTACGACAAACAGAATGTCCCACAGAGCCATCACTCTTCCGTTCAACCAAAACACGGAATGGAAGGCAACCATCTTTCTCTAGTTCCGTAGTAAATCGAATATTCTCATGGATGTAGTTTACATGATGAAAAAACTCGATTAACGTTTCTTCTCCGTGGGGCCACACTATGAAAGTATCATCGACGTATCTGCCAAAAACCAGTTGGCCTGCAAACCGCTGATTCAAGTGCTGTCTCCTCAAAATCCTCCGTAAAAATACCGTCTCGATGTGGCATGGTCTGCCCGCATCTCGTGCTCGTGCGGTAGCGTTCTCGCTTCCCACGCCCGGGTTCCCGGGTTCGATTTCCGGCGGGTCAGGGATTTTCTCTGCCTCGTGATGGCTGGGTGTTGTGTAATGTCCTTAGGTTAGTTAGGTTTAAGTAGTTCTAAGTTCTAGGGGACTGATGACCATAGATGTTAAGTCCCATAGTGCTCAGAGCCATTTGAACCATTTGTGGTATGGCCTATATAGGACAGACAACGCATACAGTGGAAGAGCGTTGTACGGAACATTAACGTTGCACTTGCCTACTGCAACCCAATAAGTCTGCAGTTGCGAAACATTGTACTTCCAGCGGACATTCGATGGGGTACGACAAAACTTGATTTTGGCCACAGCGACAACTTTTTGGGACCCCATTACCAAAGAATCCGTTGAAATACGCATCGCGGGAAATCTGATGAATCGTGACGGCAACTGAGTCTTGCAGTTCAACCAGCGAGGGCGCTATCGCTGGGCGGTGAGGCCCTTCTGTCTCCGCGACTGCAACCCATGCGCGGCAGTACCATCAGCGCATTATGTAAGACGGAGTGGAGGACGTCTTCGTCAGTCCTCGTTCGGCTCACCAGAAAATGGCTGGCAGTTGTACAGCCGAAATATCGTGCAATGAAGTTTACGAAGACCGGCTGCAAGACCGAAATCTTTTTGAACAGTTAATTCGCCGGGAAAATTTCAAATTTTACAAGTCTTGTTATTAATTAAAGACAACCTCGAGCGTGTTACGTGTGTAACTCCGCTGGTTATCTCCGTGCTCAATATGGCCGTAGGCGCTCTGTGTTGCTCATCTTTAAAGTGACTTTCATGCAATACCACAGTCTTACTCCGCGACAGAAAATTCGAACATTTAAATAAACTGTTGTGTCCGATAGGGCCGCACCTACAATCCCTGCCAAACATA